>NC_084897.1:7552127-8198377 GCF_958979055.1 Alnus glutinosa | reverse complement strand
TAATTATACAACCAACATGCATAAACTAAAATTCTCTAAATTAAAATACAATCAAACCATTGTGCTTGGATAGGGCTACATCAATACCCTACAAAGGTTTTTAGCCGCTCATGAAGTTGCTGCAATGGCCTCTTGCCATGATTACTTCTCTTCAACTCTTCAAGCTTTCAAGAAGTTTTTCTCTGAATTTGCTCTAGGTAGCAGTGTGTCTTTCTTCAATATTTAGAGGCCTATTTATAGAGATTAGGAGAGGCCTATAAGCTCTTATAATTCCAGAAAAATCGTCTCTTGAGTCTTCTTGTCCAAGTAGGAGATTGAAACTTCAATCCAAGTAGGAAAAGGATTCCAAATTCAGCCAGAATTGCGGTCCTTTATTTCGGGGCGATTTTGACATAGTAAACGTCCGAATTTGGGAAAAGCTATTTCTGATATATTTGTTTGATTTTTTGTTAGCTTTCCAACGCCACCAATTTCATTGCAATCCGATATCTGACGCAAACGTTATGATCCAAACACTGAGACATATGCAGAATCCAAATTTGAATCCAATCCGATTTTGACTCTTGTTGGAGAAATTCTGATTTAATCCTTCACTTGATTTGATTAAACTCAACCACATCATATAGGTATCCTATATGATTGGTTAAGCTTAAACATATCTTCTAGGTCTTCTCAAAGTGTGCTTTAAGCCCAAAATTAACGGAATTAATTGTATCTTTATTTAAAACCTGAAAACATTAAAACAACACAAAATCAAACAAATAACAATGCTAAGGAATTAACATATATAAGTTAAAGGGCTTGAATGTACAACATTCGACACTTATCAGACATTCTGAAAGATCTAACTTCATGGTCTGCAATTTCAAACCTTAATATGAGCCAAACACTAAACATAGACCCTAAACACACTTAGAAACCTCAAACACACTTTGGAAATCCAAAATCAAGCTTTCAAGGCAGTTGGGATCGATCCTAGGGTTCTAGATTAATTTTCGCTGTCTAAGATTGATCTTGCTAGGTTAGGATAGATCCTACCTGTGCAGGGATTGATCCTTGGCCGATCTACCTTCTTTTTTGGGTCATTTCGAGCTCCTAAAACGCAATCCAATCAATCCTGAACGTCCGTAGGGGTCTACAACACCCAAAAATGTTCAAGAATATTTTAAGATGTCAAGATTATACTCTTGATATGAAATCATCAAGAGTTTACATTGATTACCATAAACACATCATTACAATCATAAATAAGTTAGTGTGTGTGCATACATTTTTTTTTTATTTAAAAAAAAAAAAAAAAAAAATTGAACACAGAAAAATCATAAACACTTCATCCCAAATCAAAAATCTCCTTTTTGAAAACATTAAACAAGAAAACACACAAAATATCCGTCTCTTTATTAAAAATCATTATGTAGAATACATTGTTGTTCTCAAAAGATGCATCACAATCCATCAACACTATCCAAAAAATCAAACAATATATTTAAGAAGGGATTACAAAAAGAAAACAACAAGGTTGCATAGTTTGTAAGTCTTATCTTGAGAAAAATGGTTGAAAGAGACAGTTTCTTTCTTTGAGATTGACAGAAATAACTAGTTTTGAGCTCTTCTCTTCTCTTCACCCTAACACCATTGGAGGCTGAGAAATCGTGCAAATGGTTTCTCCTAGGGTTCTTAGGGTTATAAATGAGCTGAAGGTCGAGATTTAAGGCTTTTGGGCATCAAAATCGAGTTTCTGTCGCATTCAGATCGATCCTAAAAAGTTGAGGATCAATCTTCTTAGTAGAGGATCGATCCTCCTTTCTTTTTTTTTTTTTAGGACCACAAAATCATTGTTGAAAATATACTTTGTTTTGAAAGTATGTGTATTGTAAACATGATTTTATTTTTTTGGGGTGATACAACTGTCCATAAGGATTTCTTTTGGTGGCCCATTGGTTATCTTTTGTATTTGATGACTTTAATATTATTAGACTTGGCTTGTAATATTAAATATTTGACTTGGTGACTGGTCTTTGACCGAGATACTCGTTGCTATTTTGTTTTCACTAAGTTATGTTATGATGTTTTAGTTTTGCTATGGCTATTATGTGATGTGATGTAGTGGTGGCTATCTTGTGATATAGGTGGCTTTTTTTTCTTTTTTCTTTTTTTTCCATTGTTAGACCTCTGGTTAGAGGGTCCTAGTATCCTTTCTGTTTGTATTTTATATTGGCAACATTCTGGTTGACAAAAACACTTTATGTAACGATTGCTTTTTAACAGGATTATCGGTTCTATTCAGAGTCTTCAAGTAATATGGACAGTGTCTCATTTCATGCCATATGATGGTCACAAGTTTCTAAAAAGATGTCCATGCAGTTTTCAAGTCAGAGCAGCCGGTTCCTGTGCAACCGTCTGGACAGGCCTTTGAAGGCGTCCGGACGCCCCGTAGTGTCTAGAAGCTTTAGCGTTGAAGATGTCCGGACGTCAGAGCAACACCGTCCAGACGCTAGGTCAAGCTTCTCCAATTTCTACACAGAGTTGGATTTCAGTAGTCGGTACTTTTGGGAAGTTTCTGCAAGACGTTCGGAAGACGTGGCAACACTTCCGGACGATGTCCAGCATTCCAGAATATTCCAAGTGTCCTTTACGAGCGCGGAAAGGAGATACAACGAAGATCGTCCGAACGCTTGGCCAAACCATTTGGACGTGGACCTGATAAGGATAGAATTGTGCTATTTTGGAAAGGTGGTTACAATTGACCGTCCAGACGCTCGGTCAAGCCGTTCGGACGCCCTCCAGTATTTTGATCATAACTTTCTGCTCAAATATCGGATTGGGATGAAATTGGTGTCATTAGAAAGCTAACAAAAAATGTTACAACTTGACTATCCAGAAGGCCAAGAGAAAAGTCTGAAAAGCATGCCCAAAAACGTCCGGACGCACGCCTAGAGTCTGAATCTTTGTTGGTGTAGGCCTCCTTATTTGAGCTGAAATAGGATTTGTAAAGCCTATATAAAGAGGGCCCTAGGCTTGTATTTTGTACAGAATTCGGTGTTGAATTCTCTTAGCGTTGAGAGGGTGTTTAGGGAGAGTTGAAGATTCGCTAGCTCTCAAGCCGTTGCCGGTGTGTGCTCAACTATTCGTGTGAAGTCTATCTTAGGAGTCGGCCCTAAGGTAAAGGAATTCATAAAAAAATCTTTTAGGTGGAAGATCTGGTTGGGAAGCGTTCACGATGGGCTTCGTGTCAGAGTTAAAGGTATGACTACTGCATAGGGTTATGTGAGTACGAGTGTATTGTAACTAGCTTTGTTTTTGGATAGTGGATTTTCTGGGTTTGGCTGCCCCGGAGTGGTTTTTCTCTTCACAGAGTTTCCACTTCGTAACAAATATCTTGTCTTATTTAAATTTCGAATTTAAGATATTTGTTTGCACACAAACACACACACTTGGGTTGTTTAGAAGTCAATAATTATTTTCAATTTCGACTTATTTCCTTGGTAAATAAGTTTGGGGAGGTGCACCGATATAATTACCAGTTAATTAATTTTGGGTGTGTTACAAATGGGTTTCTTCCTTTCCTTTTGGTGCTGCTTAGCTAGTCCCCACCCTTTGCCTCCTCTTGAGGTGGAGTTTGTTGCCACTCCTCATTGTGGAAGGACACATTTTGTTGCCGGTGGAGTTGTTATTTGAGCTCATCATTTTGCTGTTGAACCTAGGTCATGTTCTTTGTGAGGGCTTGCTATGACGACCCTTTTTTGTTTTTAATATACAAAACAGAATCATCACAGTGGCATGATGATTAGGCTTGGCAATTCGGGTTCACGGGTCGGGTTTGTGTCAACCCGGCTGACTTGATTACGCAAACGGGTCCAATACGAACCCGACCCGATTATTAATTGGGTTGGAACCCGTGACCCGAACATGATTAATTAACAGGTCGTGTCAACCCGACACGACCCGATTTATTTGAAAGGATTTTTTGAAGCTTACAGTCTAGGGATTTGGAGTTTGCGGCAAGATGGAAGGGGTGGGATGTGATGGCTAATCGTCGATTATCTTCTTCTGGTATGGACTCAAGTCACTCGACCACAATGAAATGCAAAAACTCTCATGGGTTTCTTGAACTTCATATACTCTCATTGATTCAGAATGGCTGATGAAGAAAATAGAGGAACACGTGGTTGAGAACTTGAGACTAGAGCCTTGAGGTGGGGCGATGCATGGAATGGGATATGGGAACATTTTTACTTCACAAAGCCTCGAAGACTCAGGAAGCAGCCTTTCAATGCTCGCCTTAGTCGCCTGCTCTTCATTGAATGAAAGACTGACGAATTGAGGGGTTGAGGGACAATGGCAAGATTTTGAAAAAGTATGCATCGTTGGATTAGATTTTGAACGGCCCAAATCAGACATTGAAAGTGGTGAATCTGGTGATGAACAATATGCGTAAAAAACAAAGATTTGAAAAAAATTATACTCCATGTGCATCTATAGGTGAAACCAATGTCGTCTCTTCATCAATAATTATCATGGCCGTTGATTAGGATTACAAATATACAATATTTTTTTAATTCAAATCAGATCATTGGATTAGTGAGCTCTTGGCGACATGCGAAACACCAGATTCAAGCCCATACAATCATGCCTTACAGCTGTATTCCACGTTTAAATCTAGCGGTTGCAAATTCTTTGAATTTTAATCGAACAGCTAGCTTGACCTTGTAAAATGAAGCTATTTTTCCAAACGTGTGCCTGCTGTCTGACGCTTCGTACTTCAGCGTGAATCCTATTGCACTGTGCATGACCATTACGACTCAAAGTCTCAAATTTTTTTTTTTTTTTTTAAAGAACCGCGGGTTGACCCGCGAAACACGATTATAAACGGGTCATAATCGGGTTGACCCGAACCTGATAATGCTAAACCCAAACCCGGTTTTTTTGTGTCGTGTTCGAAGGGTCGTGTCAAAAATTGTCAAGCCTAATGATGATTAGTCATTAAGCTAATATCAACCTAATACATCTCATAACATATACGTACATAATATATCAGAGATAAACAATTGCAACGGAACTAAATTCATTAACTAAAAAGTGTAATTACAACATTAGAGCCATACATCTGTCTATCTGTTTAAGGCTTAATCAAAACATTATATACATCAAAGAATGGCTATACAAAAAGAGTGTTACATGCGACACAAGCCATATACAAAAGTCTACACAAAATACGGACTATCCTCAATCAGTCGTAATCCCTCAAATATAAAGCCACTAGGTTCTCATTGACATCAGCGGTAGTTGCAGTCAAAGCATCAACATCTACATGGTTGTGGTGATAGGCACGTCCACATAAGGGGAAGTATGAGTCCACAAGCTCAGAGTAGTATAAATGTGAAACCTGATACTTAGAGATGATCAAGAACTCCTCAAAATATCAAATACCTAAAGAAAATTGAGAGATTAAACTTAACTTTCCAAAAATCTACCCAAAATAGAAAAAGCTAGGGTTCATGGATTTACCTCAAATTGATTGGTAAAAATGGTGATTCTACCCAGATGATCACATTTCTAGTGTCAGATTTGAGTTTGTAAACTTCAAAATGCTAGAATCTAGGGTTTATAGACAAACCCTAAGAGATAAAAGATAGCTTTTTTGGAAAAATTGGAGAAAATGAGCTGAAAAACTCACTCAACCAATTTCTACCCAGGCCTGTCCAGACAAGTTAGTAGGCTATCCAAACATGCTTTGAAAAATACAACTTTCTGCCAAGCCCGTCCGAACACATGCTGAGAAATGAATTGTAACACCCAAGAAAATAATACTATATATACACACACATACACACGCACACACGCACACACTCATGACAGAAACAATAATAGTGGTAAATCCAAAGAATATAATAATATTTATAGGATTAAATATTCATTGGTATTTGAGGCACGTTTACGGTTCCAAATTGATTAGATAAGTTTAGTGGACCTTAAACTTTAGAATACAACATTATAAATAGTTGGTCTGAAGATGGAGATCGATCCACAGCTTCTGGCGATCGATCCACAAGATTGGTGATCGATCCACAGTGGCGCTCGATCCCCACAGATTGGTGCTCGATCATAGTTGCGCTTGATCCCCAAAATGTAGCATTCGAGTAGCATAGAACTACAAATGATAAATATCGCGCACCAGCTATCCTCCATTTTTATTATAACAATGATTAGTGCATGACTCATCACCCCAACTCACACTACCCACCTGCGTCCTCCCCAACCATTGATCAGTTACACCTAAACTAATCTAAGCCATCCAAAACGCTTTATAAGGAAAGACACCCCTTTCAGTGAAGTTCACGTATAAGCTGCTCTTTCTTCTCTTCCTTTCTCTTATTCTCTTTCTTCTAGCTGCTCTCTCTTTCTTTGTTTCTATTTCAGGGCTAAAAGCTTTGGATATTTTAATTCCAGCAGCCCATCTTCTTCTTAGAGAAGCAATAGCTTAAAAACAAGAAAGAGCTCTCAGCATCTCTCATCCTCGCGGCCTTTCTTTCACGGTCTACAATGGGTGTTTTTTATTCTAGTACCTTCTTTACAAAACAGTAAACTCTTTCAAACTCTATGTCTCTCTCTCTCTCTCGATCAGCAGCCTCCCTCTTTGGTAAGCAAAGTAGCAAAGAAGAAAGCCCCAAAAGCACTCTCTTTGTCTTTTCGGCCAGAAGGGGGTTCAACACATTTCTTAACCTGAAAGCAAGAACTCTTAGAAAACACTCTCCCTCTTGGCTAGATTTGATTTTATGTGCTTAGAATGTTTTAAAAATATCCCAAATGTCATTTCGGAGATAGTTTGGTAAGTCCCTAAAGCTTTGGTTTTAGTTTTTATGATTGTAAAGTTAATAAAGTTGTTAAAGTTTAATGTTATGCTTAAAAGAGTATTTTAAACCTAAGTATCAAGAGCGGTGTATTTTATTTACCAAAATACGTCGTTATGATGCCAAAGTTATTTTAATATTTTATTAAAGCATCATTATGCTACCTAAAATTCTAAAAATGTTTTTAAGCATTAGTTACACTAATGCCATTATTCTGCTAAAATTTTATAAGATTATATACAGAGTTATTTATATTTATGCCATTATGCCATTCGTCTATTTTTTAAATATTATACCTGTTATTTATATTAATGGGGTCACTATGTCCATTTTTGTATAAAAAGTATTACAATAATGCTGGTATAATGGGGTCACTATGTCCATTTAAGTCTCACGGCAAATTAATAAAGACCAAGGGGTTCAAGTCCCACGACAGCGATAAATAAATAAGATTAGGGGTTCAAGTCTCAAGAAAAATTAATAAGACTGGGGGTTTCAAGTCCCAAGACAAATTAAGAAGACCCAGGGTTTAAGTTCCACGGCAAATGAAAGGGAGTAATGGCTCCAATAATCAGCCGTTAACCGAGTAATGGCTCTAAACAAGTGGAGTGAAAGAAAATAAATAAATAAGACTTTGCATATAAAGCTGTCATCATATCATTGCTTTATATATATATATATATATGCACTTCATGACTATGGACCATGAATTGTATATATGTAAATAGACATAAGGTTACATCATTGCATCATGTGTGCTTCTAAAGAAATCAGTAATTATTATATTGTTGAAACAGTTGACTCACACAATTACAGTATGAAAATGTGGTAACGTCCACAAATCACGTAATTATGGATGCGGGTTCAAAAGATCAAGGCTTGGATTTCCTTTCGCTAGCTTTACTGATTTTAAGCTAACATTGTTGTAGCTAGTTGTATTTATTTGTAATTGTTTATGTTTACAGTCACTGTTGTATGTAACACGTTTAGAATGATGTTTGTATTTGGTAGGATTTTTATGTATTTTCATGAGCCATTTGTGGCGCTTGTTTTGATGTACGTAGAGTACTTATCATGTGTAAAGTGTAAAGAAAACTGAGTGTCTAATTAAATATATTAAGGTAATTTAGTCAGCTCTTGTATGTTGTTTTATCAATTCTTAAGTCTTTAGAAATAAATATATTCTGTTGCGAGAGTTCATCTCTGATGTTGTAATGTCACATGGAAACCGAAAGTTTCTGCTTATGAATTTGCTGGTTCAAATTTGAGGCGTTACATGAACCTACTGACCAACCCGTCCGCAAGCCGTCCAGACACGCCAGCGGACATGACTCTACTGCTTGACCCGTCCGTACACAGCAAGTTCATGTCCGGACACCCAACCTGAAAAATCATTTCTAAATGTTTTCTAAGTGTTCTTTTTGCATATTTTAATTCATGTTTTTAGCACTTAATTAATAATATCTTGGACGCTACACTTGTAGCTGCGCTTCCAATGCTACCACTCGCTAGTCTTGAGGGGAAACGACACCCTCCACCTGGGTGCTCCATGATCGGGTTCACGACCTAGGTCTTTTGTCTAGGGACGACGTGACTTAGTCTGACATCCCATAGACAGTGCCAAACTATTGATATAGTTGATCGCACCACTGCAATCTAGCCAAAGATACCTACAAAGACAACAAAAACATGTATGGGTGACTCATTGGGGGATGCCGGCGGGATACTCTGATGTCTAAATCAGTGGGATAATTTCTAGAAGGGGTAGGAGTCTAGGAGGGAAAAGTGCGAACTATATGCATACCTTAGACTTAGTTCTTTGATCTCCTTCATAGGATTGCCCCAAATAAGGCAAGTAGGTCATATTTGGAACTGTCTAGAAGATGTCGGAGGTCAAGGGTCTGATGTGGAAGGTGGTGGATCATCGCGGAGATCTTTCCTTCGAGGTTTCCCTCGTTTTGATCCTCTTCCTTATAGGACAGATCTTTCCTTCTAGGATTGTCAGACTCAAAATAAGCAAAATTGTTAAAAGGAAGAACATTTTCCTTATATAATCGGCTTCTCATGTGTGTATTTTGTCAATCAGAACACCTTCGATTAAGGAACTCTTGATAAGGAACCCTCGGTTAGTGACGCTATTGGAAGGGTGGCTCCTTGGTCAAAGGTCCATCATCTTTGGAGCTCATGTCAAAAGACAAGGAGGCCTCTACGGGCCTTGGGCCTAAGGGCCAATGGGCCTTGATGGCCGCCCAATGGGCTTGTCGTAGTTAATATCACCATTGGTCAACCCGATCCATAGCCAATTCAATATGCAAAAGTGCACAAATGTCGAGGAATTTTAACATCATAGGGTTTGTAATTGTGTAGCTGCACACAACAAAAAGCAATGGGAGTGGAGCACTTAAATTTTTATTTTTATTTTTTTTAAAATGACATCCTTGGACGTTTCAGGTTTGGGAGAATCGGACAAAGCCTGGAACTGGGCAGAAGTGACATTTGGCAAACACTTTTTTGTATGGGGCCTCGGGAGCTCCCATGCTCTCAACTTTTTTAATTTCTTCTTCATGTTCCTTGATTTCAAGCAACAAAAGTTTTCTTTGTTTAATGAGTTTATAATATATATATAAGAATTCTTTTTATTTTATTAACGTTAATGACGGTTGCGACCGACCAGATTTGATTGCTTTGCCACCCCCGAGTCCAGACCAGTTCCTGCTTTTTTCGGTTTTGGGAACAGTACATTACCACCCTCCTTTTTAGACTATATATTCTTTATTAAAAAAATTTAATATTCTGGACTTTGAAGTAAATTATTCCACTTGATTTTTATTTCTAAAATCAGTCTAGGACTTGTTTGAAGTGATTTTAGAAATGAAGTCATTTCAACAGCACTTCAGAAATTTTGGCCTTAGTTGCTTGTTGGAATTTGCTGTGGAGTATTGTCAACTGGCCGGCCATGTTTCACTCTAAGATTGCGATTGATGTTGTGGCCATTTAGATAATACAATGAGAAAAAAACAAATTAGGATTTAAGAAGCTTTTTTAACACCTTTTAAATCGACAATAAGATTATCTTATTGCACTGTAATAAGGCAGTTCGAGAATTTGTTTGCATCCTGCTTTTTTGAGCAGGCTCTCATATGATTTTTCCTATTCGCTAATCTGCTATTGGAATTTTGAATTAATTGCTACGTATGAGTTTGAGGTGCCTACCAAATGGCATCTTCCTACGAGTGCCAAGATCATAAACAAGAAAAAGCAATATCAAAATGTCTTAATGCATGGGTTTGGATGAAATTGATAAGATTCTCTTTACCAATGAGGCAACTAAAAATAGGCAAAATTGTTCAAGTAGTAACATTGCCAATCAGACATTTTCTTTATAAAATTTGAAAAGTTTCGCCATTGCTCAAACTTTGATTGAACTCGGTCCCCGCCAAGAGCTAAATTTATAATTAATATCCATCACAACGCCTAAATCCATATTAAAATTAAATTGAGTCATTGATCGAAATGGGTGGATATCGCAAACTAATGTGCACTATTATGTTAATTTTGACAGATCAATGCATGTCATCAGGCTACTTAATTTCATATTTAATTAATTATAATATTAATGCAAAAAAAGAAGAAGTAATTAATGAGGGATATTAGAATACCTAATTTGATCTTTGTCGTGACTACTTTTGCACAGACTTGAGCTTTGATTAGGGCAAGAGTAAAGAGGGCAGACAGAAAATCCAAGTGGGGATGGGGGGGTGGCACCTTGGTTTCTGTTTTGTGAAGCAAACATTATGCTTTAAGGACACACACAGAAATCTAAGCAGATATGAAGAAGCCAAAAAAGAAGTGAGAAGGCCAGTTTGGTTCGCCTTCCTAAAACTAACTCACCATTTTCTTTTTCTTTTTGTAATTTTTGTTATTTTATGGATTTGCAATTCAATTGAATACTAAGCTTGATCTTATATTCTTTTTTGGCCAGACTTCTCAGATTCCTAGCTAGCTAGAATACTAATTTTCCATATGTGCCTGCATGTTCTCATCTCTCTTTACTTGCCTGGTCAAATCGTTGACTAAAACATTCATGCACATTGTTAGAACAATTTGACCGCATGTCGAGATGAGGATCAGAAGCACCTGTAAGAAAATAAGAGTTTAACAAAAGAGTTTGTCGGCAGATAATAGCTTCGATACGTAAGTATACACATAATAATCTTATGAAAGTGAAAGATAATATTTAACAAATGAGACAAAAAAAAAATAATAATAATAATAAAGTCCATTTTTATCGGGTGTCTATTGCCTTTTATAGCGGGTCTGCTGTAACCGCCGGCCATGAGGCATTCCCTCGGTGGAGGCTCCCCCTATTGCTTTGTTCTCTAGTAGAGGCTCCCTTGGCCTATTGCTCTGTTCTCTAGATCCCGTGACTTCTGTATGCGATCACCTCATGCTAAGATCATGGAAATAAAGGATGGCGCATTGAAGGAAGGACGGGATTTGGTGTGATATCTCGACTGGTCAATTGACCGAATATCGGGTCATTAGGCTCAACACTTACATGCCATCAAAGCTATGAGAGATACCCCCAGGGATAGGAATTTAGCTCGCTTTCTAAGAGTTTAGATAACTTAGCCTTGCTTTGCTATCATATAGCTTTAGTTTTTATGAGGGGAATATTGGATATCAGATAAGAAACACTAGGTTTTGGGTTGAGTAACTTTATAAAAGTGAAGAGGTGTATGCATCGCTTAATTAGGAATACAGACAATCGAAATTGAGATTGGGAATAATTAAGATATCAAAACGTACACCCAAATATATTATTCCTTGGATTGGGGAATTAACCGACCACTTAGATTTTAATACATCTTCTAGCAAAGGATTAAATCTTTAAGCCTTTAACCAAAAGAGTATGACTACTTATTCACACTTTAAATTTAATTATTCACATCCTTTCTTCTCCTTCTCATAGCACTCCAACTTTCATTGGCAAAATATATGCCAAAGTTGAGGGAGTCAATGGGAAGAGGAAGGAAGAGGAAGCAAAATATGAAAAAGACTTATTCGGCGGCCTTTTATAATATTTGGTGCATGAAAATTAATTTTTTAGTTAAGAGATTGAATCACGCTGCATAGGCTTTAAGTACGGAAAAGATAAAAATGCAAAATCAGTTCATTAGGTTAGCTTAATTTACAAATAATTCCCTGTCATATTAAAGTGAATTCAGAAGTTTCGGGGTATGCCAAATAAACAATTTAGTCACCAAAGTAAAGTTTTGTTAAAACATTTGACGGATTCTATTAAGCGCCACGTCTTTGACCACCCGTTTCCCTTTTTCTTTTCTTTTTTTTTTTTTAAAAAAAAAAAAAAGAAAAATAACATTTTTAGTTTTATATATTTATATATTTTTTTTTAATTAATAGTGACATGTGTAATTATTTTGTTAGCGTTAACGTGACATTTAAAGGTATCCGATAAATGTTTTACATATCCCAGCAATTTCTAAATGTAATTTGATACAACATAAAATAAAATGATCTGTAAATTAGATCGTCATCATTGACTAATTTTACATTTTTTCGGACGAAAAATGCCAAACCTTATTTGATCTCTTCCCAGTATTACACTGATCACATGCAATTGTTAGAAACAAGCTGCCTTCATGGGAGATCAATACCCAGCAATCATTCTGGCCGGCTTGAGGGTCGAAACGACAGCGCCAGGGCCCCCATCATCCCCGTAATTATTAAATAATGCGTTATATATGGCTATATGTGGTGAAATGATGCAAGAAACATCTCAGAGCTTGGCAGGACATGCCCAAGAGGCAACCAGGTGGCACCGGCACCCGTGGGCCGCAACGTGTCGACTCTTGACTCGCCCACTGCGCTACCATCTGACGTCACCCTCGGAGAACCCGAAGCGAAGCGTGGTCTCTCTGTCCTGACGTGCTCTACTGCTTGTTCAGGGCACGTGACCTCAGCCTCCCGTACTCTTACATGTGCGGGATAGAAGAATTAGGTCGGACCGTCATTATTTGATACCAATTTAGCTATTTCAGAAGCTAATAAATAAATAAATATTATTTTATACATATCCTGCTCCTTTGTTATTTTTTTGTTTGTCCATAATGAATGTGTGCTTGACATCCGTTATAGATCAAACTTCAAAGATCAAAGGGATTCCGTTGGCCTCGATAGGATTATTTTAAAATGGGCTTTCAGTCTTTACATGGGCCAATTCAACTCCAATTCTCACCTTATTAGTAATGTTAATAAATTTTAAAGTGTCAGTGAGTTCCTTATCCAGCAATGAAAGCTAGTATGTACCTAAGAATTTAGGTGTGGTCATTATTATTATTGGGGCAAGTCACAAGTCATGCAATAATTGGGTATATAATTTGTGAAATGAAATAATAAGATATTGATAATTCCAAATTATAAAACCATAAATGAAGTGGGTCTGTGGAAGAAAAGAGTAAAATAGTACGTAGGAGGGGTTTATAAGTTATAGTACTGAATGAATTATTATTACTTGCAATTGGGATGGATATATTGAGATAGTAATTATTTGCTTTGGAGTTGGAGGTGGTCGGTGCTTCAGATCCAAAAAAAAAAACTTGCTACGAATTCCTTTAATTCAAGACTACTGAAGCAAGCGTGGGGTGAATTAAATATTCACGGGCCTGCAAATTCTGGCCTCACTTTGGTGATTAATTGCTTTCTATAGGTCAACACACACAAGCAAAAATTCTGACACTGCCGCACGCTGGGAAATAACAAAAGCCCATGAATGGATCAAAGTCTTTTGCTTCTGCCTGGACCCAGCTCCGAGATGGATGGTTAAAAAAGATGAAAAGTGATATATCGGATGCAAATAGCAAGGCCACGGTCAAGCGGAGAATGCTGTGAAGAAAGAAGAAGCTATATATGTAGGATTGATAGGGATAGTAGAGAGAAACATAAATATGCGAGCATTCATTTATCTACAACTACAGTCTGCAGATGATAATGTCATAAGTAGTAGCCTGCTCTCTGCTCGTTGCTTGTTAAGAAGGGCAAATTAAGCATTCCGTTTATGTACAAGGGGGGTGATGTCACAGTTGAGCCATTTTTTTTTGGGGGGGGATTTTTAGGCCTCTGCTTCATGTTTGCTTGTTCAACAAGTTGTCAGAAAACAGGCGAGCTAGTGTTAAATAAATAAATAAAACCAAACAACTCTCTTCACAACGTGAGATCAACCGACTGACTGACTGACTACAAATTGTGTGTGATATCATTGTTGCCGTAGAGTGACGACTGTTTGGTATCTCAACGTGCATTCCTTTTATAGTCAAACCCTCGTTTCTCACCAAGTTTTCTTTAAGCCCTCCCTATCGAAGGATGTCATCCATCACTTCCTTCGCGTCACTTCTTGGGACTAATTCTAGCTAGATTTGCAACGGTTAGAAGGATTCCCCCTCTTCTTCTTCCTCTTTTTCTTTCTTTTTTTTTTTTTTTTTTTTTTTTTTAATATAATAAATTCACATCCTCAGTTCCCCATGTTCTTTGTAGCTCTTTGACCAAAAACGTATATATAATACCTACCATACTATATAAATTAGTAAGTGGAAATTCTTACAGCTCTCGCCTCTAGTTAACTTTCCAACTAACTCAAATCAGATATGTAAAAAAATTAGTTATTTCAAATAATGTTCACATCCACTATTTTATTTTTGTATAAAAAAAAAAAAGAAAAAAAAAAGAGATATATTATGCTCTTAGCCAATTAATAATACTAGTTTCCAAAAGCAGATGACAAAGTTCAAACAACAGTTGTCTCAGATGTTGAAACTACTACTATCAATGACACAAAGGTTCCTGCCAAACACTGACTGAAAAAGATGCAAAATAAAAGTGGTTGCTTTATTTTGAGTATCTAGTATCATGGCAACAAGCAATCATGCCCATAGTCTTTTTCAACAATGGTTGCAAATATGAAAATGCATGGGGTCTATGCTACCTATTGCCTAACTCAATTGTGTTAAGCAAAACAATGTAAAAGTCATCCCCTTCCAAATTTCTAATCCCTGCACCATGGTTATATATATATATATATATATATATCAACCTCTGAAAGCACTGTCCCTGGAGAACCCCACTCATTCTAGAGGCAAAGTCTTTAGGTACATACTTTGAAGGATATAATAATAAGGCCTACGCGGCACAAAGTTGTACCTCAGCATGGCATCCAAGCTATAATGACCAGTGGCTTATAATATTATTATTATACCTCGAAATCTTTTACAACTGAAAGGGTCATATGAGGCTTCAGAAAATTCCTTTAACCTCCCCTCCACTGGTATCTATAAATTATAATGATCGCAACTTAAAACTGGGCCTCTGGCCCTCAATCACAAGCACTACAGCAGAATGCCTTTTAGGAGTGAAAACCACTTGTTGGGTTTGCAACGAATAACATCAAAAGGGGGGCCCATGGCCATAACAAAGGTACAAGATATCAAGTCACCAATTATATGGCTGTATTTTTGTGCTGGCATTAGGAATTTAAATAGACTACTAGTCTCTTCAAAAAAAAAAAAAAGACAACTAGTAATGCTGTGGTTAGAGATATAGGACAAGAGTATAGGACCCAAACAGGCTGGCCCTTTGGGAGTTCTTCAACCTCTAGCTTCTAAAACATTCACAAAGAATATAACTCAAGTAACTCAGCAAGTCTACCTTAACATGACAATAATTGATTTGGCTATCTTAAGAAGTTATTGCAGAAACAATGAAAACTGAGCGTCCACCAGCATGCAAAGGCAATCATCTTTAGCTTGAGCCCTACAATGCAACTGTCCAAACTCCCTTTTTCTGTTTAAATTATAATCAATATAGATCACCTTACTCTAGGCCATCAAGATCCTCTGACAGTGGAATTACCCTCAATGGAAAGTTTGGATCAACAAATTACCAGCAGAATTTTTGTATGGTAATTCATGCAAAGGTCCGGTATTCACATTCATGAACAGAATATGCCTTTGATGATTAAATTGAAGCTGCTTGCAAAACCTAACCAACTGCACTTGACGGACCAATGCTTGATACCACGCAACAATGGGGAGCAGTTGCTGCTCAATCACAGTTTCACACAAAAGCAGAGGATTCTTGTTACAATATACCAAACTCAACAAATCACTCTTACTTTAGGCAGGGTAAATTCTAGAGTGTAGGTTTTCTTTGTAGAATGTAAGAGGAAGTAATCACTACCAAGCCTTTGAGTCAAGAGTTGCATGATGGAGCTCACTTTTGCCATTCAGCACCAGATCGCATATGTTTTACTTCTTAGTGAGTTGAATGGTAAGCTCAGACTAGACAGACTAGACATAGCACCTATAATTGAGGATTAATAGAAATTTAATATGCATCAACATAACATAGTGCCTTCTGCACCATTGCTGGTGTCCTCTTGCAATTTAAACTTACTTTGTCAGCAGAAATTCAGATGCGTAATGAGACAAAACGCCTTTTGATTTCTTATGTATTTTTATAAGTTGGAAAAGAAGAATGACACTGTTTTGGACAAATCTGATACGTCTTTAATAGAATCAGCAAAAAAGACTGAAGATGCATCCCTCCCCCCCTCCCTCCCTCTAAAAGTTGGGTTAACAGAGGTACTAGTTTTGCTCATCCAAATTACATGGATACTTATTGCATTGATTGTGCTCAAAGACAAAAAACTTCATCAAGGAAAAAGAAAAAGAAAAAGTTACAATATGCCAAGCAAATATATTTTAATCATTACAGATAATTGCATGACAATTTACTTATAAGCATATACCGGTTGTATTTAATACTTATAAGAAAAAATAGACATTAATATATACGCTACTATATTTATCTAGAAGTGTATTCCAGTTGAACTGTATCCTACATTTTCAAGAATTGTAGAATGGGACAATCTGTAAGCCCATATCAGTAACAACATTTAGCAAAAGCAGGACCACATAAGGGAGAAGTCTAGTTTCACATGGTACTGTATTTCAGTAATCCTTACTGTAACTATACGAGATCTGACAATTTGTCATCTACGAGAATCTAAAAGCATACGATGTTCATCTATGCAAAAGTGCATGCCAATCACAAAAACCTGACAGATATGCACCACAAAAGTTAGTCCTGGCTAGATATTTTTGAGATAACGAAGACGTGCACATTTTCACAGTTGAACACCAAACAACTTCACATTGTTCATCTTGCCACTTTGAGTCATGCTTTCTGTTGGTTGCCCAAAAACTTTCTCCCCCAGCTTGTCCATGGTGATCTGTTTGGAACGGCACTCAGAGGTGCAAAATGCACGCAAGTAACTGCGTTGCATCCATCAAGCACAGTATAAGAACAGAGTGAAACAGTAATTTTACTGAAAGCACCAAAAAAGAACTACAGAGTTTCACTCAAGAAATAGATCACATTTGCTTTATTTCAACAACCAGCTTCCATGAAAACTCTAGACAGCATTTTAGATGCTAATTCACTAATTTTCTTTTCGATTTGTAAATAACCCATACAACCCACAAGACTTTATTCCCATGACTTGACCCACAACCCTATTCTTATGGAGGTGGAGGTGCCATTTAGCCCCAAAGGCCATTCACACTAACTCAATATAGGAGAAATACGAGTTAAACAAGTCCAATTGATGGGAATACAATCAACTAGTAAGTCCAAAAATATTTCTGACTATTGTTAATTCTGAAAGTCAAGAGTCAAAGTCCACAAGTATCCAGCTGTCTATTAACATTACTGCAGAGTCAGTCAAAGATTCATCCTTAATGATTCATCATTAAGGACTGAAATTTCAGTTCTGATCTTGATTTCCAGAAAACAAAGTTGTATTCCTTTTAACAATAGGATTAGACTTTAAAGTCTGTCCAAAGAGGTGTACTTCTCCTACACCTAATTCCACCCGTATTCTATAACAAACCACTTTCATAAACAACCAACTTTAGTTTCTATTTTCCTGGTCTGCATCAGTTTTGGTATCAGAACAGGTCTGCCACTCTCAGCCATTTGAATTTTCTACAGCCATGGCAACGTAAGTTGGAAGAGGTGATTTGTCATCATAGATTGCTCAAAGACTTAAAGAGACGTCACTGATCAAGTCACTAATTTAGAAATTGGAAGGAAAACAGATTCTACAATACCAGTTAGTCAAGTCATGGATGAAGAAACTGTTGGTGACAATCCAGAAAGCATTACAATGGCACAGTAGGAGACTTGGGTAAAGAAAAGTATGGGATCAAACTAACCAGTCAACCCTAGAGACTCCGTTCAAAATACCTATCAGCAGATGATTCACCAAAGTGGATCTTATGATATTGCCAATTATGAAATTACTAAGAGAGTGAGAATTGATTTTCCAGATTATTCTGAAACCGTGACTCTCATGCCTTCTCTGATTGGTTAATAACTATAGATGAATAATTTGATTGGTAAGGTATGTCAGAATATCGAAAGGTACGGTTTCAAAAAATGAAGTTAAAGGGGAAATGACATGTGGTGGCATAGTATTGAAACGCACATGCTCATACTTGGTCAGCCTCCAATTATTCATTGGGACAAAATGAAGCTCAACTTGAAGGAGAGATATCTTCCTCTTGATTATGACGATTCCTTACGAAAAACTGATACAATTGAGATAAGGGCTATGACGGTTGCCTTGTCAAAGAAAATGTGCAATCATGGATTTGATTCTGCCTGCAGCAGAATAGAACAGCCAGATATCACAAATTGAAATTGTCATAGGATTGAAGCCATGATAACCTATTGACCTAATTCCTTTACCAACTGACATTAGGAAAAGCCAGGAGAACGAGGATTTTGCGAGATATATCTCTATGAGATTTACAAAGAAGATTGCAATTGGCAATGAACAATACAAATTTTGAACAAATGAACATAGAAGTAGGGGCAGAACCACAAAATTTCAAAAATGTCACAAAAATTTGAAAACTTCTTCAACATTTTAGATATTTTTATGAAATGGACCACCCAAAATTATTTTTTACCCCCATTTTTTTTTTTTACTTTTGTTCCCCCTCTCCTAAAAATTCTAGTTCTGCCCCTGCATAGAAGGTTTGTGGGATTTCCGGTTCAAGACAAAGTTATGGTACGGATACAACCTGAACGATTTTCAAAGGGGGTATTTCAGAAACTCTACTCAGGGAAAGCTGGACCTTACAGGGTACTCCAAAAGGCTTGGGCCAAATTCATATTTACTCCAGCTACCAGACATCTTAGCATCAGTCCCAATTTGAATGAGGAAAAGACCTTATCCCTTAATTTGAGCACCATGATGCTGTGGATGAAGACATTCAAGTTCTCAGAGTGCCAACGGCACTAAAGAAACCAGATGGGAAGAAAGATGTTCTTGATGAACAGCTAGTTTCCACAAGAAAGGGAGGGTACCAGAAATTCCTAGTCAAGTGGAAAGGAAAACCAGTTTCAGAAAGTACATGGATAAGTGCATCAGACTTCCTACGCCTCAATCTAGAACTTTAGGATATCTAACTTTTCACTCGTCCAAGGCGAGTTCTCTCCAGTGGGGAAAGTTCATCATTTAATTGATAAAGAGTCGGTGATGGTTCCACACATCATGTGCATTATGAGGTATGTGATGGTTCTAAAGTGTTGTTTTGGCATGATGTGTGGTGTGGGAAACTACCTTTCAAGGTCCTCTTTCATAGTTGTTCACTATTGCATGTGGTAAGGATGCGTGGGTGGAGGAGAATATGCAGATTCAAAATGGTAACAGTCATTGGAATATTCTGTTTACTCGACCGGTGCATGATTGAGAGGTGGAAGCTGTCTCTTGATTTTTTGAGTTGTCGTACTTTCAAAAAGTAAGGTATGGAGGCGAGGATACAATTGGTTGGATCACATCGAAAAGAAAGTCCTTTGAAGTGAAGTCTTACTATCAGGTATTGTCTACCCCTGTACGGTCCACTTTCCCTTGAAAGAGTATTTGGAAAGTTAAGGTCCCCGAGAATGGCAGTTTTTGTGTGGACTGCAACTCTAGGAAAAATATAAACCATGAATAACTAACGTATGAGGAATATTCTTGTGATGAAGTGGTGCTGTATGTGTAAGACTTGTGAAGAGTCCATCAATTGCTTATTCTTTCATTGTGAGGTTGCAACAGAGACGTGGAGTGCGCTTCTTCAGCTTTTTGGTGTTGTGTAGGTTATGCCTCAAAGGGTGAGTGGGTTATTGATAAGTTGGAGGGGACAGCTAGGCAACCGCATGGCGTTGCACTTATGGAGAATGGCTTCATTGTGTTTGATGTGGTGTCTCTGGTGGGAGCAAAATGCACGCAGTTTTGACGATTGTGAGAATGGTTTGCTCGATTTGAAGAAGTCGGTACTACAAACCCTGTATACATGGAGAGTGGCTTGGAATACTATATGTTTCTACTTTTTTTTGAATTTTTAGCTTTATGTTCTTCTTTCTCTATGGATTAGAAGTTTTCTTGTATACATCTTGTGTACTTGGGTTGTGCCCCTCTGTACTTTGAATGAATATACATTATTTATTAAAAAAAAAAAAAGTCGGTCAAAAAGTCTTCATTAAATTAGTCAAGCCCTCAGTTTTCCAAGAAGTCAAGTTGAGTCGTTACTGTATTTGGTTCCAAGAGATGTTAAGCCCCTATACATTTGTGTAATTGTATACTTTCAGAGATAAGTCTTATATATATATATATATATATAAAGTTTCAGAGATAAAGGCATGAAATTTCTGATCTTTAATTTCCAGAAAACAGAATTTTCTCTTTTCAACAAAAGGATTAGACTTTGAACCAAAGACTGTCCAATTATAAATTGATAAAGGTGAAAATCTCTAACCAATGAAGTAGTAGGACATCAGGTAATCAAACAATTATAACAGAAGAGTACTTTGGCTTCCATTTTCCGTTATTTTCTCAGCAACCAAATAAAATCTCAACCAACATAAAATATACATTAAATGATGAACAATTTAACATTTCTTAATGATCGTCACTCCACTGAGAATAATTGAAGGAAAAAGAACAAAATAAAACGTAAAAATGGAAAAATCTTTTCATTTATTTTCCTCCATTTTCCCAGGAGCCAAACAGAGAACTAAGAAAATGAGACATGGAAACTCTACCTGTACATGAAAACTTCTTCATCCTCAGCGATACTCCTCTTGCAGTAGTAACATTTCTCCAAGAAATTACCTACCAGCCCCTCAGAGCTCTCCTTCTCAATCTCCGGCGACGACAACGTCAGAATCCCCGGCGGAGACTGATAGCTCTCCGCCGCAAAGCTAGGCGGCCTTGCGCTCAAGGGGATCCCCGGAGCCGTACGCAGATCGAACCGTTGCTCCGGCGATACGGTCGCCGGCGGCGGCAGGACCTGGTTGAGCATGCTTGTGTCGCCGAAGCTCGAGGACCGTACGGTCCGCGAGCGTTTCGTTGCCATTGTGAGAGAAAGCTCGCTAGGGTTTTAGAGAAACACAGAGAAAAAGAGAAGGTGAGTAAGGGAGCGAAAAGCTGAGAGAGAAGCGAGAAAGGTGGGGTGGGGGGGAAGGTTGGTGAGGTGGTGCGTGTGTCTGAGTATGTGGCATCATTGGAGGTTTATATAGTCTACTGTGGTCCCCAGGTATAAGCGCTTTTTCAGTTTTTTCTATTTCTGGGGACGGATCGTCTACGGTGGTCAAATACGAATGGAAGTCAAACCCAACCATTCTTTTGAAAAAAATGCTATTTTGTAGACTCTTGTACTATTGTCATATAATTGAATGACGTGACAATAAAAATCAATTATTAGATAAGCATTTCTAAAATAAAATATTCAAGTGTTGATCCAACGATTGATTTTTACTACCATATCATTCAGTTGTATGGCAGTTGTTGTACAGGAGTCTAAAAAATAGAAGAGTAATGCTAGAGATCATCTTTTTATCCTTCTAAAGTTGATGTGGCTTTTAAAAGCATTAATAGATAGAAAATGTTAGATTTACAACATCAATACAACAACTGCACAACAACCTGTCACATGAGGGTGGGCTCCAGTGTGTGGGACTCACCCTTATATGAGGGGTTGATTGTGCAATTGTTGTGATGGTGTAGTGTAAGAATCAAATCCCTTAATAGATTTGGGATGGATCCAATGATGATTTTTAACAGCCACATCAACTTTGAAAGGATAAAATGATGGTATCTATCATTAGTTCTAAGTACAATGAAAATATAAAATGTGAAAATTTGGGTTTTTTTAATGCACATTAAATGATAAGTGGTACATGGATAACCAAATAGGAATATGATAGTTTTCATTTGAAATGAAATAGATAGTATCTATTTAATGGTCAGAATTTAAATTTGATGCATATAACAGTGTATATGAAGTAAATTTTGACATACTTTTTAAAAAATTAAATTATGTGAAATAATCTATATCATTAAATACACAAATTTTAAATCATAATCATGATATGTATAATATCAATTTCATTTGAAATTAAGAGAAAAATTGTCCAACCAAATAAGGCCAATGAACTGTAAATACATTATTCGCTTTCCACATGCATCATGCATATATTTTGGACGAAAATTCTCTGGAATTAGGCTATTTGAATTTCTCAAGCAAAAATATTATTGCATAAGTATGCATTGTTATGACTCCTCTTGTTGTTTCTAGATTACGAAAAATATTCTTTTATTTTAATTTAGTTTTATTTAGATTTTATTAGTTAATGTGGTTATTAATATTTGATTTTCAAGAGTTTTAAGAGTGTTTTGTAATTTAATAAATTGGTGTTGCCCTAAATTATTTTGAGTAAGTCAATAAGTATATTTAATAAAGGCAGATTTGATGAATAAACACAAGTTGTCCAAATTATTATGACGACAATGAGTTAAATAATTTGTTACCTTGGTATGCAAGATAAGAGTTACAATGAGTTAAAGAAAAAATTAACAATTCTCTAAAGATAGTAAATGTAAATTTTGAAACATTTAACTAAAAACAATAAATTCCTTATGTAGTTATTTATGGAATATAAAAAAAAATATATATAAATGACGACAACTAAGACCCTTTTTGCAATGACACAAATGCATTAATGTACTGGTAATCTAACTTGTCTTGATAATTTCCTTTCTAATTTGATGATTTCACTACTTATCCTGATACATGGTGTAAATCAAAGATTGAGCTACTATAAGAATGATAATATTAATGTGGATACTATTTGAAAGAAAAATCTTTATGTAGGAGATTCTCATTAAAGAAAAAATAATCTAATGTCATTATTGTTACTGTTTGCAAATTAATACCTTAGGGGTGGAAGAAAAAGTTCCAAAATTCCTCTGCATTATTTATCTCCATGTATTCCTTACCACTCAGAAGTAGAGTAATGGCATGCATGTGACTTTTATTCTATTTTTATCTTTGAAAAGTGGTTTGGCATTTAAAACCACCATTGAATTTATAATAAAATAAATAAATAAAAAAATTGATCTAATGGTAGTTTTGAAAGCCATATCACTTTTGAGGGCATAAAAGGAGAATAAAAGTCCTACTATAGCACTACTCCTTAGGAGTAAGACCTTATGTGTAACCGGAAATGGATCCCCTCTATTTCAAATGAAATGGAGAAGAACCGATTAGGGTTAAAAGAGGGGTAAAATTGTCTCAACATTAAAATTGTGACAATTTTGCCCCTCATATTTGCCTAACTGGCTCCTTTCCATTTCTTTTAAAATGGAGATAATCATTTTCCGTGTAAAACTCTCCGAATGTCTCATCTTCAAGCATATTAATCTCTTCAAATCTAGAAATCAACATTTGGAGTTTGACAGATTTAACAAATTTTGTGCTGTCATTTGTTGTTTCTAAGATTTGCCATGTTTCTTGAGCGGTTTCACAATTTGAAATTTTTGCAAATTCAGGTGGTGAAAGAACTTGACAAAGAGCATGGAGGGCTTTATCGTTAGCAAATCGTGCGTTTTTTACATGAACTAGTTCCAGAGTTGTATCATCTGGCTTAATCCAACCAGATTTAACAATTTGCCAACAATCAATGGATATTAAAAAGAAACGCATGCGAGATTTTCAATAGCCATAGTTCATACCATCAAAGGCAGGAACAATATTAAGATTTTGAGACATAGCAAAAAAAAAAAAAAAAGAGTAAAAGTCAAAAGGATTACACTCAAGAAATAAATCTAACCAGAGTGTACTGAGCTCTGATGCCAATTGAAAAATAAATGACTTCTAATTTAACCGCGTGCGTGTGCAATGTGTAACAAAATAATGTAAATGCGGAATTTAAATAACACAATTATTTCGTTAACGAAGTGGAAATTCAATTAAGAGAAAAACCATTTCGGGCCAGCCAAACTCAGGAAATCCACTATCAGAAGACAAAGCTAGTGCATAGACAGTAACACTCATAAACTCGATGTAGCGATCGTATTTAGTACTCTGACAAGTAACCCAACGTGAACGACTCACAACCAAGTCTCTTACTTGAAGAGGTCTTCTATGGATTCCTTTACCTTATGGCTCCTCCTTAAAATAGACTTCAACAAACGAGCACAGCAACAGTACAACGGCAACGACTTGAGAGCTAACAGATCAGCACAATATCTCTCTAGAATATACTCGCTAAGCTCTAAAGAATTCAACACTGAATTCTGTAAATTGTACATGCCTAAAGGCCTTTAGTTATAGGCTCAGCAGACCTAAATTGAGTTTGGAATAGATTTCTCTAGGTGGCGTCCGGACGGTAGCTGAAAGCGTTCGGACAGTAGCTGAAAGCGTCCGGACGAACAACTGTGCAACTGGCTTTCCTCAATGCGCTTCACGCAATACCATATTAGGGCCGTATCCGAACAGTGTTGCCCTAGCTTCCGGACAATTGCACTTCTACTTTCACGTAAATTCCATAATAAGGATTGGAGTTCAGACGGTTACAATTCTTCTCCATGTCTTGCCTTATCAAGGATAGCGTCCGGACGGTGTCGACCTGACGTCCAAACGGTTGCAGCTGTCTTCACATATCTGTGTCTGAGAATGAAATCTTTTTACTTGTTGAACACTGACTGGCATCCAGACGGTATTGCCATGTCGTCTAGACAGATGCACTTGAACGCTGGATTCTTCTCGAACTCTGAAGAGCGTTCAGATGAGTTTCTAAGACATCTAGACGGATGCAAGCTTGAACAGTTTGAATCTTCTAGACACTGATGGGTGTCCGGACGCATGTATGGGCCATCCGGACGGAAGCTTGGGATCCAACTTTTCTGACTTGGAATCTGTACAGAATCTTCTTTAACTTTGAGAATCACATTTCTGAAAGGAAGACTCTGAAATAAAAGGCATCCCTGATAATGTAGCAACATTACATAAAAGTGATTTTGTCAAACAGAATGCAGTCAATCACAAACTAACAATGCTCATCCCGATTCATTTCAGGATGGGATTGTTAGGAGATTTTGAGTAGCAACTCCGCATTCTGTCATGTTAAGGCTTCAATCTAGGCTTCCAACACTACTACGTAGTCCTGATCTCCACCGCCTGGGGGAAGGAACGGTGGAGGCTGTGGATTGTTCTGAACTTCTATAGGCGGGTTTTTGGGCTAAATAATTGTCTCCAGATGGTATCTTCCTAGCCGGTTGGCTTGGCTGCTAGAACGCGTGTCCACCACCGTGATTTTTTTTTTTTTAATGAGAAACCAATAATCGTTCCCACAGATAGCGCCAAATTGTTAGAACAGTTTCTGGTGTGGTGTGAACGACACATTATTCAATGTTCTTCACGCTCCCACGATCATTGCAAAATAACTAAAATTAAGAGACCCTATCGAGGGTCTCACTCCGATGCCTAAGTCAATTTCTGAGATAAAAGTATGCCCAATACACAATAATTCAATCTATCGTTATACCTGCTACAAGAGCCTATTTATAATATAATATTCTTAATAGTTATAAAATATTTAAGAGATTATTCTGGTACGTACCAGAAGTTGCTTCGTTGCTATGGGACAGTTAGTGAGGAATTAACCGCAAAAAGCATTGTCTTAGCAGTTGTTTTTTTTCCCGACAAAGAGAAGATTGATAATGAAGTATGGTACCACATCATCGTGTAAGCTTTATAGATATTTCAAACCCTGAAAAGAGAGAGGAAGAAATTAGAGAGGAGAGAAGCCTATGAGACTAATGATGAGTGCCAAATATTGTGTATTTGGACCCCTTGATTTGCACTAGTTAGACCTTTAGCCTTGTTATTTTCTGATGTTTTGGTTAGTTTTTATGTTTTTCTGTTTCTGTAGGTCAATAAGAGAGGAATGGAAAATTTCATAAGGAAATGATTGGAAATTCGGAGGTCCTGAAAAGTCGATCGATCGAACTTAAAAATCGATTGATCGAATCTTTGCCCGAAGTCGATCGATCGAAATTTCCCAGAACCTGCTTTTGCAGAGCGCGCCAGAATGCCCAATCAGAAGCTCCTCCATGACAAAAAGCAGCTCTCCCTCTGATTTTCGCAGCAGAACACGCTAGTTTCGTGTTCTTGGTTGTCTCTAGCAAGAGAGGAACCCTAGAGGAGGGTAGATGAGTCATTCTACATGGGTTTCTAGCCCTAGTTTTCTTCTATAAAAGCCATAGCCATGCCTCCTTGTAGGAAGAGGGAGAGAACAGTAGATAGGTTTAATTTCTTGCATTTTGTAGTGTATTTCAGTAGCTTTTATTCTCAGACACTTCCCCTTTGTAAAGCTTTTCTTTTATTTCCATGGTTGTTCTTCATTTTCTTGTGGTGTTCTTAGTCATGGAAAGCTAGTAACCTCAACTAAGGTTGAGGATGAAACCTTTCCATTGATGACACTCACACTCTTGTTGTACCACTTGCATATTTAATGATATATCATATTTGTTGTTCAAGTTCCATTCATTTAATGCTTTATCTTTTGCAATGAATGTAGTTAGTGGTGGAAATAGGACATTTGATGTGTTTCAACCGATGGATACATTGTTTTATCAGCTTGAATGATGATATCCATTGTGATTGAATGATACATTGGATGATTTGATTTCAAATTGGTACTCTTTGTGATTTGTCTTTGTGTTGGATTCATTTAATGGTTCTAGGGTTTATGGTTGAGAAACTTGAATGACACCCTAAGCTTAATGTTCTTTGGGTGTTCAAGTGAAAACCAAGAGTGTGAGTTGTTGGATTTGGTTGGGTGGATTCCTTAGCCTTAGTTCCTTTTAATTTGCATATTTCATTCCATCTCTTTTATTTAGTCTTTTGTTCTTGAATCAATCCTCAAACCTTTGGAACTAGGTTAAAATGAAGTTGATTAAACAAGACACTAATGTTTGACCATTTCCCTGTGGGATCGACCTCGCACTTGCATAACACTATATTGCAAAATGATTCGTGCACTTGCGAGTAACATATTAAAATTTGCACATCAACTAATAATAAGTTGAGGCATTAAGATCTTTCTTCAATAGATTTTTTCAAAAAGTTGTGTGTGAACCAATTATCTGAAATCAAAAACACAATTTTGAGATGGTTAATTGCTGAAGACAATGATTAAAAGAAAAAGTGTCAACAAAATATCTTAATTCCAAAATACAGTTTAATTTAGAGACAGTTAGGTGACAAGAAGTGAATTTTCTTCTCTCTACGCTCCTTTTCTCTAAAGTGCTAGAGGTGAAGCTTGTATCTGGTCCCTAGGGGCTGAGAGATTTGTTTTTTGTCTGTCACAATTCCTTCTCCCATTGTTCTTACACAAAGAATAATGGGATCCACGACTGATGAGTTGTCTAGTTTGTTGGGGATTTTTTTTCCCTCTTTGTAGAAGAAAGAAGTGATGTCCAGATTCAAACGCAAAAAGTGCACCCTTTGGTTGAAAAAGGAAAATCGTGTCTAGTTGGGAGAGTCATAGCCGATCATTTTGTTACAAAAGAAAACTCGAAACCGACTCTGATGAGAGCTTGGCGACTAATAGGAAATGTTTCCTTCAGATCGTTAGGGGAGAATACCTTTCTCTTTGCCTTCGAATATGAATGGGAAAAGACCTGAATTTTGGAAGGAAGACCCTGGGTTTTTGACGGCCACCTTGTATCGTTGCTGGAGTTTGATGGATTCATGGCAACATCGAAACTCATTTTTGAGAAAGCTACGTTTTGGGTACGTATGTATAATTTACCCTTAGCCTGTATGGGGAAGGAAGTGGGTTATCAAATAGGTGGCTCGGTTGGAGAAGTGGAAGTAGATGAAGATGGGGTGGGATGGGTGAGTTTTTGAGGGTTCGTATCCTTTTGGACCTCTCAAAACCCCTCTCTCGGGGTAGGATGATAGCACTCAATCACAAAACGGTCTGGATTGCTTTTCAGTATGAAAGGATCCCGAAGTTTTGTTTCAATTGCGGGGTGGTTCGCCATGGTAAAGGGGGGGGGGGGGTGCATGGCCGTTGGAAAGAGTGACCCAGATGGCAGAGGAAAGCCACAGTTTGGACCTTGGCTGCGTGCAAACCTCTCTAACAGAAGAATGATGGCAGGTGGTGGTTCAAAAGCCGTCAAGTTGGAATTTCGACCACTGGGAGAGATCAGAGCCATTTCAAATGTGGACGATCCCGATTTGGGAAACTGTCCGAATTTGGAAAGCAATCAAGGAGATCACAATGAGGAGGACGATTACGTAGAAGGAGCCTCTGAAGATGATTCGAATAAGTTTAAAACGGCTGAAATAGAGGAGAATGAGTCGAGCATGGCGAGGGCTGCTGTTACAGAGGAAATAATGCATGCAAATCTTCAATCAGCCAACGCATCTACATTTATGGAGAATAAGGAAGGTGAGGGGAGCCATAAAGAGAGGTCCTTTATACTTGGCGATTCCCTTCCTATGACTCCCCCAACTGGCGCCAAGTATATTGGCACGTGGGACAATTTAGTATTTTTCCTTAAAACCCAATCGAAGGATGCAGCTGGTGATGAAGTGAGTAACGTGGAAAAATCCACATGTGGAAATCTTTCGCTCTTCAACAGCAGCACACGTGGTACGTTCTCAGCAAGGCACCACCCATAAGAACCTTTCGGAAGAGGTTGCTGGTCCAAAGGGGTCTCACAAGTCAAAGTCCAAAAACTGCAATGTAGCTGTGTCTCTCTCAGAGAGTGAAGAGCCCATTGAAGGATGGAGACGTCGATCCCGTGCGGCTGGAAAAAACGTTTCTCTAGCTGTTCATGATTCAGCTACACCAAAGAAGCACAAAGCTGCTGAGGCATCTAAGGACAACAAGGCTGGTGGGTGTTAAAAAGGGAAGAAAATTTATGTCAAGAAAAGTTCTTTCACCGATGGGGGTTCGGTGGTGGCTGGGTCTTAGCCCCACCGTGCCCAATGATTGTTTTGAGTTGGAACTGCCAAGGGCTTGGGAACCCTCGGCCAGTTAGAGACCTTGGTTTTTTGATCAAGGATAAGAAGCCCAACCTGGTTTTTCTTATGGAAACCAAATTAATGAATAAAGAAGCTTTGTATCTCAAGAATAAATTTGGTTTTGATAATCTGTTCACAGTTGATTGCACAGGACGGAGTGGAGGTTTGGCCTTGTTTTGGAGAAATTCGGATGAGGTGGAAATTCAGAACTATAGCACATAACATATCTCGGCAGTCATTAAGGCTACCAATGATCGTCATAATTGGAGGTTTACCGGGTTTTATGGACACCCTGAAACTGCAAAGAGGAAAATTACTTGGCAGCTCCTTCATCACCTCTCCTCTTTTCAGCCCACTCCTTGGCTCCGTGTGGGTGATATCAATGAAATCACTCACCAAACTGAAAAATATGGGGCAGCAACCAGTTCTAGGGGTCAAATGGAGGCTTTCCAGAGAACATTGGATGAATGTAGATTGTGTGATTTGGGTTTTAAAGGCCCGAAATTCACTTGGCATAACGGAAGGGATGGGACAGCTTTCACAAAGAAGAGATTGGACAGGGGAGTTGCTAACCAAGAGTGGTGTGCTATACGTGCAGATGTGTAGCTCTCTGTTTTGGCAAGTAGAAGCTCTGATCATCATCCTCTGTTGGTGACTTTCGTAAACATGATGAAACCTTATGGAGAAAATGTAGGCAATTTTGGTATGAGGCTAGTTGGAGCAAAAATAGAGATTTCAAAAGCACCTTTCATCAGATTTGGCAAGCAAAGCCTACTGTCCAAGACAAATGGGCAAATATCCAGGGGAAAGCTTCATCACAGCCAGTACTCTATTAAAAAATGGGTCCGGAAGACAGAGAACAAGACTGAGGAACTTATCCAACAAAAGACTCGTGAATTTGCTGATTTGCAACTTTGAACTAATAGGGATAATATGGCAGAGGAAATCACTACCAAAAATGAATTACACTTACTCTTGGAGGAAGAAGATTTGAAGTGGAGGTAAGATCAAAGCAGAATTGGCTCAAATGTGGTGATAGGAATACAAAATTTCGTCACTCATGTGCTAACCAACGAAGTAGTAGGAACTTAATCTCAAACATCAAGGATGGGAATGGGCAACAATGTGCAAACCAACAGGAGATTGAAGCAGCTTTTATCAGTTTCTTCACAGATTTGTTCACTTCAAACACTCCCAGAGATATTGACCAGTGTACTCAGGCTATGGGGGGAACAGTCACAAAATCTATGAATCACTGATTAATGGCGTAGTTCACTAGGGAAGAAATTCATCAAGCTCTGTTTCAGATGGCTCCTCTAAAAGCTCCGGGGCCAGATGGATTTTCAGCTGATTTTTATCAGCAAAATTGGGAGACTGTCCAAGAGGAGGTATGTAGTGTTGTCCTCCATTTCCTAAATTCTAGGCTGATTGATGATAGCATAAACATTACTCATATTGCTTTAGTTCCTAAATGTAAAACTCCGCAAATTGTTTTTGACTTTCGGCTTATTAGCTTGTGTAATGTGCTTTTAAAATTGCTGCCAAAGTCTTAGCTAATAGGTTGAAATTAGTTTTGCCATTTATTATCTCTCCACAGCAGAGTGCTTTTATTCTTGGAAGACTTATTACTGATAATGTTCTAGCTACATATGAAACTCTTCATTCTATGCATACTAGGATGTGGAGTAAGACAGGTTTCATGGGGATTAAGCTAGATATGAGTAAGGCATACGACCAAGTGGAATGGGGTTTTCTGGAAGCTGTCATGCTGAGGTTGGGTTTCTATCCTAGGTGGGTTCATCTGATTATGGCTTGTACATCCTCAGTTACATGTGCCATTCTCATTAATGGACAATTGGTGGGACATATTCGGCCTTCTAGAGGGATCCGTCAGGGAGATCCCCTATCCCCTTATTTGTTTCTTCTTTGTGCAGAGGCCTTTAGCTCTCTTCTTCAGCAGGCTGAAAGAACTAGAAGCATCACAGGCATCCTTTACTTCCAAGATGGGGCCTAGAATCAGTTATTTATTTTTTGCTAATGACAGTCTCATTTTCTGCAAAGCCAACTCTGTGGAGTGGAGGAGACTCAAAATTTTTGGGTAGATATGAAGCAACTTCTGGACAACAATTAAATCTAAATAAGACTTCTATCTTTTTTAGTTGGAACACCAGTGAGGAGAGGAAACTTGAGATCACAACTTTATCAGGCCTCCAAGCGACCCAAAGATATGATACTTATCTTGGTTTGTCGGCTCTAGTAGGCAAGTCTAGATTTCAAGCATTCCAGGATATTAAAGACAAGGTGTGGAAGCGACTAAACAACTGGAAGTTCAAATTTCTCTCACAGGTTGGAAAGGAAATTCTCTTCAAGGCTGTTGTTCAAGCCATTCTCACTTACTTTATGAGTGTTTTCCTTCTTTTGTCAACGTTGTGTAAGGAGGTTAATGGTCTGATGCAAAATTTCTGATGGGGGCAGGGTGAGAAGAAGTCAAAGATACACTGGATGAGCTGGGAGCGTATTTGGGGGGGGGGGGGGGGGGGGGGGGGGGGGGTCCAAAGAGCCAAGGAGGTTTGGGGTTTCAAGATCTACATATTTTTAATCGAGCTCTATTGCTTCCTACACCCGCGTCTTTCAAGGTGCAATCTCCCATTCAAATCCTTCAGGCTGATCAGAAAGTTAGCTCCTTAATTGACACTAATACAAACTGTTGGAAACATGACTTGATCTCTAGGTACAGAGGCAGAAGCTCAGGTGATTTGCAATATACCTTTAAGCCCTCTTCAACCACAAGATAAGCTGATTTGGAGATGTACCACCAATGGGCAATAACGGTAAGAAGTGCTTATTACATGGAAAGAGAAGACCAAGCAAGCCAAAGGGGGTAATGCTCTCAACCACATTCCAGCTCACCAACTTGGCATCTGATTTGGAGCTTGCCCATTTCCAATGCGGTGAAGATGTTTCTTTGGAGGGTCTGCAATAACATTCTCCCCACAAAAGAAAATCTCCTCCAAAGGAGAGTGGTGATTGACAATCTTTGCCCTATTTGTACTCTTGCTATGGAAGCCACCGCCCACATTCTTTGGCATTGTCCTTCAGCCAAAGATGTGTGGTGTTCGGGTCCTCTTAGATTTCAGAAAAGAACCTTGGTGAGTTTAAATTTCAAATGTCTTTTTGAAGAAATGATTGACAGATTTGAGTATGAAGATTTGGCTCTTTGGGCCATTATTGCTAGAACTATATGGTTTAGAAGAAATTCGGTGATGCATGGTGGTTCTTTTAGCCCTTCGGAGAAGGTCATTAGAGAAGCTACTAGTACTATTTCTTTGGAGGAATTCAAAACTACTAACCTTGGTGAACATGATTTGGTACAAAGGCTACAAAGGGCTAGTTCGGATGCTTGGAAAAAACCTCCTCAAGGGGTGGTAAAGATGAACTGGGATGCGGCCATTAACAAAGTGGAAGGTTATACAGGTTGTGGGATAATAATCCGTGACTGTGAAGAGCAAGTTTTAGCAGCCAGAAGTACTACACAAGTTAGTATTATGGACCCAACTATGCTAGAGCCATGGGCAGCTTTATAGGCGTTATTATTTAGCAAGGAGATTGGTTTTTTTGATGTCATTTTGGAGGGACATGCCTTGCAAATAGTCACATCAATTTTCATGGAGTCTCCCAATTAGAGTAGATTTGGCCACTTTATTGAGGGAACCAAAGAACAAGCACTCTTATTTCGTTCTTTTAGTGTATCTTACGTGAGAAAAGAGGCAAATCCGGCATCACATTTACTTGCTAAAGCAGCTTCCACTCAAGCGCTAGATGATGTATGTTTAGATGATTTCCCTCATTTTCTGTTTGACATTGTTTTTAAGGAGGCTACTGCTCCTTTTTTCTAAATCTCTTTGGGAGGGGGGGGGGTTGTAATGGTTTTATATCAATGAAATAGGATCAAATGGTTAAAAAAAAGAAAAAAAGAAAAGAAAAAGGGAGACAGTTAGATTCTGAAGACGATGTTTTAAAGGGTTGCAATCCAAATGACAGTTACGATAGTTGTTTTCTTGGAAAAGAAAATTGAACTCATATTTAACACAAAATAGATACACTTGTCAACTGAATGAGATACCACATGTCACAATTATTGGCATATATATATATGAGATATGAAGTGCAGCGCTGTGTTGTCTACAAGTTGGAGGGCTGCTCGACCTAGTAGCTAGTGTGGGATTTGAGAAGCAAAGCAAGAGGCATTGGTGGCCAAGCTTTCCATTCGGATTTCTTTGTGCGTATTTGACATCTAAATATTATATTTACCAAATTTTAATTTAAAATCAATTTTATTTATTAACTTTATTTAATTTTTTAAATACTTTACTTACTGAATCTTAACTAGAATTCAAAATCAATAACAAGGATAAGATGATTTCGTTGTTTTCCTCTTTATGTTTGATTGACCAGCTTTCTAGGGTCCAGTATCATGCATGCCAAGCCATGGAGAGACAAGAAAGATACACAAAACTACTGGAAGTCTCCATTATTTAAGGTTAGTACTCCAGCATATATATACATATTGCACACTCGGTCACATATATCATACAAAACTAGTCTTCAACAGCTCTGATCGATTGGATAAAAGCCCCTCTCTTCATTCAAAAGCACGACCACGTTCCTCTTGTTGTTTGGTTGGTCCTGGAAGGAAGAACTCCTGTTCTTGGTTCTTGAAGATCCTTTCCACCTCTCTTGATGGCAAGTTGAAGGCCAACTCTTTCGCCTCCCTCTCAAACTCATTCACAATGTTCCCTTTCCCTAAAACAATTAACACCAAACAATCACGTCACTGTGCTACTTGTGTTAAATCGCTAGTTATACTCGATGAAACGTGCAACAAAAACAGAGTTCGAACTTCTCTCATATGAAATCACCAGTAATCTTAAAAGCAGCGTAAGGTGTATGATGGCGTGGGTATATATAATACCTGCGAGAGGGAACCTAAAGTTGCCATGGGCATTGACCTCGAAGCAGAGCACCTGCAGGTTATTATTCTGTGAAGCAATAACTGCAACCGGATGGCCAGCCGGGGCTACAAACACCACGCCGCGTCTCAAGCGCCCGCTAACCTTCTGGTAGCTTCCAGAGGAAGAAAGATGGGGACATGCCATTTCAAAGAACCCTTCACCTTCAATTACCACACAGATCTTTGTTGCCCTCGAGTTGTAGTAGGGACCAGACATAGCTCCCTATAGATTTGTTTCAAAATTTACAGTTATTTCCGTAAGTAGAAAAGGTAATGGAAAGAGAGCAGGCTCGAGAGATTTTGATTACTTTGGTTATGTTAGCGAAGGAGACCATGAGGTCCAGGTCTTGTAGCTGCTTGTGATCGTCGGGATGGGCTTCGTAGAGACGACCAAATTGGTTTGACTGAGAAGGGTGTTTGTGGAAAAGATTGACTGGACCGCCGCTTGATTCGCCTCCAAAAGGCCAAATGCGAGGGGGACCTTCCTCGTGTTGGCTCATGGCCCGGATTTGTTGTCTGGAGGCCTTCACAATACTTCCTTTCCTCTGTTCCCCAAATATCTTCTCCAGCTGATCCCTTCGTACCTTCAAAGCCGCCTCAAGAACCTCCCAGCTGAATGCCCTGTAAAATGATTCTGGGTCTTCGCCACCTGCCCCATGGAATGCCTACAATACCACACCAGTTATTTCACTTTATTTTGTTGGAAATGAAAAGGCTATATGTACTCTTTTTTCTTTTTTTACCTCAAAATGGCCAGGAACAGACACGGGTTGGAGGATTTTGACAATACAGAGCTTCTCATTCTCATCCCTGTTGATCATATAAACAGGTGTCCCTGCTGGAACCCTTACGATATCTCCATGTTCCACGTTAAAGCTCTCTCTCTTCTCCTCCCTCACCATTGTAATTGTTGCTCGCCCTGCTCATGATACAAAACAATACAAGAAATAAATAAAAATGAAGAATTCAAAAATTAGTGGAAATTAAAGAAAATTACGTACCCATGGCAACAAAGAGAACAAGTTCAGCATCAAAATGGGCTGGAGCAATGAATGTGTGAGGGTTTGCTTCCAGAATCGCCACGCGATAATTCTCAATCCCGCGAAGTAGTTTTGACCTCTTTGTGAACTTCTCAAGGACCTGAACTCTGCCTTCCTCTGTTCTAACTCTGTCTTCAAAATGCTTATCTTCGAAAACATAAGGATTCTCCTCTCTTTGGGTCTCCTCCTCCTCCTCCTCTCTACTATTTCCCTCTCCTCTCCTCCTTTCATGCTGTCCCCTCTCTCGCTCTTTTTTCTCTCTAATGTACTCCTCACAACTTCTCTCACACTCTTCCTTCTGTTGCTCATCGAACTGTCTTTGGTGCTTGCACTGGTGCTTGCACTGGTGGAGCTCCGGGTCTTGCTTGGCCAGAGCTAAACCAGCACTTATAACTAGGAGAGACAAGAGTAAAAGAGCTTTGAGCGCCATACTTGCGAAGATTTTCGTTGCTGATGAAGAGGGTGAAGATGCCAGTGACCTATTTATAGTGTTAGCAGAGAGGAAGATGGGTGGGGATGAGAATGGGGAAGGGAGGCCATGCATGAGGACGAGTGTACCTTTCGTGTCAATCAAAGGAGAATAGCTAGGACGATGAAGACTTTAAAAATTGTCTTTTGGCATCATTGTAGCAAATCATTTAAACGCAAAACGACGAGTAGCTTTCTCTTTGTCTGGAGTCTTCACGTGTACGGAAGACAAGGAAGCTAGCGGACGATCCAAACTGGATCTATTTTTATAAAACTAAAAGTGAAAGGCATCTAGCCGTCTTAGCTCAGCTGGCAGAGCGCATGGCTTTTAACCATGTGGTCGTGGGTTCGATTCCCACAGACGGCGTGTGTGTATTTTCACGTAAGATGTGTTTCCGAAATTATTTGTATCAAATTTTAACAAAAAAAAAAAGAAAAATTAAATAAAAAGAATTTACAGTGGCATTATCCTGTAGAAAATGAGCCTCGAAAGTCAAAGTGGGCTTCTTTCTGCCTACCCACATCCTCTCGCATCCTTTCCCCATTCCTCCAACGAATTTCCCTATTTTTCTCTCATTCAGCCTAAAATTCATCGCGTCATTTAAGATTAAACAATGCCACTCAGCCACAACAGCCCCCCTTCAGTTCGATTTTTAATCTTTTACCGACTGACGACGACTAACCTAATGAATGCAGTGATGGTGGTTGCAAGGTTAGGCATGCACAAAGAATAATATTTGGTCGAAGGAAAAGTTAGCTAGCTGTACGGTGGCAAAAGGATGACAATATTGGTGGTCGAGAGTAGGGCTGAGTAGCAACTTTCTTAGGCCAATTTGAATCCTTATCAATGGTCAAACCGAAGATTGTCGATTGCAGGTTTTACTAACCGGCCAACAGACCAAGGGGGTTGGCCTCCGAACCAAACCAACTCCCTTGGGTTTAATTTTTAACCCTTTATTGACCAACTGATGTAATGTGTAGATCGCCGATGGTAGAGGGGCAGAGGCACAACAATAGGGGCAAAGGAGTGGCGAGTCCCAACAAGAAGCACCAAGGTAGGCGATGTTATGCAACAAGAAAAGGTTAAGCAATGCGATAAGGTAAAGAGATGCCTCAAAGAGAGGCAAGGTGAGGCAGACATATGCTGCTGCAGATTTAATATGTAGTTCAAAAACCCATAACATTTCAAAAGGGATATAATAAAGGTTCTTTTTTTTTTTAAAAAAGAAAAAAAAAATTAATCCAGAATTCAAGGTATAACCTATGCCAGTCAGTAGCTGAGAGCATTCCAGTCAGTGGCAGAAAAATCAGGTGGTCCATGCGAGAGCTTAGCAAGTCATATAGTTGAGAATGACTTAACATAATAAATTTAAACCTAAGAGATTTAATAACATCCCAGCCATTTTACCTACACTGCATTAGCCGAATAACAACAAAGAGGAAGCAGGGTTCGATTTGAGAAACTCCCAATCATTCACCATACAAGTGAGAACTAAGATGCACTCCCAAACTCTGCAACATCTTCGAGTTTTAATTTCTCACTATAAAAGTTGAACAAGAAAATAGTTCTCTTAAAGGTCAGGCATGCCCGTCCCTGTTTTAGCATCATAAGTCTTCTCCAACACGAGATCCATTGGAGTATCCTTCGGACCAGCTGCAAAAACAAACAACAATCAACAAACAGTGCATCAGATTATCAGCAGAGAAAAGGAAACACAATGTGCTATGTTCAGAAGCAACTTTATAGAACAAAGAATCAACTTTGGAAATCCTTTTAAATGTTTCCCATTCTTTCTTTCTTTCTTTTTTTTCCTTTTTTTCCAAGGTTAGACCTGAATTCTGAATCTATTTCCTAAGCGAATATCCATATTCTGGCAAACATAGCTACTGAAGGAGGCAGCTGAGCAGCCCTATCAGTACCAAGTCACAACCTTGACTATTTTGGCTACTATTAGGCAACGGGTGTTTCAAGACATGCTACACTTGTGCCTTAAAGCTTTGCTACTGATTCTATAAGATACAGTAGATATAAAACAGAGAGGGAAAAGAAAACATACATAGATTGCGAGGCACACAATTGACACACAGCCATTCATGTTCCTATGTAGTCTATCATACGCATAGAGTGTATTCTTAACTCAATTTAACTAAGACTTAATTCCAATTAATCGGTGTAAACTTTAAGAATCCTCATGAACTAATTGGAATCGACAATATATATTAATTTCCTTCATTATATCCTATCTAAGATTTTCTGTCATATCCCTTTTACCATATCCTTCTTTAGTACTTCTACCCACATTCTTTTGAGCCCTACTCCACCTTTTTTCACTCTGCTAACTTGAATTAAGCCTTTCTTGCTGACGCATTAATTGTTCTCAGTTGCAGATGATATCTAAATGACTCTTCCTCATCTTTTTATTAATAGGAGCCACCCTCATCATTGAACAAATGATTTCAATCCTGATCTTACCTTTCCTATTATTCTCTCTCATCTATTTGATCATTTCGAGTACACTCATTTTATGAACATGTTTTAGAACGCCCCAATATAAGTATGTAGTGTCCTAATATGGTTTGTTGTGCATATATGTACAAAATTTTCTTTAATTGTTTATGATTTTTTTTTTTTTTGTTTTGATAAATAGGAAAAGAAATAGCATTAAAAAAGCGTAAAGGCTCCCTAAGCATACAGGGAGCATACAAGGACACCAAAACAAAAGAAAAACAGAAAACAAAGGAAGAACACCCGAAAAAATCCAAAAGACAAAAGAAAGGCTACTTTAAAGCCCCAACCTCTTGCCTCTAACCTGGCCAGAACCAACACCCCTAGCATCGAAATTGATCGAGCATTCTAGATTTTTAACCTCACTTTTTCCTTTTTGCTTAGGAACAGAGACAGTGCTGCCTCTCATCAACTAAAGTCAAGAAATCCAAAAAACCCTTCTCAATCCCCTTGAAAGAAACCCCCATCGTGCGAAAACACGATCTAGCATCTTGCACGACCCTGGGGTATACAACCCCTCCCTCCGGATCACCCTCCTTCGAAGACCCAAGAAGACCGTTGGTCCCTCCAAGACATACCAGGTAAAAACTAGGGAGAACACCTATACACCGAGGAGAACGGCCTCGGTGGAAACAAAACCCACTGGAAAGAGGGAGGGAACCCCACCCCCCCCCCCCCCCCCCCCCCCACGCCAAATAGATACGAAAAAGCAGACCCAACACCACTATACAAGGGTTGGGCAACCGAAACCCCTCTCCCACCTAGCGTTGTCGAGGACTGGTCCACGACCCCGATAGGGGGTTGAGAAGGAACACCCAAAAACTGCATTATCAGAACATTGATCGCCACCACAGCCTCAGCAATCAGAGAAGCGTACACCTATGCTACACTGCCTTTCTTCGCTTTCCGCTAATATCTCTGCACTGCTTGGATTTAGACGAGGAGATGGGAGCCCCGCACAACAACATCACCAGACAAAACAAGCGAAGCCTTTCACCCAAGGCAGCCGCCTCCTTCGAGGAGAGAAAGGATTTCCAGAGCACAGAAGGCGCCAAACCTATGTTTGATGAGCACCTCATCGAGAAACCCATGTCTACCTGCGGCGGATAGAAGAGCTCAGCTGCAGGAAATGACGGAACAGCACCTGAAGAGCAACCCAAGGCTGCTTGCTGCGGAACAGCAGCATAAAACTTCTCCAATACGGCTGCCGATAAAAGAAACCTTCGGTAGAGTCGACGTGCACAAAAGACACCGAGATCTCAACTGACGAACAACACAAAGCTTCCGTCCCCGAACAAGAAGAACCAACGATGGCCACCGAAGACGCCGAAGACACCGAGCCTAAAGTCGTACCCGGACTCAAGCTCAAACCCACAGAAAATGCGTTGAAACCATGAACCGGATCAAGACCTGATTTAGTGGTCTTCTTAAAATAGGGCCTATAGCCCACCCTACTCGAGCCCTTAAAAGCATCTGGCCCAACCCAAAACAACTCTTAAACAACCAGCCCAACCAAAGCCTGCCCAACATCCACTTTGGCCCAAAAGAGGAATACAAGCCCAATTAGCCCTATGCCCACAAGCCCAAACTAGCCACGCTTCAAAAATATTGGGAAGCTTCCTAAAAACCCCAAACTCCTGCACTAATGCGTCCACTTCAAGCTCAACATCATCCACTACAACCCTCTTGTTTGAGCATGCCAAACTGCACCCTTTGGAATCTCGTAGCCTGGAGCCATCAGCATGAAGGTCTTTACCCAGAGGACCATAAGAGGACCTCTCCATTGTGAAGCAATCCATCGCCTACTAAATCATCTCCTACTCCTGACCTAGCAGAATGATCTTCTCCACCTTGCACCAGACCACCGCAGCCATCTGAACTAGAGGCCTGCGATCTAAGACAATTGCTGACAAGCACGGCACCTCCGCGAATGACAGAAAGCCCGTGACCTTACCCAATCTCTTCCCCAATAAAGCGCCAATAGAAGATGAAGACACCACCATGGTTTCAAAAAAAAAGCCAAAGCTTTGCTCAGCTCCCCAAAAACACGACCCCAACTCCGCCCGTCACGGCCTTCAGGAAACAAAATCATTCCTCTCTGCCCACCCACGGTGTACACCGCCACCTCCAAGAACTGGCCGAAACTATCCCCACCTCTTTGAATGATGGTCCCTTCAAGCTCTCCCTGAAGGAGTTAACAAAATCCTCAGAACCAGGATTTCGCAACACCTCTTCCACCATCGACAACAACCAAGCAACGCAACGCGCGCCCAGCAGAACCACCCCTGAGAAACCATTCCTCCTTTTCACCACCGAGAAGATGAAAGATTTAGTCTCCACAAAGAACCAGCTCTCTATACCCAACCGCACACAACAACCCCCGAAGGGGTTTGCAGCCGCTATGCGCTGCTCACATGGCTGATATCCAAAGTGACGTAAGCTTTCTAGAAACAACAAACGAGAAACTAACCCAACCCAAAACCTAGGCCATCGTTAGGATCCAGAAGCACCCACCCCAGCACAAAGGGTCACTGGAAAACCTGTCAAAATGCTCATTGAATGTGTGACTGGGCTTGTTTATGATTATTTTTAACAAAATTTTAATTCACCCATTTTAACATCCAAAGTTTCAATGCATTTTTGTACCTTCATTTCAAACAAGGACTATTGAATAACTAGCTTTATGGCTGCTAGTCAAAATTCACAATGTTATATAAGAAAACTCGTGTATCTAAATCTTTCCCTAGAAAAAGCTACATATTCTTTTTTAGGTGAATGTTGCAAGAGATCCTTAAGACCAAAAAGTGAGGTTGTGGCCTCAAGCTGCACATCTGATGGGTTATGTCTAACTTGTGGAGAGGTTCTCGTGTTATCAAAACTCAGGAATGTTCTATTAATTCGATGTTAGGGGAATGGGTTCTAGTCGGGATAGGGGCAAGAAGATGGGGGTTTGATGTAGTTTTCTTCTATTGGGTTGTTCGGGTGTTTTTTTTTTTTTTTTTTTTTTTTTTTTTTTTTTTTTGTCCTTTTTGTATACTTTCTGTATGCTTAGGGGCGCCTTTTACGCTTTTTTAATAATATTTTGTTTATTACCTATAAAAAAAAAAAAGATCTGCATGATACCTCAAAATAACTAATCACAATATGGGCTCTCTTTAATTGCTTAAATAGTGCAAATTAACCTACTGCGCTGGTGTGCCATAATATCCTTCACTCAAATTGTTGACATCCTCATTAGACTCTCATTGCACTATATACTCCCAAGCCACATGGTATACCATGTACACTTTAATACTTATTGTCATGAAGTGGGGACATGCTAGCTATGTCTTTGCAATATCCTAAAATGACTAATTAAAATGGGGCTCTCCATAATCATTTATATAGTCCAGATTGATCTAATACCATCCAATATGGAACTTAAAAAAGACTCGCACAATTCCTTCACAAACCAATATGGGGAATAACATGTATATTCTGTTAGAAAATAAAGAGCCGTTGCAACATATATCTCCTTGATTTCCTCTCCAATATCTTTCTTTATTTTCCTACCTGATTTCTCAATATTTTCCACTTTAATATTTCATGATTGTGTGCCATAATTAGTGGGATGTGCTCCCCTCTATTAGCCTATATATTTATATCATTTGTAATCAAAAGCACTCAATGAAATAAGAAGCAATGCAATCATTTTCTCTTCTTCCCTTCTATCTCTTCTATTTTATTTTACATGGTATCAGAGCCCTTTGGCTAACACCTCACGATCTTGGTTTCTTCTTCGCTGTAGCACACTCTTTTAGCCTTTTTATCAAACACGTCTCACCCATCACATGGTTCTGCCTAAAAACGGAGCTTCATCTCTGTCACTCCCAACATCCCAACTCCATCCACACAGAAACTCTCCTAGTTTCTAATCTATCTCAGTTTTCATCTTCATTTCCCAAAATTTTCTCACTCAAAAACTAAAAAAATAAAATGCATATCACAGTCCCTTGCCGCAAAGTTTGTGTGCTCCACTGCAGCACCACCCCTGGCGTCTTTTCCAACATCCTTCCCCGACGACTTCTCCACCGGCCAAGTCTCCCACCTCTGCCACTGTCTACGGCTGCGAATCCTCTAGTTTTCGTGCCTTCTCCATCCACTGTGAACTATCCTTCTAAGGTTGTCCACAAGTTGCAGTTTCTTTTTTTTGGTTTTATTTTATGTCTACCGACGTTTTTTTTTTTTTAAGTCCATTTTTCTTTTGTTTGTTTTGTCTAGTGCTATACTATGAAGAAGATGTTGCACCAAAAAAAAAAAAAAAGAACAAAAAAGAAAAACAAAAGAAGAAGATAAAGAAAGAAAAGAAAAGAAAAAAAGAAGAAAAATCTCTCTTTGGCCCATAGTTGGCCCTTCTTTTCTTTGGCCTATTGTTAGCCCAATTTCTAGCTTGAGGCAAATGTTCAAAGGCCTAAACTCATTTAAGCCCATTATTGACCCTCTTCTCTTTGGCCCATTGTTGGACCAATCTCTTATTTGTGGTAATGTTTCAAAACCTAAGCCTGTCTTTAATTTCCTTTGGCCCATAGTTAGCTTTATTTTCTGTCACTCCCAACATCCCAACTCCATCAACACAGAAACTCTCCTAGCTTCTAATCTATCTCAGTTTTCATCTCCATCTCCCAAAATTTTCTCTCTTTCACTCAAAAAAAAAAAAAAATGCATATCACAGTCCCTTGTCGCAAAGTTTCTGTGCTCCACTGCAGCACCACCTTTGGCGTCTTTTCCAGCATCCTTCCCCGACGATTTCTCCACCGGCCAAGTCTCCCACCTCTGGCACCGTCTCCGGCCGAGAATCCTCCAGTTTCCGTGCCTTCTTTTCTTTGGCCCATTGTTAGCCCAATTTCTAGCTTGAGGCAAATGTTCAAAGGCTCAAGCTCATTTAAGCCCATTGTTGCCCCAATCTCTTGTTTGTGGTAATGTTTCAAAACTCAAGCCTATCTTTAATTTCTTTTGGCCCATAGTTGGCTTTATTTTTGGCCTTTGAGGTATAGTTTGCAAACCCGAGCCAACACACAAAAAAAAAGGGTTTCATGATGATGATCCGACGTAGAAAACAAAATGAAGTTCCTCCCATCAGTTTGCGGGGGAGTGTTAGAGAATAAAGAGCCGTTGCAGCATATCAAGAATATCTTATTGATTTCCTCTCCAATATCTTTCCTTATTTTCCTACCTGATTCCTCAATATTTTCCACTTTAAATTTCCAGATTGTATGCCATGATTAGTGGGATGTGCTCCCCTCTATTAGCCTATATATTCATATCTTTTGTAATCAAAAGCACTCAATGAAATAAGAAGCAATGTAGTCATTTTCTCTCCTTCGTGTTCTCTTCTTCCCTTCTATCTCTTCTATTTTATTTTACATATTCTCCCTATAATTGCAGAGTCAAACATAACGTGCGAATGCAAATTGGCAGAGTAGTCTCTGATCACAAGTTGCAGTAAAGAAAACCAATACACCTAAAGAATAACAACCAAGATACCAAAATAACTTAAAATCAAAATTTAGAAGGGAGGAAGGGATTAAGCTTCAGATAAGTACCAATTGTAGGCCTTGGTGTAGTCCTTATCTTCAAGATTTCAGGACGGGGTATTATGGATTCAGATGTTCCCAAACCTCTCGATACTCTTACTTTAGTGCCATCTTCAAGATATTTAACACCAACCTTACATGGCTTCCTGCATAAGTAAACATCCGCTTCCTGAGAAAAAGATGTAAAACAAAGAAAAGAACACCAAAGATTGTGAAATCAAAAGCCTAGTCATTCCATACCCTGTCACAGGGTCAAGAACTTGAACATTTGACGCATGCAACGGTGCTTCAACTGTAAAGATCCCACCCTCGTGACCTTGCCCTTGTTTGATATGTTTCTTTACCTACAAAAGGGCATAAAAAGATGATGAGAAGGAAATATGTATAGCAAAGATATGTCTAATGCATGTTCGTTATGGCATGGAATTTATATGGTTTTTAAGAAAGAATGAATGCGCAGGTGATGACAAGCAAGAACCAAAAAGTCCTAATCAATTAAAGCAACAATATTATAAAACATCACATATATGTATATTTCTTAATTTATGTATTTAAAAAATATCATGCCACCAAGTTCTTGCCTAGATGGTACTATTCCAGCTCCAAATGCGTGCATGCAGTGCCCTTGAAATGGTCTTTTCAGTATTAAGTCATCTTCTTTCCCACTTGTGAAGTTCTCTTTTGTCTCTTTAAGTCATTAACGAGAAAAAAACATGATATAAGCAAGGAGAATGGCATAAAGTCACACAAGAATAAGAGGCAATGAACCCACAATTTTTTTTGACTCATTTTTAATCTAGAAAGCTACTGCAGATTCCAATAAATAGTGCCTTCTAAGTAAATTGATTTTCTTTATTAAGTATGTAGATTTTTTTATAACACCGGTACCTTATGTTAGTAGCAGTGAGTTTGTTACTAGAAGAACTTAACAAAGACTAGTCAGATAAACTATGTAGAGGATGGTGGAACAGTTCAAAGTTCCAAAGAACATAGAAGATTAAAATATCATGAAAAAGAAGCAAACTTATCACTAAAATGTGGAAAAATATTTGCTTCAGAAACATTCAATTCAGGGCCTAATTTGAAAACCGTGTTACAAGCTACAGTCACTATTTGCTGATTCAATAGAATAAGAATTAGGATCCCCTACAATTGGGTGCCCGAATTGCACAGCAGTAGAGCCCATCTGGCCCAGGCAGCCTGGAGTGCGGGGCCCACCTGCCCGGCCCAGCAGCCACCCCTTCTCTGTGGGCTGCCCGAATTGCAGTGCAATTCGTAGACACCAATTGTAGGGATTCCAATCTATAGAATAACAGCTACAAAATAAACTTGAGACATGTCTTGCAAATAAATGCTTATTGGATTTAATCACCATACTACATTTTTAGGCGAATTCTCTAAAACCTAGCTTCACATCATATTGATCTCTTTTGCTTTCTTTTTCTTATTTTTTCCTTCTAAATTCAAAGCATAAAGCATTCTAAAAGAGATCTGAGCATGCATTCACCACAGCGGCTCTACATTGGTACACATTGGAAGTTTTTGGCTATTACAAACCATAAGAGTGCCATGTTTTGTCATAAAAAACCAACGACTTCAGAATCTTAATCAATTCAAGTTATCCAGTTTTACTTGCTAATATAACTAGAATCAATTAAAACAATCTCAATATGAATGGAAGAACACCTTAACAATTTTCCTCAGCAACAAGTAAACCATATAATAATCAGTTTAATTAAAATGAACAATTACTCACCAAATTCTTTCCCTCAACAATAACCCGATTCTGCGAGCGAATTACACGCTTAATAACACCCATCTCGCCTTTGTCTTTGCCCCTTATAATCATCACCTACAACAATTAAGTCCAAACAATGCAAATTGAAAGAGCAAACAATAAAAATAACAAAAAACAAAAATCATAAAATACATTGAAAAGAAGAGTTGAAATGATCTTAGATTGCTTTTCTCTTACATTATCTCCTCTGAGAATCCTCCAGTGCCTAATAAGTTTCTGAGCCGCTTTCCAACCCATTTCGAGCTCACCCTGTTAGAAGCACGAAAAGGAAAAGCAGAAAATGAAATCATTTTCACAATTTCAAGAAAATGTTGGTTTGATTTTTGGACAAGGTGAACAATTTCGTTTCAATTGGAATCGGTTAAGAGGAATTTTAGAAGGTAGAGATTACCTTAAGTGTGAAACACCCAAGCTACAAGTGTTGGGTTTGGTTGTTTGGTGCGTTTCTCTCAGTTCTCAAGCTTTAGTTTGGCGTAGGGTTTTGAGTTATGCGCCCTTAGAGCATTCCTGGTGAACTACCTATTCTTTAGCTAAAATTTGGCTAGAAAACTCAACTTTTCTAGTTTAGCTAGCCACTTTTCAAAAGCAGCCCACAACAAACTCCCTAAATCTCTCTTTATCCTATTTAAATATTATTTTTTATTATTTCTTTATTGTTTATTTATTTTTATGGTAGTTGGAAGGATTTTGATTCTTTGGAGCTTCATCAAGATCCCTAGAGGCTTGATCTGGTGCAACAATTGCTCCTACCATACTTGACACTATTTGTGTTGCTGAAGAAATAACTTGTAAAGCATCCATTGCTATAAGAACCAAAATGCTACCCGTTTTCTATATTTTCACTAATCAAATAAATATTCTCAAAACAATAAATGTTTTTTTTTGATAGGCAAGAGATCAATTTTATAAAAAAATGCATAAGGCGGCCCTTGGTACACTAGTAGTATACAGGGAAAACACCTATCTAGAGATAAAAAAGCGAGTGAGGAAGTCAGAAAAAGAAATATACAAAGGATGGACATAAGCCGAAGTCCAACAATACAAAGAGTGATAGAGCAAAGAAAAGATCTCTTCTCAAAACAATGATCAAAGTGATCCCAAGAAACCTTGATGCACACTAATTGATCCAATGTGAAACATCTATGACACAGATTTTCTTAACATAATTCATGATGATTACTTGTGGATTGTAATGCTCTAACAAAATTGAGAAGACATGTACTCACCCAGAACCTGGAAATTAACCAGCAACAATAATGACCCAATTTGTCTAAATGGAACATAAATATAAAATTATGATCAAAGTTCTTCGCAACATTCAAAACAAATTTTATAGGAACTAATAAATCAACTAATGTCGCTCCCGAAGCCTATGACGATCAATCCAACAACCAATAATAAACTATATAAAAAGGCTCACACAGACCAACGCATACCATAAGGATATATCAAGTTCCACCAAGATGACAAAATAGAGAAACTTGAAATCTCCAATCAATTATTCCATTTTGCAAAGATCACCACCCATCAACAACCATAAATTTCCAGGACAGAACAGACATCAATCAAACTCAAGTCTTCAAAATGCTTTAAAACTATCAATATCCAAATAAGCAGTCAACCATTCCTTAAAAACAAAACGCAGTTGTTTAAATTCCATTCAAATTAGCAATCAAACCATCCACAAGAAGATCATTGAACTCTTAATCTGCAAAACCGTCAATTAAAATCAAAACCCAGTTCATTAAAATAGTTCGTCTATCATATTTCAAAATGGTCCAAACCCAGCTACCAGGGTAGGAAATTGAAAAACTTTCAACGTTCAAGAAGAAAATGAGAACTAAACATGCATTAAAATTTAAAGCAAAAGTTAAAGAAGGATTGTCTTACCTTGAAGGCCTGGAGGAAACTCAGAAAGCTGTATAAATGGAAAAACTGCAGCTTCGAATATCATTTTCTTTTTCTATTTGATTAAGATTGAAAACTGAAAGAAATATCCAATGGCAGCAGATTTGGAACAAAAAATTGACAAATCTTTCCATGGGTCTATCGATTGAACCACAAATTCCATGGGTATTACTACAAATCGAAAACCATCAAATATATTATCACCCAATCACAGATTAATCCAAAACCGGTATCAACAGCGAACTAATTTCGTGAATATTTAAGTGGTTTTCGGTTTTCACTCCAAGTTTCCAACATCAACAGAAAATATATAGAATCGTCTTATGGGTATATCAAATAAGCTATAAACTTCATCATTATCATCCAAAAATTTGAAACTAAGGAACCCACAGTATCACTAATCAATTCTTGAAGCAAGACAAGAGGAAGAAATTGAAAAGAAAGAACATGAGAGAGAGAGAGAGAGAGAGACGAGAGAGAGAACATTACCTCAATTTTCCTCCTCCTGATGAACGTTGGCTGAGAGATTTGCAGAGAACTAGAGGCTCCGTATAGGCGCGGGCGTGAGAGTGAGTGACAGTAAATATAAAAACGTAAAGAATGGGATAGCAAAGTTAATTGTTCGGCAAATTTGGTGACGGCTCTGACAAAAACTAAAATGCAGAGCGGTGAACCTATTTGACGGAGGGCGGTTTTTTTTTTTTTTTTTTTCGGAAATTAGCCAAAATCTGGTTTAAAGTAGGGCTTTCCAAGCTCATTGGCGATGCTTTTACGACAAATATTACTCGGACAAAAATTTCTTATAAATTAATTTGTAAGAAATTTTTTACAACTCATATATAAAAATGGCACGTGTCTTTGTGAGAAATACATATTTTTTTTATTAATGCTATTAAAAAAGTATGTAAGAAGCATATATTTTTTAAATAATATATGCTTCTCACATGCCAATGAACATATATCAATCTTATATGTAGGTTGTAGAAAATTTTTTACAAATTAGTTTGTAGAAATTTTTTGTCCTTTTATTCAGCTTTCTAAATTTAGTTTCTATTTTTTTTTTTTTTAAGGCCAAAAGAAGATCTTCTTTATTTTTATTTTTTTAATTTGGATGTTTAAACCCTTTCGATTGTTATTTATTTATTTTCTCTTTACATTCTTTCTTTTATTTTTTTTCTTTTTCACAATGTGCTCTTCTTTCTTTGCATTCTGAGCTTTCATTTCTTTCTTTTATTTACATTAAGGTTATTTAGAGTTACTGAGCTACATGTAACTCTCCTTATCCGTCACGAACATTTTTTTTTTTTTTGTTCAAATACTTAATGGAATCGATGCTACGTAGGCTTGACAATTTTTAATACGACTTGCAAACCCGGCACGAACATGACACAAAAATACGAAGTTTGAATTTGACATTATCGGGTTCGGGTCATACTCAGGTTAACCCGATTATGACCCGCTTTCATTAAAATATATATAAATATATATATTTAGAAGGTGAAGTCTGAAGAAACAGAAACCCTAGCCGCAGTCCGCACTCCGCACCCCTTTGGACTGGTCTTTCACTTTTCACTCTTTCTCCGGTCTCTCTCTTTTCTCATTTCTCCCTTCACTCCACCGTTCATGCAGCCGGCAGCCACGACCCACGACACTTCAAAGGTTTCAGTTCAGCCTTCAGCTCATCGCTTCGTTCAAGAATTAGCTCACCCCTCCTCTCGATCTGGCAACACTCGGTCCCCCTTTTGATAAACCTCTCGGCCTCCGCGACTTTCTTCGCCATTCTAAGCCACACCATGCCCGTCACCAATGCCACGATGTTTGCTGCCACGGCCATCTTCAGATTGCTGTTGAGGGAGAAGACCCGCTTGGCTCACACTTTGATCGGTACGGATCTGATTGTTCTCGGTGTTTGGCTTTGTATTACGTGATGACTTTTTTTGAAATTTGACTAACCCTGAACCCTTGGTTTCTTTGTTGAGAAAAGTGGGGAAAACTGAAAAGAAGGAATTTTTGTGATCTTTGTTATTTTAGCTTTTAAATTCTTGTTGGGTATTTTAGTTTATTGTGGGCATTTGGCTTTTTTTTTTTTTTTTTTTGTGATAGAATTTGTGAATGCAACCATGAATTTCATATATTCTTTGAGATTGCATTCCGAATTAATCCTATATTTGTCTTTGGTTTCTAAAATATGAGTCTGTTTTTGAAACATTCGTTTTTTGCTAGTTAAGCTGTAAAAAATCGGGTCGTGTCAGGTTGACACAACCCGTTAAGTAATCGTATTTATCAGGTCGTGTTCGTGTTACCCAATTTACAATCGGGTCGTGTTCAGGTTACAGGTTCCAACCTGATTAATAATTGGGTCGGGTTCGTGTTGGACCCATTTATGTAATCGGGTTGACACGAACCCGACTTGTCAACCCCAATTGCCAAGCCTATTGCTATGTAATCATTTCTATCATGTCATAAATCACACGTGTTAATGCCCATAAATTAACAATAACTACACACAAATAGTCCTCGATCCGGAATCCCTACAAGGCAACCAAACATTGGTGTGCCGCTTAGGGGAGAGGGGGCGGCCAATACCACCTTTGATGCTTAAGTCAGTGAAAGAAAGTGAAAATGAGAAAATAGATGTAGATTAAGACATGAGAGCATACTTGGGTCTAGCCTTCTACTAACTTTATATAGGCTAAGTATCATTTATGTCATGTGCTTTCATAAGGCAATTTGTAAATAATCTGTCACCATTTTAATGAGTTGTCTTTCCCTTATTTTCATTATACGTTGCTTTTCCTATCGGATTTTCCTTGAGAACATGTGCTCAAGCAAGCTATGTTTGGGCTAGCTGTCTATTGGGTTGGTAGGAGTGTGAGCTTCCATTCAAATAGTCTTTGTAACGCTCTAGTGAAATTAATTAACTGGTAGTTAACTTCATGGTTTGTCTCCCAGTTTTATTCTAAGAAGAATAAGACCACAGGGATCTCATTTTCTTCGAAGAGGGTTTACATCGGGAGACTTTCACTTAAAAGAATAAAGATAGCATTCTGAAATCTACAATCTCATCAAGAATAGTCAAAGTAACTAAAACCTCATCAGAATATTACCAATTGAAGCTCTCAAAATACTGTCATAAAACCAGTCATCAAAATAGTAAGTATAGATCCAAAGTCAATGGTTTAAGAGTCACCAACAACAAGAGTCAAATCCTACACTTAAGAAGAAAAAAGAATAAAGATGATATCTATCATATCCCGGCGGGATTTACTAAGTCCTCTCCACATCCACGCAAGCCAAATAGGATCTAACTCCTCAAAAATGATCCTGAGCACTCCCTCCAATAGGACCATATGCTACTCCATACTCGTCATCACAAACAGTCTATAAAACAATATATGTTTCATAGGTGGAAAGATACAAGCATAAGTCCGCAACTTAGTAAGTAATAATACGCATGATACACATGTTATCATATGGTGAACTCAGTTTAAGTTGAAATCACATGTGAGAGAGTATTCTTTCATTGTACAAGATGATGATGTATGTGATATAGATCTAATATATATGCTTATAACAAGAGTCATGTCATAATTCCAAATGGTCTACCCAGGATACTAACCCCTTCCCGGATAAGTTGGTGTTGTCCAGATGGACTTGTAATACAACATTGGTGTCTCGAATATGTACACATTTCATCATATACTAGTACCCCAACCAAGCCCGACCTTGGGTGGCCGATACTGTGATGCCCCGCTTTTACAAAAAGCGTAAGTGAAAATTTTTCGATTTTCACGTGACATTACTAACTTATCAGAGTTATAAATTAGCAACGGAATATAATTTTTCTTTAACAATGACATGTCAAAGCTGACTGAATAACCTTAATATAAAAATAATAATCTTTTGTTCTGATATAATAATTACATTCCAAAATAATATAATATGTGCCACATCGGCACTACATAACTACTGTTTTCTCCAAATAATGATTATATGCTAAAAGTCTCATCTTTAAGCTGCTTCCTTTGTGGTCGAGTGAGTCAACGGTCCTCAACCACAATGATACACTGATTTATTTAACTATATACAATGCAATCAAATGATGACAGTTATATTCACATATATTTAATCACATTCATTTATCTACTTTAACTATTTATTTACTTAAGTTATATACTTGCATTCATTCTTGCTAAAGCCTTGTGCTTAGCTAAGAGGTTCTCTATGAGCCTTGTGCTCCTTAAACTGTAAAGCTTGTTGGTTCTTAGGGCCTTGTGCCCGACTATGAGCCTTGTGCTTGCCAGTCTGCTATGGGGCCTTGTGCTCCCACTGTGGGCCTTGTGCCCGCTAGCTTATTATTATTATTCCTTCAACCTTTGGTTTATCCGTCAATCTTATCAGTGTATTGATGTCTTGGCACCTAAACTTTCGATTTACCCATTGGTCTAGTCAATTGCTTGACGCCTTGGTACGTAAATCTCAGTTCATCCGTTGGTCTCCTCAATCACTGACACCTTAGTACCTAAACCTCCAGTCTTTTTATTAACCCATTCATAACTCATAACTTTACCACAGTCTAATCATGCAAACAACATCATATACATAATTCCAATCAAATCATGTTAAACATATCAAGTGCCAAACCATATGCATACAATTAAATAAAACAACAATCACTAGTCATTAAAGACTAAACCATTTTTATCATCCTCAATGAGTAAGAAATACTCACAGTAATTCTTTTAGCTTCAGGAAATTTTCACAGATATAATCACTACAATATAATTTAATACAGACAATAGTGAATTAACATAATTCACTAAAAATATATTTTAATCATATCCTAATTTCTTACTTTTAAAACTTAATATAATTTCATATTTAAATATTATCTCCATAAATATAATTTTTCCAATTACATATCATTACTAATCTTTTATGCAAATCTTATCACAGTATTCATTGAGGCTTTTAAGCATAATATTCCTTTTATCGCTTTTGATCTCTAAATAATATAATATCGTTTAGACAATATAACGGCATATAAAATGGATTATAATGCAACATATTTCATGTGGGCATTATAACAACATTTATAAATAATGACCAAAATAACCCTTTTATTTAAAATTGCATTATAAAAGCTTTTGTATTAAAAATCATATTTATTTATTTTTATATCAAATAAAAATAATAACTTACCAAATATAAATAATGAGCTTTATGTTTCAAAACAAGTGAATAAAATAATAACCTTATTTTATTCTTATAAAATTCGGGCAGCATAGTGGCATTAGTATTAATAACGCCTAAAATACTTAAAAGTATTTGGGCGACGTAACGGCGCTTTTATAAAATAATATATTTTCACTCGGGCATCATAATGGCGTATTTTTATATTTCAATACTCCGCTTGAAATACCCTGTTTAAAACACATCTTAAAAACAATAGATACTTAAAATAATAAAAACTATAAAATTACCAAAATATTAAAATAACACTTTATTTAAAACTAAATATCATTTTCCTTATATTCTTCTTTCTCTTTTATTCTCTTCCTTCTTTCTTTTGTTTCTTCTTCTTCTTCACTGCAGGTAACCGAGAGAGAGAGAGAGAGATAGAGAAATAGAGAGGGAGAGAAAGAGAGAGAAAGAGAGCTTGAGAGAGATTACCCACGGGAAAGAGAGCTTCCTTGATGCTTCTTCTGATCTTCTTCTACCTTTCTACTGCTGGACAGACCGAGAGAGAGAGGTAGAGAAGGAGAAAGAGCTTGGGAGAGAAATTGAGAGAGTTTTGGGAGAGAATTGAGATATGTGATCAAAGGAAAGGATTGGGCTCTATTTATACTAAAACGGACGTCTAAGATTGCTTCAAAATGATCGCATCTAACGGCTAGAACGAAGATTTAGGTAGATTTTGTAATAAAAATCGGATTTTCGGAGATTCGGTACATGAATATGTTTCTGCAGAAAGTCGATCGATCGACTTTTTTTGTGGATTGATCGACACACTGTTCACCCTCGATCGATCGACTATTTGTGTCGATCGATCGGCATGAATAGTAAGTGGATCGATCGACAGTTTTGGTGGATCGATCTACATACTGTTCATCCGATTTTATTTTTTATTTTTTTAAATCTCTTTAATAAATTAGACCCATTATTATATTTCTAGTAAATATTTAATCTTATAAACATTTATACTTAAAATTGATGAATAAAAAGATTGATGAATATTTATCTAATAAATATTCATATTTATTCAATTTATATTATTAGGTCTTATATCATATTTTAAGATATTTTATTTAATATCTTAAAATACGGGGTATTACAGATATTACTAGCAAAGCCATAACCGTGATCCACATTCAAGCATGATGCGTCGGTTACAAAAGAACCATTGGATCTAATGTCCATCATAATACATTATAAACATTTGACCATAAAGAACAACATGTAATAGTAAGCCCATAGTCGCTTTTCTGCATGAAACGGTGTACCATGTCATACGATGCAATATAGTATTCACCGTATTTTACATGAATGCTATCATAATCTCACCATTTCATTATCTTTTCATTAATCACACATTTTCACAAAATAAAGTTCACAGTAATAAAAATGACACTTCAAGTGAGTTGTAAACATGCGTGTTTTGATACACAAAATATCCGTTCTATGAGAAAAAATAATAATAACAAGTACCCATATGAGTTTTACTCACTTGTATCGTATGACTCATCCAAAAAGTCTCATTGAGGCTCCACAACCTTGAAATCTCCAAAAAAAAAAAAAAACTAAAACAGGTTTCAAGTCCTAAATAGCTCAAAATATGCTTTCTGCCCATCTGCTGATCGTTCAGCCAGGATGATCGAATGTTCAGCTAGGACATCGTTCATTCATCCGGTGAAGGTCGAACGTTTGATACTCGACCAAAATCTCAAATTCGAACCTAAAAGCCACAAAACTGGTTCTAAGCAAGTCTTAAGGTCTTAATATGATCTCTATCAATCCTAAGCCACAATAATGTCTCAATGCAGAGCTTGGTACGTTAAACCTCACTTAAACTACTAATCTATCGATAAACTAATATTAAAGCCAAAATTAAGTAAGGATGTAAAACTAACTAGAAAACAGTAAGCAAGGTCACAAAAACTAACTAAACAACGTAAGAACCATTTAAGAAATGAGTTAGGTTAAGGATGTCACATCTCTTGAAGATGAAAAGACTAGGAGAGCTCCTTCTCTCCCTCCAAAACACTCTCTCTCTCCCTCAAGAATTCATTGACAAAATTGGCGAAAATGAGGTAAAAATAATGAGGGTGAGGGGTATTTATAGGAGAAGAAATCGGAGTGGATAAGAATAAACTGATCTAGCTTTTGGGGAACATTTGTCAAGCGAATCGTGAACATTCATGTAAAATCTAGGGCTAGGCAATCGTTCGGCATACGGCTTCGATTATTCATGGTATAGTCTAGCACACATGCTGAAGGCATGTGATGTACTTTTCAACACAGTATAACACGTTAACGATCGTTCGTGGTGGGGACCAAGAACGTTCCTAGTGTGAACCGCGAACATTGTTGGTTTGGTCAACTCAAAAAGTCAAAAGATCTCAAATTCCTAATTAAGACCTAATTAACCCTTGATAAAAATCTGGGGCACTACAGTCCTCCATTCCCTTGGGCTACTTATGTAGGCCAATGAGAATTAAGTTGAAGATAGTACCCTCCATTCCAGTATTCTTCCATTCCCTTGGGCTACTTGTGTAGGCCAATGGGAATTAAGTCGAAGATAGTAGCCTTCATTCTAGTAGTCCCTCATTTCCTTGGGCTACTTGTGTAGGCCAATGAGAATTAAGTTGTTTGTGACGCCTAGGTGCATGCGACTGTGAAATACAATTGGGCCACTGGACCTTTAAGAAATATAAATGTGTTGTCCGAGTTTGCGCCGCAGAGACTTGTGCAACAGTTAAACATAAATGTTTTGTCAAGGCTTGGGCAAATATAGAATAGGCATATCAAATCTGTTGGGGGTTTGAAGGCTGAGTCAGAGTGGGTGTCAAGGGCTAGAGATCAGTGCTAATTGCATGGATATAGGAATGGCTTTAAGGTCTGCAAATCCCACGCCTTGGGTTGTTATGAGGAGGTGAACTTATCAGATTTGGATTGGAGACAATGTCCCCCCCCCCCCCCGAACTTCCATTTCTCGTCGTGCCAAGCAAAGGACCACATGTCTTCGAGCAAGGTGCCTTTTGGCTTTAGAGGGGAACCTTCGGGCTGAGTGCCCTTCGGCTTCTAAGGGGGGACCTTCGAGTGGAATCCTCTTCGGCTTCTGAGATGGTGACTTCAGTCGGAGTACCCTTCTGCTTCTGAGAGTGGACCTTCGGGTGTGGACTACTCTTCGGCTTTTGAGAGGGGACCTTCAGTGCTCGTAATCCATGATGTTTGTAACAATATTTTGTAAATCAAGTTTTGATAAAACCTTACCTTGTCTTTTTCCAATCCTCGTGCGCCTTTCCTTTGTATTTGATATATATTTGTTTGCGTTAATCCTGCCAATGTTGACATTTTTCAAGTGTCAAGAACAAGATGTAAGTAAGTTTCATGACAAGACATATGCAAAGCCTGAGTAGTAGGAGGTAAAAACACGAGTGCATGGGTATATGTATGGATGCATGCATGAATGGGTGTATTCATGTGATGTATGATCGAATGTATGTACGTATGCATGCATGCATGCATGCAAAACATGGCATAATATGTTGTGGAAGCAAAGAGTGAATTATCATGGGGTAAAAGTAAAAAGAACAATTAATACGTTGTGTTCCTCATTTTTTAGCTTGGGGAGAAGAGTTTGGGCATCTGACACAAAAAGCAAGCCGAATGAGATACATCGTGCACAATCTGCCGATGACAATAAAGTGGGTGGGCGTACTGACGGCACCTCCAGAGATGGCAATTTAGTAGGTAGGCGTACTGTCGAAACCTTTGCAGATGGTGATTTAGTAGGTGGGCGTATTGCCGACACCTTTGGAGATGGTGATTCAGTAAGTGGGCATACCCGCGCATTGTTTAAGTAGCCGACTAAGGGAGTACCGCTCGCGCCCGGTGGGATGTAACCTAGTCAACCCAAACGGGAGCTTTTTGCCCTAATCTTTTTCGATATGGACATGGTAATGGTGATGATAGGGAGCATACCTGGTGCTGTTTGGGTAGTCGAGTCAGGGAGTACCACTCGTGCCCCGGTCGGTAGTACCCCGGTCGACCTACGCAAGAGTTTCTCGCCCTGATCTTTCTTGATACGGAGATGGCGATGGCGACCATACGGGAGCGTTTTCGGCAACTTTTGCTCACGACCCATTTAAGGTAGACCCAAACACGATCCATTTATGTTAACGGGTCGGAGCCCCAAACACGACACGGTAATTTTCATGGGTCACCCGACACGACCCGTGAAACCCGTTTGACCCGTTTAGCTTAAAAGTGATTTTTTTTGTCAGTATTTGAATAAAATAATAATAGTTTTAGCAATTCATCTCTAGATATTAAACTCCTAATAGGCTAGCACCAAATCACTTAATATGCTTAATTGTCTAATCAAATAACCAAAAAAAACTACATCATCATTACAAATTTACAAATACAAATTGGGTTCCCATTTTTGCCCCATATTGTCCACTCTTGAATGACCCACAAATATGCTCATTTTCCAGATGAACTTGGAATGTCACAGGAACTGATACTATCCAATGTCAAAACATCCTCTTCTTCGTTATCCACCTTCATTAAAGTTTGTTCTATATTAAAAGATAAAAGAAATTAATGTCATTAAAGTAAGATAAAAAAAATACAAGTAAATGAAAAAATTAAATATGCAAATAACTAATATTACCTTACTCTCCATATAACCAATCTCTAGTGCAAACCAATGCCTCAATAATATTAGGCTTGAGTGAACTCCTATACTGATCAATCCAATACTAAAAGTGGATTCTAAAGCAACAGTAGAAATATGAATACTTAAAATATCACGAGCCATGGCAGCTACTTCAGGATAGCGAAATTCATTTCCTTTCCAAAATAAAAGGATGTCAAATGTCATACTCTTATCCAAATGCTTGGGTCATCCAAATAAAGTTCTAATTGAGTTTTTTGTGCATCAGCATCGACTCCATTAAATGCTAGAAAATCCTACATGAAAAGAGATAATATAAACATAAAATTAGTAAGTGGTTATGAGTATATATACTAAGTTACTAACAAGCTAAGAAACTTGTGATATTATTCACCTTTTCCCAATCTGAGTCTTCTTGGGGCTGAACAACTGTGGAGCTTGAAGTTTTAGGAGCACTATACTCCATAAAAAGTTTGGGTAACATTTTCGTCACATTCTCATACTCTTGAGATTCAGCTCCATAAATCTTCGTATAGTAGTACTTTACAAGGTTCAGCTTGTAACAAGGATCTAAGACAACTGCAATGGCCAACACTAAACTGAATTCTAACCAATATTTCTTAAATTTAGAGATCATTTGACTTGCCATTAATCTCCTATACCCATCTTCGCTCACAAGTTCTTGCTTCAAGTTCAGATAAATCAATGCAACTACGGGAAAGTATAGATTGGCTGTGGGATATTTGGTACCAGAAAAAGCACATGTAGCACGATAAAAGCAACCCAAGAAACTACTGATATCATTCACCTTTTCCCACTCCAGTGTATTAGGACAAAACGTATAGTTTTTATCAGTCATTTCCAAATAAGCAAAAGCACGCCTATAATCAATTGCACTCTCAAGCATAAGATATGCCAAATTCTATTTAGTTGGCACATCTTGTCTTAACCCCTTGTTACTGTCCAATGACATTTGACTGACAGCCTGAAGAAAACTTTGTTTTTTCATTTGTGATCCTCTAAAATACTTAACACTATCTCGAATCTTTTGGATAGCATCAGTGATCTCTTTCAATCCATCTTGCACTATCAAATTAAGAATATGGGCACAACAATGTATATGAAACAACTGACCTTCACAAGGAAGGGCTTTCTTCATGTTTAATTTTGTTTTGAGATTCACAACACACAAATCATTCGCAGAAGCATTATCTAATATTATAGAGAAAACATTTTATCAATCTCCAACTCTTCTAGCAAACTATATATCTTTTCAGCCAAAGATGCACCATTATCTGGTGGGGGTATGAATGAAAAGCTTAACACTCTTTTAGATAATACCCAATTTTTGTCAATAAAATGTGTAGTGAGGCAAATATACCCATCGTTTGTCAAAGAAGTCCACAAATTAGATGTCAAACTAATCCTCCCAGGACAAACATTTAACTAGGCTTAACCTTTTGTTTCTCTAACATATGCATCTTAATCAAATCAGCCTTAGCAATATTTCTACTGATTAATGGTACATCACTACGCAAGTATTTATGCATTTCTCTTACACCATCATATTCAACATATGAAAAAGGCAAGTCATGCTTAATAATTGTACCAACCAACAATTCTCTATATCTTCTAGGACAAAATTTTGAGGCACTTACTGACAGAGTTCCTTGATCTCTAGATAGGAGCATTTGCTGAATATCATGATCATTTTTCCCCCCACAAACCTTCATATGCTTCTGTAAATTTTCAATTCCATGTGAACTGTTTGCTATATATTTATGATCACAAAACTTGTATTTTGCCCATATCCTTGTATCATTTGGATTTGTAGAAGGAAGTTCATCAAAATGGGTCCAAATTGTTGAGGTCTTCTTACGCTTCTTCTGGACCTTTTTTTTTCGTCATCGGAAGATTCGTATGAATAGAAGGATCTTCCATTGTATTTATCTCAACCACATCGTCGTCAAATACAACCGAATCTTCGTTAATCACCTACACACATAATTGTTAGTAAGTTAGAATTTCTGCACCTAATTTCTTATACCTAAATCTGAACATAATTTCTTCTAATCCTACAAAAGAAATTCTTCACTCTCAAAGAATGAAGAAGTATAGCACATAATTAGTTAATGGCACCAACGTATAATAAGAACAAGAAACACATATATGTAGAAGATACGACAGAATGAATTCACTCATTGTTTCATATTTGAAAACACATATATACATAGACTAAGAAATCAACAGAAAACATGGGGCTGAGACTTGCTGGAATACCAAAAGTCATCAAAATCTTTTGTTTTTTCAAATCTTAACTCATGAATCCATGATTGGCTGATTAGGTTTGGTACTAACGTTATAAACAAATAAACAAAGATTAACAGATTAGATATGGAAGGTTATAAACTGAAAAATAGAGATTGACTTCTAAAATAAATACAAGTGTGTGTGTGCACAAAGTGTTAACAAAAATTAACAATGCGGAAAATAAATAACACAATGATTTTTGTTAACGAAGTGGAAACTCAAGATGAGAAAAACCATTCTGGGGCAGCCAAACCCAGGATATCCACTATTCAGAAGACAAGACTAGATACAAGATAGTAACACTCACATACCCCTGATGCAGTGGTCGTACCTTGCTCTCTGACGTGTAACCCAACACGAACGCCTCCCAACCAGGTCTCCTACCTGAAGGGGTCATCAATGGAATTCTTTACCTTAGGGCCGACCCCTAAGATAGACTTTAGTTTTAGCGCAGCAACACCACACACAACGATGGCTCTAGAGAGAACAAATCAGCTCAATAACCTCATAAATAACTCTCTAAGTTCTAGTGGAATTCAATACTGAATTCTTGCAGTTCTCAGTGCCCAAGGGCCTCTATTTATAGGCTGAGGGTTCAAATGGGCAACTGCTTTGATAAAGCTGGGAGCCGTCTGGACAGACAACTGTGCGACCAGAATTTTGAGATTTTCGCTGAAAATCTTTCCTGTTTGAGAGCCTCGTCCGGACGGTGGGGCACTGTCGTCCGGACGGTCGCACGTCCGCTGTAAGTAATTTTCTTATTAAGGCTTTGCGCGTCCAGGCCAGGGGATGGACGTCCGGACGGTTGATCTTCTACATGCTATTTCCATATCTGTTGAGAGCGCGTCCGGACGATGGCAAACTGAAGTCTAGACGGTTGAATTTGAATCGCGATTCTTGCCTTATGGATGAGCGCATCCGAACGGGAATCCACGTCGTCCGGACGGTTGCAGCAATCTTCTCTTATTTGAACTTGGAAAGAAAATCTGAAGCTCGATCACTGAGAATAGTCCGAACGGGCTGCTGAGTCGTTCGAACGGATGCAAGCTGGAACAGAAGCTTCTCGATACAGATGAGTGTCTAGACGGAAATCCACGTCGTCCGAACGGATGATGCTTTGGTCTGTCGGGCGTCTGGACGGTATGGCACGTCGTCCGGACGTCTGGAACTATGGACAGATGAGCATCCGGACGGGATGACACGTCGTCCGGACGGCTAGCAGGGAATTGACTTCTCTGTCTTGCAAACAGTGCAAAATCTCTAGAACACTTATGAATAGTGGAATCCCTGTGAAAAGCATCTTTACAAACAAGTGATTTTATCCAATCAGAGTGAGGCCAATCACAAACTAACAAACTCTCCCTTTGGCCATTCTGGGACAAAAATCACTTGACCGGTTTGGAAATACATTCCCGGTCCAAGAATAAAAATTACTCTCCCTTTTTGTCACAAAGGGACAAAGGGTAAAACAGAGTAATAAAAACCAATTGTAAATAAAACTTACTCCCCCTAACGGTCTCAGAAGGACCAGGGTAAACAGAGTAATATGAGTCCAAGAGTTTAACATAGTAGAAAATAAACCAATTGTCTTAAATACAACAAAAAAGACAACTAAACAAAAAGAAACTCAAGCATCTTCTGCCATAGGCCCAGTCCTAGGCGTATCATCCTCATTGTCACTGTTGGCAGGATGATGGAACTTGAGACACTCTCGGAGATCCAGCTGGTTCTGCTTTACACGCAGATTGATGGAGTGCACCTCCTGCGGCATAGTAGTGATGGACTACTGCATGGAGGACATAAAGAGCTGCATGGTACTCATACCTCTCTGAATGGCAGCTAGGGCCTCCATTATCTGAGAGTAATTGATGTCCGGCTCAAAAGTGGGACGGTCAGAGAGGAGGAGGCCATGTCCAGAAAGCCTACAGGCATGGCAGCAGGGACATCATCATCATCTGAATCATCTTTCCGCAGTTGGGCATTGGACTTCATGTAACGCCCTGCTTTTGCAAAAAGCGTAGGTAAAAATTTTTGAACTTCCACAAGACATTACTAACTTATCAGAGGTAATTATTGGCAATGGAATGAATGAAATATAACTGGGAATAGGTTGACACTTCAGAGCTACTACTGAAATACCTCAAATATATATATAATGAGTCAGTCAGCATAATTATACAGACAGTAATACTAGTCATGCCACACAGGCTAAATAATTATACAAGCCAAATAGCTATATATAACCGGAGAATTATAAATATTGTCTTAAGTTAAGCTAATGGACTATAACAGGGTAGTCCCAAAATATAGGCTATCCAGCCTTACAAAACTGAACCAGGAACCATCTATGTGTCGGGATAGTCCTGATATTCCTCATAGCCTGAACCATTACGAATGCCATACAAAGAAAAGAAGACAACATAAACACTAAAGTGAGTCCGCTGTTTCCAATAATAATATGAGTGCTGATTTATTTAATTAATGCAACACAATGCAATGGCCATATAATCACATGTATATACAAAATATAATCCATGATCGTGAGTCATAGACATAAAATGAACATAAACGTAATCATAAAGCAATGATAGTTTTAAGGGTATATGTGACGTCCCACATCGCCTGGGAATGAGAATGTGCTTATATGTATAAATGCACCCTTTATGACACAACGCGTTTTAAAGCCGTGATGATCATGAACCTATCAGAACTCCGCAGTTAAGCGTGCTTCTGCGAGAGCAATCCCAGGATGGGTAACCTCCTGGGAAGTCTGGTTTGGGGAGCCAAAAGCGGACAATATTGTGTCATTGGGGGTGGGTCGTTACAGTATAGTTTTAGGTATTTCCCTTTTTCCACTCCTCTGTTGGCCTAGGTACGGTTATTGTGTTATTTGAAGCCTGGGCTTCCTCCCTTTAACTTTTAATTATAATCTTTGGGAGCCTAGGCTCCTGGAAACCTCGGAATCCCTGGTGACCTAGGTACACCAGTTTTGTATTTATTATTCTTTTTCAGGTACCTCCTCATTCACTGAGAACCTAGGAACTCATGTGAAGCCTCGCGTACCCACTGTGGATCTAGATCCAGCAGCTTGTTATTACACAGATTATTAAAAATAATAAAACATGCAAAGCCACATGCGCAAACAAGTAAATAAAACAGTAAACATAATATTATAGGAAAAGTCAACCAGCTTCGTCCTCAATAAGTATAGAGATACTTACTAGTTTCTGCTCCAAATATTTTCCTTTACAACTGCATAACAATCATTATGTGATGATAGCGAGTTAATAAAGTATTCTTATGAAATCATCATTACTACCATATTTCTTCCTAGAAATCGCAACGGCTACCGAATTAAACATGATTTCTTATTTATCTATTTTAATGCTTACACACCAACTCTTGTACTACTAGCATTATCCATCACATAATATACCTTTAAAAATAAGAATACATTGTCATATAATCAAGCACACATATGATTTTACTCTTCTTTAATTTACATCTTTATAACACACCTAAATATTGCTCACCTCTTTTCTCTTAATATATATATATATATATATATATATATATATATCAAAATCTCAACATATTACTCTCACACTTATATACCTTGATCTATTTTTAAAACACAATTTATCCATTCTAAATTACTAATCTCATGTAGTAAATACTCATCCATATGTTTACACATATACTCACATGTAAGCTAGCCAACTTTCCATATAACATGCATAATTAAAAACAAGAACAAGTCATGATTTCAAATAGCAATTGAACTACTTGATCTTATGAGAAGTTTGAGGGAGAAAATACTCACCCAAAGTTCCTCAATGGCCTAGAGAGTGAAGGAGAGTTGCTGTCCAAGAAAGTTCCACTTGCAAAGCTTGGCTTCTTGGTCTCAAAACAAAGGAGGTTTTTCACTCACACTCTACTAATGATTTGTGGGAAAATGAGGGTGGTTTTTGGAGCTTAATTGGGTTTACTAGGTGCTGGAAAGTGGGGTGAAAATGGGGGATTTTCGTGCTACTCTTTCAGCACTAGAGTGAGGGAGAGTTTTGGCTATAGTTTTGTTTCTCCTTCATGAAAATCAACTCCCCATGCAACCTATATATAGCACTCTTGAAGGGCTGAGATTTAACCAACAAATCATCATCCCAATGGCCAGATTTGAGCCAACCAACACCTCAAATCCATAGCTCAAATCTCCTAGGTTACTATTTCATATCTTGGCCCATGATTGCATGATATCTAAGGAAATCTAGTTGGGCTTCAACCAAAATGGACTAACTAGGCTAACTAAATGTGGACATGATCGTTTGGCATCAAGTACCACTTGTGGGTCCCAAGTTATTAGGTGGAAAGATCAATTTTCACAGCTGGCGGAAACTGCACTGCACTGGGCGAAGTCGCTCGATCGAAAATAAAGTCGCTCGATCGACTTCGACCTATAGTCGCTCGATCGACCAGAAAGTCGCTCGATCGACTAACCTCAGTGATCCAATTCTCTACATGCATAACTATGTAACTAAGAGCAATTCTTAAGTCTTATATTTATGCACATATTGATAACTTAAGTGGGTTGTCTTTCCCGGGTATTACACTTCATCAAAGTCTGCTTGCCAATAGGATTCTGAATCTTCATCTTCGACTCTCCAGCAATACTGATGCCGGACTGAAGAATAATCTGTGTAACCAGACAACTGAAGGGTAGACCGGTATTGCTCTCATCGCGGGCCTCCAGAATCACGCCCAAAATATGCTTGCATAGGCAGAAAGGCAAGCGGAGATGAATGGCGTAGACGAACTAGGCCCTCTTCAAAATCAGGTCACTATGCCTGACGGTCGGCCAGATATTGTGCTGAACAATCTTCACTAACATGCGATGAGAAGCAAATAGGGCGTCGATCCTGATGGTGGCGGCGCACTCCTCTCCCTGGGGAACAGCGTGGAAGAACTCTCTGAGATCGTCCATAGAGGGAGGAATGACTACCTCATTATAAGGACTACCAAGTAGCTCGAGAACAGGCATTCTGATGAAGTGACTGATGATCTGGGGATCAACAGTGATGATATGGCTACCAATGGTGGACTGAAGTACCAACTCGTGGTCATTGTCTTGCACCACCTCTAGGTTGGCATAGAAAAGTCTGACAAGCCTGGTGTAGACAACATAGGCACATGAGTGAAGATACCTCCGATGATAAGTTTGGATAGTGTCATGAATACTATCCAGAGGTGCCACCATAAAGTCAGAGCGGACTACATTCCACTCGGCAATGGCTGGGTGATCTATGATCTTGGCTCTAATGGCTGCCCAATCTCCCTCGGTCCTCTGGCGAACTCGGCGCTGTGGACTGCCTGCAGACATGATTCTGCACAAGAAACCAACAAGATTTGCCAAAAATAATCCAAAAATATTCTTGTTAGGTCATAAAAATTGGGCATTATAACGGCAGTAAAAGGGACTTTTCAAAAATATAGACATAAATTATCACAATGTAGTCCCTAAAAATATCACCACAGCAGATAAATGCATCTCACAATCTCAACAACATTCAGAAAAAAATAATATTCTAACAGTTAAAAAATAAATTGAAGAGAAAAAGACAAGAAAAATACCTGGAATGTGAGAATAATGCCCAAAAAGACAAAAGGGAGCAAGATAAATCCAAAAGCTCACAAGTAATTACTCACAAGATGCCAAAAAGGAAGATTTTGGTGGGGTAGGGTAGAAAAACGGCGACCAGGGGCTTTTTATAGAGTCTGTGGGGTCCCCGTCCGGACGGTGTATTAATGCAATCCGGACGCGCGCTGCATTGGAAACAAGCAGATAGGTCGCGTGCGTCCGGACGAGTATCCTTACAGTCCGGCCGTTTGGTGCCGCGCGTGTCTGGATGAAATCTGAATAGTCCAGACGACTAAGTTCCACCCGTCCGGACGCTTCACACTGAAAAACAGAAAACTGAAGAAAAATTTACATAATTTTTCTCAAGTCAGTTTAAGAACACGCATGTATAATCCACTGATAACAGAATCAGAGAGCATCTCAAAACTAAGCAGAGATATAAAAGAGAGTTGAGAATTCAATCAGCACAAATATTTTCCTGGACACAGAAAATTTAAATAGACGACTCAACTCATGCAATGCGTGTGTGTGTGTGAAGACTTAACCCATAAGGTATGACTTTCAATGACATGACAGATAGCAACCAGATTTTCTAGACAAGAGAGAAAATCAATGCAAGATTAGTCAAAAGTTAAACCTTATAACTTACTAGGGCCTAGCCACTCTTATTTGATACACTCCCCCTGAGATGCAGCACCTAATTGTTTTACTTGTACCATGAAGGACAAAGTAAATGTTTTACTTGCACGTAGAGGGTAAGGCATAAAGCAAATTCAGCACATAAGCAGTGAATATATAATTAAAACACAAAATTCATATGATTTACTGCTTGATTTTTACAGTGCTGCAACCTAGAGAGAATGCCAGAGTTTTTAGGTTCTAGGTTCAACTAGCATGTGGTCAATTTGGCCATCTTATCAAAGACATCTTCTCTTATCCAAAATTTCTAGAAACACAAAGTCAGAGAAGGAAAGATGTACCTTTAGGGGAGTCGTGGATAGTGCACATTTTTCATCGCATGAGAAAAAAAGCTATCCTACTTTTGCATATACAGGAAAACACTTGGCAAATTATAGTCATGAACTCTCAATTATATCTAAGCAAAGTAAATTAATGCCCAAAGAATTGAGATATCAGGAGAAAGTACATGGAATTATCTGATATGCCAAAAAAAAATCCTGCAAATTCTCCCCCAATTTTTTTTTTTTTTTTTAGAACATGCAATATGGAAATGACATTATATGCAATGTAAGATCAAACCTGATGATGCTAGTACAGAAAAACAGTCGCTCGACCTGCTTTTTCTGTCTTCCCCAACAAATACCTGCAAAATTCTCTCAAGAGAAATAGGGGATAAAAACACAACTGGTTCCTAGATTGCATATAAAATATAGCAAGAAGATAAGCAATCAAACCTAATGCTGTAGGATTAGGAGCCAAATCCTAGGCATGAACACTTGAACCTGCTAGGTGCGTCTGTTCCCCCTCATGGGGTGACTATCCTTCTTGACCCAAGCCTGCCTTTCTGATGGCGGTTGCTGGCAGGACATCATCCACTCCATCATGCTCTGCATCCAGATAGGTGGCTCACTGTGGCCTTCTGAGGCCTTCTAAATTGCTTGGATTTGTTCTTAGAGTTGCCACTGTGATTGGCTGGTACAAATCGCTGCTGAGGCCGCTGATGCTGAGATGCCTGGTATCGTGGTGCATGAGACCAAAGAGCTTGATATCTTGATACTTGATGATAAGGAGCCTGATACTATGGAGTCTGAAACTGGGCCATATGTCTGGTGCCATGATTAACCTGTTTAGGCACTTCTTTCTTGGCCTTGGCTTTCTATGCTTTCAGGAGGAAGCATTGAGGACGAACATGCCCACTTAGACCACAGTGATGGCATATGGGAGATCTTCTGATGGAATGAGGCTTCTGAGTGCTTGGAACATCATCATTGATCTTGTCCTTCCCTTTATCTTCAGCAATGGGAGGAGGCTCTAAGACTGCAGGTTTCACAAATACAGTCTTTGAAGTAGAGGGAGCATCAGAAGAGGGAGCTACATACCCGAGACCGGTCTTATTAGTAGGGCTCTTCTAGATCGATAGCATACGAGTCAACTTCTCATCAGTGACTCTTTCTAACTGGAGCTGTGTCTCTAGAAGCTTTTCCTCGAACTCTTGTATTCTAAGCAACAATGAACTCTTCTCAGTCTGCAAACTGTTCAGATCATAGAGATGCTGCTTACGGCCTTCCCTCAGCTTCTCATACTTTATGTAGAGTGTCTTGTAAGCCTCCTTGTGCTCTTCCCCATTATCACTATGCTCCGAATAATAAGAGTCTTCTTCCTCAGCATGTGGGGCTACAAATGCCATAAACTTCTCAAACTCTGGAGCTTTTTCTTCTGACTCATCACTGAGAGTCACATTGTATGCCTTCCCCTTGCCCTTCTTAAGATTCCTGCAATTGGCTCGGATATGCCCAAAACCTGAGCATTCAAAACATCTGGGCCCTTTGGGATCCTTCTTTTCTTCTTCCTCAGGTTCAGCTTCTCTGGGACCTTTCTTCACCTTTACAGAAAACTTCTTTTTGAATCGGTCGTCTCTCATAAGTCTTCTAAAATTCTTGGATAACATAGCCACAACTTTTTATTCCTCCTCAGAGTCATCTTCAGATGAAGCTTCTACCTTCTTCTTGGAAGCCTTTAGGGCAATGGTCTTCAGCTTCTTGACCGGGGGTAGGGACAGCTCATACGTTTGAAGAGATTCCACCAACTCTTCAATCTTCATCTCTTCTAGATCTTTGCTTTCTTCGATCGTCGTTACCTTAATCTTGAAACGCTCAGGCAAAGATCTTAAAACTCCGAGATAGGTTTTCCAAGAATCACCATGGAGTTTCTCAGGTCACTCATCTTGGAGTAAAACTCTCCAAATGTCTCATCTTCCAACATCTTAATCTCTTCAAATTTTGAAATCAACATTTGATGTTTGGCAAATTTTACAAGCTTAGTACCTTCATATGTTGTTTCCAAAATTTGCCATGCTTCTTTGGCTGATTCGCAATTTGAAATTTTTGCAAATTTAGATGGTGACAGTGCTTGGCATAGAGCATGGAGGGCTTTGTCATTAGAAAGTCGTGCGTTTTTCTGAGGGACTAGTTCAAGCGTTGTATCCTCTGGTTTAGTCCAACCGGTTTCAACAATACTCCAACAGTCAATAGATTTTAAAAAGAACCGCATGAGAGCTTTCCAATAGCCATAGTTCGAGCCATCAAAGGCAGGAACAAAATTAAGAGTTTGAGACATATTAAAGATTAGAAGTCAACAATAACACTCAAGAAACAAATCTTCTCAGAGTGTACCAAGCTCTGATACCAATTGAAAAATTGAGATTGACTTCTAAAATAAATACAAGTGTGTGTGTGCACAAAGTGTTAACAAAAATTAACAATGCGGAAAATAAATAACACAATGATTTTTGTTAACGAAGTGGAAACTCAAGATGAGAAAAACCACTCTAGGGCAGCCAAACCTAGAATATCCACTATTCAGAAGACAAGACTAGATACAAGATAGTAACACTCACATACCCCTGATGCAGTGGTTGTACCTTACTCTCTAACGTGTAACCCAACATGAACGTCTCCCAACCGGGTCTCCTACCTGAAGGGGTCTTCAATGGAATCATTTACCTTAGGGCCGACCCCTAAGATAGACTTTAGTTTAAGCGCAGCAATAGCACACACAACAATGGCTCTAGAGAGAACAAATCAGCTCAATAACCTCACAAATAACTCTCTAAGCTCTAGTGGAATTCAATACCGAATTCTTGCAGTTCTCAGTGCCTAGGGGCCTCTATTTATAGGCTGAGGGTTCAAATGGGAGACTGCTTTGATAAAGATGGGAGCCGTCCAGACGGTGGACATGGGCCGTCTGGACGGACAACTGTGCGACCAAAATTCTGAGATTTTCGCTGAAAATCTTTCCTGTTTGCGACCCGCGTCCGGACGGTGAGGCACTATCGTTCGGACAGTCGCCAACTGGACCAAGGGGATGGCCATCTAGACGGTTGATCTTCTACACGCAATTTCCATATCTATTGAGCGCGCGTTCGTACGATGGCAGACTGAAGTCCGGACGGTTGAATTTGAATCGTGATTCTTGCCTTATGGATGAGCGCGTCCGGACGAGAATCCACGTCGTCTGGACTGTAGCAACAATCTTCCCTTATTTGAACTTGGAAAGAAAATCTGAAGCTCAATCACTGAGAATCGTCTGGACGGGCTGCTGAGTCGTCCGAATGGATGCAAGCTGGATTAGAAGCTTCTCGATACAGATGAGTGTCCAGACGGAAATCCACGTCGTCTGAACAGATGATGCTTTGGTCTGTCAGGCGTCCAGACGGTATGGCACGTCATCTGGACGGCTGGAACTATGGACAGATGAGCGTCCGAACGGGATGACACGTCGTCCGGACGACTGGCAGGGAACCGACTTCTCTGTCTTGCAAACAGTGCAAAATCTCTGGAATACTTCTGAATAGTGGAATCCCTGTGAAAAACATCTTTACAAATAAGTGATTTTATCCAATCAGAGTGAGGCCAATCACAAACTAACATAAACAATTTTTTCAAAGATTAACAAATAAACAAAGATTAACATACCGGTACTGGATGCGACATCGGCGGAAGAGAGAGAGAGAGAGAGAGAGAGAGAGAGCGGCAGAGCGACGTTGGTGGCGTAGCAAAGAGAGGGGGAGAGCGGCTGCGATGTCGGCAGCGAGCGGAGAGTAGAGAGAGAGCGTCGAGCGGGAGAGAGTGGAAAAATGAAAATCAATGGAGGAAGAAGAAGGGGTTGATTGGCTAAAGATTGAGTGAAGAGTGAACCGTGAAGGACGACATTGAAGAGTGAAGCCTGAAGGAAAAAAAAGTTAAAGTTAAAGTTAATTTTTTTGTTTTGTTTTCTCTTCTGCATGCATGACTCCTCCATTTTTTTTTCTTTTTCCTCTTCTGTCCAGTCCTAAACTCCTATGGTGCTACATAATCCCATTTCTAAAAAAAAAAATAAAAACATAACCGTGTCTGGCAGGTCACCCGACACGACCCGCCAGACTGAAATAAACGGGTCCCGCTAATTTCATGTCTTGTTCGTGTCGGGTTGTCGAGTCGTGTCAAGATTGCCAGCCTTATGAATGCCTCTCTCTCTTTAGGTCTAGTTTTTTTTTTTTTTCTAGATTGTAGGGGTGAAAATGGAGGTTAATGGATGTAATATCTTTTATGTAGGCAAGCTGGAAGGATAAGGACGGTTGTGCTGTCCCCTTCTTTTTTTTTAAAAAAAAAAAAACCATTTGAACAAATTGAATGTTCGTTGGAAACTTCAACCGTTCGAGTACGATCATTCAAATATGGCAAGTTTAAAATAAATTTTAATAATGAAGAGAGTCTTTTAAAATTATTTTTAAAATTCGTTTTAGTAGTGTATTTGTAGTGCTAAAACGTGCAAGAGGTTAAATGGTAGGCTACTCTCATTGTTTTATTTTAGGGGTAATTACCTTTTCCCCCCATGAACTATCAACTTTTGCACAAAGCCCTCACAAACTACCAACTCAACCAAAATAGAGAATTCAACTACCAAAGACAACCATTTTCCCCCCTTTCGTCAGTCAAAGGGGTTAAAACAAACGGTCAACGAGTTACGTGACCGTCACATGCTGTTTTACCCTCATTTTCTTCCTATTTTCCCCTCATGAACTACCACCATCTTCCAACATGCCCCCATGAACTACCACCATCTTCCAACATGCTCCCATGTAAAACGGCACGTGACGGTCACGTGACGGTCACGTGACCCGTTGACCGTTTGTTTTAACCCCTTTGACTGACGGAAGGGGGAAAAATAGTTGTCTTTGATTGTTGAATGCTCTATTTCGGTCAAGTTGATAGTTTGTGGGAGCTTTGCGCAAAAGTTGGTATTTCATGAGGGAAAAAGGTAATTACCCCTTTATTTTATTATTAAAAAATGAGTATTAATTATGCGGGGCATTACAAAAGAAAACTAGATTTTTAGATCTAAAACTCATGTGCATAGATTTATCCTTCCTCTATGAAAAATAGATGACTTCTAATTTTTACAAGTGTGTACAAAAGTGTGCAACAAAATATCACAATGCAGAAATTAAAGACACAAGGATTTTTGTTAACGAAGTGAAAACTCAAGATGAGAAAAACCACTTTGGGGCAGCCAAACCCAAGATATCCACTATTAAGAAGACAAAGCTAGTTACAAAGCAGTAGCACTCACATACCCTTATGCAGTGGTCGTACCTTGAACTCTGACGTGTAACCCAACACAAATGCTTCCCAATCAAGTCTCCTACTTAAGGGGTCTTCAATAGAATCATTTACCTTAGAGCCAACCCCTAAGATAGACTTCAGTTCAGCACAGCAACAACACTTGGCAACTGCTTGAGAGAGGCTAACTCAGCACAATAACTCTAAAATATTGAAAATCAAAATTGACTTCTAAAAGTAAAGTGTGTGCATAAGTGTCAAAAAAAATTAAGCACAGCGGAAAATAAAAGACACACAGATTTTTGTTGACGAAGTGGAAACTCAATCAAGAGAAAAACCACTCCGGGGCAGCCAAACCCAGGAATTCCACTATTCAGAAGACAAAGCTAGATACAAGATAGTAACACTCACATTAACCCGATGCAGTGGTCGTACCTTGCTCTCTGACGTGTAACCCAACACAAACGCTTCCCTACCAGGTCTCCTACCTGAAGGGGTCTTCAATGGAATCCTTTACCTTAGGGCCAACCCCTAAGATAGATTTCAGATGTAGCGCAGCACACTTGTAACAGTTTCAGAGGGATCTTGAACTTCTGTGAGCTCTTGTGGAATGGGCGACTGCTGTAATATGTACGGACGCCGTCTGGACGGTGAACCTGAGCCGTCCAGACGGACAACTATGCGATAGGATTTTCCAAAAATTTCGTTGAAAATCTTTCTGTTTAAGAGCCGTGTCCGGATGGTGAGACACTGACGTCCGGACGGTCGCACGTCCGCTGCAAGTAATTTCCATATAAGGCTTCTCGCATCTGGACCAAGGGGGATGAACGTCCGGACGGCAATTCTTCAACACGCAATTTCCATATCTGCTATGCGTGTGTTCGGACCATGAGAGGCAGACGTCCGGACAGTTGAAGTCGAATCGGCAATTTCCTTAACTGATGAGCGCGCGTCCAGACCAATGCTGACTGACGTCCGGACGGTTATATTTGAATTGCGATTCTTGCCTTATTTATGAGTGCGTCCGGACGGGAAACCACATCTTCCGGACGGTGTATCAATCTTCCCATATTCTAAACTTGAAAAGAATCTGAAGCTGATCGATCACTGATGGACGTCCGGACGGGCTGCTGAGAGGTCCGGACGGATGCAAGCTGGAACAGAAGCTTCTCGATATAGTGGAGAGTCTGGATGGAAAGATACGTCATCCGGACGGATGATGCTGATCTGTATGGCGTCCGGTCGGGATAAACACGTCGTCCGGACGGATGGAACAGTGGACAGATGGATGTCCGGACGGGATGACACGTCGTTGGACGGCTGACAGGGAATCTGAAATCTTCTATCTTTTTCGTAGTGCGGAGTCTTCTGAAAATGCTCTGACAAGTGGAGTCCCTGTTTACAACATCTTTACACATAAGTGATTTTGTACAAACACAGAATGAGACCAAAATACTAACAAATATAACTCTCTAAGCACTACAGAATTCAATACCGAATTCTTACAATTCTCAAGCCTAGGGGCCTCTATTTATAGGCTACAGGTTCAAATGAGCGTCTAACTTAAAATACCTAAGCGCCATCCGGACAGTAGACATAAGGCGTCCGGATGGACAAATGTGCCATCGGCTTTCCAAATTTCACTGAAATTCTTTCTTGAATTGAGCCGCGTCCGGACGGTCGCACTTTAGCTGCACACGATTTCCATATCAAGGCTTGGCGCGTCCGGACCATAACATTTGTCGTCCAGACAATTGATCTGATGCACGCAATTTCCATATATGAAGCTTGAGCATCCGGACCATGAAGACTAACGTCCAGACGTCTGGATTTTGAATGCACGACTTGCCTTATGAATGAACGTGTCTGGACGGACGGTTGCAACTGTCTTCCTATATCTATGTTTTGGAAAAAAAATCCCATAGTTGATCGAACACTGGATGGCGTTCGGAAGTGTTGCTGAGATGTCCATACGGATGCAAGCTGAAGCAGTTCAAAGCTTCTCGACATAGAGGAAGGCCCAGACGGAAAGTTCTCATCGTCCAGACGGATGATGCTTGGACAGTTGTGCGTCCGGATGGTGTAACAAGTCGTCCAGACGGTTGCAAGGGAACTGTACTAACTGCTTTTGAATTCTGTACAGAGTCTTCAAAACAGAAGTGATTTTGTTCAACAGAATGTAGCCAATCACAAACTAGCACTTTAAAAAAATACTATCTTTAATGTGATGAAACAAGAAACATGGTTAAGCATGTCAAGACATGAAGTAAAAAATAGAGAAATCATGCTTAAAATGAATAGATAGGTTGGATGTAGCTTCTTACCACAAGGTTGGATCTCGAATGTTCGAAGGAAACATAACTTTGAATACTTTGCACATTTAATTACTAGGAATTTTTGCTCAAGTGAGCTATCTTTCAAATATGTTTGTTAAAATATTTAGGGCAAACTTCGTTTTTAATCCCTAATCTTTAATCACTTTTGAAAAAGGTACCCAAACTTTAAAAAGTGCCAATTTAGGGTATTAATCTTTAATTTTATTTTATTTTTTATTTTATTTTTTTTTTCAATTTCAACCCTCCGTTAGAATTTTTCATTAAATCCTGCCAAAATTTTCAAAATACCCCTCATTTTTTTTAGGAAAAAAGAAAGAGAAAAAATTGCTAGGATTTAGGTGTTGTTCAGAATTTAACGGAATTCGCAAAAATCCCTATGCCTGAATCTTTGAAAAAATTTATAATTTTTTTTTAAAAAAAAAATAATAAACCCAGTGGTATTTTGGGAATTCTGATAGGATTTAACGGAAAATTCTAACAAAGGGTTGAAATTAAAAGATTGATACTTTAAATTGACACTTTTTAAAGTTTAGATACCTTTTTTCAAAAGTGATAAAAGATTATGAGTTATAAGTGAAGTTATACCCAAATATTTAAAAGATTTCAGGTTTTGATAAATTAATGTTTATTATTATGAAAACTACTATGTGTTTTAGACCGGGTGTTACACATGATGGAAACTACCAACCAATTGAGCTTAATGCTCGTCTCAATCCACATTATGGAAAACCTCTTCTTGATCTTACTTTGTATCGGCATTGGGTTGGTAGTCTTGTCTATCTTACTATCACTCGACTTGATATCTTATATGTTGTCCATTAGGTGAGTCAATTTATGGATGCTCCATGCTTCACTCATTTTTCTATTGTGCTTCACATCCTTCGTTACCTCAAGGGGACATTATTTCATGGTCTTCTTTCTCCTCTCGACCCCTTCCTCAGTTGAGTGCCTATACTAATGCTGATTGGGCTGGTGATCCTACAGATCACCAACTACTATTTGTTATTGTTTCCTACTTAGCACCTCTCTTATTTCTTGGTGAAGTTAAAAACAAATTGTTGTTGCTTGATCTAGCACTAAGACAGAATATCGTGCTCTCGCTGACACCACCTCAAAGTTTCTTTGGTTGCGATGGCTATTATAGGATCTCTCTCTCTCTCTCTCTCTCCTATACTACTCATGTCTACTGCGACAACATGAGTGCTATTCAAATTACTTGTAATGATATTTTCATGAAATGGCAAAAAATATGCAGATTGATAATCACTTTGTCCATCATCATCTTCTTGAGGACTTATTGCAGCTTCATTCCATTAGCTCATGGATGTTTTCACAAAGTCATATCCTTTAGTGCGGTTTGCAATCTTGTCTCCAAACTCAAGTTGGTCTCTCGCACTCCACCTTGAGTTTGATGGGGGCTGTTATATTATATATTGTACTATATGTACCTTGTCCCACATTAGTTATTGGTGTGTGTATCTCTATTACAATTCTATATATATAGACTTCTCTTGTACAGTATTATGTGTGATTAAATATGTAATTTTATTCTCAACACTCGCAAAAGGGTGTAGAGCGCGCCTACCTACCTCCTTACAAAGTGATGGAGGAGGTCTCCACCCATTCGTAAAGGAGGTGGGTTGCTATCACCCACCTCCTTACAGAAGAGTTGTGTTATAGTATATTAGGAGATTTGTTGTAATTGATTGGAATCTCCTATAATCAGATTTGATGGTAATCAAATCTGATTGATTTGATTGTAATCATATTTAATGGTAATCAAATCACATTGATTTCATTACCATACTTATCTACCAGAATTCTCCTATACATAGGAAGTTCATGTATTATAAAAAGCAAAATGTAGCTCTTTGGGCTTAATCCTGTGGACGTAGGTCATACACTAAACCACGTAAAATTTCTTGTGTTTTATTTTCTTTATTCCACTTTATCTTTATTTTTCTATTTGATTATCTTTTCTTTCAAGTTGGAGGTCATGGTGGCTATCACCCCTCCTTTATGGGGTGGAGAGTAGACAAAGGGTGTAGTGACATGTTGAGTTGTAGTGAGTGTAACATGTTGATCTGTATATGTGACTGGAGTGTAAACCACACTATATGGGTGATAATACCCTTATTTTGCATCCACACTTTTTGAAGTTCGTCCATTACCACACACATGCGGGTGACTTTTTTGTACTAACCGCCTGTGACATCTGCTTTGCATTTTGGGCCCTCTTTTTTTAGCTTCTTTTTTTTTTAAAAAAAAAAAAAAAAAAAAAAAAAAAAAAAAAAAAAATCTATGAACTTAATTTATATGACATTGGGTTTACTCCAATTTTTGAACTAAAACACTTGCAAATTGTAATATGAAAATACAAATTGAATTGTAAACAGTGAGAATACAAATATTTATAAATTGGATTATAATATGAAAATTGAATACTAACATTTATAAACTTTGGGCAATACAAGTAAATTGAAAAAAAAAAACTATAACACCTTTAAACCTCTATGTTGTACACATGCAGTTTCAATTTGTTAATAATACCCACTGATAGCCCTACTATTTTCCCTTAAACGAAGTTGTTTTTGTTAATAAAACAAAACTATTTTTTTTTTAATATATATATATAGGTATACAGAATATCCGCCTCCTCCTACCCATATTTCGACATCCACCCGCATATGTGCTAATAGCGAATATGGTGGTTTAAAATCCTGTTACCCATGCGAACGGCCAGATAACGGGTACAGAGTGGATTTTAATTGCCCACCTGAACACTGTACCCCTATATGTGTCATGCTTATAAGGCAACAATTTTGTGTGAGGAATGGAATGATTCATAAAGATTTGAAATCTCAGACAATGATTTGTTTTTTAAGAAATTAGAATAATAATTTTAAATCCTATTAAAATCTAAGAAATAATTTTTAATTTTTCCATTTATGTATTTGTTTTATTATTGTAACTGAGAAATGCTATTTAGTAAACTGCTATACGACTGCCATACAACTAAGATGATGTGGTAGTGAAAATCAACATTTTGATCAATACGTAGAAGTTATTTTGGGCACTGAATATGCCCTATTTGTCAGTGGCTTAGTGCTCTCCTTCCCTCTCGGACGAGAAGGGTAGGTTTGGAACTCAACAAGCAATGACTTTCTATAACTCAATCCATATTTTTCTTTTTTACAAGTCCTTATTGATCAAAATGTTGATTTTCACAATCATATCATCCCAGTTGTATGTCAGTCGCATAAGAGTATACTAAATAGCATTTCTCATTGCAAATATGTCCAATGACTTATAATTACAACTAGCACAATTGTTTTTCAGCTATATAAATTAGATACTATACTAGTTATATTTATGGGCTCATATTTTTTGTATCTATTGAGATTGTACTCCCAAGAAAAAAAAAACACATATTGAGATTTTACAAATCCTAAATGATGCATGTATATGAAATATTTAGATTCTTAAAGTTTAAGAAGGACATGAACTATAATTTTAAAAGTTATGACCCGTATGCCTACAAGTCTCACATTGTTATTAATGAAATACAAACAAATCATAAATGAAAACTAGTTTTGCAGTAATATAGTTGCAAGCACATTGTTACAACTCAAGATAAAAAAAAATATAGTCACATTACTTTATCTCATTTGATAATTCATTCCTCGGCTTGATACCTATTGGATCAAATAACTTTCAAGCAGCTGATAATGCTAAAGTTGATGCTCATTTAGATAATGATCAAGTAGCAGCTAATCATCAGAAAATTATCACAGGATAAATATATAGCAACAGATCGGAGCTTAAGTTGTTAGGAAGAGATGAATTCAATCATTTACTTTCTATTCTAAGACTTTACTCATATGCAAAATTAAATTCTTTTAATAAGTGAGGCTCAACACATGAAATATTTAATAGAAATGAAAGATGAATTACAAAAACAACGTTCCAACTCAAAAATTTTGAGACGATACCATACTACAAAAAATGAACTATATATTATGAAATGACATAAAATGTTAAATGGTTGCACGTATGAATCGGGTTAATATTGTCGATACTTTTTAATACCAAAATCTTTTAGCAAGTTCCTGTTACATTTTGCAAATTAATACATTACGAGTGAAAGAAATTTTGGAACTCTTCCACAACATTATTGTATTTTTTTTTTATCTCCAGGTATTCATCTGGAATAAGACTTTATGCCCCTGCTTGCTCAATGCAAATTGACGTTAAGTTTGTCTGCATAAAAATAAACAATATTATCAATTAATACTAGTTTGCAGTAGTTGGTGTTCACAAAAAATTCATAGGATTAGTTGGATTTTGATAAAAAAAATAAATAAATAAAAAAGAAGAAGAAGAAAAACTTAATTACCAGCAAGCTCTTTAGCCCCACATTCATTGTCACACTTCATTTCACAGAAACTGTTACCATTTCCATCTTTAGTGCAACCTTCTTTGCAGTTGGTAAAGCATAACTTGAACTTGTCATCCTGGGCGGCCTTAGACTCATGGAGGCTGAATGCTGCAATGACCATAATGCACATGAGAAATCCTGCTACGAGCTGCTTGTTGTCCATTTGTCTTTGGCTGGTGTGTATTTGGCTAATGGTTTTTCTTTGTTTCGGTGCTCGGTGGGGATGGATATATGCGTCGCGGTAGGTATATATATAGGGTTCTTGTAAGGTTGTTTTTCTTTTTCTAAGGTTCTACCTCCAACGACGGGAAGGTTTGTGGTTTACATTCAGCTTGATTGATGTCTATAAGATATGCTAAAAAATTGGGTTTTTGAATGATTCAATTTTGTCCAATTTTTGCTTTTGCTCCTAAAATCATGGGAAAAGGTCCTTAATTTAGACATCTTTCTTCGCAAAACAAGCTTCACATAAAAGAAAGCTCTCTCCCTCTCTTTGATGCGCATGTTTGTAGTTTATAATGCTTCATTCTTGTCCTTTTCAATTTGGTCCAACAAATTTAGGTAGGAAAACTAAAATCATAATACTCCCACATATGTTCGTCTTTTAGATAATTAATGATGTGCCTAGCTAGCTTACAAGTTTTTCATCAAACCTAAAGAGGTTCTTGGTGAGATATATATATATATATATATATATATATATATAGCTTCTATGGCATTTGTCTTGCTACATTTAGTTAGCATGGCATACATAATTGTCATCAAACTTCCTTTTCACAAAATTGATAAGGTGGCATATGGTCGTGGATCCCATTTTTTATTTTTTTGAATGATGGATAGACAGACTACCATAGTTGGTCATTGATGGTCCCAATCTCCTTTAATTTGCTAAGAATGTAGTTTCCCTTATAAAGATCGATGTGAGAAATCCGCATTTCCCTAACGCTGGGAAAGTTTTTTTTTTTTTCCCCTAAACAGACAAAAATGCTCATATTGTTTTTAATAAGCGTACTAAACACCTTTCTTGGTAATTTACTTGGAATGACTGATTGAACAAAGATAGGACTTTATAGAATAATGAGTGATTGTCATCTTTTCCCTCATATTATAATGTTTGGTGAAGAGAGAGAATGTAACATTTCTAAAGATGCTCCTATCAGAACTAGTTTTGGTTTGAAATTTTAAGGTTATGATCTAACTCTGGATCTATGCATTCTACAATGCCAAATTTTTATATAATGTTGAATGCAGAATGCCAAATACTTACTATTACCTCAAAAGTTGTATATAAAAGTAAAAAAACTATTTTATTCCATAAAAAATAAAAATTAACCAGTCTTATTTGGTTAGAGATTTTGTTCGAAATTTCTTCATTCCTACAAAACCGTTTGCAGAATCAAAACCCGTTCCACAATATCCTATATAAGCTATACGTCCTCCTTGCATTTATGCGAAGACGTCGCCAATACTATGGGCTTTGGCTTATGTTGATCAAAAATGGAAAAGTAAAGAAAATAAATCAAACCATATATACGATTTATATTTTGAGAAACTAAAAAAAGAAAAAAAGAAAAAAAACAATTTATATACAATTTTTTTTTTCTTCCTTGTCATTTTCAATTTAATTTTCAAATACTTTTGTATCAAACAACCTTATGGGCTTGAAGAGATACAATAAGGATATTTTGATAAACATAAACAACTCCTACGATGCCAAGGAAGGAATCAAATAGGAGAATCTCATATTTTCGAGAATCTTATCAGATTCCTAATCATTTCTGAACGTGAGTTTAGTCACAATCCCAGAGGATTCATATTCTTAGGTGTCACATTTATGAGAATATGAATACTAGGGAAATATTGGATTTCCATAACCAAACGCCATATTAGGAAACGTTTTAGGACTCATGTTTTGATATGTACAAAAGTAAATACAAATAGAGACGAAATGGTAGTGAAATGATCCATGAGATTGTCTCTCTATTCTAACACATATCCTTAGGTTCTAAGCACCATTAGAAGATGTTAGGTTTATGTATTGTGGGAGAAAAATGTTGTATACTCATACAATAAACCACTAATTAACAACGAGTTTTTAGGTTTTTAATTGCGAAAAGTGACATTAAAACAGCCACAGATTCATTTTTTGCTTCGCTCAAATAGATTTTCGTGAAAGTTTCCTAAGTTACACATGTAAATTGTAATCTACGTGATATCAGATCACAATTACATTACATGTATATATGTATGACTTAGCATATATATTTAACAACAAAAGCAACAACCAAAACTTTAGATTTTTAATCATATAAAAATATCCAATTTTACTTTTTGGTTAGCAAAATTAGGGGTGTAATTCCGGACCATTTATAACCGGCAGGGAAATCGGCTTCAGGTAACGGGTAAACCGGAAAACCAGTTTGGTACCCAGTTATTTATAACTGAGTAACGGAGTTCCCGGAGCTGGTTCTGGTTATTAAGTTTGAAAAAATAAAATTGACTTCTAAAAATAAAAGGCAAGTGTGTGTGAACAGTGTGCAACAAAATATTAAATGCGGAAATTAAAGGAGACAAATATTTTGTTGACGAAGTGGAAACTCAATTAAGAGAAAAACCACTCCGGGGCAGCCAAACCCAGGATTTCCACTATTCAAAAAAAAGCTAGATACAAAGTAGTAACACTCACATACCCCTGATGCAGTGGTCGTACCTTGTTCTTTAACGTGTAACCCAACACGAACGCTTCCCAACCAGGTCTCCTACCTGAAGGGGTCTTCAATGGAATCCTTTATCTTAGGGCCGTCCCTTAAGATAGACTTCAGTTATAGCGCAGCAACAGCACACTTGCAATGGCTTGAGAGACAGATAAGCTCCAATAATCTTACAAAATAACTCTCTAAGCTCTGAAGGAATTCAATACCGAATTCTTACAATTCTCAATGCTTAGGGGCCTCTATTTATAGGTTGAGGGTTCAAATAGGCAACTACAGTAATATGTACGGACGCCTTCCGGACGATGAACCTGAGCCGTCCTTTCGGACAACTGTGCGACCAGAATTTTTGAGATTTTCGCTGAAAATCTTTCTTGTTTGAGAGCCGCGTCCGGACGGTGAGACACTGTTGTCCGGATGGTCGCATGTCCGCTGCAAGTAATTTCCATATAAGGCTTTAGCGCGTCCGGACCAAGGGGGATGGCCGTCCGGACGGTTGATCTTCAACACGCAATTTCCATATTTACTGTGCGCACGTCCGGACCATAAAAGGCAGGCATCCGGATGGTTGAATTCGAATCCACAATTTCCATATCAGATGCACGCGCGTCCGGACGATGGCAGACTAGAGTCCGGATGGTTGAATTTGAATTGCGATTCTTGCCTTAAGGAGAAACGCGTCCGGATGGGAATCCACGTCGTCTGGACGGTTGCATCAATCTTCCCATAAATGAACTTGGAAAGAATCTGAAGCTTGATCGAATACTGAGAGGCGTCTGGACGGGCTACTGAGACATCCGGATTGATGCAAACTGGAACAGAAGCTTCTCGATACAGTGGAGGGTCCGGACAGAAGTCTACGTCGTCCTGATGAATGATGCTAGGTCTGTCTGGGTGTCCGGAAGGTATGGCTCGTCGTCCAAACGGATGGAACAGTGGACGGATGGGCGTCCGGACGGGATGGCACGATCGTTAGGACGGCTGACAGGGAACCGACTTTTCTGATTGCAGAATCTTCTAAAACTCTTCTGAATAGCGGAATCCCTTGTAAAACAACATCTTTACATACAAGTGATTTTGTCCAAACAGAATGAGGCCAATCACAAACTAACAACGTTCTTAAAAAGCCGGTTATAACCTAGTAACCGGCTCCGGGTATTACCTGTAAAGAACCTTTTTTTTATTCTTTCCTTGTATTTGTGGATTGTGAGAATATACTGATGGACATATATATAGGAATGGATAGAGAATAGAGATGAACTAATAGATTCAGCCCATAATTCCAGGCGAAATGCAAGCCCAAAAACACTCAGCCAAAACGCATCATTTTGGCTAAGATAATGGCTTACAACTGTAAGCCATTAACTGCCTCGAGATGCCTTCCTCAGTGAATCCTCACCTAATTTGCTGCCACGTTGACTTCTGGATCTTTCTAACCTTTATTCTTCACGTTTCTTCTTTCCCTTTTGTTCCTTAGTACCCTTCTTCCTCTTTTGTCTCTTCACTTAAGAAACACTTCCACAGACCATTTGAGAAACATTCAGCAATTATTCCTTTGTTCTGGGCATGCAGATTCGTTATTGTGCCTAGTATAAGGCAATTTTCTCCAGCGGAGTGCCGAAAAAAGATTATTATGTTTGACGATGATAATTCCGGGGTGAGTTATGCTAGTATTAGTTGCATCGTCTAGCTTGATAATGCTACAATTGTTCCCTTGGATGTTGATCTGAGTTTGTCATTATATTGTTGTTGAACTTCTTATCTGCACTAGATTTTAGGAATTCTGGTGATTTGGGTTTGTCTTTGCTTGCCCTTCTTACAACATTGTTTTATATATATATATATATATATTGGTTTTGCAATGAATTCGAATGTTGATTCTTACTTTTTTGTTTGTTTGTTTGTTTTTTGCTAGGAAAGTAAAAAAAAAAAAGGTAAAATTTCTATTTTATGCTCTGGTTCTGAAGCCGGTTAGGGTATTTTTAATAACAAGTATTAAGACAAGAGTTACAAGAACTCAAGAGACAAGAGTTACAAGATGATAAATTATTGTTAGAGTAGAAGTAGAAGAGACTTGTAACGTTCAGATTATTTCTCTGACATACTTTCCTTCCCTCCTAAGGAACATATCTCCATTTGTCATCATTACTCTGTATCCGCATAAGCACCTCCATGTCAGCTGTCGTCACTTCCCTGTGCATGCCCGGCATCTCGGCTGTGATAGGGCTATCCAATCTGTTACTTCATAGGGGAGGCATTTCAGCGCCTCTATTGCACATACTCAGGGAACTCTAAGGATGTAGGGGCGGTACCTCTCCTGAGCTGCCATTGTCTAATCGTTCTTTGTAGGCGCCAGTATCCCATCTGATGAGAACAAGTCACATCACCTTTCTCTTAAATGCCTAGGTATTCGTGTCCCTTTCAGAGAACCTTTCCACCTATGTCACTGGATTTGGGCCTTTAACCTGAAGTCCGGATCCGAGCCTCTTAGTTTGAGGCCCATCTCTTTTTACCTTCTCATGATGGGCCAATCCTAAGGCTTTTTGTAATGGGCTAGCCCTTGGCCCTAATAAGCATATTCCCAACATAGGCCATAGGCCGAATCACCTAAAATATGTGTTTCCTCTATTTCCTTTATCTCTCTTTAAATAATTATTAGTTCTTACATGATATTAAAGCCATAGGCTAACGCCAGTATTCGATCTTGTGCAAATTTATTTATTTATTTATTATTTATTTATTTATTTATTTATTTATTTTATTTTATTATTATTTTTTTTTTATTATTTTTTTTTTCTCTCATCCTTTTGCATCTTCAATCATAACCAAAATCAAAATGTCCACAAATATCCATCGTGTACCATTTTTTTTTTTTTTTTTTTTTTAGTTTTCTCATCCTTCCACATTTTCTAATCTTGTGCCCGAGATATTTCTCTTCCCACACCCATGTGGGTCTCTCTCTTTGTTAAGATAACATACCGCATTGCCATAGTTTCCTTTACTAGCAAATACCACCACCCAATTCTCTCTTGTTGAAAACAAATGTGCCCAAAGAGGTTTCATGCTCATAGTTGGCTCAATTCTGGCAATAGTAGCCACTTCTGGCCAAAGTTGCCGATGTCCAAATTTTGGGCATAATAGCCGATGCTGGCCAAATTCGCCGATGTCCAAGTCTTGGCCATAGTCACCGAAGTCCAAGCTTCAGTCATACAAACCGATTTTCCAATTCAGGCCATAATCGCCATTTTTTCTTTTCTAGCCCTTTGAAATTCAAGATTAAACCTCAATGTCTGCATTATACCGTTGGGTTTGTGGGGGCGTATTGAGACAAGAGTTACAAGAACTCAAGAGACAAAAGTTACATACACTCAAGAGACAAGAGTTACAAGATGATAAATTATTGTTTGTGTAGAAGTAGAAGAGACTTGTAATGTTCAGATTCTTTCTCTATAAATAGAGCCTTGTATACAATCAAATATATCAAGGAAAGATATAGCCAACAAAAGGCTTTGACGTGTGGATGTAGGCCATAGGCTGAACCACCTAAAATCTGTGTTTCCTCTATTTCCTTTCTCTCTTTAAATAATTATTAGTTCTTACATTGGAGTCCATGGAGCCGGTTCCCAGTTATTGGCCAATAACTGGGAACCGGCTCTAGGTTTACACCCTTAAGCAAAATAAAAGTGTTATCCTCACATCAAATCAGATAATAATCGGTTTAGTTTAAACTAAATAAAGAAAAGAAAAAGAAAAAGAAAAAGAAAATGTAGGAAATTTCGATCCTATTGGAATGGTCATGAAATTTTAGAAGGTTCATATATCCTTAAAGAGTGAAAGACCCAAAGCTTCAAGTGTTGCATTTGGTCATTTGGTGTGGTTCTTGCAGTTCGCAAGACTTTTTTTAGATAATAGGGTTTGACTTTTGAGCCTTATTCTCCAAACTAGATGAGCGCATATAATCTGGTTTCTGGGTCTTCAAATTTCCATACCATTTTTCTTTTTCTTTTTTTGAGGCTCAAAGAAAATATTTGTTTATTTAATTGCTATTCTTTATTATTTACTTTCTCGCATTTATTTTCTTTATTTTTTTCACACGATCATATTCTATAATTGTAACAACAAGTATTTTTGTTTCCTTTGCATTTTAAACTTTCATTTTATTATTAAATCTATTGAAGTTTTTAATATTATGAGCTAAATCTAATTTCCATTTTATGTCAGCTACATTTTTGACTTATAAGTGCTACATAAGACTCACGATGCATTTGGAAATCATTGTGTAGCGTATGGGTGTATACGCGGATGTGGATACGAATGTGATTATTTGTAATATCCACAACCGCATCCACAAAGTGTATATATTAGTTTTAGATATCTGTAACCGCAACCACATCCGCGTGGTTATCGCGGTTATTATCCACTATCTGCATGTTAGGTATTGGGCCTATTTTAGTTTTTTGGGCCTTCTTTATGTCTCTTATTGGTTTATTTTTATTGGCTACATTCTGGTTGACAAAAACGCTTCCATAACAGGGACTACTATAACAGGGACATCGTAATTCAGAGTCTTCTAGAAAAATATTGCAGAATATTAATTCCAAATATGGAATCGATTGATCAAGACATGATATCTGCACAAAATATCCCTAAAAAGGCAATTTCCTATTGAAGGAAACATTCTGAAGACTTTAGCTCAGAAAGTCAGTTTTCCCTACAGCCTGTCTGAACACCCAGATGCCAGAGTCCGGACATGAGCCACCGTGAGTCGAAGTCCTATGAAGCTCTGGACAGCTCAGCAGACGCGAGCCACAAAGAGCAAAAATCCTATGAAGGTCCGAACGGCTTAGCAGACGCGAGTCACAGGGAGCAAAAGTCTGCATGAAGGTCCGAACGCAAATGCGTTGACAATGGACGTTGGAAGTACCTTATGCAACTGTCCGGAAGCTAGGGTTGCAAGTCCGGACGCACTTTAGTGTTTACTCAAAGTTTTAGTTGCAGGTCCAAATGCTAGAAGCCAGGTCCGGATGTCGCCTATGAAAATTCGAGTTTGAGTAGAATTAGGATTTTTGAAGCCTATTTAAAGAGGCTCTTAGGCTGCTTATTTGTAAGAATTCGGTACTGAATTCCATTGTGCTAAGATAGGGTATTTAGGTAGAGATTGTTAGATTTGCTAGCTCTGTTAGAGTTTTTATGTTGTGTGATTTGATCAATTGAAGTCTAGCTTAGGGAGGAGCCCTAAGCTAAAGGAGTCCATTGAAGACCCCTTCATACAGGAGCTCTGGTTGGGAAGCGTAGGTTATGTGTCAGAGTTAGAGGTACGACTACTGCATAGCGTTATGTGAGTATTACTTCCTTGTAACTAGCTTTGTCTTATGAATAGTGGATTTCCTGGGTTTGGCTGCCCCGGAGTGGTTTTTCTCTTGATAAGAGTTTTCACTTCGTCACCAAAATAATTGTCTCTTTTAAATTCCACATTTAATATTTCACTGCAATGCATGAGGAGTTACATCAGTTTACCAGAAAAGATGTATGACTCTTGTTCCTAGACCTCTAGATCATAATGTTATCAGTACCAAATGGGTCTTCAAAAACAAATCAGATGAGCATGGCATGGTGATTGGAAACAGGGCTCGTCTTGTTGCTCAGGGATATACTCAAATTGAAGGGGTGGATTTTGATGAAACATTTGCTCCGGTCTCGCTTAGAGTCCATCCGAATATCGCTGTCCATTGCCTGCCATATCAGGTTCAAACTCTATCAGATGGATGCCAAGAGTGCCTTTCTAAATGGCATACTTCAAGAAGAGGTGTATGTTGAACAACCAAAAAGGTTTCAAGATCCTCATCATTCCCAGCATGTCTACAAATTAAAGAAAGCCTTGTACAGTCTTAAGCAAGCTCCTCGGGCATGGTATGAACGTCTGACTACTTATCTTTTGGCTAAAGGATTCACAAGAGGTCAAGCTGACTGAACATTATTCATTCGAAATCAAGGTAAGCACAAACTCATTGCTCAAATCTATGTAGATGATGTCATCTTCGATGCTACACTTGATTCCTAAGCCCATTGAAAAATAAAATTGACTTCTAATTTACAAAGTGTGTGATAGTGTGCAACAAAATATTTAAATTGCGGAATTTAAAAGAGACAAATACTTTGTTGACGAAGTGGAAACTCAGTTAAGAGAAAAACCACTACGGGGCAACCAAACCCAGGGTTTTCACTATTCAGAAGACAAAGCTAGTGCATAGAAAGTAACACTCACATACCTCGATGCAGCGATCATTCCTATTACTCTAACACGAAACCCATCGTGAACACTTCCCAACCAAGACTCCTACTTGAAGGGGTTTTCAATGGAATCCTCTACCTTAGGGCGCCTCCCTAAGATAGACTTCACACGAACAGTTGAGCACACATTGGCAACAGCTAGAGAGCTAGCGGATCTTCAAATCTCCCTAAACACTTCCTCTAAGCACTATGGAATTCTATACTGAATTCATTTTAAAATACAAGCCTAGAGCCATCTATTTATAGGCTTACAGAAAACCTAATTCTGATCAAATTCGGACTCTAGCAAGTAACGTTCGGACAGTCACATAGCTGCTTCCTGACGGTCTTCTGCGACCGCCTTTCTAGAATAGTCCAATTCTTTCCGAAACAGGACCGCGTCCGGATGGCTTGACCGAGCGTCCGGACGGTCAATGCTGTCAATCCTTTCCCCATCCATTAAGGAGACCCAGAATATTCTATAACACTGGGTAACGTCCGAACGTGTTGCCACGTCATCCAGACGTCTGGCTGAACCTTCCCAATTAGTGTCTTCTGAAATCCAAATCCATGTAAAACTCGAAGTAGCTTGACCTTGTGTCCGGACGGTGTAGCTCTATCGTCTGAACAGCTGCAACGACTGAAGCTTCTAGGCATTGAGGGGTGTCCAGACGCCTTCAAAGGCCCGTTCGGACAATTGCATCGGAATCGGCTGTTTTGACTTGGAAATTGCATGGAATCTTCATAGATATCTTCTAGAAGCTTGTAACCAGACACATGGCATGAAATAAGACATTGTCCATATTACTTGAAGACTCTGAATTGAACCGATATTCCTGTTAAAAAGGAACCTTTACATAAAGTGTTTTTGTCAACCAAAATGTTGCCAATATAAAATACTAACAAACTCCCACTTTGGCCATTCAGGGACAAAAATCATTTGACCGGTTTGAAAATACATTCCCGGTCCAAAAATAAAAAATACTCCCACTTTTTGTCTTAAAAGGACAAAGGGTAAACAGAGTATTAGAGAAAAGCCACAATTACTAAAATTCAAAACAACAAGAATAATAGTAAAGTGTCTCATCAAAAGCTCAAATCAACATAATAGAAAAACCAAAACCTCAAGATATCACATCTCCTAAACCTGAAAATTTAAATCCTCTAAACAAGTGGTCTGCAAGACAATAAAGAAGATTCACCACTGAATCTCTAGCTGGTGTAGATCTAGAAGAAGAAATTACGGAAGACTTTGTATGAACGGGGGGGAATGAGCTCATCTAAAATTTAAGACCTTTGGAATTTTGAACATACGACTTCAACATTAGCCAGTTTTCCAAAGAGCCCTCTGTCTGACACTATGCTGGAAGCCGCAGAATGACATATTCCTGACAAGATTTATTAGATCCTATTAGTTCAAAAAGTATGTGGTATAAAGACGACTATCAATTGGATGCACAAATGAATGCAAAAATAGAGCAATCCAAAAGACACAGATATATCAATATCCATCAAGTACAAAGACAGAATAATCATGCACAATATCTCAAATCAACATCCCAAACAACGATTATTCCAATATTCTAAAAATGACCAAAGCTTAAAAGAATAAGAGAAGTCAAAGAAAATAACTGGGAATGAGAAGATATGTGCAGAGAATGCCAAAATCTCGGGATAAAACTACGAGAAAAACACAACATGAAAAAAATAAACGAACAATGCAATGTTGTACTAAAGGCAAGAAGTAAAAGGAACGCAAATATTTACCCAGAAAAGATCCCATCCGAACGTCTGCTGTAAGAACAACATTTGGGGAAAAAAAATGCATGCGACCGGACATAGCACAACATCGTTCGGACATGAAAGCCATATACGTTCGAACATAGAAGTAGGTCTGTCCAGACATTTCACATAGGAAGCATAAACTAGAGGAGAATTAGCAGAAAAATATTTTCCCTAACGTTAGCTTCAGAATACGCATGTATAAATAATTGATAAAGCAGTTCAATAACATTTCAAAAATATACCAAGATATAATTGAGAGTTAAGAGTCAATAAACACAAAAATTTCCCTATAGATAGAAATTTTTCAATAGCAAACTTAACTCATGCAATGCGTGTGTGTGTGAAGACTTTCTCAATAAGGTATAATCTTCGTTGATATGATTTAAAGCAACTGAATTTTCTAAAAAGAGACGTTCACAGTTAGATCAGTAAAAAGTTAAACCTTATCTTACTAGGGCCTAGTCACCCTCATCTGAAACTCTCCCCCTAAGAAGTAGCACTATTTTTAATTTTTACTTGCACCATGAAGGACAAGATATATAGCTGAGTCAGCACAGAAGCAGTGAATTTATTCATAAAACAATGAGCTTAGAAGTATAACTACTTGTTTCTTTTTGGTGCTACAACCTAGAGAGGAAGCCAGAATTTCAGGGGTCTAGGTTCAACAAGCGAGTTGGCCAATTTGACCATCTTAGCACATAAAAAGTCTCGCTAAAAGAATTTTCAGAAGCAAAAAATCAGAGATAAAAAAAAAAAAAAAAAAAAAATGTACCTTAGGGGAGCCTTGGATAGTGCACATTTTCATCGCATGAGGAAAGCAACTATCTATCAAAAAGATGCAGCAGGGAAACTTTGCAGATATCAAACATGAACTCTAAATTGTATAAAAGCCAACATAATTAATGACTAAGAACTGAGACATCAGGTAAAAATACATAGGATATCTGAAAAGCTAAATAAGGGAATAAAATTCTGCATCTCTCCCCCCCCCCCCCCCCCCCCCCATTTTTGATGAAAAATAAGAGGAAAAAAAAATGCTAATAAGGAAGAGAAAATACATCTAGTCCAAGCATGTAGGTAAGGGCAAACTTGACCTCAGGGAGAGAGGTTTGACTATACCAAGATAGAAAAGCAGCTGCCCGACATGTTTTTTTTATCATCCCTATTTAATACCTGCAGAGATATCTCAAGACAAACAAGAGAGAATATAAGGATAGAAAAAGATGGTATAACAACTATGCAGAAGCACTCACAACATATGACAATAACAAAATGCTATGCAAGTGTATCTAGCATGTTCTAGGATTTAGGAACCAGAATCCTAGGCATGTGTGACCTCACCTACTAGGTAGGTATGCTCCCCCTCGTGGAGTGGGCGTCTTCTTCCTTGTCATGTCCTCCCTTCTTTAGCTGCAGCTCCAGATATCTAACCAGATCTCGCATGAAAGAGCTGACAAAGGGTGTTCCTTCATAGAAGGTTTCCTTTTCTGGAATCTTTGGTCTCTCTACATGAGGTTTCTTGGGGACCCAAGCCTTCTTTGTTGGAGAAGGCCTCTGCTTCTACTGATGCCTTGGAATAGGATTTTTGGGAGGAGGTCCATAATGCCTGGGCAACTTCTTCTGAGGTGGAAGACCCCTAGGCCGGACATGACAGCTAACTCCACATTGGTGACACATGGGAGTTTTAGGAGCCTGCCAGTATAACTTCCTCTGAGCTTGTTGATAGGGGCACCTAGGTCTGATATGCCCAAGCTCACCACAATGATGGCATGTGGGAGGCTTTCTTCTAATAGGAGGCTTGGCCAAAGGCTAAGGGATATTTGGGACTTCTCCTTTCATAACAGTTTTTCCCTTATCCACACATGAGGGTGGAGACTCGGGAATAGCTGGCTTCACAAATGTAGTTTTGGAAGTAGAAGGAGTATCAGAAGTAGAAGGAGGAACGTAACCGAGTTCGGTCTTGTCGGTTGGGCACTTCTAAATGGAGAGCATGTGAGTCAACTTCTCGTCAATGACTCTCTTTAGTTGCAACTGTGTTTCAAAAAGCTTCTCTTCTAGATCATTTATCTTTATCAGCATAGTGGTCTTCTCAATCCTTAGGTTGTTAGCTCTTGCACTTGCTATTTGTACTTTTCCCTCAACTTTAAGAATTCTATGTATTGAAGCTCATAGGTGGCCTTCATATCTTCTTCATCACTAGGCACCGAGTAATAGGATTGAGAATCCTCATTTTCTTCATAAGGGGCCACGAAGGCTAGGAACTTTTCTTCCTCAGGAGTTTCTTCTTCTTTCTAAGACTCATCGCTGAGAGTAGCATTAAAGGCCTTCCCCTTTACTTTCTTCAGATTTGTACATTTAGACTTAATGTGCCCGAAGCCTAAGCATTCATAGCATTTGGGACCCCTTGGATCTTTCTTCTCAGCTTTTTTCAGCTCATCTGTTTGGAGAGCCTTTTTCAATCTGTCAAAAAACCTCTTCTTGAACTTATCATTCTTCATGAATCGCTCAAAGTTCTTGGCTAACATTGCCACAACATCTTCATCAATGTCAGAGTCTCCATCAGATGAGACTCTGGTCTTCTTCTTGGATGCCTTAAGAGCAATGGTCTTTGCCTTTCTGACTAGAGGCATGGAATATTCATATGTTTGAAGAGATCCTACCAACTCTTCAATCTTTATCTCATCCAGATCTTTGTTTTCTTCTATGGTAGTCACCTTAATCCTGAAACGCTCAGGTAAAGATCTTAGTATCTTTCGGATGAGTTTTACATCCGAGATTGACTTCCGAAGACTGACTATCGAGTTTCTTAGTGTGTTTGGTAACAGAATTCTAAAAAATGAATATGATTCTGATTTTCCTTTTTAAAAAAATAAATCATATTTTATTCAACTTTTTAAAGTCAAACCTTGAAATTCACGCACCAAATAAGAATTGAATTCTAATTTCAAAAATCCAACACCCAAACACACCATTAGGTCGCTAATCTTGGTGTAAAACTCTCCGAATGTCTCTTCTTCGAGCATCTTAATTTCTTCAAATTTAGAAATCAACATTTGAAGCTTGGCAGATTTAACAAGTTTTCTGCCTTCATATGTTGTTTCTAGAATTTGCCATGCGTCTTTAGCAGATTCACAATTTGAAATTCTTGCGAATTCAGATGGTGAAAGTGTTTGACATAAAACATGGAGGGCTTTATCATTGGAGAGCCGTGTGCTTGTTTGGGCTATAGTAATTTCGTCTACTACATCCTTTGGTTTAATCCAACCAATTTCAACAATTTTCCAGATGTCAATTGATTTTAAAAAGAGGCATATGTGGGCTTTCCAATAGCCATAGTTCGTCTCATCAAAGAGCGGAACAAAATTAAGATTTTGAGACATGATAAAAATGAAAGGAGAAAAGTAGAAGTCAAGAGATCACACTTAAATCTTAACAGAGTGTACCAAACCTTGATACCAAATGAAAAATAAAATTGACGTCTAATTTACCAAATGTGTGATAGTGTGCAACAAAATATTTAAATTGCGAAATTTAAAAAGAGACAAATATTTTGTTGACGAAGTGGAAACTCAGTTAAGAGAAAAACCACTCCGAGACAGCCAAACCTAGGATTTCCACTATTCAGAAGACAAAGCTAGTACATAGAAAGTAACACTCACATACCCCGATGCAGCGATCGTTCCTATTACTCTGACACGAAACTCATCGTAAACGCTTCCCAACCAAGTCTCCTACTTGAAGGGGTCTTCAATGGAATCATTTATCTTAGGGCTCCTCCCTAAGATAGACTTCACATGAACAGTTGAGTACACACTAGCAACAGCTAGAGAGCTAGCAGATCTTCAAATCTCCCTAAACACCCTCTCTAAGCATTATGGAATTCTATACTGAATTCATTTTACAATACAAGCCTAGAACCATCTATTTATAGGCTTTCAAAAAACCTAATTCTGATCAAATTTGGACTCTGGCAAGTAACGTTCGAATGGTCATTTAGCTGCACTCGGACGGTCTTCTGCGACCGCCTTTCCAGAATAGCGCAATTCTTCCCAAACCAGGACTGCGTCCGAACAACTTGACCAAGCTTCCAGACGGTCAACGCTGTTACTCCTTTCTGCATCCTTAAAGGAGACCTGGAATATTGTAGAACACTGGGTAGCGTTCAGACGTGTTGCCACGTCATCTGGACGTCTGGCAGAACCTTCCCAATTAGTGTCTTCTGAAATCCAAATTTGTGTAATCAAGTGAGTCATTTTGTTTTCAATAATATAATGACATACTGATTTACTTAACTATATACAATGCAACATATGATGTGATGACAGTTTTATATGTACAATCTTAGTTACTTTCTTATGCACTCCTCTCACACTAGGCCCATTAAATCCCTGTTCATTTAAGCGGCTATATATTGGAGCACAAACTCCCTTACCATGTCTTATTAACTTTTCCGCACTAGTAGTCAAAGTAGCATACTTAGTACATTGGTCGTCCCGACAACCAAGTACATTGACCATCCCTACAGTCAATTAAGTAGCCATAACTTGCCTAGCACATTGACCATCCCAACAGCCAACTTGTACTTATTATTGTTTTTCGCACAGGCAGTATGCCTATCCAATGGTCATCCCAACAACCAACTTATTATTAACCCTGCATTAGAATTATTAACAATATGCAATATACTATCCCTATGCATACAATTAAATAAAAGCAGAAATCATCACATTATCAAAACAAGATCACTCAGTAAGTATTTTAGAAATACTTACAGTTCTTCCCTGCTACAGAAAGTGTTCACAGATAAATGTTCACTGCAATATAATTATATCCAAATAATAGTGAATTAGTATTATCCACCAAACATACAATTTAACCTTATACTCATCTCTAATTTCTTAATCCTATTATCATTTTGACATAGTAACAGCATATAAAATCAGTTCAGTATAATGCCATATATTTAATACGGGCATTATGACAACATTTATTAAAATAACCAAAATGCCATTTTCTATCAAAATTACCAAAATACCCATTTTACTAAATATGATTCTTTTTATTCGAGCATCACAACGACATGATTTATATTTCTAATACTCCGCATTTTAAACCCTTATTTTATGTTAGGTTTTGATTGGCTACATTCTGATTGACCAAATCACTTGTATGTAAATATGCTTTATCAGGGATTCCACTATTCAGAGTGATGTCAAAAGATTCTGCACTGCTTACAAGTTAAAGATTTCGGTTCCCTGTCAGTCGTCCAGATGACGTGTCATCCCGTCTGAACGCCCATCTGTCCACTATTTCATCTATCCGGACTACGTGTCACACCGTCCGGACGCCACGACAGATCAAGCATCATCTGTCTGGACGACGTGCATTCCCATCCGGACCTTCACTATTTCGAGAAGCTACTGTTCCAGCTTGCATCCGTCCGGACGTTTCAGCAACCCATCTGGACACCTATCAGTGATCGATCAGCTTCAAATTCTTTCCAAGTTCAATTTAAGGGAAGATTGCTTCAACCGTCCGGAGGGCGTGGATTCCCCGTCCAGACATGCTCATACATAAGGCAAGAATTGCAATTTAAATATCACCGTACGGACGACAGCCAGCCTTGGTCCAGACGCGCGTTCAACAGTTAAGGAAATTGCCGATTCGACTTCAACCTTCCGGACGACTGCCTATCATGGTCCGGACGCGTGCATAGCAGATATGGAAATTGCGTATTGAAGATTAGCCGTCCGGACGCTCATCCCCCATGGTCCGGACGCGCGTAAGCCTTATATGGAAATTACTTACAGCGGACATGAGACCGTCCAGAAGACAGTGTCTCACCGTCCGGACATAGCTCTTAAACAGGAAAGATTTCTCAGCAAAATTTTTGGAAAAATCTATCGCACAGTTGTCCGTCCAGACGGCCCACATCCACCGTTCCGGATGGCACCCGCATATATCACTGCAGTCGCCCATTCTGTACCTCAGCCTATAAATAGAGGCCCCTGGGCATTGAGAACTGCAAGAATTCGGTATTGAATTCCACAAGTGCTCAGAGAAGTTATTTTGAGAGATCGTTCAGCTGATTAAGTTTCCTCTGAAGCCATTACAAGTGTGTTGTTGCTGCGCTACAACTAAAGTCTATCTTAGGGGTTGGTTCTAAGGTAAAGGATTCCATTGAAGACCCCTTCAGGTAGGAGACCTGGTTGGGAAGCATTTGTGTTGGGTTACACGTTAGAGAGCAAGGTACGACCACTGGATCAGGGGTATGTGAGTGTTACTGTTTTGTATCTAGCTTTGTCTTCTGAATAGTGGATATCCTGGGTTTGGCTGCCCCGGAGTGGTTTTTCTCATCTTGCGTTTCCACTTCGTTAACAAAAATCCTTATGTCTTTTATTTTCTGCATTGTTATTTTTGTTGACACTGTGTGCACACACTTGCCTTTTACTTTTAGAAGTCAATTTCATTTTTTCAATTGGTATTAGAGCTTGGTACACTCTGAGAAGATTAATTTCTTGAGTGTTATTTTGTTTGACTTCTATCATGTCTAAATTGAGTATGGAGAAAGTTGCTTCTATTTCTCATGATATGTCTGTTCATAGAACCATGTTCATTAAGCCTATTATGTCTGATAATCATACTCAATCTATTTGTGGGGGTAAATGGGTAAATCAGTCTATACCTACATGTCACCACTGTGGTATTACTGGTCATATTCGCCCAAATTGTTTCCAGATTAGGTCTCAAAAACCCTAGAACAAAACTCTTGTCCCTAGAAAAGATGAACCAGGTTTGAAGAACAAGTTGAAATGTTAAGTGATCAAGTTAAGCTCATTAGTGAGAAGTTAGCATACCTCACCCCTGATGAGCGAAGATCTGTCCTGGTTAATAATCATAAAAAATCTTCCAAACAAGTTTGGGTCAAAAAGGAAGATAATCTGTGTTTAGTTTCTCATACTGCACTGAAAATTCTTGATACTTGTTTGTGGTATTTGGATAGTGGTTGTTCCAAACACATGACAGGTGACAAGACCTTACTAAAAGAAGTTCAGATGGGCGAAGGTGGATGGATCACCTATGGAGATGGAAGCTAATCCAAAGTAATCGGAAAAAGGAATCATCGACATTCCAGGCCTCGGAACATCTTAGGAAGCTCTATATGTAGAAGGGCTCAAGGCAAATCTCCTCAGCATCAGCCAATTCTGCGACAATGATTTGGTGGTGCAATTCTCCAAGAAGGAATGTAACATATTTGACAGCAGTGGCAAATGGCTTATGGGGGGAAAAAGAATTGCTGACAATTGCTATGGTCTTCCTGGCCTTACTACTAATCCTCAGATTTTCTGCAACAAGGCAACCATAGATGACAGTGAGCTGTGGCACCAAAGGTTAGGGCATCTGAATTTCACTGATATGATGAAAATTGCAGGCAGAGACATTGTTAAAGGCCTGCCCAAAATGGAAAAGACTGGAAAAGGAATCTGTGGTTCTTGTCAACTAGGGAAACAGACTCGAGTAGCTCATAAGAAGACCTTAGGTATTCAAACTTCCAAAAATTTAGAATTACTGCACATGGATCTCATGGGTCCCACTAGAACTGCTAGTCTAGGTGGGAAAAGGTATATTCTGGTAATTGTGGATGATTTCTCTCAATATACATGGGCTATTCCTATTCGGGAAAAATCTGATGCTTTTGATGCAGCTCAGCATTTCTTCAAGAAGATTTAGGTTGAGCAAAACTGCCAAATCATGAGAATCCGTAGTGATCATGGAAGAGAATTCAAAAATTCCAAGTTCGAAGAATTCTGTCTCTCATATGGAATCAAGCAGGAATTTTCTTCTCCTATCACTCCTCAGCAGAATGGAGTAGTTGAAAGAAAGAACAGTATAATTCAGGAGATGGCTCGTATGATGATCCACTCTAAGAATCTTGCTCAACATTTCTGGGGAGAAGCTGTAAACACTGCATGTCATATTATCAACAGAGTCTATTTGAGGCCTCAAACAAGCAAGACTCCCTATGAAATCTGGCGAGGTAAATAGCCCACAGTAAAGTATTTCAGAACCTTTGGAAGTACATGCTATATCCTTCGTGACAGGGAGAATCTTGGGAAATTTTATCCAAAGAGCGATGAAGGCATATTTTTGGAATATTCCTCTACCAGTAGTGCTTACAGAGTTTTCAATAAAAGAACAGAGACTGTGATGGAATCCATAAATGTCGTCATTGATGATGAAGAAGTTGATAGACCAAGTAGTGGGGAAGAAAATCAGCTTGCTCCAATGGAAGTTACTAGTGAAACAACTGATAATGACAAGGCATCTCCAAGTATGTCTCTGGATGAGCCTCTTTCCCTCTCATGGTTTCAGATACAACATCCAGTACTTCTGAAGATGAAGATGAAGATGCTCTTACAAATCCTCCCAAGCGGTCATGGGTGTAGCACAACCATCCTCCACAGCAGCTCCTTGGAACCATAGATGAAGGGCATAGGCTAAGAAGTAGAGTCATTCAGCCTAACAGTGAAGTAGCCAATCAAGTCTCCTATCGCTGCTACCTTGCTCAGTCAGAACCCAAGAAAGTTGATGAAGCCCTACAGGATGAAGGCTGGGTGTTTGCCATGCATGATGAGCTCCATCAATTCACTAGAAATGATGTTTGGACCTTGGTTCCCCTTCCTGCAGAACATAATATCATTGGTACTAAGTGGATTTTCAAGAATAAAACAGATAAGCATGGCACTATGATTCGGAATAAAGCTCGCCTTGTTGCCCAGGGATACACTCCGATAAAGGGAGTAGACTTTGATGAAACCTTTGCTCCAGTTGCCAGGTTAGAATCCATCATAATTCTTCTCTCTATTGCTTGTCATCTTGGGTTCAAGCTATACCAGATGGATGTAAAGAGTGCCTTTCTGAACAGTGTTCTTCGAGAAGAAGTTTATGTAGAACAGCCGAAGGGTTTTCAAGATCCTCATCATCCCCATCATGTGTACAAGCTGAAGAAAGCTTTATATGGGCTTAAGCAGGCTCCTCGGGCATGGTATGAGTGTCTCACCACTTATCTCTTGGCTAAGGGATTTACAAGGGGACAAGCTGACCGGACCTTGTTCATCAGAAATCAAGGTACTCACAAACTCATTGCTCAGATCTATGTTGATGACATCATTTTTGGAGCTACCTTAGATTCTCTTGCCCATGAGTTCTCTGAAGAAATGAAGCAGGAATTTGAGATGAGCATGATTGGTGAGCTGAACTATTTCCTTGGCCTTCGAGTCAAGCAAACTACTGAAGGCATCTTCTTCTCTCAGTCCAAGTATGCTAAGGATCTGGTCAAAAGGTTTGGTTTGGATGGAAAGAGTCGTGCCCGAACTCCCATGAGCACCAGCGTCAAGATCAGTAGTGATCTTGTAGGAAAATTTGTTGATCCATCCCTGTACAGAAGTATGATAAGAAGTCTCCTGTATCTTACAGCCAGCCGACCAGACATTGCCTTTAGTGTGGGAGTTTGTGCTCGCTTTCAGGCAAATCCTAAGGAATCTTACCTCACTGCAGTCAAGCGTATCATCAGGTATGTAAATGATACCCTTCATTATGGCATTTGGTATTCTAGAGAAACAAATCTTATTGTTATAGGATACTCTGATGCAGATTGGGCTGGAAATGCTAATGACAGAAAGAGCACCTCGGGAGGATGTTTCTATGTGGGGAACAATCTTGTAGCGTGGACGAGCAAAAAACAAGCTTCTATATCTCTCTCCACTATTGAGTCTGAGTATATTGCTGCAGGTAGCTGTTGTACCCAATTACTGTGGATGAAGACACTACTAGGCGACTACGGATTCTCTCAAGATACTATGGTTATCAACTGTGATAATACTAGTGCCATCAATATCTCCAAGAATCCCATTCAGCACTTTCGGACCAAGCACATCGACATCATACATCATTTCTTACGTGATCTTGTGGAATCCGAGGTAGTTTCTCTCTCGTTCATCCCCACTGAAAACCAATTGGTTGACATTCTTACCAAACCTCTAGATGGTGGTAGGTTTGAGTCCCTTCGGAAAGCCATTGGTGTTTGTGCCATGTCCTAGACATGATGTTCCATGCTAGGATGAGCTCCTTGTCTTGTCCTTTGATAGCATGATGTTAAAAAAAAAAAAAAAAAAAAAAAAAAAAAAAAAAAAAAAAAAATGGGGTGTTTGTAGCAGGGTAGTCTTTCATAAGGTATGTCAGCTATCTCATGTATCCCTTCTGGTTTACTAGTTCATTGAGCTTTGATGTATTATGCTTACATGTGGCTAAGAACATAAGTTTAACATATGCAAAGTTGTTCCTGCTCATTGTTATGTTTGATAGTTGCTTGTCTCATGCGTTGAAAAATGTGCACTATCCACGACTCCCCCCAAAGGTGCGTATTTTTCCTTCTCTGACTTTTTACTCCTGGAAATTCTGAATAAGAGAAGAAGTTTTTGATAAGATAGTCAAATTGACCACAGGCTAGTTGAACCTAGCACCTAAAAACTCTGGCATTTCCTTTAGGTTGCAGCATCATAAGAATCAAGCAGTGCATCATATGAATTCTGTGCGTTAATTATTCACTGCTTATGTACTAAATTCACTTTATGCCTTGCCCTCTACGTGCAAGTAAAACATTTACTTTGTCCTTCATGGTACAAGTAAAACAATTAGGGGCTGCATCTCAGGGGGAGTGTATCAGATGAGGGTGGCAAGGCCCTAGTAAGTTATAAGGTTTGACTTTTGACTAATCTTGCATTGATTCTCTCTCTCATCTAGAAAATCTGGTTGCTTCTTGCCATATTTTTCAAAATCAAACCTTGTGGGAATAGAGTCTTCACACACACACCCACATTGCATGAGTTGAGCAAGCTATTTTCATTATTCTGTTGGCCGGGTAATCTTTGTATATGCTATACTTATCTATCAACTCCATGTTTGCATAATTTTGACTTGCTCCTTGACTGATTTTTTCAGACGGATATACATGCGTGAGCTACTATACTTGTGAAGAATCTAACCTTGTTGCTTTCTCTCTTGTCAGCAAATTTTTCTTCTTGTCTATGTTTTGCTAAACTATTTGACTTATATTACTCTGTTTACCCTGGTCCTTCTGAGACCGTTAGGGGGAGTAATTTTTATTGGGGTGTGTTGTTTTATTACTATGTTTTACCCTTTGTCCCTTTGTGACAAAAAGGGGGAGTAATTTTTCCTTTTGGACCGGGAATGTATTTCAAAACCGGTCAAGTGATTTTTGTCCCAAAATGGCCAAAGGGAGAGTTTGTTAGGTTTTGATTGGCTACATTCTGATTAACAAAATCACTTATATGTAAAGATGCTTTATCAGGGATCCCACTATTCAGAGTGATGTCAGAAGATTCTGCACTGCTTACAAGTTAGAAGATTTCGGTTCCCTGTCAGCCGTCCGAACTACGTGTCATCCTGTCCGGACGCCTATCTGTCCACTGTTCCATCCGTCCGGACGACATGTCACACTGTCTGGACGCCACGACAGATCAAGCATCATCTGTCTGGACGACGTGCATTCCCGTTCGAACCTAAACTGTTTCGAGAAGCTACTGTTCCAGCTTGCATCCGTCCAGACGTTTCTGCAGCCCGTCCGGACGCCTCTCAGTGATAGATCAGCTTCAGATTCTTTCCAAGTTCAATTTAAGGGAAGATTGCTTCAACCGTCCGGACGACGTGGATTCCCGTCCGGACGTGCTCATACATAAGGCAAGAATCGCAATTTAAATATCACCGTCCGGACGACAGTCAGCCTTGGTCCAGACGCGCGTTTAACATTTAAGGAAATTGCCGATTCGACTTCAACTGTCCGGACGACTGCCTATCATGGTCCAGACGCGTGCATAGCAGATATGGAAATTGCGTGTTGAAGATTAGCCGTCCGGACGCTCATCCCCCATGGTCCGGACGAGCGAAAGCCTTATATGGAAATTACTTGCAGCAGACGTGCGACCATCCGGAAGATAGTGTCTCACCGTCTGGACGTAGCTCTTAAATAGGAAAGATTTCTCAACGAAATTTTTGGAAAAATCTGTCGCACAGTTGTCCGTTCGGACGGCCCATGCCCACCGTCCGGACGGCACCAGCATATATCACTACAGTCGCCCATTCTATACCTCAGCCTATAAATAGAGGCCCCTGGGCATTGAGAACTGCAAGAATTCGATATTGAATTCCACAAGTGCTCAGAGAAGTTATTTTGAGAGATCGTTGAGCTGATTAAGTTTCCTCTGAAGCCATTGCAAGTGTGATGTTGCTGAGCTATAACTGAAGTCTATCTTAGGGGTTGACCCTAAAGTAAAGGATTCCATTGAAGACCCCTTCAGGTAGGAGACCTGGTTGGGAAGCATTCGTGTTGGGTTACACGTTAGAGAGCAAGGTACGACCACTGCATCAAGGGTATGTAAGTGTTACTGCTTTGTATCTAACTTTGTCTTCTGAATAGTGGATATCCTGGGTTTGGCTGCCCCGGAGTGGTTTTTCTCATCTTGAGTTTCCACTTCGTTAACAAAAATCCTTGTGTCTTTTATTTTCCGCATTGTTATTTTTGTTGACACTATGTGCACACACTTGCCTTTTACTTTTAGAAGTCAAATTCATTTTTTCATTTTAAAACATAATTTATAATATCAAAGGATAAGAATCTTATCCAAAATATCTTTAGGATATTTTTGTAAAATATCTCAAAATATCTTCTAGGATATTTTGTAAAACTTACTAAAAACAATATTCCTTTTCCAACAAAATATATACTTTTTTCTCTTAAAAACATCTTTATACATATATATACATATCTTATCAAAACTATATATATATATATATATATATATATATATATATATATATATATATATATATATATATATATATATATATATATATATATATATATTACATCTATATTACATATATACATATATCCCTTTAAAATAACCTTCACTCACACACATATCTCATTTATCATACACTCACTCACCACACCATTAAACACATACACACCTATATATATATATAACATGATTCTAGCAAACCACACACATATACTCATTCTTCCATCATCTTCCTTTTCTCTTTTCATTCTGCTAGTGAAACTAAAACACAAAGCTAAGGAGATGAAGAAAAGGAAGAGAAAGAAACTTACCAAAGAGAAGATCCTTCCTTGTTTTTGCACCCACCTTTTGAGAGAGAGGAAACCAGAGAAGAAGAAGGAAAAGGAGAGTTTCTATCCTCTTTAATACAACCAAAAACCAACAAGAAAAGAGGAAAAACTAGAGAGAGAAAGAAGGAGAGAGAGAGAGCAATCGTGAGAGTGTTGAGAGAATTTTGAGTGAATTGTTTGAAGTGAAGAACCATCCTTTTATAGTAAAATCAAAGGTTGAGATTGCTCCACCAAGAACTCATCCAAGGGTTGGAAAATCAACTTGAAGTGCAAGTTTTAGTGACTCATCTAAGTAATCATCAATATTCTCTTAAAATATTCTCAAATCTATCCAAATCTTATCTAATCTAAGATAATTTGTTTTGGATGGCTAAGATTGATCACAAGTTGATCAATGGTCAAGAACATGTCGAGCTGGGCCATGACTCATCAAAAGAAATGATGAGAATTTGATAAAAATCAAGGGGCAGCTGATTCAGATGAGATTCTGCATTTTTGCATAAAGATGATCAATCGCATTTTTACACAAAACAATAATCGATCAATCACATTTTGATCGATCCAATTTATAATCGATTGATTGCATTTCGATCGATCCATTTTTACACAATGAAATAATCAATCGATCTATTTCTAGTTCTATCAATTGGTCGATTCTAACCTTGAACGATCGATTCTAAGTTAATATATAATCGCTCGATGGATTCTATAATCGATCGATCGATTACACTCGGCAAGAATTCTAATCCATTTAAACTCCAAATATATTGTCACTAAGTATTTGATTCCTTTAAACTTAAATTGATGAATATTTATGAATAAATATTCATATTTAGTTTATTAGGCCTAAAACTCTATTTTAAGATATTTTATTCAATATCTTAAAAATATCTTAAAATACGGGGTATTACAAGATCAGTGCTGATCTTATAGGTAAAGGAGTGGATCCTACTCTCTACAGAAGTATGATTGGAAGTATTCTCTACCTCACAGCTAGCAGACCAAATATTGCCTTCAGTGGGAATGTGTGCACGATTTCAAGCCAATCCTAAGGAATCTGACCTCACTGCAGTCAACCGTATCATCAGGTATGTCAATGATACTATTAACCATGGTATTTGGTATTCTAGATAAACAAACCTTGTGCTTGCAGGTTACTCTGATGCAGATTAGGCTGGCAATGCGGATGATAGAAAGAGTACATCAGGAGGATGTTTCTATGTTGGTACTAATCTAGTGGCCTGGATGAGTAGGAAATAGTCGTCTATTTCCCTCTCAATTGCTGAGGCCGAGTACATTGTTGTTGGAAGCTGTTGCACTCAGTTGATCTGGATGAAGAAACTTCTGTTTGACTATGGTTTCACTTAGGACACCATGGCCATCCACTATGACAACACAAGTGCAATTAATATTTCCAAGAATCTTGTTCAGCATTCTCGTATCAAGCATATAGACATCAAGCATCATTTCATCCGTGATCTTGTGGAATCCCGGGTAGTATCTGTCTTTTGTGACCACTGACAACCAATTAACTGATATTCTTACCAAACCTCTTGATGGAAGTAGGTTTGAGTCTCTTAAACAAGACATTGGTGTTTGTGACATGTCTTTCTTCATGCAAGGATTAGACTTTAATAATTTTTTTTTTTTTTTTGTCTTTTCCTCTGAGAGCATGATTTCATATGCTTAAAAGGGGGAGGGGGGGGGGGGGGGAGGGGTTCGATGCAGGTTGTCTTTTATTAGTTTTTCAACGATCATATGTATCTTTACTTGATATCTCAGTTCATTATGCTTTGATAGAATATGCTGTCATATGATTGAGATTTTAAGTTTGATATCTGCTAAATTTCTCAGCTACATCTTAAAAGCTAGATAGTGTCTTCCTTTCATGCAATGTCATTGTGCATTATCCAAAGCTCCCCTAAGGATTTTTTTTTTTTTCTCTCTGGTTTCTAACTTCTAAAAATTCTTGTGAGAGAGATTTTTTTTAAGATGGTCAAATTGACCAACTCGCTAGTTGGACCTAGAACTCATAAATTTTAGCATTCTTTCTAGGTTGCAGCACCAAGTGATAAAAAGCATTTAATTTTCAAAAAATATGGATAAGCAAATAGATCCACTGCTTATTGTGCTGAAAAATCTGTCTTTACACTTGTCCCTATAGAAAGAGTCAGTGACCAAATCATTGCGGAAATTGACGATCACTAATGGACTAAGTTAAAGAAGTGTAGTAACTTAGGGGGAGTATATCATATGAGAGTGGTTAGGCCCTACTAAGATAAGGTTTGACTTTTTTGACTGATCTAACATGAATATTTCTCTCATTAAAGAAAATTCAATTGTCTTTAAACCTTATCAGTAAACATCTTGCCTTATTGAGAAAGCTTTCACACACACACACACACACACACACATGCATAGCATGAGTTGAGTACACTGTTTAATATTTCTATCTGCAGGTAAATTTGTGCTTTTTATCTTACTTGACTCTCAATTATATAATTGTATATTTTTTATTTGCCATTTAACTGATTTCTCAGTTTTAGATACATATGTGTTGCGATACTTGTGAAAGTCTAACCTTGTTTTCTTTCTCTGTCTTTTCAGCAAGTTGTTCTTTATTTTTGGGCTTTTTGTTTACAGTTTACTACTTTCCTGTTATTTGGTCTTTAGTACTATATTTTATGTGGTTTGTTTTCACTCTATTTACCCTTGTCCCAAAATAGTCAAAAGGGGCGTTTGTTGGTTTATTTTTATTGCCTACATTTTGATTGACAAAAACGCTTCCATAGCAGGGACTTCCATTTTAGGGACTACTATAACAAGGACACCGTAATTCAAAGTCTTCCAGAAAAATATTACAGAATATGAATTCCAAATGTGGAATTGATTGATAAAAACATGATATTTGCACAAAATATCGCTAAAAAGGCAATTTCCTATTGAAGGAAATATTTTGGAGACTTTATAGCTCAGAAAGTCGGTTTTCCCTACAGCCGATCTGGACGCCCAGATGCCAGAGTCCGGACGCGTGTAACGCCCCAAATTTGAGTCAGCAAATTCGTAAGCAGAAACCTTCGGTTTCCACGTGACATTACTACATCAGAGATAAACTCTCGCAGCTGAATATATTTTTTCTTTTCTAAAGTCTTAGGAATTGATAGCATAACACGTTGGAGCTGACTAAATACCTTGATACGTTTATTAAAAGTTACTTAGTTTCATCTTTACATGTCATTTGCACACTAGGTGCATCAAAATTAGTGCCACAGACGGCACATAAGCATATAACATAAAACATGCCAAGCGTAACATTGTTATAAGCATTTACATGCCATAAAAGAAAACACACATAAATACAACTAGCTATTTCAAGGTTAGTACATAATAATCCGATAATGGTTTCAAAAACCATCGAAACTGGCATATGGGTCCATGCCTTCATCTTCCAAATCTACAACAGTAATTATGCAAATATGGCGTTATCATATTTGCATAGACAAACAAGTAAGTCATCTATTTTCATATCTAAGTTACCATCAAACTAATAACAGTTCATAAAGAATGTAAATGCAAGGGTTGTATGAATATGCATCGTAGTAACCATTTAGTTTGGTGTTTTATGATCATCTTTCTTCAAACCTCTCGTTCTAGGTTATCTGAACCCGTTCATGTCCTTTGCCTCACACTTAAAGTCTTACTTGTTTTTACTGGAATCCTACTGGTCCCAGCATTAGTTATATATTAGAACTTCGGACACACCCTGGGTCACTATGAACCCCCTGGGTCCACTGACTAGCCTTTCTTCCACTTGCTACTACATCAGCTTGTTGATGGCTATCTCGTCAACCGTTATATTAATTGGACACAACATGCAATGCATGAACAACCACATGCAATGAACACACACCACACAATCCTAATGAAACATAGAATCATTGCTTAGTAAGTACATCCATACTTACTCTCCTTGGTGTAATTTAGCTCATTTTTCTGCATATAAATCAATCCACACAATGAAATATATATCAATTATCTATCAAACAAAATATTGTTTATAGACTCTCATCTCTTTATTTTTATTATTATCCATCACTTCATTATGTTTGAAACGATTACTTATAACAATCTTAAAACCTTGGTTCATGATTTGGTGACGAGGCTATATGACCAATACCACCAAATATAAACTTGAATGATTAAAATATATTATAAGAACATAAAAGTAAATATAAATACTATAACGATTCATGTTTAAGCACCAAAACACAGCGTAGCTCTTGGTGACATAACGCTTGCTCATGAATCCTAACAGGGTATATGTATAATGATATTATGATGCAAGGGGTAGGGTAATCAGGTGGCTGAGCCTCCTTACAGGAATACAAATGCTAAGATAAATACACAAGTAATAAAAATTACCTATGATGATCCAAGACCATCACAAGGTTAAATTACAACTAGAATAATATACATGTACACACACACACACACACACACACACACACACACACACACACACACACACACATATATATATATATATATATATATCCACAATTTCATAAAGTTCACAATAATATCAAATAAGATCGGATAGAGTTATATGTGTTCTTTTAGGTCCTTTTCTTGAATTCTTTCCTTTTCAACCTTATCTCTTATGTGATCTGTATTTTATGCAGTAAATTAACATAAAATACATCTTAGAAATCACTTATGAAACACTTGAACACATAGAAAACTTACCAAACAAATTCTGAAACAAAAGTCCATTTTAAGCCTTTAGTGATCGGTTTTGGAGTTGCTAGTGCTGTTTTGGTTTCAGATCTTGGTTCTATAAATCTAGGCCATGAAATAGCAAGGTAAGAGGTATATCTAGCTCCCCTAAGGCTGCTGGACAGAAAATCAAAAGAGAGAAATAGAAAAGTTTCACTCAATCCTCACCTAGGCTAAGTAATGTAAAAAGGAAAGACTAGATTGTTTTTGTATGAAATTTTCACTTGTCATAAGGTAAAATGGAAGGCAAGGCTTGTCTCATATTTATAGGAGTCTTAGAACATCAGGGAAATGAAAGGAATTCGTGCATGAGTGCTGGAGGGCTGCTGAAAAAATCAGGAAACAAGGGAAGATTTCTACCACCTTCCTTTCCATGCTTTTCTACTTGAATAATCCATTTGCCAATCACTTGGACTTTGCTTCCCACTAAAATTCCAGCACTTGTTGGAAGGTAAATAATTCAGTCTATGGGACGGTTAGGGATGGCTGGTAGTGTACTAAAAATCATTTATGCTAACAATTTCGACAGTTGGATTAATAAGGCACCGGTTTTGGCCAAAAAGTCAACTGTCGCCAAATTGAATTCTGACTTCACAGAATTGAAGTATAAACTTTATATCTACAATATAGAGTAATTATAAGCCACAAAAACATATTTATCAAGTCTAAATTTATAAGTCAAAGTTCGATCAAAAGTGCCACTTGTCGCTAAATGGTCAATCCTCAAGGTCAAAAGTCAACAACTGGACTTTTTACAAACTTTTGCCATAGTATAAATCTTTCTTTTGTAAGCACAACGGTTTTTGAATCAACTAAATATGAGTCTGTTTGACCTGTTTTCGGTTTAAATCAAAGTTTAAAGCTTAAATGTTACTTTTAGGTTTTTAAGGGTTTTAGAACTTAATCTTTAATTTTTCAAAACCACTTTTAGTTTTGCTTATAAAAACCTATGGATATTGTTTCCTCAACAATATCAATGATTTCTTAAGAGCTTGAAATTACTGGGCGTTACAACGCGAGCCATCGAGAGTCAAAGTCCTATGAAGGTCTAGATGGCTCAGTAGACATGAGCCACAGAGAGCAAAAGTCCTATTGAAGGTCCGGACAACCCAGCAGACGCGAGCCACAAGGAGCAAAAGTTTGCATGAAGGTCCGGACGCAAATGCGTTGACAGTGGACGCTGGAAGTACCTTATGCAACCGTCTAGACGCTAGGGTTGCAAGTTCGGACGCGCTTCAGTGTTTACTCGAAGTTTTAGTTGTAGGTCCGAACACCAAAAGCCAAGTCCGGATGCCGCCTATGCAAATTCGAGTTTGAGTAGATTTAGGATTTCTGAAGCCTATTTAAAGAGGTTCTTAGGTTGCTTATTTGTAAGAATTCGGTACTAAATTTCATTGTACTAAGAGAGGGTGTTTAGGTAGAGAGTCCACAAATTAGTAAGTAAAATATTATGAAACTGGTCTATGTAATGAGCCTTTAAGTAATAGTTCGTAACCTTCAATTATTAAATGTAAGGTGTTCACAAAATGGTACATGTTGTCTCCATTATTACGCTATCTAAAAAGTGAGGTTTATTTTGAAGAGGAATGGCATAATTCCGGTAACAAGTCACTTATATTTTAATGCAAGGAATCATGCATTATTCATATATAGATAAGTATTAATAGTCATAGTTTTCCTCTATATGGTCTATTCGGGCCCTTAACCCCTTCCCAATCGGGTTATCGCTGTCCTGTGGGACTTGTAGTACAATATCGGTGCCCTAGATATTGCCAGCGTACCATCATATACTAACAACCCGACCAAATCCAAACTCGGGTGGCCCATGCTACTAGTGAAGCCGTAATGGTGACCCATCCTTATATAGTACGCCTGTTACAAAGAATCATTAGATAATGGTAAGCCCATAGTCGTTATACCGTACATACCGATGTACCATGTCATACGATGCAATTATTGTTCATTTATTGTAAACCATAGATGAGCAAATATTCTTTTGGAAGGGTTATAAACATTGTATAAAATCAATAGGCTCAAGACATATTCTTTTGGAAAGTAAAGCATGCTCAGTCCATTAACATATCGCACGTTAGATTAAAAATATTTCTATATGCATTTACTTATCTTGGGTGATCCTTCGCACTCTTAGACATCTCAAAATCGCAGATATTGAAAATCACACTCTAAAGTCACACACCATCACACTAGAAATTTTAATCTTGCACGTAATTACGTTATAAAACCATAATTATGCTGATTACAACCTTCATCGAACGTTTTGTGTCAAGGTCAATTGTTCAGTTAGCAAGGATCTAACGTTCGACTTCCACATCGATTGTTCGATCAACAAGGATCAAACGTTCAGTGGTACAGTGGAACATTCGATGACTACCAGAATGCATGCACAACTTAAAACTAATTATAAAACTCATTACCTGACTTAACTAAGGCCCCTAACAACTATAGAAATATGTAACAACCTGATATAACTTGAAAAGTACGGTCAAATGTAGAGCTTTTTTGAAAAGTTTAGCTAACCCATGCATGCTTATGAAAAATCAAGACGTAATACGCTTGAGTGTTCTTGAAAAAAACAGAAACAATAGATTATAACGAAGAGGTATATGTTAATATAAAAACAAGGTTGAGGCATAAGGTTTTACCTCCGCTTGAGGATGAAGCTCCACCAAAAATCAATTTTCTCTCAGTCTCTCTCTCCTCTAGGGTTGCTAGTGTGAAGAAATGGTGAGAATGGGATTGTCTAAGGATAAGGATGGTTTTATAAGAGTCTTGCACGCTCAAGGGCTGAGGTGGCTAAAAGATAAAATTGTTCTTAGGTAGGATCAAACGATCAGGGTATACTCCGAATGTTCAAGCAAAAGACAACTCTATTGTTCAAGAGGAAACTTGAATGTTCGGAAAAAGGACAACTTGATCGTTCTAGTGGGATGTCGAATGTTTGGCTAAGGAAGATCTCGAACGTTCTAGTGGAATGTCAAACATTCGGAATTGGAGAATGGTGAAAATATCAAACTTGTTTTTTGGGGAAATTTGATTTATAGCATTTATTGAAATTATTTTATTGTTAATTAAAACATGGGTGTTGGTTTATAAAGCACGATTGTCGAATATGTTAAAGTTTTTTTTTGGGGGGGGATCAAATTGTGAGGGAAAGGCCATGGCAACATTGTGCTCTCCCAAGATGTACATCACTGATCCAACAGTGATGGAGGCTTCTGCGACATGGAAGGTTATGCTTTTTGGTAGAGATCTTGGTCTATGCAATATCATACGGGAAGGTGATGCCCTGGAGATAGTACATGCACTTTGGAAGGATGACAAATCTTAATTAGAGCATGTATGGTAATTTGATTGATGACTAAAAGATTATTTTGCACCGTTTTCAATCATGACAAGTGATGAATACAAGGAGCGAAGCAAACATGGCAACCCATCTAATGGCGAAGACGACTCTCCAACAATCCATGGAGGAAATTTGGATGGAAGACTATCACGTGTACCTTTATACTATTGTAAGCTCAAAGAGTTGTATGATTTGACATTCGTTAATGAAAGCCTGGAATTTGACTTAAAAAATGATATTATGAAAGAAAATTAAAAGTTCTCTAGAGGTAATAAATCCAGATCGGCAAAATTCTGAAATATTTAATTAAAAGTAAGTGGTACGGTTTAATTACATGGTAAAAGTGTTCTAAAAATTAAACTTTTAAAATTGAATAATTGAATAAAGTTATGTATGAGTTTCGACTTCCTACGACTCCTGATGTGTGTTAATATATATGCTAATGATATTTGTATACATATTGTGTGCATGAATAACATCTCTCGTGTGTGTATATATATATATATATGACTAATGTTTTTTGTATAACTCTTACACAATTTTTGTACAACTCGTTAACTTTTTTTTATGATCAACTATTGGATTTATTTTTCTATATGTGGGCTCTAAATATTCAATAGTTGATCTTAAAAAAAATTTCTTAGAGTTATGTAAAAAATATTACTCTATATATATATATATATATATATGAAATGCTATTTTGTATTCCATTATCATTCTCTTATATTTCTCTGTGTATAACGTGTTATTGTCAATTCACTCTTAGATAAATATTAATTTAAAGAAAAAATAAAAAAATCAATAGTAGATTGACAATGTCACGTCAATGGAAAAGGATGAGAGGAAAAAAAAAAAAAAAATTTAATGGATCGAGAGTAACTGATTGTAGATGGTAGTGGTCTGAAAGTAAATAAATTTGAATGACGAGATATAAAGTTATGTGAATAACTCAATTAGATATATATGGAAAATCTGATGTGCCATTCGATACTAATATGTCGATCGTGAATAAGCTGATATGATCTATTACAGTACTATTACACCAAAGCTCCAAACAAATATAATCCCAATCCAGAGAAAGAAACAAAATCAAATAAATATAAGAGGATGGGACACAAATAAAGGAAGTTACTTAGTATGACTTAAAAATCGCAAGTACTCCTACAAGAAGTAGTAGGAGAGGTGCTGGGTATGCATAAGATGGAGCAGATGCCGATGGATTCAGCGTTGGCCGCGCTATCCCTGAAGTACTTCTTGCAGGGACTTCTGTTTCCACTGGTGGAGACGCTGGTGTCAATTCCGTAGTTGTTTCAGATTCTAGTTCTAGAGCTAGTGCCACTGCTTTAGAGACTGTCCGACAGCAAAAGATAAAAATAAAATAAAATCAGTGAAAGACTATCTCATCCACCTTAGTAAGAGTGTACTGTTTAACTGTCATTCAACTAGATAATGTAATAATAAAAATTAAATCTTATTTGTTGGTTTGAGAGCTGATTTTGTCTGCTACGTTACCCCGTTGTATTGGAACAATACTCTTAAAAAAAGCCATTACTGAGATTCAAAATTACCCCGCGGACTAAAAGGAGAAGCAGCTATAGTTGCAGGTGGCAGAGCCGGTCCAAGTGAGGCAGGACCTGTCAAATAAAGTTGTATATTGTGAAAACATTGCTCAATGTAGATAAATTTGTGTTTCACATGTTTATTTGCCCTTGGATATTTCTATTTATAGTAATGTAATCAAATCATAGGATTTTTTCAGTACCTGGAGAAGGTAAAGGTGTTCCAGAAGCTGCCAAATGAAATGAAACGTACAATGAGATTTCTTTCGCATTAATTTCAGTTGAGCAGTAAGAGGCATATAATATATATATATTCAAAAGTTAATTATTATAGATACTACGAGTCTGATCACCTTTGCACAGTGCGGGCGCGCCAGCAATGTTACAGGCTCGTGGGAGGGAGAGTGCAAGAGTTCGGTTAATGGGCAGTTGAACAGGGACGTTAGCAGTTATTAGAAGACAACCACAGTCCATACTAGTGCTCAAGAGCGACTGCAATGAACTACAACAGCCCGTTGTCGGTGATGAATATGAACCGTTACTGGTGCTTCCAGTAATAAAGTTAAAACATGGGGTAAAGCTGCTGATCATTGACGCTGTGCATGGTGTGCTAATCTGCCCGTTAACTAATATTGCAGAAATGACTAAAAGAGTTGCTAATATTGCAATAAGTCTAGAACCCTTGACAGGATCCATGAGTTCTTCGTGGTGGAAAAAGGCTAAGAATTAGGCTCGATCGGTTTGGTTCATGATGAAGAAGCGATTTATATATTGGGTTTAAGGAATTTGAAGGGGAAAAAAAAAACAGGTAGATTTGAAGAGGGTTTTGGAGTTGAACGACTTTTAACTAACGTCCATGCATTGTTTGAAGCAATATTCCTTTTTGTTCTAGTTAGGTATGTTTGGCGTGTTAGCTATAGCTTCTTTTCTTTTTAATTCATTTGGCCAACACCAAAAGTTATAGCTTGGGATTTCTTTTTTATATTTAAATTTTGTTAATAATTCCGAATGATGTTATTTAATCTACTGTTATACTACTATCATATAATTAGAATGACGTGACTAATCTAAAAACTAATTTTCATTATTACTTCGTCAAATTGTAAGGTAATCATATAACATTCTACAAGCATTACTCAACTTTCTATGAAATCCTTATCATGCAATTAAAGTGAAGCAAAAAAGCTACCTAGCTATGAATGGCCCATGTCATCCAATTTCTGCCATTAGTTGAGCAGCTTTCTTAAAATATAACACGGGCCAGATCGATTATCAGAGATTGATACATTAGTCCATACGTCTAGAATCTCTAGATATATATAATAGCGACAGACGACAATCCACAAATTAAAAATGGGAAAATAATTGAAGTTTTGACCAATTCAACTGTTTGTTTTTAATTTGATTACATAATTATTATTATTTGTTTTCTTTAATGTCTAGAAGATCTTTTAGTTATCACAACCACCCCTGGTTTAGTAGAAGTTGGCCACCGAAATATACCAATTTGTTTGTCCCTGCTTCCACATAATTTTCCTACATAAATCTCATACAGCTTTTTTGCTCGAACTCCAAACTGAAACAAATTAACATTGACCATCAAAGTCCGTCGACTTTTTCAGGCAGCCAATAGTTTCAAACATCAGTAAATGGCTTCTAAAGGGATTGAAATGGGTGTAGTAGTACACGTACTGGTCCTTGTGGCCATGCTATCGGCTGGAGCCAAGGCCCAGTCGGGTTGCACTACTGTGCTCACGAATTTGGCACCATGCCTGAACTACATAACGGGAAATTCATCGACCCCATCGTCTTCATGCTGCTCACAGCTCTCTAAAGTTGTTCAAACATCACCGCAGTGCCTTTGCTCCGTCCTAAATGGTGGCGCTGCCTCTCTGGGTATTACTATAAATCAAACTCTAGCTCTATCACTACCCAGTGCTTGTAAAATGCGAACTCCACCCATTAGCCAGTGTAAAGGTGAGCCCAAGTTTAACATATAATTATCCTTATTCATTATTGAATCAAAGCGATTACATGTAATTTTGGTCCTTGAAAATTACATACCTGTCCCTTTTTCTTTTCTTTTTTTTGAATAAAACTTCACTTAGCAGTCTTCATCTTTTCTTATTTTTGAAATCATATTCATAAACTATAAAAAGTTTCAATTCAGTGTACATGTATTCATCTTTCAATTTCATTCGATCGTTAAAATTTTTCGTTAAATCTTAACAGATGGGTTAAGATTTAATGGAATTTGAAAAAATATTCATGTACAGTCTTTTTTTTTTATTATTATTTTTTTAAAAAAAAAAGGTATTTTGGAATTTTGATGGAAAATCCTAAAGGATGAGTTAAATTGAAAAAAAAATTGAAAGATTAATGCATTAAATTGACACTTGTTAAAATTTATGACTACGATTGCAAAAATGATGAAAAATAGTAAGCGAAGTCTTTTTATTTTTTTTTATTTTTTGTTTGTTTGAAAACTTATATGCATGCCATGGTAAAGCAGCTGCCAATGGACCAACAACTTCAGGAACTCCTCCCCCAGTAGGTTCTCCAACGAGTACTCCAGCCGCTTCTTCCAGTGAAACACCTCAAGGTGCAATTACTCCTTCAGGTATACATAGAATTAATAAACGGAGATAAACAACGTTAAAATTTTCATAGTCTTTTGGTAAAAAGATTCTAATTAAGGTCAGTTCTTGGTCAAAAATTAATGCTGGAACAGGGTCGAAAACAGTCCCATCATTAGACGGAGGTTCTTCTGATGGAAGTATCGTCAAAGCGCCTCTTCAGTTTATGCTCTTCCGGCTCTTCATAATGTCTTGTGCTTCCACCATCACCTCATTCTGAGACACTTCTGTTTCGAGATTTCTAGCTAGGAGAGTGTCTGAGATGAATGATTCTTTGGTCTTTTCTTTTATGATGTTGAAGATTAAGTTACTTGCAGAAATGTGATTGTATTTAATTTTTTTTCGTTTTTATTGTTTAATGCAACAGTTGAGTAAGGAGTACTTCTCTTTGCCTTTCTATTATTCGTTCAAGGAGATTAGCTTAACTAACCATGCAGATATTAGCCATCATCTCGAACTCAACAAGGACGTACGAAAAAAGAAAATTACAAATTAATAAAAATGGAAGCCAGATGTTAATGTAAACTCCAGTGATAAAATGTGAAAATACAGGGATAATAGCATAAGCAAGAGAAAATTGAGACAAGAATTTTGGGGTACTTCGACGTTGGAGGCCTAAGTCTACCACTAAGGAATTGCCCTAAGGGCTACGATGTGCTCTTCATATTAGCAATATATAATTAAATGCTAATTACCAATGTAAATGAGCAGCGGAATAATTAACTTCAGCCATTGTTTTGCTCAACGAAGTGAAGAAAACTTTTTTACAACAATCAAAATGTCTGAAAAATAAAAATTTAGAGAAGTTCTTCTAACCTATGCCTGCTCGTACCAATAGATGGTTACACAGGACTCTTATATATAAGTAAGTTAGGAACCCTCAATCGACATAGTTAAACTAATTGCTGATTTTTCTATCAGAATAATATCTTAATGAATTCCCATGAATCATTTATATGGAATAAGCCATATTGAATACCATAATTACATATGTGAAATAGGGACATATATTAAATTTCTTACATTCTCTCTCTTAGCCCTTATGACACATATAATTCCTTACGATAGTCGATTCTACAATAGAACCATTATTTTATTTATTCAAAACCATTTATGGAATCCTTCCACTCACACAAGGAATACTACACATGAATCATGGCGGTAAAACTTTATATAATAAAACGTTCCTTCCATGCATTACATATATCATATTCTCTAAATGAGTACTATATGAGTAATCAAACTTTATGAATAAACTTTTCATAAGTTATTCAGGTCCTACTTTAATTTTATCTCCATAGATAAGATAACAAATGTGCATAAAACTTTATAACAATAACTTGATAACTATAGACTAATTAGAAAGAACCAAGTACAAAATGAATCAATGAGCCCATATACTCCACATGACTTTTAAACAGCTTTACCGGTAAGCCTTTAGTCATAGGATCCGCAATCATCAATTCAATACTACTATGTTCAATGAAAACTTTATTCCTTTTGATGTTCTCTCTCACACGAAGATACTTGATGTCGATATGCTTATTTCTTCTTCCACTTTTATTATTCTTGGAGCAGAATATGGCAGCACGATTATCACAAAAGATCTTGATTGGTCTTGCTATAGAATCGACAATTTCGAGACCATCAACAAAATTTCTCAACCATAGTGCACGTTTTGTGGCTTAATAGCACACAATAAATTCTGCATCCATTGTAAATGTAGCAACTATAGTTTGTTTGTTGCTTCTCTAGGATATAGCCCCTCCAGCAAGAAGAAAGATATGCCCTAAAGTAGATTTCCTACTATCTACACATCCAACAAAATCTGAATCTGAATATCCAACCACCTCCAAATTGTCAATGTGTCTGTATGTCAAGTTGTAGTCATTGGTTCCTTACAAATACCGCTTGACTTTCTTTGCAGCTTTCCAATGTTCTAATCTTGTGTTGCTTTGATATCGACCCAGCATTTCAACTGCCATTGCAATCTCAGGCCTAGTGCAGACATGTGCATACAATAAACTGCCGACTGCATATGCATATGGAATATTCTTCATCTGCTCTTGTTATAATGCATTTCAGGAACATTGATCATTACTAAATTTATCCCCTTTAATGATAGGTGCTATAGAAGTCGAACAGTTCTTCAATCTGAATCTCTCTAAAACCTTTTTAATTTAGGCCTTTTGAGATAGTTTTAATATTCTTTGTTTTCTGTCTCTGTGAATCTCTATGCCAATGACATAAGAAGTTTCACCTAAATCCTTCATTTCAAAATTTTGAGAAATGAACTGTTTGATTTCGTTTAGCAAACCTAAATCATTACTTACAAGCAAAATATCATCTACATATAGGACTATAAAGATGACTTTACTCTCACTAACCTTAAAGTATATACATTGATCAATAAAGTTCTCAATAAAACTATATGAGGTAATAATCTTGTGAAATTTGATATACCATTAACAGGAGACTTGTTTTAGCCCATAAATAGATTTATTTGGCTTCCAAGCTTTCTGAGTGTTATCATCAAAACCTTCAGGTTGTTTCATGTAAACCTCATCTCCAAGATCATCATTTAGAAATGTTATTTTCACATCCATTTGATATAACTCTAGATCAAAATAAGCTACTAATGCCTTGATTTTTCTAAATGAATCATTCTTTGATACTAGAAAGAAGGTTTCATGATAATCAATGCCTTCCTTTTGCGTGAAACCCTTGGCTACAAGTCAAACTTTATATCGTTCAACATTACCGAAAACATCCTTCTTAATTTTGTAAACCCATTTGTAGCCTACGGCTACAGGTCCCTTCGATAAGTTAACGACATCCTAAACTTGATTTTTAGCCATGAATTCAATTTCTTCCTTCATGGCATTTAAACATAATGTGGAGTACTAATCTCCACTCATGGCTTGTGAAAACGATTTTGTATCATCCTTAAGCCCAATGTCAAAATTGGACTTCTTGAAGTATACAACATAATCATTAGGGATTGTTGGTCTACTTATTCTAGAAGATCCTCTTAATCATATTTCCTTCAAATGGAGAAGGTTGAATAGGTTCATTTTGAACTTGTTCTTCATGAGTTGACTATTTTGAAATTGATTGTGGTTCAAGATAATCAGTTTAGATTTCTTTGAGCATAATAAATGTCCTTTAGATGAAGAAGCTTCAGTCAACTCTTGTGCTTCCTCTAATTCAATCTTTTAAGAATAAGCACTCCCACTATGGTCAGAGACTCAGAATCCTCTAGAAATTTTGCATTTATATACTCAATAATTCTAGTACTATGAGAAGGACAATAAAACCTAAATCCTTCGAAGTTTACTGCATAGCCAATAAAATGACAACTGGTTGTCCTTGAGTCTAATTTATTCATATTGGGATTGTAAATCCTTACTTTAGCAAGACAACCTCATATGTGTAAGTGATTTAAATTTGGTTTCCATCCATTCCATAATTCAAAAGAAGGCGTCTTAGGGACAACCGTAGATGGGTCCCGGTTTAATACATACACAGTAGTTTTTAAGGCTTCACTCCATAAAAATAAAGATAACTGAGAATTACTAAGCATGCTCCTAACCATGTCCATAAGTGTGCGATTCTTTATTTTTGCTACACCATTTTGTTGAGGTGTGTCAAGCATTGTGTATTGAGCAACAAGTATTCTTCTTCAAGAAATTGTGCAAAGAAACCTATCATTTGTCCATTTTCTTTTCCTTTTATTTCTCTACTTCTACCTTATATGTCTTGAAAGCATTTAGTACTTCAGCCTTGTTATTTAGAAAATAGAGATACATATACCGTGTATAGTCATCAATCAAAGATATAAAATATCTTTGACCATTCAGGCAGGGAGTAGGGAAAGGTCCACAGATATCTGTGTGTATGATTTCAAAAATCTCATAACTCCTTTTAGCATCTTTAATGGTTTTGTTGGTTTGTTTTCCCTTTATGCAATCCATACAATTACCAAATTAATAAACTCAAAAGTTTTTAAAATTCCATCATTTACTAATCTTTTGATTCTCTTTATGGAGATATGTCTCAATTTCCTATACCATAACAAAGCGGAGCTCTCATTCGTAAGACTCATCTTTATGCCAGCATTAGTATGCAATGATAAATTGTTGTTTTCAAAGTTGGGATCTAGATCAATTTTGATTCCACCACCAATAAAATTTTTACCTTTAAAAAATACTAAAGGTAGAATTTATGAATAAAAAACCAAAACTAATAATATCCAATTTAGAAACAGAAATCAAGTTTCTAGAAATATAAAAAGAAAAAGAAAAAGAAAAAGGAGAATGAAAAATACATTATCCAAATCCAAAACATATCGAGTTTTCAAAATTAATCTAAAAGTCTCAACTACCTCCGCATTTGAAAACAATTTATTTCCTAAATAAACCTGTTGTTCTTTGCTTGCTGATTTTTTTTGTTTTGAGAAAAACCTGCATTGTTTTAACAATATGGATTGTACAAGCAGAATCAATCCACCACTAGAAAGGAGATTCTAGGCTGATTGATTGCGCTCGATCGCCAGGAATCTGGCGCTCGAGTGCAATAGCGACACAGAGACGCCTGAACGCACGTAATACGTCGATGATTTTTTCTATCATCATTGCCCAGTTGATATTTTCGGTTTGTGCATGAACCCAGAACGTGAATAATAAGTCCATAACTAGAATAAAGCTAATAGGTTAATTTGGTTGGTAAGTAATTAGTTAGAACCTAATTCTAGTTACTTAAGGATAATAGATATTTGAGAAGTGATAATTACTGCGGTAAATCACCAAGACAGTTGCTTCTACCCTAGCCTTAGATTGTTTTGCTGAATGATCTCCACCCTTCAAGCTCTCTATAAATGAAAGGCAAGTATCGATCATGTTTCAGAAAACCAAGCCAAAGCTCCCTCTCTTGTAAAAGAATTCTTGCAACTCTCATTTTCTTTTGTTAGTGTAGAAAACCAAAGAAGTAATCTTCCTTCTCTTATCTCTCCACCAATCAGAACATAGAAAGAAGCCCAGAAAAGTCACCATTTTCCCTTCCCTGTTGTGTGTTACGGACTAGCAGAAAAACAGAGCATAAAAACTCTGTTTTTCCTCTCCTTTCATCTCCCAATCGGTGCTTATGAGAGAGACCAAATTGTTTTCCCTTCCCTCTTTCATTCGGCTCGCAACTAGAGAAATAAAGAAACAAGAACAAAAACAATCACTCCCTTGTTTTCACGTCCAAGAACTCAAATACAAAAGAAAAGTTTCAGAAAATAGTTCCCTCGATCTCTTTATTTGGCCAGTACCTTTCTTTTAGAGAGTATAGAAACTCTCTCTGTCTCTTTTAAACTCTCGCTAAGCACTGCTCCTCTTCTCTTTTTTCAGTTTGTTTTCTTTAGTAATGAACTCACTGTATTTCTCTCACACTCGACCGGTCACAGTACCAAAAGAATCTCACTCTCACTCTCAGTCTCTCAGTTGGCTAGGCAACAAGTGGTGCACCTTTCATTTGGTTTTTAAAAGCCCTTGGTAAACTTCTAATTGCTTTAAACTCAGGGATGATATTTTTGGTACGAGTACAGCTTCTAAAATATTAGACCTTAACTCATGGTTCTATTATATATATATATACTCAATGTATGTTTTTAAAGATGGTATATTTGTTGTGATAATTGAATTATTTTAAAAGCGTCGTTATGCTGCTCAAATATTTTAAGGTATTGTTGGCATTAGCTATATTAATGCCGTTACTCTACCCAAATTTTATAAATTAAAATAAGGATTGTTTTAATTTATGCCGTTATGTCCTCAATTTATTTTAGAAACATAAAACTCATTATTTATGTTAATGAAGTTATTATGCATATTTTATACAAATGTATGTATATGCTTTCAATAATAATGCCGTTATAATGCCCATTTTAATTTAAAAATATTTTACGCATTAATTTAATAATGTCGTCATAACACTCACTTTGCTTTGTACAAAATATAAAATAGTTTGAATAATGCCCACTTAAATTTAAAGGTGTTCAAAATGAATATTGTAATAATACGTGTCTTAAAAGATAGTAGTAATCTTGCATGTTTATTTTATATGCCAAAATAATGTTTGAAATAACATTAGGGCTATAGTAAATTAATTGGACTAGGTTGTGTGTTGACTAAATAAAGTAAAGGTCTTACTTTTAAATGCATCAAAGTGACTTCTATTTCACAGTTGAATTCACAATCTTGTTAGGATTAATTTATAATCAATATTACAAGAAGTCTTAAAATTTCACATCATTCTTTTTTACAGTGTTTTACAAGAATGACAAATCTATTCCGTTCAGTGCGTTGCATTTGCACAATGTACACATCAATCCGAAGTTCCCACTTCACATGATCATGATAGATCATCAAGATTGATGTGTTACAGTCTTAACAAATGGAATGTCCAATTTCATTACTAAGTGTGAACAATAATTTATAAATTGCAAGGTTTATATTTTAAGATCTTTTGTGTGATAATCTTATTAATCACACCTTAAACCATAATCAATATACTCTATAAGTATTTACATGTGCATGATAAATAATGATCATAAAAGAAATACATGTAAGAAGATTATATGTCTAATGTTCATTAAATAAATTAGTGAATAAACAATTATATTCAATATACAAACTAATTGGAGTTTAGAGAACTATTCTTAACATAGACTTAGGCCTTGGCTTTGGGCTTGGGCTCGTTCTTGGGCTTAGGCTTTCAGGACAAACTTTACAGATCGTGTGCTTCCACTTTGGGTCAGGTCAAGGCGAGCTACGGATTGGATTTGGCTTGCTTCTTGAAATGACGTCGTGTCGTTTCTTGCAAGCCGCCTCCAAAGTCCGCAGAACGGCATCGTTTCAGATTAGTTTTGAAATGACCCAGTTCGAGATGATTTTGGAAGGCACCTTGCCACCTTCACTAGGCATGAAAGGAGCCTTTCCAGTGAGCTGTGAAACAGCGTCGTTTCTCTGGGAGCAAAAGGCGCATTTTTATTGGCTACCTCTGTTTTGACCAGCAATTTCTTCTTCTTCCTCTTTCACACAAAAACTCATACTAGCAGCTCTATTTTTGATGCAGAGCTCAACTTTTGACCACTCTCCCTCTTCCAACCATCCCAAGATATCAATTTTTATTGGGGACGACTCTCCAATACTCTCAAAACCCCGAGGAGGAGTTTTTTCTTCGGTTTTGGTGAGAGAATTTTATTTGGAAAAAACCTCTTCGATTTTGTACCTTCTCCTCAACGTCTCCACGTTCCCGATGAATTTTAGACCACCCACAATGGCCATTAAGGCTTCTCTTCCGATTTGGCAATCGATTGATGGAGATCGTGTGAAGTCACTGATGATGCCAAACTCAACACTTGCCTGTTGATGGTCTTGTAAACTTCTTGTAAGATGATCTCTGACTTTTTAAATTTTTTTTCTTTGTCTTCCATAACTTGGCTCTGATTCCACTATTAGAAATTGATGAAGATTGAATACAAAAGAAACATAAGGATTTTTCCCATTATGGTATAAATTCACGAGGAAAAAGAAAAACGATTTTGTTTGAAGAAAATAATGTTAAAACAATCTAATCCCCATTTGATATTTATAGAAAAAACAGTGACATGTTATATGTACATTACTTATACATCTTTTGTACATCATTTTCTTAAATCAATCATTGGATTTGTAGGATCCACATGTGAATCATTGTGGGTCTTACAAATCCAATGGTTGATTTAGAAAACTAATGTACAAAAAATATACAAGTGATGTACAAAAATCATTTCTCAAAGACCAAAGGGGTACTTATATTCTTATTTCTCTTAATAACTTTACAAGACAAAATACTCTATTTATAGAGCTTACAGATGAAATATAATCATAATCAAATACCTTAATTTAGGGTGATTTAATATCATCAAATCTCTAAATTCAAGGTAATCTAATATTTATTAAAGGCAATACAATTCTCATCAAATTCCTAACTTCAGGGTAATCCAAATATACTTTAATATCCCTCCTCAAACTCAAGGTGCAAGGATTCTGGAAGTTGAGTTTGCAATAAATTCTTTTTTTTCTTTTTCTTTTTTTTTTTTTCTGTCAAAGATGACAACGATGGAAGACGGTCGAGGTCGATGACTGGAGGCGATAGGCGACGATGATTGGAGATGCGTCTTAAATTTCAATAGGCCAACTATGGGTCAAAATCAAAGCCAAATATAAGCTAAAATGTGCATCTTAAACAATACCACAAATGCCAAAAAAGATTAGCCAACTATGGATCAAAATAAGAGTCAATTATGGGCTGAAATGAACTTGGGTTTTAAACTATAGCATAAAGGTTAGACCTGGGTTTTATACAATACCACAAAGGCCAAAAGAAGTGGGTAACTATGAGTCAAAATAAGAGTCAACTATGGGCTGAAATGAGAGCCAACTGTGGGCTAAAAGGGTTTGATTTTCTTTTTCTTTTTTTCAACCGATTTTTTTTTTCTCTATTTTCTTCTTCTTCATCATTTTTTTTTTTTTAAAAGATTAAAAGTTTAAAACCAACTTGGCAACTTTTATTTACAATACTAACCCAAGGGTTTCAAAAAGGAATCACAGCATGCCAGCAAGGGTTTAGCGGCGAGGCAGAGACCGTTGATGGGCCTGGTTTAACTGAACCTGCTACGAAGGCGCCAGTATCAACATGTACGATGGTGGTCTCTCTTCTTTTTTTCTTTTTCTTTTTTTTTCGCTTTAAAGGACATCATCGTGCTTTTCTGCCTCTTTTTAGATCTGGGGCTGCATCATTTGTGTTGAAAAGTTTTTTTTTTCTTTTTTGCTGTGCTCCTCTGATTGAACTGCAACAAAGAAGACACGAGTGGCATGGGTTGGAGGAAAGTTTATCTCCAACTCACGCACACCATTGCTCGACGAAAAAAAAAATATATATATATATATATGAAAGAAGACAAACAAAGAGGGCGTTGATTGAACCAGATGGATGATGTGATGAACAGATTGTAAAACCTTTGGGGTGTTCTGACTATAGAGAACATGGCAATATATTGTGGAGAAAAAATAAATTATAGGACTTTAGGATCAAACATTGGCGTTAGCCGATAGCTCTAATACTATGAAAAATCACCACTTATCCTAAAAGTTTAAGCTAATAGAAAGAGATAAATTTAATCAATACTTCAACACTCACTCTTACGTGTAGGCTCAAACTCTTTTTTAATAGGTGAGGCCTCTAAATCATCACCATTTTATGGATTATATTATTACATTTAATAGTATATGTGATGTCATATCATTTAAAATTGTTAGACAGGTTGAAGTGAAATGGAAATGATTTATTTCATGGTCCAAATTAAATTTTTAAATGACCTAGCCGTATATAAACTACTTTGTATCACACATTGCCAGGTTAGTTAAAGTTGACGAAGTAAATTCATGTAGTTATCTCTATTTTATGGTCAGAATTTAAAGTTAATGCATTTTACAGTGTACATAATGTCACATCATTTAAGTTTTTAAAAACAATTAAATGCACAAATTTTAAATTATAACTATAAAATAAATACTATCAAATTTCCTTTGAAAATTGAGAGAAATCTTGTCGTGACAGGAGTGAGAGTGGCTTTATATCAATGCAGGTAATTGAGAATAAAAGTGATGAGTAGCATCAGACTATCAGATATTCAGATGGAGTCTGAACGAGTAATAGATTTGTAATTTTCAATCATGGTGTCTCATGTTCGGTTGCCAAATCACTTGCAACAAACATTTCTGAGCATGAAAATGGATAGCGTGTTGTCTTTGTCTTGGTCTTTGTCTTTTTGTTTTTGTTTTTGTTTTTTTTGTCTCTTTTTGGTTTGGACAAAGTTTTTATTTTAAAAGAACAAATAAATAAATAATAGGTGGGACTAAATTCACTCAATTCATTATGTGTCCTTAGAGCATGTCACTATTTATGTGCACTTTCAATAAATCATGTGATTTTTATGTATTTTTTTATAAATGTATGTACATAGAATTACATATTTTAAAAACACATGCTAGTTTAATAAAGAAAAAAGTACATATGCTCTCCTTAATCTCCCCCTTGAACTACCAAAACAATGTCAATGCTTCCCCTCAAAGCCAACAAAAATTACTTTAAAAAAAATGTAATAAGACAAAAATATCCTTACAAATTTTAAAAAAAAAATTAAAAAAAAAAAAAAAAAAAAAAAAAAAAACAAAATTTATTGTTTTAAAAAATTAAAAACCGAAAAAAAAATGATCTCTTTAGTCTTTCACTTTTTTCGGTTTTTTTTATTGTTGTTCTTTTTTAAAAAAAATAAATAAAATCAGTTTTTAAAAAGAAAAAAAATGAAAAAAAAATTATTCTATTGTATTGAAAGTTTAGGAAAGTGATTAACATAATTAGAAGTTTGAAAAAAAATTCAATAAAGAAATGATAATTTGAAGGAGTGCGTATACTATTCTATTTAATAAACTGTACTTATGAAGAGTAAAAAAAAAAAACTTGTCCAGATTGTTTCAGAGGACAGAATTAAAATTCTCATTGATAAGATGTTGCATTTCCTAGAAGACATGACGTATTATGTGGAAGATAAAAAGGAACTTTGCAGTTATTGTACGTTACCTACTCACCGTTGGCGTTGGGGCAGGTTTAAGGACTTTGCATAAAAAGAATTTGAAGACGTGTGGAAGGTATTTCCGTTTGACTACAACTTAGACTTTGCACGTGTGGGTCGCCAAACAAAAAGACTTTTTAGAGAGAGAACGTTCTAGAGTTTTCTTGAGAGAGAGAGGGGGAAGGGTGAATCTTGTATTAGGGGAGGAGGAGGCTCCTCCCAGCTTTGTTTTAGTTTTTTTTGTTTTCCTTGGCCGTTAGGGCTAGGGTTTTTGTTCCCCCTGGCTTGTTTTTCATTGGTGACTGTTTTCTCCAAACTTTTAGGGCTGTTGGAGTTCTTCCTTCCAGTGCAGCACCGGTGAAGGCTGTTGTTTTCTTTTTCTTTGTTTTGCTTTGTCTTTGTTGGTGCAAGCAGAGGACTTCAGGTTTTTAGCTTGTGAAGAAAGGCGGGTGTTGGAGGATTGCCGGTGGAGATGTTGTTCAAAGCTAGATCTATTAACGTTGACTGGTTTTTCTTCGATAAGAACCTTCCTGTTGCGGTCTTCAGCCCTCTCCGGTCACGATGGTCACCTGGAGGGACCGTGTAGCTCGCTCCTGTTCGGTGCGTGACTAGCACAGGCCGGGGGTCTTCCTTCCTGCCCTCGCGTGTGCAGGTTACGGCTTGATTTTCTGACTTCGTAAGGTGCCGATCTGGACTTCTGAAGGTCATCTATCGATGGGGGGGTTCTCGGAGAAGGCGCGTGTTCTGTACGAGCTGGCTTTTCCGGCTGTTTTTTTTTTCAGTGCTTGTATCCTGGGTTTTCTGATTGTTTGATGTATATTCTTACCTTGTATTACAGCCTACCGTTTTCGGTAGCTGTTTTAAGTTAGGATTTTCTTGGCTTAGTGGGTAGAGGTTCTTTACCTCTAGTCGCTACCTTAGCCTTCGGGCTTTGTTTAGTTTCGCCTACAGGCATTGTAATTGCCTTCGATACTCTGGATTGTGTATTTGGTTCTAGTCTTTGTAACCCTTTGGAGTATGTTGTTTCGGTAATGAAGAAAGTTTTTACGTTAAAAAAAAAAAAAAAAAAAAAAAAAAAAAAGACTTTGCACGTGTGTGACTAAAAAATGCATTAATATTGAAGTTAGTCTAGAAGGCCACCGTAAGCTCCAATGATTTGCGGGTCAAACTTTCCTGCTCTTCTGCTGCATATTTTATGTTTATGGATTAATTTATCTCTTTTGTTGGAAGCTTCTGGCTAACATCAATTCATGTATCTCTCATAATTGAATTTCTTTTTTCTTTTTTCTTTTGGTTGAATTAATTCCTTTTTCTTAACCCGGTAAGTTTGATATTGTTTCTTTTAATACCTAATTTGAACTCTTAATACAAAATTAATAATTATTAACTTTCGTTTCGTGCCGAGGTATGCTACAAAGCCTTGCAAAAGATTTTTTCGGAAAATGTGAAAGAAATGAAAGTCACAAAAGATTAGAGAAGATTACTAGTAAAATGTGAAAAAAGATTAGAGAGATCCATAGTAATATATATCTGACGGTGGTGATGAAGGTCAAGGCATATGATTTATGATTCAATGTAGTATAGGAGGAGGAGGAGCAGAGCTAATGTCAGTTTTGTAGATTTTCCACCTCGTCATCGTCGGTTGATGGTTGTTGGACCCACTTCCTGCACCAATTAATAGAATCAGTTGATGGTTATGTATTTTAAATTTTTGGAATAAAGATCTTTCCGGTACATTTAGTTTGAAAATTCTAATTTTTAGTACTACAATTTCAATTCGCATCACAAATGGTACTTTAGTTTTGAAAAAAGATGAACTTGGTACTTCTGTTAGTTTTCCCGTCTAAAAATTAATTGTATGTCACGTGTCAACTCCTGAAAGTAGACATATGTCATAATGTAAAAATAAAAAATTAATAAATTAATAAAAAAAAAAACCTGAAAATTTAAAAATAATAAAACTTAAAAAAATTAAAGTATTAAAAACTTTTAAAAAGAAAATTTGATAAAAAAAAAAAAAAAAAAAAAAAAAAAGTGTGGTGGCTGCTGGTTTAGGGGTGGCCAAACCACCCCCATGGCCCTTAGGGGTGGTTCGGCCACCCTCAAGGGCCAAAACCCGATAATATTTTTTTTTCTTCTTCGCTCTTTGGCCCTTGGGAGTGGTTTGGTCTTTAACCCTAAATTTTTTTGTAAAATGATTAATCAAACTTTTAAAAATCTTCTTTCTTTTTGTTTTTTAAATTAAATGTATTTTGCTTTTTATTTACAAGAAATGTTTAGTTTCATTCTTTTGCACATCTTTTATCAATTTTTGTACAAGAGATATGCAAATCTATCATTTGAATCTGTGATGGGTTTCATAGATTCAATAGTGGATTTGCAAAAGAGATATTTAAAAGAATGAAATCAAACATGTTAGAACAGTTTTAGGTACGATATGAATAGCATGTTCTTCGATGTTTTTCACATTCCCATGATCGCTGCAAAACAACTAAAATCACAGAGAACTCGCCGGACTGCCGACGAGATCTCACTCCAATGCCTAAGTAAGTCTCTGAGAGAAAAATATTCCCAAAGCACAATAATTCAATCTAATCTAGGGTTCATACCTGGTATAAGGCGTATTTTTAGGTTACGAAGTAGAGTCAGACTCGAATTAGGTCTTCTATTCCAACTTGACCTAAGAATGGGATGTAAGGAATCCAACTTCGGCCAGGAATCATATCCCCTTGGGTAGGCCCACTCGAGGTTCTTGCTGTCTTGGCTTGGGGCTCACACTTTTTCATGGGCCAGTTCTCTCCTTGAGGGCCGAGACTCTTCCAATGGGCCGGTGCTGGCCTTGAGGCTCGAGTCTTTTCAAATGGGCATGTAGGAGTGGGATTATTCTTAACAGTTACCCTCTAATTCCCTTATCCAAGCCATTTTCGGATAATGAGAATTTTGTGTTTCGAGAAAACCGAGGCCTAGCTTCCTCCGAGGCTTGAATGAACCTTAGCCTCCGACCTTAGAATGTCTCGGACTTAACATTTGGAGCTTTCAATTATTTCCGCCGTTTGAGAGATATTTTGATTGTGAAAACCTTCATTAGTGCCCCAAGCAGAAAGCTTCTCGGTTCCAACATCTATTGTACGCATCCATTTTTGCTTGGTTCGTACTTTGCAATTCTTGGGGCTGTCTCACACCAGAGCACGCCCGGAACATGCGTCCTCCATTGGTTAGGTAGTCCAGGACTTCTTTTGATGGACCAATAAAACTTGTCTGTTATCCATTTTTGCACTGTCCTATCACCCACGTGTCACCTTCTTGGTGATTCGTCTTCTGTACTTCCCTAGAATGTTGCAAGCATGGCTATGTCCGAGACACGTGTCTCTATTCTATTTTTCCTCAGGGCATGCCTTTTGAGGGACAATCAAAGATTGCCTCGGTTAAAGCTTCCGATCCATCACATCCGATTTAATGCACCGATTAGTCTTCCCAAGGCTTTCTCATATAAATACCTACCTCAACCTTTCCTTTTATTCTTGCTTTCGTCTTCAAAAACTTGACCTCGTCCTTGAATCTTCTTCTCTCCTCTATGTAACCCAACCTCCTTTTTACAAAAATGTCTTCTTCTGCCGGTTCTTCTAGATAGGACGTCCAACTCTCTGGCGATTACAGCTCACCTGCTTCTTCGGCCCACAACGAAAGGGTTCAATCTGCTAAGACCCACTCAGGCGCTGAAGCCCAGAACCCGAGCGAGGTTCCCGCAGGTGAATAAACCCAACCAAACTTGGATTATGCCCGCAGACTTCGGTCCATCTTCACGGCCGCAGACAAAGCGCTTTTTCTGAACAACTATGACATTCCTTCGTCAGTACGTCTCCACTTCCCTAACGCAGACTCCAACGCTATCCCGGATCCAAGCTTTAGGGACATCTACATCTATAAGCAGATGATTCTCACCGGCCTGTGCTTCCCATTCTAGGATATCGTTTGTGCTACCTTCGAGTGGCTTTGTTCTAGATAATGCCCAATGGGTGGAGGTACTTTCTCGTTACTCATATGTTGTGGCCGATGATGAATCCTGGGCACCAAATGACTATCCCGGAGTTCTTTGCCATCTATTGGTCATCTTACTATAAGGACGGGCTTCTGGCCTTCATAGTCCAGGCAAAGACTCAATTCATTACGCTTAAGCAAAGCTACTCCAACAATAAGAATTGGCACTCGAAGTTATTCTATGTCTCGGGTTCATGGGAATCGTCCTCTTTCGAGGCCTTGCCTTTAGATCATAGGGTGCCTTAGGAGTGGGGCCGGCTAAAAAAGGACTGTAAGTATTCACTATTTTGTCTATCCTATCTTTGTCATTTCAAATGCTTTTATTCTTATGACTTTCCTCATTCTTCTTTGTAGGTTGCACTGGGCAAATTGGCTGTCGTAGAGGCGACACAAAATCTTCTACCGACATTCGGTTCGGTCGGTAGGCGAAACGGATTCCTTGGAATCAGTTTTCGCACCGACTCGAACTAACTGGTATTTAAAATATATATATCAAAACAACACCTTTTTGTCCATCCTATATATTCATAACTCTTGAAAGAAGTCAAGAACCTAACCTAACCAAACTGGGTTTTTTTTTTTTTTTTTTTTTTTTTTTTTTTTTTTTAGGAAAAAAAAAAAAACCCAAAAGAACCTAACCTAACCTCAGCAAATAAAAAGCTTAAAGCGATCTTTGCCGTTGCCGTTCTGAAAATAAAAGAAGCCCATATTTTCTCTGTCTCTCTTGCTGTTGCCAACACCATCAAACTTTGAGACTGGAATTCATTCTCTCTCAGTCGCTCTTGTTGAACTGTGATATAGTTTTAAGGGCAAACATTGCATTGTTCTGTCAAAAAAACAAAAAGGGTAAACTGTGCTTAGTTTTATGCCTTATTCCTTATGTATGTGTTTTTCTATTCAAATATATTTGTCTATTGATGTTTATTAATTATGCACATTTTTGGAGACATTGGTTTGGTTGAATTATTAACCTCAGCAGACTTTCTCCTAAACACACGTCTTAGGCATGGGAACCATGTATAATTTATTAGCTTTCATTATGAAAGTTAGCAGTCAATGCTCAGTAAGGGAACGCCCATTAGTAAGCTTCTGTCAATATCCTTAATAGTGTATTTAAAAAGAATTAATCAAACTCTAAAGCCTATAAAATAATATTTCAAAAAAATCCAAACAAAAAATTAATTCAAGCAGCCTGTATTCTGTAAGGAGTGGGTATTGAGGAGCCATCAATGATTTTTAATAAAGTTATGTCCTGGAGAGAGGTGATGATTTGGCAAGCATGCGTTGCTTTCAAATGTCTTCATTCACATCACGACACTGTTTAGTCAATAAAAACTCTGAAACAGGCAGGTGCGGCAGAGTAGATTGGAAAAGCAAAACCGACATTAAACTCAAACAAATCCGTTCGGTGTGAACTTCTCTTCAAGTCCACTCATACTTCAGGAGAAAAACTCATCAAAAAAAGCCTTAGAAAATTCCTTCCACCATTACTGATGTGACTTCTCATTTTCTAGTTTAACCAAATTGACTGATCGGTACACGGCTACTGAATCTCACTGATACCAACAATGGTTTGCTGGTTGGGTCTGGCTAGTTGGCCTGAACACCTTGCCACGCAATGGCATTTCAACAAATACCTTACATGCACTTCATCAAACCCATCTACACCAAAACCCACGTTATAGCTGCATTTCACTAAACACATTATCTAGATTTTTAGTTCTGCGATTTGCCAACCCATCGCCACTCCCACCACCACCATAACCATAACCCTTGCCACCTCATGAACCAGGGACGTGGAAGATTGGAAGCCATTTTTCTCATCGGTCTGAAAACAAAGTAACTGTGATGCAAAGCCTCACTCTTTAACTAATTACCGATTGTTATTGTCACTGGTTAACTGGTGATAGTAACAGTCGAAATAGACCAAGTCAGAAAGAAGTTGGTGAAATTACTGACTTCACCAACAAAGTTGGGCCGGTAGGCGGAAAACCCACTACCGTCACCTATTCCCTCAATACCCACCCCCTATTTGTAGGGGGAAAATATCCCGATTTGACCCGGGAACAGAGGAAAAGGGTCAAGGCAATGCTCGGGTTCTCTCTACTCCCTGAGAACGTGATGAAGATGGATTTTGACGCCATCTTCACTTATGCTGTTCTCTGGGAGAGTTTCGACTATGATATTCCTAAGAAAATAGTTCTCCTAGACAGAAGGGAGAAACCAAAGAAGGCTTTTAAGACCAAGGCTTTCGGGCCTTTAAAACAGAAGACTCCCAAGATGGCCCCTGCAAAAAGGGCACTGACAAAGGAGCAGGAAAAAAAGATGGCTCCAACGAGGGAGGATGCTTCAATAGCATCCTCCAAAGCTACTCCTCCGGCCCCGAAGGTTCCTTCTTCTGTCTCAGGCTCCGGCGGTGAAGCTTCCTAGGTGCCCCAGGTGACGAAACTTTCTTCACAACAAGAGGAGGCTCCACAACCAACCAAAGGAGTTCCCATAGAGCCTCGATCTAATGAGGGGCAATTGATGGGTGATGCAATCCGAGCTACTGGAGGAGATCCTAGCGGCATGTCTCCGGTAGCCGAACCTCTTTAGACCAAGAAGTGGAAAGCTGACAGGAGGAAGGCTAAGGAGAGCCTTCAACGAAGCCCCGGACTGAATAAAAAGAAAGGCAACTCTTGAGGCACCTCGGGAACTTCCTCACCTCCTTCATCATGCCAGATTTCATTAAGACAAGGTGTAACGCCCCAGATTTTAAGACATAACGTCTTAAATAGAATTTAAGACTCGTAGCAAATATTCCACACTTTTAGTCGATCGATTGACCAATCGCTCGATCAACCACTTCTACCGATCGATCGACTTATTGCTCGACCAATGGCCCGACCAACAATACCTATCGCTTGATCGACATGTCGATCGATAGTCACTTTTTGTCGCTCTATCGACATTGCTCTGATAAGAGCATAATCACATGCCACCTGTCCTAAATAGTTGTGTGATTAATCATTGCATGCTATGACTCATGCAATGACTCACACCCAGCAGCTAAGAATATTATTAGACTCTAATAAATATTACTGAATTATTAAATAGAAAGACTGAATATTTAAGTGAGCCAATTAATAATATTATTGGTATATAATATTTATTATTGACACAATATTTTAGTGTAATAATATTGTCAGAAATATAATATTATTGGGATAATAATATTTACAACGTAACGAACTAGACTTTAAAGGGACTTAAAATTATATCTTAAGGAGTTAGATTAAAATGGTAAAGACCCAAGGTAAAAATATCTGCGGTGAAAACATAATTAGTAAGTTTTGAATAAATATCTTACAAAACTTAACTATTAAGTTTCATATGAAATATCTCACAAAACTTAACTACTAAATTTTGTATGAAAATATCTCATTCAATATCCTTATAAAACAAACCCACTACCTTATGAAATTTACGCATACCCGGTTCCTCTTCTTTCTTATTTTTCCCTTCTTCTTTCCTTTATTTCTCCTCTTCTTCTCCCTGCCCGAACATCCCTTGTTCTTTCTTCCTCTGCTTCATCTGAAACACACGGAGGTTGAGAGAGAGAGAGAGAGATCAAACGGAGAGTTGAGAGAGATGGAAGCAGAGAGGAGATCGAGAGAGATGGAATTGGAGAGAGAGAGAGTAATCGAGAGAGAGGGAGATCGGTGGTCGATCTTCCGTGGGTAGCCGTGAGGTCCGATCTTCGGTGGATCAATGCCAACGAGCCAAAGCACGGCTAGAGACCCCAGTTCTGCGATTTCAAGCAGTTTCAGTGTGATTTCCGGTTAGCCCGTGAACTAGAGATGACCCGTGACCCATCAAACCCGTGAGGAATCGAAGAAGACCCGATCCTTCGGTGGGTTGCTAGAGGACTCGACTTCCGGTGAGTCTTCGCCGGTGAAGTTAGAGGAGGTGTGATTTTTGGTAGATCCAAGGGGAATTTTCGATGAAAATCAGTGGAGATTTTCGGTAGAATTTCTAAGAAATTCTCAAGGTTATTTCTTGTGATTTATTTGATTTAGTTGGTTTGTTGTTGTTGAAATTGGAATTGGTTGTTTTTGAAAGGATGTCTCCCATTTGATTTGCTTGGCCGAACTAATTTAGCATTGAAAATCGATTCCCCTATTTTTGGTTGTCTTCCCTGTTTCGGTTGAAAACGTTTTGAAGAATGGATTGATTTCCCCTGTTTTGTTTGAATTATAACTAAGTGAATCTTGTATTCTTAGTTTAATTTAATTAATTGTGGATTTGGGTTAGGTTTTGATGAATTCAGTTTTGTAGGGTGTTTTTTGGGTATGAGTTTGGTTATTGATAGAGTTAGGTGTGATTCCTATTTTGAGTACCGATTGTTTTAGCCATGTGGGTGTTTTGGGTGTGTGTTGGCCTTGTACTCTATTCCGGCCAATTAGTGTTTTTGGTGGTGTTCTTGTGTAGACTCAATCGGTTAGTTGGATGAGTGTGTGAGTAGTTGTGTGGTGTTTTGGTAGGTTTGTTGTGAGGAAGCCCTGTCCTGATTATGTGAGATTTAGTGTTGGATATATATATTGTTAGTTTTTGATTGACTACATTCTGTTGACAAAATCACTATCATATAATGTTGTTGCTTTCACAGAGATGCCGTATATTTCAGAGTCTTCAGAAATTTATAATTTATTGCTCTGATACCAATTGAAAATAAAATATGACTTCTAATTAATCGTATGTGTGAAGAGTGTGCAACAAAATATTAAATGCGAAATTTAAAGGACCAGGAATGTATTTTTAAATTGAGAATGTATTTTTAACCGTGTGTGTGTGAATAGTATGCATCTTAATGCTAGATAGTTGCTTTTCTCATACGATGAAAACTTGTGCACTATCTAAAGCTTCCCTAAGGTACTTTTTTTTTTTACTGTCTGATTTTTAGCTTCTGAAAATTCTGATAAAAGAGGGATTTTTATTTTTTATTTTTATTTTTTTGTTAAAGTGGTCAAATTGACCAACTTGCTAGTTGAACCTAGAACCTAACAATTTTGGCATCATCTCTAGGTTACAGCACCAAATGATAAAAGGCATTCAAAAAATGAATAAATATGGATAAATAAAAAGATCCACTGCTTTTGTGCTATAAAGCTGTTCTTGAACTTGTCCCTATAGAAACAGTTAGTGACCAAATCATTGCAGAAATAGACGGTCACTAAAGAACTAAGTAAAAGAAAAGTGCTGCATCTTAGGGGGAGTATATCAGATGAGGATGGCTAGGCCCTGGTAAGATAAGGTTTGACTTTTGACTGATCTAACATTGATTTTCTCTCTTGTTTAGAAAATCCAGTTGCTTTAAATTATAGCAGCAAACATCATACCTTATTGAGAAAGCTTTCACACACACACACACATTGCATGAATTAAGTAATCTATTTAAAAATTTCTATCTGCAGAGAAATTTATGCTTATTGAATACTTAACTCTCAATTATATCTTTGTATATTTTTGAAATGCTATTTGACTGCTTTATTAGTTGATTATACATGCGTGTTCTGAAGCTATTTTTAGGGAAAATATTTTTTCTACAAATTTTCTTCCAGTTTCAGATTTTCTGTGTGAAGTGTCTGGACAAACCTACTCTTGCGTCCGGACACATGCAACTCAAACGTCCGGACGGTTAAGTGACACTTCTGGACACGTGCGATCCTGCCGATTGCTAATCTGGCAATGGACCGTCTGGATGAGTGTGTACCACGTCCGGATGCGTTCTTTACAGGTATTTTTTTTTTTTGTTGCTTGCTTTCTTTGCCATTCACACTACACTGCATTGTTCTCTTATTTTTGTCATGTTGTGAGTTTTTCTCGCAGAATTCTTTGGAGATTTGGGCATTCTTTGTACATCTCTTCTCATTCCATGTTTTTGTTGTGTCTTCCTTATTCTTTTAAGTTATTGTGCTTTTTAGAATATTGGAAAATTTGTTGACTGGAATATTTTCTCGAGATATTGTGCATGAAAATCTTTTTCTGTCTATGTGTTGGGTGGATGTTGATATATTCGTGCTATTTGGATTGCTATATTTGTTTTTGTAATTCATATGCATCCAAATTGCAAGCTGTTATAATACCACATTCTTTTTGGAACTAATAGGAACTAATATTTCCTTGTGGTGTTATTTTTGGATAGATTTTTGTTAAATATTTTCAGGAATATGTTGTCCAGCAACTCTTAGCACAATATTTGATAGATAGATTCTTTGGAAAACAAGACTGTTGTTGAAGTCATGTGTTTAATTTCCAAAGGTCTCAGGACTTAGATGTGCTTTTCTCCCCAGCTCATGCAAAGCCTTCCGCAACATATTTCTTCAGATCTGCATCAGTTAGAGTTTCAGTGGCGAATCTTCTCTTTTATCTTGCAGATTAGTTGACTAGAGGATTTCAATCTAGGGATAATCAGGTTCAGCCTTTGCAAACTCAAGTGGCTAAAGTTTTTTAGTCTATGGTACCCGGCTTCAAGAGCTAGAAGCTAAAGTAGCACAAATCTCGCTTCTTGTACGGATTTCTCTCCGTCAGTTGCTTTCAGTGGATCAACAAGATTTGGTATTTGAAGGATTCTTGTTCATCTCTTTATCAGTTGTTTTACAAACTTCTGATTATTTGGGCTACTTTCTGACAGTTTACTTTTATTCATGCCTTGTTGAATATTAGTACTAACTGTGAATTTTATATACTCTGTTTAGCCTTGTCCTATTGAGACATCAAGGGGGAGTATTTTATTGCTGTAGTTTTTTTACTCTATTTACCCTTTGTCCTTTTGAGACAAAAAATGGGGAGTATGTTAGTTTTTGGACTGTGAATGTATTTTTAAACTGGTCAAGTGATTTTTGTCTCAGAATGGCCAAATGGGGAGCTTGTTAGTTTTTGATTGGCTGCATTCTGTTGACAAAATCACTATCATATAATGTTGTTGCTTTCACAGGGATGCCGTATATTTCAGAGTCTTCAGATTCAGAGTCTTCAGATTCAGAGTTTATTTCTCTGATATGGAAAGAGCTTTATTATGACAGTTGCAGTGTCACAAGCTTCAAGAAGGCTACTTCAGAAATTCAAGGAAAATTCTATGCAGATTCCAACTTAAAGAAGTCAGATCCCAAGCTTCCGTCTGGAAGGAACAGTATAACATTCGGACTCTGATCAGTCAACAACATCCGTCCGGACGAAGTGGTTATTCCGTCCGAACTCCCATAAGTGTCTAGAAGTTTTGAATAGTTCAAGGTTGTATCCGTCCAAACGTCTCATTAACACGTCCGGACGCTCTTCAGAGTTTCAGAAGAATCTAGAGTTCAAGTGTATCCATCCTGATGACATGGCAATACCGTCCGGATGCCTTTCAGTGTTCGACAAGTAAAAGGATTTCTTTCGCAGACACAGATATGGGAAGACAGTTGCAACCATTCGGACGCTATCCTTGATAAGGTAAGACATGGAGAAGAATTGCAATCGTCCGAACGTTAGGGCAACACCTTCCGGATGCCAGTCCTTGTTATGGAAATTGCGTGCAGTTGAAGTGCAACCGTCTGGATGCTAAAGCAACACCGTCCGAACACGGCCCTATTTAGGAAAGAATATCAGCGAATTTGAAAAGCCGATTGCATAGTTGGCCGTTCGGACGCTCTCAACTACCGTCCAAACGCCACCTAGAGAAAATCGATTCAGACTCGATTTAGGTCTTCTGTAGCCTATAAATAGAGGCATCTAGGCATATATTATGTACAGAATTCGGTATTGAATTCTCTATAGCTTAAAGAGGGTGTTTAGGGAGATTTGAAGATCTGCTAGCTCTCTAGCTGTTGCCAGTGTGTGATTTGATCAGCTGTGAAATCTATCTTAGGGAGGAGCCCTAAGGTAAAGGATTCCATTGAAGACCCTTTCAAGTAGGTGACTTGGTTGGAAGGCGTTTGCATTGATTTATGCGTCAAAGTTCAAAGTATGACCACTGCATCAAGGGTATGTGAGTGCTACTACTTTGTAACTAGCTTTGTCTTCTAAATAGTGGATATCCTAGGTTTGGCTGCCCCGAAGTGGTTTTTCTCTTAACTGAGTTTCCACTTCGTCAACAAAATATTTGTTTCCTTTAAATTCCGTATTTAATATTTTGTTGCACACTGTTCACACACACACGGTTAATTAGATGTCATATTATTTTCGTATATATATTTTGTTGGTTTTGTGGATTAGGCCAATAGGTTGGTTTGGAAACCAAAATATGTTTTGATAGGGAGTTCTATTCTGAATGGATTGTGAGTTGGGAATATTTCCATGTCTTATGTATTCACTGTTCCTATTGACTATTGGTCATGTAATTTTGGTATATTCGGTCGAGGTTAGGTTCCTGTTACTTGTGGTATTCTAGAGCTAATGCAGACAATGTGTTAGTGAAATGAAAGCCGGAGTGTTATGTTTGATGATTTCTAGATTTTGATTATAAACTATGTTGTTGGGATTTAGTTGTAAAGATGTGGACTGATTTAGGATTATTATGATTTGATTGTTTAAAAGAATTCTGGGTATGTAAAATAAAATGAAAAATGATGATTTATGGAAAATAAATAAGTGGTTGTCATTAGAAATTAATATGTGAAATAGGCTAAATATTTGTAAATGATTTTCCAAGGTAAATCGATGATTGTGTCTCTGTGTATATGATTTTGATTCATGAGTGATGAGATTAATATTCTGTATACGTGTAATGTATTTATTGCAGATGATGCTTGAGAAACTACACCAAAGGGTTGTAAGTATTTCTAAAATACTTGCTGAGTATGATACCAATTTTCCATAATACCATAGTTATAGATTTATTTATTGTTTGTGCATGTGAATTTACATATATTTTTTTTTTTAATTAAACTGTTTAATAACAAAACTAGTAAGTAGAAGGGGAATAGGCCAATGGGACATTTGGATTCCGTGTTAACTTAATAAATAACCTGGTGTTGGGACCTTTGGCTTCTAGTAACAAACCAATAACCTTTAAGTGAAGGGACCTTTGGCTCCCGAGACAACACATTAATCCTGACCGTTGGATTTATTACAAGACGAGCGCAAAAAAGAAGAATTAAGATATTAAATTTAAAACTATCATTATGCATTGCTTTATAGATATATGCATAAACAATCTATAACTATGACTTGCAACCATAGGCCATAAATTGCATATACATATGAATATGAAGTTATCTTTCATTGTGCTTTCCCTTTTCTAAATAAATTTATAAGCATCTTATTATGTAAAACAGTTGACTCACACATCACAGTATGAGATTGTGGAAGTACCCACAATCACATACTTATTGGTGCAGGTTTTTGAGACAAGGATTGAATTGCGCTAGCATTAAAGAGTTAGAGATAAAGTTAATATAGCTTATTGCATTTGGTTGTAATTACTTGTGTTTAAGTCATTTTATATGTAATATACTTAGAAGAATAATTATATTTAATAGGATTTCCCATGTATGTTTTTGGTGTCATTGATGACACTTGCTTAAATGTGTTTAGTGTTTAGTTAAATGACTTTTAATAAATGTGTAGAAGTATTTCAGTCAGCTCAATGTGTTATGATTCCAAAGCTTTTATGTAAAAATATATTCTGCTGACATTTTATAACTCTAATGACGTCATAACGGCATGTGCAAAAATCAAAATTTTTCACTTACGCATTTTTTTAAAAGGTGGGTCGTTACACGAGGGAAGTCGTTCGAACCATCAGCCCCCCTCTAACGGAGGGAGTTCTGTCTGTGGCCCCATTGGCCACTCTTCTCTGTATCTCAGACAATTCTGAGTTTGAGGATGTTGTCCCGACAACTACCGTGGAGCCAAATGCAAATGAGTCTGCTAAAGTCCCGATAGATACTGCGAAGCCAAATGAGGATGAGTCTATTGTAATCCCTGTATCTACCGATGAGCCAAATACAACGAGTTTGTTAAAGTCCCAGTAAACACTATGGACCCTACGATGTGACGCCTCCAAAATTAGGTAATTGTTTTACTTAACTTGGAGAATTACTAGCAGTATCTCTAGAACAATTAACTGGTAATTGCCTAGCGGAACCACCCTTAAGATCTAATCATAGTTTATGCCATATGGTCTATTCAGGATATTAACTCATTCCCATCAGGGTTGGTGTTGTCTCGAGGGACCTATAATACAACATTGATGCCCTGGATATGTACTCATACCGTCATATAATAGCAGCCCGACCAAGTCGAACTTCGGGTGGCCTATACTACTAGCAAAGCCGTAACCGTTACCCTTATTCAAGCATGTGCGGTGGTCACAAAACAACTATTGGATCTAAGGCCCATCATAACACATTATAATCATTTGACCATAAAGAACAATCTATATAATAGTAAGCTCATAGCCATTTTACATCACGTACCGGTGTACCATGTCATACAATGCAGTGATATGGTTCATTTATCATTTTATAAAATAGTAATATTTGTCTCGAAACAGTTATCAAATACTTAAGAAAATTTAACAGGATTATAACATATCATTAAGAAAAGTTAATTATACTCAGTCAGCTAACATATCACATTTGTTGTGAAGTCAGCTTTGTAAGTATTTACTTACCTCGTCGTTCATCCATAAAATGGGACATCTTGGGTTCTTGCTACTGTGAAACATATCCTAAGATTAATAACACTCCTTAATCTATAAATAAAATCCTATTTTTAGCATTTCTGGTATACTTTGGACGTTTGGCAATATGTAGGATTGTTCGACTCACGGGTGACGAACGTTTGTACAAGGCTCAGAGAAAGTTCGATGTTACCAAAATGCTTGAAAATCTAAAGACACTCTAATCTAGCTTGTCAGTTCTTAATTTAAAGTTTCTAATAGAAATAGCATTATAAAGGCATTATAAAACATGTCATTGTGATCATTTATGAAAATTAAGAGTGGATATAAACTTATATTTTGAAAAGGAAAAATAATCTATAAAGCTTGCATGTAATGAAAATTGCTAAAACAAATAACGAGCCAATAGGGATAGAATATTAAGAACATGAAAGAAGGGTTAGGCAACAAGGGTTACCTCAAATGAAGGTGGATTATCAACCCAACTCCTTTTTCTCACTTTAGAACTTTCCTCTAATAAAAAGTGTGATAGAATAAGTGCATGGAGAAGAAATAGTATTGGAAGACGTAGAGTAAGAGGAATTTATAGGGAAAAGAATGTAGATGATAAGGATCAATTGATCTGGCAATTTGGGGAACATTTGACAAGTGAATCGCGAACGTTAGTGTAAAATTTAGGGTTAGGCGATCGTTCGGTGTATGATCGTGATTGTTTGTGGTACAGTCTGACACACATGCTGAAGGCGTGGGATGTACCTTTCGACACATTATAAAATGTCAATAATCGTTCATGGGGGAAACCACGAACGTTCTTGGTGGGAACCATGAACGTTCCTGTTGGGAACTTCGAACTTTCGCAAAGGGATAAGGATGACTGACTACGTTAGCTAGGGTTTCCTTTGTTTGTTCGCGAACGGATAGCAAACGTTCATTTCAGGTTTGCACCAAAAGTTCTTAGAATCACAAAGAACGTTCGGGGGAAATAAATACTAACCAAGGCATTTTTATTTTTATTTTGTAAAAGGTCTATGTTATAGGATTAATCTTATGAAAATATTGATTTTTGTACAAGGCATTACATACGAGGGGTCTTCTCTCTTCTTTCGGGCCTTCTGGGACCTCCATGCCATAGCTGACCGCACCCTTGAGTTCTGTGTATAGGGTCCCCCTTTAACGAGTCCTTCTGGGAGGAGGGCTCCTTTAGTCAAATCCCTCGGAGACGATCTTAAAGGGCATCCCCTTAAGGAAATTTCTAAGCTCCTTCCGGAAGATTATACCAAAGGGGCGGGGAGAACCACGCTTGAGTGGTTCGTGGACATCCTTATCCGCCATCACTACTCAGTAAGTTTTTTTTATCCTTCTTTTTCTTTTGTTAAGTCCTTTATGAATTTGCCCTGAACTTTGTTTTTTATTTTTTAGTCATCTATCACGCTAGTAAGCCCTTAACTTTGTTTGGTTGACTTTGCAGGAGTTTTTCCACCATTTCTTCCCATTACCATTGATGATGCCCCCACCTTCAACTGTAAAATTTTGAATATTTTTGAACAGAAGCCAATGTCGTGTATGTTTTTGATAATCTGATCTATGAGGAGAAGTTTTGATTGTTCCATACACCTAGTATAAAGAAACACAAAAACTTGTTCATTTCCTTAGTCATATAATAACTACATGTTAACTACTGTAGCTATGTGTTACAGATGTATGCATATATACATGTTCCTAATTGAAAGAAAAGATAATGCTATAAAAATATAAAATGAAAAGCGGAATAAAGAAAATAGGAACAAGGATTTTTATGTGGTTTGGTCTACAACCTACTGTAGCACCTAAGTCTCATATTGGGAAGATGAGTAGACCACATATAGTAGGTGATTTATAAAGTCATGAGTGCTAAGTGATGAGTGCAAAATATTGAATATTTAAACCCCTTAATTTACATTAGTTAATTCTTTAACTGTGTCTTAATTTAATGTTTTGTGTTAGATTTTTGTTTTTAGTGTTTTGTAAGTTGCTAAAGGAAAATGACAGCTTTAAGATGAAAAATGTAAAGGTTGGAAGAAAGCACACTTTGAGAAAACCTGGATGATTTGATTATGTTTAACCAAATCAATTAAAGAATTAAATCGAAATTTCTCTAATTGGAGTCAAAATCGAATTAGAATTCAGATTCTGCACATGTCATAATATTTTAATCATAACTTTCATCTCGAGTATCAGATTAAGGTGAAAGTAATGGCATTGGAAAGCTAACCCAAAATAATACAAATAATTGTGAAATAAGATTTTCCTAATTCAAACGTCTAAAAGTGTCCTGTAATATAAGAAAGCAAATCTGGACAAATCCTATTCCGATTTGTACTAGGATTGCTTTCAAATTTGACTAGGAGATTGAAGTACGATTTTTTTGGAATTTCTAGGGCTTCTAGAATTTGTTTTCTCTCTATAAATAGATTGCTAAGCTTGAAGAAAAGAAGGAAGGAGAAGCTAGAGACCATAAATATTTTCTTTTTAGTTTAGTTTTTCTTTAGGTTAGATTTTATTTTTCAAAATCATGTGTAGCTAATTTCTCAACTAAGGTTAAGGATGAAGCCTCATCAATGAAAAGCAACAATACTTCCATGTAAGTCTTTATTATCCGATCTTATTTGGTTTAATTTTTTCAATGTTTTACTTATTTTCAATGTGTAGAATGATTCTTGGATATCTTTTGTGATTCAAGGATACATTTGATGATTTAAGATAGTTTCACATAATTGCTTGCTTGGTTTTTATTTATAAAATAATTGATTATCCCTTGTGATTTATTCTACGGATACAATTGATGTTTTGATTTAAATTGGATATCTTGTTGTGATTTACGGATACACTTGATGATTTAATTTAAATTGGATTTCTTTTGTGATTTGTGTAAAGAATAGATACATGGGATGATTTTGATTAAATATTTGAAGTATAGTAAAACATAACTAAGATTTTAATTGTGAGAACTTCAGATTAATATTGATGAATATGGAGTATGTTGTTATGATTTGGTGGGTGTGGATTTTAAACCTTAGTACCTTTTGTTTTGTTTTGTTTTGTTTATTTTATTTATGTTTTCTTTTGTTCACCAAAATCAAACCCTTTTTTGGAGCTAGGTTAGGATTTGATTAATTTAGTCATAAATTTTGTTTTCAAAAACACAATTCCTTGTGGGATCGACCTCGCACTTGCAATCCATTAACTGCAAACAATTCATGCACTTGCGAGTACAATTAAAATTCACATAATTAAGTTTCACATTGCCTAGTTGTTAGGTGAAACTAGGGTTTATAAGGAATTCTAGAAAAATTCCAAATTGACTAGTCCTTTTTGGGCTGATAGCCTAGATGTGGCTAGCTTTTTTTTTCTGAGTCGTTACAAATGGTATCAAAGCCTCCTAGTAATGTCAGGCCATATGGTACTAGAGCGCTGCATGACGTGGCCCTGACGAGGACGTCAAAAGTGTAAGAGGAGGAGTTTGTAACACCCTAGTCCCATATTGGAAAGATGAGTAGCCCACATAGAGTGAATGGTTTATAAAGATAGTCATGAGTGTTACGTCCCACATTGCCTAGTTATTAGGTGAAATTGAACTTTATAAAGAATTCTAGGAAAACTCTAAATTGACTAGTCCTTTTTGGAGTGATAACACAGATGCGGCTAGCACTTCCTGGGTCGTTACAGCTACGTTCATAGGATAAAGCCTAAAGGGCTGCATTTTTCTCTTATTCCTTGATATTTTCACAATACATGAGACTCCTATTTAAATGAGAGTTGAGATAAATAAGTATGGTAATCCAGTCTGATTGAATTGATTACCATTAAACCTAATTACAATCAACCTTATAAAAGGGAAATAATATACAATATCATTTTAATATAGGAAGAATAAGACGACAGAGATCTCATTCTCTCTAAAGAGAGTATGTAACAAAAGAATTTCACTTAAAAGAAAAGATAGCAATCTAAAATCCACAATCACAATAAGAATAGCTAGAGTACAACTAAATCAGCATAACATAGATAGTTAAATCTCTCATAGTACGGTCAAAAGACCAGTCATCAAATATAATACAGATTCAAAGCCAAAAGAGCTAAGAGTCATAACAACATCAAAGGTCAAATCCTACACTTGAGAAGATAAAGCATAAAGATAATATCTATCATACCCTGACGGTGATCTCTACCACGTCTCCATATTCCGAATAACCACATGGGATCTAACTCCTTAAAGATAATCCTGAGAACTCCCTCTACCAGGACCATATGCTACTTCGGAATTGCCATCAACTAAACTATCTATAAAACAACACATGTTTTATAGGTGGAAAGATACAAGTGTAAGTCCATGACTTAGTGAGTAATAATATCCATGATACACATGTTATCATATGGTGAACTCAGTTTAAGATAAAAAGCACATGCATTGAGATATCATTATACCCCTTTTCATTTCATAAAATGGTCATATATGCAGTATAGATATACTACATGTTTATAACAAGTATTATGTTATAGTTCAATTTTACATGGTCTATCCAGGATATTAATCCCTTCTTGGCAGGATTGGCGCTGTCTCCGAGAACCTGTAATACAACACCGGTGCCCCGGATATGTACTCATACCGTCTTATACTAGCAGCCCGACCAAATCCGACCTTGGGTGGCCCATGCTAATAGGGAAGCCCTAACCGTGACCCCCATTCAAGCATGGTGCGCAGGTTACAAAATAATCATTGGATTCAAGGCCCATCATAACACATCATAAACTTTTGACCATAAAGAACAACCAATATAACAGTAAGCCCAATGACGTTATCCCGCACAAGACGGTGTACCATGTTATACGATGCAATTTAATCTTCACCTTCTTTTACATTTATGCTTTTCAAGAACTCATCATTTCCATTATCTTGTCATTAATCACTTGTTTTCACAAATAGAGTTCACAGTAGTCAAAAATATATTTCATGTGAGTTGTAAACATACATGTTTGGTACATAAAACAATCATGCTATGCGGGAAAAATAATAACAAGTATCCATGTGAGTTTTTACTCACTTTTATCATAATTCTTCTAATGCTCCATAACCTTGAAATATGAGAAAACCTATTGTTAGACCTAATCCCAAGTTAAAAGCTAAAACTATGCTCTAACAAGTTCAAAACGGTTATTTTGCCTACATTGCGAACGTTCGTGCTCAAGGGTCAAACATTTGTGATACGATGTGCAAACATTTGTCCTATAAGGAATTATCACTCGAAACACGAGAGATCGAACGTTCGGCCAAGGGGATCGAACATTTGTTCTTGGAATAAATTGTATTTGAACCTAAGTCACAACACTATCTCATGCAAGAGTTACAATGCCTAGAACATTAAAAAAATACAATGTCTAACATCGAGCTAGCATTATGATCAAAATAGCAACTAGAGGATTAAATCTACGATCAAAGCTATAAAGATAAACCAACATCCTAGCAGCTACAAAATGACGGTTCTAAGGTAAGGACATTACCTCCTTTAAGGAAAAATGTTTTAGTCTCACTGAAACGATCTCACACACTTTCAGCAGAGTAACACTAGCTCCAAAGGTCGAAAATACCTAAAATAAATGGAAAGGGTGGGGTATTTATAGGGGAAAGGTCGTAATGGATAGGGATGAAGCAATCTGCCACCTGTCGAACGTTTGGTACTCGGGTGCCAAACGTTCGTGTACTATTTCAAACTTCCTTTGTACAGTCTTCGAACATTCGTGTATTATCATCGTACACACCTATTGTTTTTGGGTGTTGGGACTGGTGTCCAAAACTCCAATTGCATTGATGATTCTTTTCTATAATTGTATAATATTGTACATTTGACATTTACATTAATGTTTTACAAGTGCATATATGTTTGACTATTTTCATATTATATATGTGTAAGGTCCCTAAGTTACATTGGATTTGACTATAATGTGAGTAATGAGATTATCACACAAAAGATCATAGTCATAGGTTCTTGTATTGTTCATAGTTGTAAATGGAATTGAGAAATCCATCTATACTATAACACGTCAATCTCAATGATCTATCTTGATTAGAAGAAGCAGGTAGAGCTTCAGGTTGATATGTTGGTCTAAAAGCAAGGTAGTGTCATGCACCGAATGGACTACGTGAGTTATTATTCTTTCAACACCGTGATAAATAATGATGTACGTGGATGATGAATTATAATAGTTAATCCCGATAAGATTGTAAACTCACATGTAAAGTGTAAGCCACTTTGATATATAAGAGTGAGATCAATCAATGGTCAGCATATCTGTGCATTAGGTGATCATATGTAGTATTGTGGGAATACAGTCTTCAAGAAGAAAACCAAATCATTTGTCATGGAATAAAGTGAAAGGAATATTCTCCTTGGTGTTGATTTAATGGGAATGATTATCCTTAAGCTTAGGCCTGAGTGTTTAAGTGGTATTTACTGAAATGTTGTTTTATGCAAGGTGAGCTGAAATCTCATAAGGTACTATGTCATACGATACAATTATTCATAGTATTTTACATAGAAGCATTTACAACCTCATATTTTCATCTTTTCATTGATCATCAATTATTTTCACAAAGTAGAGTCCACATAATTCTAAAATGTATTTCATGCGCGTTGTAAGGATGCATATTTGATATGTAAAATAATCATGTCATAAAGAATTGAAATAACAATTATTCGTGTGAGTTTTACTCACTTTGCTCATGCGATTTGACCAGGCAATCCACCAACCTCCAAATCTATGAAACAGTCTATTTTCAGTCCATGATCTAGATAAAAATATCCTTAAATCTAAACTAGGGGCAAAATAGTGATTCTGTTTGACCATCAAACACTCTATTATCCTGTCAGTTGCTCTATAACCTTACTGAACGTTCGATAATCGAGCAGAATCTCAATTTCCAACAAAGGTCCAAGCTTTGCAACCTAAGGTTTTTCTATGGCACTAACCACGGTTCTAAACAACAATAACACCTCCATGCATAAGAAAGTACGTCCAACATTAAGGAGAGACTAACCATCACTAATCTTGTCTTAGGACTTAACACAACCTTATAAAGGTAAACCCAAAACGTAGATCTACAAGATAGAGTTGCCTAAACCACCAAAAGAACACTAACATAAGCTAATCAACCTAATAGCATCAAACAAAATGAGTTGAGTCTAGGGTATTACCTCTTGAAGAAGATAAGACCAAAGGCAAACTCATTCTCCCTCTCCAAGCTTCCACTCTCTCTCTCTCTCTCTATAGGGTTCTCTTAGCTCAAAAGGGCAAAAATGGAGTCTAAGGGGCAGAAGGTCCCTATTTATAAGATCTCACGTGAGTCTAAAAGATTGAGGTATCTTAAAAAAAAAAATTAGAAAAAAAAAGAACTCTCTAATAGGCATCTAACATTCGGAATCCAACTTTGATTGTTCAGGGTCCATCAAGCGTTCGAGATCCAACTTCGAAAGTTCGGGAGACACATGAAATTCTTAAAAGTCCAACATTTCATTTTGTAACACTTACAAAATCTCAATACTCAATTGTAACACCCAAGGAATAGCATGCCTAGATTAATAATATATGCATATGTGTGCATGAGTATAGGATTTAATTAATTTAGTTATAGATTAAATAGAATTCAATCGAGCGACTTTATTATCCAGTGCGATATAGTTTACGTTAAAGCTACAAATGTCCTTTACTTTTTGAATCCATTTTGTGTAATCGGTTCCAGATGAGTAAAACCTGCCTAGTTAGTTCAGTTAGCTTAGTTTGGTTCAAAAGGAACTAGATTTGGTTGTACAATTTAATTATTACGTGAGATATGATATGTAATCCTATAATATATATATATATATATATTATGTAATCTTGTTATAGATTTTCTCAATCCAACTGTTGAAAATTTGGCTATTGAAGAGTTTGTACTGTTTTAATCCCAGCCTTACAAGTCTCCTATATATAGAGCTGTTGATCGACCGATCGATGCACCAAGGAACAAAAATTTTTTAGCAAACACTCTTTCTCACGTAAACTTTCAGTTTTCTTCCCTATTTTAGTGCAGAAACTTAAGCATGGAAATCTCCTTGTTTCACCATATTTCCCAACACCTACTAAGCTAAATTAAAACCTTAAATTGCTCTCTTTTCACCACAAAATCAGTAGGAATCAAAGTCAGAAACTGTCCCTGTTTTGTACTAAAAAAAATAGAGCATTATTTAGTGGTGTTTTCTTATTCTGGACAGCAACTTCTTTTGCCCATTTGGGTTACTTTGGAGCAAGTTTCAGAGGGTAATATTTTCCTCTACTCCTTTGATATCAGTGTCTCTTTTCCTTTTAATTCTTATGTTGTTCACCTTTTTCTTCTCTTGAAGAGAGACACCAAATACATATAATATAAACTTCTCTTTTCTTTGTGAACAGAGGAGGATTTCTGGCCAATACCGAAAGCAAATCAGTAAGTTGAAGCTTGTATAAGGCACGCGTGTGTTGGGGAGATTGTGGGTTTACTAACTTGTAATAAAGTGTGTGTATATATATATATATATAGGGTTTGTGTTTTATTTTGGGTAAAAGTGTGTGAGATAATATAGAGGGCTAAATGTGTGTGTGTGTGTGTGTGTGTGTGTGTTTAAGAGAAGTGAAGATATATGTTTATGAGTAGTATGAGTGCATGTGTGTGTGTTGTTGAGTTGTGAGTGAGAACTGTGAACGTGTGAATGAGTTTTGGAGTGAAGGAGTTTGTGTGTGAAGAGAAAAGTGTTTGATAAAAGAGAAAAATGAATAAAGTGGTGTTGTGTTTTATTTTCTGCATGTTAGTATGTGCTAATAATGAGTGAAAGTGTGAATAAAAGAATAATGATCGAGTGTGTGTGTTTGTGTTATTTTAATATATATATATATAGAGAGAGTTATTTTGACTAAAGGTTTATTTATATGTAGAGTTATTTTTAATTATGGTGGTGTCACTACACTACTCAAATATTTTTGGATAATAAATAACATTCAATATCCAAATTGAAAGAACGGGATATTAATATTTTATACCATTATGCCGTTCATTTTATTAAATAAAAGGGTTATGTTAGTAGTTAGTACAGAATATAACAATGCGATTATATTTATATAACTATTATAATTTAGGTGTAGCTGTTGTAATAAGAAATGATCTCCTAATAAAAATAAAGAGTAGGTAAATTCACCTAGTTTTATTTGATAGTTTATTAATGCTTGGATATAATTATACAGCTTCTGTGGATAATCTTTGGAGCGGAAACAATAAGTATCTTTATACTTACTGAGGGTGATGCTAGTGGATTTTTCTATAATATTGTGATCATATGTAACTTTGCATATTTTATTATTTTAATAATCTGTATAATAACAAGCTGGGAATCTAGATACCAGTGGTACATGATGATTCACTGGTTGCCTAGGTGCAGTGAATGTAAAAATACCGAAAAAGAGAATAATAAATACAAAAACTGGTGCATCTAGATCACCAGGGAAGACCCAGGTTTCCAGGAGCCTAGGCTCCCAAAAAATACAATTAAAAGTTAAATGTGACGAAACCTAGGCTTCAAATAAGACGCTAACTGTACCTAGGCCAACAGAGGAGTGGAAAAAGGGCAATGCTTAAAACTCTGCATTTAAAACTGTCATATTTACTGCTTTATGATTATGTTTATATTCAATCTATGACTATGATTAGCTACCATGGATCATATATTGCGTATACATGTAATTATAAAGCCATATATGCATTATGTTGCATTTATTAAATAAATCAGCATTCATTATATTATGGGAAACAACGGACTCACTTAGGTATTTTGTATTGTTGTTTTCTCTTTGTATTATTTATTAATACAAGTTATGAAGAAGAGGAGTATCAGGATTATCCAGACCCTTAGATGGATCCTGATATTAGTATTTGAGGCTAGGCTGCCTCCTTTTTGCGAACTACTATGATGTAGTTCATTAGCTTAATTTTCAGAAACAGTGTTTTATATTTCTGCTGGTATGTAACAATTAAATTCTAGTTATTTTGGTTTGTATATTTATATGTGCCTTGTATGGCACAAACACTATCTTTATGTGTAATTATTTTGTAATACTTTATTTATCTATTTTGAGGTATTTTCAGTTAGAAGCTCTGATGTGTTATTTATTCTCAAGTCTGTTAGATAATTCTAGATATATTATGTTGCCAATATTTAACTCTGATGATGTCGTAATGTCACGTGGAAATTGACAAATTTTCACTTACGCCTTTTTGGAAAAGGCAAGGCATTACATCAATTATCCCAACTAATGTGTAATTAATCCAGATTAAATGTCGAGGTATTACATGATCAGACACCGATATGTAGGTTTTACATATGAGAGTTGGCATGGGGCAAAATTATTGGTACCAAGGTAATCATGCTCAACTAAGTTTATCATCAAATGTTATAGTGTGATCAAGTGGAAGATGATAATATGATGTACGGATGATCACACCATAACAAGTGTGGTCATCCCACACCAAGTCATTTCTATGGAATGTAATAACTTTCATGAAGGTTAATTATGAAAAGTGTTGGGAATAATCCCACTCAGCCAGGCCCATTTCAAAGAGTACGAGACTCTGAGTCTACATTGACTCATTGGTGATGGCGATTATGGCTCGTAATCCATCAGGTACAAACCCACGAGTATGAATTTGGATACCCTGGAGCCTCGGGAATGCATTGCCCCAGGAACTGGCATAGCGAACCAGGGGTGGCGATGAGCGATCCCGGATTTTCTAGATGGCACCTAGTTCCTAGAAGTTCGGGACCAAAATTAATCTTGGATTTTCTACCTAGAATCTTACTTTGAGATAGGTAAGGAAAGAATCCCAATTTGGGAAGGTAGAGGATCCCAAGTCTAGGCAAGACTTTGACAATGCTCCTAAGTCAAGAAAGGGGAACAAAACCCTAATGCAGGTAAGCCCTCATCACTCAGCCTATAAAAAGGCCCTTACACAGTTACACCAGGTATAAACTTAAGACTAAATTTTTGTGATTTGCCATTATTTTCCCTCAGGACCTTACTTAGGCATCGGATCGAGTGAGATCCATCGGCAACCCCAGTGTGTTCTCTTGATGGTGTTGGCTCTCTTTGCGGTGGAACGAGAATTCCTGAGACGTGAAGAATATCGGTGATCACTAGCTCACGCTATACCGAAACTGTACCAATAAAAAGTGAACCAGTACAACTCTTGTGAAAAGTTGCATTGCATTCTATAAATATAGAACGAAGATCAGAATGTTTTACACACTATTTTGTTCTGATAAAACCGTTTCTCTTTGTCCTCCTAAATTTCTACCCAAACAGAAAAAAATCCTTTCATGTATTTTGTATTCCATCTTCGTCAATTTTTAACAAATGAATATTATTCGTTTCACTTGAAATCTCTAAATATTATATATATATATAAAGAAAAAGAAAAGAAAAGAAATCTCTAAATATTTATTTACTTTACAAAAGGAAACTTTTCTCCAAATCACAGCCCCGTCAGCCCGAGATGCGTAATTTTCATTCATGTCGTCCACTTCTATACTCTCTCCTTCCATTAAAATCCTTCATATATCCTAACACATCTCTCTAAGGAGACAATTATCTCTGCTAAATGACTAGAAACAATTAATCCTGTGCCACACGGAAGCCAATACTAAATTAATGACCAGTTAGGCAAAGGCTAATTGATCTGTTAGGCGACGGATGTGACGGTCCAATTAGAAATCACCTGGTCAACAATAATAATAGAAGAAAGTCTTCAAGGTTCACCACTTCACCTTATTGTTGGTATGAGATTATATATTGAATACAACATTTTGTTATTGCTTAAAAAATAGACACATATCTATTAATTTAACTTAGAATACACATATTCATACAATTTTTACAATTAATTAATTATAAGTAATGCTACATATTATATTTTTATCACACAAATATTTCAAAATGCTTATATAACAGTCCAAATCAATTATTATATTAACTTTTGCTAAAAAATTAAGAATTAATATCAATATTATTATGAGATATCTATAAAGTAAAAAATATAATACATAGAACCTGAATGGTGTTGAGCTTTCAAATCTTTGTGGTTGAAAAAATTAATTAATATTCAATTTCAAGCACCTTAAGAAGAGAAGAAAAGAAAAGAAAAGAGTAATGAAATGTCAACAATCAGAGCCAGTTAAGCAAGAATAAGCAAGGACAATTTATTTATTTTAAATTTTCCTATCATTTCAATCACGTGCAAAACATGTGTGAACCCAACTTTTTGAGTAAGGAAAATGGAAAATAACCAAAATACCATTACAGTGAGAAAGAAAAACAAAATTAATTTTAAGGATTTAGGAATATCCCAAGCCCCAAGGTGCCTATTCTGCGTGTTTAGGGTAAGCCGAATACGTACGCAGGAGGTTTTTGTAAAACGAAATGAAACGAAAAGAAATAGAAGAAAATCCCAATTCATTTCACATTCTCATAAATAACGCTCATATAAAATAAAAGAAAGTACACATGTCTTAGAAAAACATTTTATTTTGTAATAACACTCGTTTGTCCGAAAGGTGTGAGAGTCATCCGCTTAGGCAAAGCTAATCCTACGCTACCCACCTTCTTTGTCTCTCTTTTTCTCTGTGGAAATCTAAGCTGAAAGAGCGCAAATCTTTGGTTCTCCACTGGGTCTGGGCTTTGAGGTAACACCGACTTGTCTCTCTCTCCATCTGTGCAAGCCAAATTTGACACAATTAGAGTCATTTTACTTGTGTATATTTGAGCATAATTTACGGGAAATCGCTTCAAGCTTTGGTTTAATTTTGAAATTTATTGACTACCCATGTTTTTTGAGGTTGAGTTCCAAGTGGGGGTTTTATTTTTTATTTTTTAAGCTGAAGAACTGCAGTTTTTGTCTTCGTTAGAGGATGCTTTGTATGTACGCTGAAAAGTGCGGGTTTGATTTTCATTCTGTTGTTATGCTTTTCGATTTTCTTGTGTTTGTAGATGAATTGGTCAATAAACTGGGCAGAAGAGTGCTTCGTTGCGATTTTAGAATTTGATTAACTATGTGCAGCTAAATGAATTTCCGGTTGCTTTATTGCCTTTATGTTTCCTTGATTTTGTTTTTACATAAGCAGAAATGCATGTGGGGTATACTTGAAAGTTAAGAGCTGTATTGACAATCTTAGTGCTTTGGGCATGGATCATGTGTCAATAGAGACGGTTGGTGTTCTTTAGTCAAATTGTCGTGTATGTCTTCTTAGGTCGTAAGCTTTCTTTAATTTCTGAATGACAGAGAAAAGCTATCACAGATCTCATACTGTTAAATCTGTGTTTTTATTGACTTATACTCACAGAAATATAGTAAATAAGTGCCATTTGTTGAATTACATGGTGCCTTTGTGTCAAATATTGAAATCCCATTTCTGGAAATTTGAGTGTGGAATTTGAGGAATGAGGTAGGCCTGGTGTTGATTAGTTGTCAAAAGACCAAACTTTTCATGAATTGATTTATCTTTTTTGTTTTTGTTTCATGTATCATATCCTGTCGTGTATCCTGAGATGCATGAACACAAAATAAAACTTATAGAAAAAGAATATGCATGTATACATGAAAACAAATCATCCAATAAAATTTAAGAATCACGAACTAAAAATGAATGGTCCAATCCAAAGTCTCTAGAAAACTCCAAATATGAAGAACAATTTTTTTTTTTATATATAAAAAATATAAAAGAATATCTTCAATCTTTGATAGCTTTTGTTTACGGATAAGCCATAAAAGATGTTTGGGGACCCTAAAAGATTTAACTATCCAAGAAAAACCATAAATAAAGAAATAAAAGGATGCATTTTTTTGAGTGTATATAAAAGAAAGCCGCTCATCACACAATATGTGATAATGAATTATCTAATGGCCTTTTTCAATACTTCCAAGCGATTTGGAACTTTTTACAAACAATGCAATTCGTATTGGATGAGTACACTGTAGGATTAATCCAATTCTAAGAACTATGGTCTTAGTTTCAAATCTGAACCAATTCAAAAGGTTTATTGTGAAGTTTCTGCAGTCAATTAAAAAAAAAAAAGTTTCTGCAGTCAATTTGCTTTTTCTTCAGTTGGGACTAATGTTTTTGTGGATGTTATGTAATCCTACATAAGTTCATACCATACTCTTAACTTTTCTTATATCTGGATATACTTTAATGTATTTATTGGACGTTAGGTGGACAGCCAACATAAAAGTTTTAGTCTGAAAGGGTATTATAGAATCAACAGGTCCTTTGAAAATCATAGATGGGCTGTTCTATATGGATGTTCTGCTTCTTATGCCATTGGCTTACTACAAAGGGATTTTATTCTACATTCTACAGAAAATCTAAGAAACAGCATCTAGCCATGCTCATAATTAACTATATTGCTCTTTTACAAATTCTTGAGTGACTATGACATTGAAATCGTGATTAAAACATCTTTCTTGTTGCTCATTTTATTGCACAAAAATTGTCGAATTGTGAAAGAAATCAGGTTCTTATCTAAATTATTTGTTGAGTTTCTTGTCTTTTCCTCATCCTTTGTGAGATTTTTTTTTGATAACCTGGTAAAGCATCCCCTACACATTGGTTGGGTAAAACTTAGGCTTTCGCCCGCGGGCGTGGCCCCAAGGAATTGTTTGCACTCAAGGGGGGTTGAAGGCACCAAAGCCAAGTAACTTACGACTCAACCCCTTTGTGAGATTTGAATAGAGGGTTTGTAGCATTTACGATCAATGATTTAGAAAGGGTGTTGTGAGTTCCTATATATTAATTCATTCTTCTTAAAGCCTTTTGACGTCTCAAATATGAAATAGAGATTGAACCTCCAGCTTTAAATTTGAAAATTTCAGCTTAGTTCTGTTATTAAAAGTCTATATGTCATGGGTTGGTTTATCTCAATTAAACCCTAGATTGAGATCTCATATCAAAAGTCACGTGTCTAGACCTTATCCAATTGACTGGTTATTTATCTTTGTTTTAGTTGTTTGGAAATTTTGAGGCCAAAAATGCCGAAATTGGATCCCCCTTGTTTGGTTTCACAGGGATTACAAGATTGATGGAGAGTGTGAAAGTATATGTAGTTTAGTAGACTAATGATGAATTTGGTCAGGATATTTATGGGTTGAATTATTTGAAATAAGGGAAAGATCAGTTTTCATGCGATTTCAATTTATTCCCTAGGTTTCATTTAGATTCTAAGGCTTTCCTCTTATGTCAAATAGGTTCCTCCGTCAATTTACCGCCCAATTAATTAACGGGGCATGTCACGTCAGACCAATAAATTAATATCACATGGCACATTTTCTTTAAAATTACAAATATACTCTAAATAAAAAATTTAAAAAGTTATTTAAAGAGAGAGAGAGAGAGAGAGGTGGCCGGTAACCTCTGGTGAGGGGTGGCCAGCCACCAATTACTAGTGAGGGGGGCCGCCCCTCACCGGATGAGGGGTGGCGACCCCTCACCGGATGAGGGATGGCAACCCCTCTCCTATGAGGGACAAGGTCCCCTCACAGAGGGGTGGCCACCCCTTTTTGTGGGGGCGGCCTCCCCTTTCCCCCATTTCCAAATTACAAACACACCTATGACACTCTTATACTGAAAATGAGGGAGATCCTTCACATCCAGAGAGGGCAATTCAGGAACCAGATCAGGGCTAAGTTCTGGGAGGTGGTTTGCGCGAAGCACGGGATTGACTGGTACTTGGGGAACAACCTCCAGCTGGAGTGCGTCAACGTCTACTACAACGAGGCCAGCTGTGGCCACCTCGTCCCTCGTGCATCCTCATGGATATCAAACCTGGCACCATGGACAGCGTCCAATCCAGCTTCTACGGCCACATCTCCCCCCCCCCCCCCCCCCCCCCCCCCCCCCCCTTCTCAACTTCGTCTTTGGTCAGTCTGATGCCGGAAACAATTGGGCCAAGGGACACTATCCAAGGGTGCCAAGCAACCTCTTTGTGAGGGGACGTTGCCCCTCACAATAGAGGGGCCACCAGCCACCACCCCTCATCCGGTGAGGGGAACCCTCCTCACCAGTTAGTGGTGGTCACCTCTCTTGAAAAAAAAAACTGTTTCTAAGTTTTTAAATTTTTTATTTATGGTATATTTGTAATTTAATGTAATTGTGCCATATGGCACATACAGTGGATACATAACGTGTCAAACGAGAGTCATGTGACATTAATTGATTGATTTGATTTGACATACTGTTAATTAATTGGACGATAGATTGACGGAGGGACTTATTTGAAACCTTAGAAAAACCGAAGGACTTAATTGTCAAAATTGAAAACCTAAAGACTAAATTGAATTCTCATGAAAATCTAGGGACTAAATTTGATTTTTCCCTTGAAATAAACGTTGGTAGTGTAAGATCATAGGTTTGAATCCCTAGATCTGAAAATTCTGAACCTCTTTCCTTAGCCAATTGGGGCTATTATACCTATGCTAGTGTATTGTTCTTTTTGTTTTTTTTTTTTTTTGTCTTCTCAACATTCTTTTTAGATAAATGCTAGATACTATAATTTTATCAAACAACGCTAACGTGACACTCTGAACTAACCATTGGATTAATCATTGTTAAATTATATATATATATATATATATATATAAAAGATCCAATGGTTGATTTGGAGTGCCACATCAACATTGTTGGACAATTCTAGGATAAAAATATAGTATTTAACATTACTCTTCTTTTTATTATGTATCACTTGTTCAACCAAATCAATTCAATTTGCTTGACATGGTGCATTGGGATTGAGTTTACTTGGAGAACTTTTATGAGCTGAAAACTTCTATGATCTTTATTTTGGCAGAAAATTTCTGGATGAGTGTACAATGGTTAGCTTTTATATGTATAGTTTAGCATTCCTGAGTGTGGTGTGTTAGACTTCAGCCCTATAATCTTTGTATATGACATTTATGGGTTCAAGCCTCATTTACTTTCTCAAAGTTTTCATCCATAAGAACTTATCATTGAAAAAAAAAAGGGCTTTCATCTACAAGAAAAAAATCCTGCAGAACCTGTAGTTTTTCGATGGACATTACTTTTGGTATAATTTACTGCCATTCTCAAATATTTTTCATACTACCTTTAAGTTAGTTGTTGCTGGAGATTGTATGATCTATGATGGATGGAACTTGCATATAGGTTTTAATGGCTGTGATGTCATTTTTTACCCCTTTGTTTTATGAATCATGTCGATATCATGACTTAAACATCCTAAATCCTTACCTTCATGCTTGTTTGTAACAATTTTCTTTTACCCAGATCACGTTTAAGTTCCGATTTCTGAAGTTGACCACAAATTCCTTACAGCCCCTTTATGCCATTACCCTCTATTATAGTTAATTCCCTCATAAGCCCCCTGTTTATCGAATGTTGCACGCAGCTGCACATGTAAATTCTTATAATTTCCCAAATTAGAAATCGCACAGAAACTAACAACAGTTCCCTGGCCATTGCAGCAGGACCTCCCCCCTTCCCCCTCAACACCCCTTCTAATTTTATTCAGGTCTCTTTGGATTCCTCATGGATGTACATTATATAATTGTGCATTTGTGTTAGCAAAGGAATTGGAAAGAGTCATTTTTCTTCCTGTGCAATATTTATTTGTTTATTTTTTTCCATGAGATGGTTCAATCTCAAAATATACGTTACCATTATTGGTGGTGATGCTTGCGGCCTCCGGCTTTTGCCTTCTGATGCCCTGTGAATGCTTCAAAAGATAGATATAATGATTCCATTTTCATTAAAAGTCAGTTGTGCTTGATTTGTCATTAATGCTAAATTCAATAGCAATTACTTTGTTCTCATATTTCCATGTCCATATATTTGATGTTTCAGAATGCTCATGCCAATGCTGCCTCTAAGAATAGCAAGAAATAATTGATGGAGAATCATATGAAACAGATGAAACAGTGATTATTATGTCTGGGCTGATTGAAGGTCTTCCTGACGCTGTTGCTCTTATGTGCCTTGCACTTGTCCCTTTCTACCTTCATCCTAAGTTGGAGCTCGTTTCACGTTCCTGGCAAGCTGCTATTCGTAGCCCTGAACTATTTAAAGCTCGGCAGGAGATAGGTGCAACAGAGGATCTGTTATGCGTGTGCGCTTATGACCCTGAAAATTTATGGCAGCTTTATGACCCTCTCCACGACCTTTGGATTACACTTCCAGTTCTCCCCTCCAAAATTAGGCACCTTGCCCACTTTGGTGCCGTCTCCGCTGCTGGAAAACTGTTTGTGCTTGGTGGTGGCAGTGACGCTGTTGACCCATTGACTGGTGACCAAGATGGGAGCTTTGCTACCAACGAGGTATGGTCATACGACCCTGTAACTCGGCAGTGGTCCCCTCGTGCACCTATGCTTGTACCTCGTTCTATGTTCGCATGCTGTCTTTTGGATGGAAAAATAGTTGTTGCTGGTGGTTTCACCAGCTGCCGAAAATCAATTTCTCAAGCGGAAATGTATGATCCAGAGAAGGATGTGTGGATTCCAATACCTGATCTCCACCGCACCCACAATTCAGCATGTTCAGGGGTTGTGATGGGAGGAAAGGTGCACGTCTTGCACAAGGGGTTGTCGACGGCGCAAGTCTTGGATAATCCGGGGCTTGGATGGACGGTTGAGGATTCTTGCTGGCCCCAGGGTCCAATGGCAGTTGTTAAGGGTGCACTATACGTGATGAGTCATGGAATCATTTTGAAACAGGATGGGAACTTGAGGAAGGTGGTGGTTTCAGCATCTGAATTTCGTAGGAGGATTGGGTTTGCAATGACTGGGCTCGGAGACGAGATTTATGTTATTGGTGGAGTTCTTGGTCCTGACCAGTGGAACTGGGACATTGAACAAATGTCTGATGTTGATGTTCTGACAGTTGGGAGTGAGAGACCAACTTGGCGCCAGGCAGCTCCCATGACAAGATGCTGTGGAACTATTTTTGGGTGTACACAGCTAAGAATTTAGGTCTCTCTATTTGTTCTGTTTTTTTTTTTTTTTTTGCTGTGAAATTGTACTGTTGTTGCGAATTTAGATCCCTCCTTTTGAATACAATGAATGAGCTACCTTGTTTTATTTGTAAGCCATTATCCTTGGCCTTGTTTTCTTCTGCTGCTTTGTACTTGTGAAGGTCTAGCACCAGTGGAATGGACAAAATATTAGTGTTACCTTGCATCAATTTTATTCAAGTGTTTGTTCAAAAAGAACGACGACCAATTTGTTTGTTTACTAGATTTTTTTTCTATAATCTTTTGTTAAGCTCGTGACCAAGTTGGGAGAGAGAGAGAGAGGACTGCTCATCGAGTCGGTTTCAGCCGACCGATGGATGGTTTTGACCCAAATTGATCAATTTTAGGGAGGATTTATCCTTAGGTTTGTAAGTGAACAAGTCCGTTCAGTAACTCGTTCGAGATCAATTTAGATAAACTTAATTTGAATTCAGTTCTTTAATATATGAGTCGTTCGTGAATATAAAATTATGTTTGATTATTAAATAAGACATATTTGTATAAACATGGCTCAGCTCGATTAAAGCTTTTGAACATAACTCGTATCTATTCGGCTCGACTGGTTAGCTCATTCATATATATATATATTAAACATATATCATATGTGTTATAGTTTATAAAGTAAATATTATATCAAGTATAAGGTATAAGAAGTATACTAATATATGTATTATACTTGCTAATGTATATCAAAAGATCAAACCATGTGATCTATATTTTTCAAGATCGGATGGTCTGATCTATATTTTTCTATGATCAAACGGTTTGATCCAACGGCTATTGGAATTCGGAATGTTGACCAGATGGTTGGGTTGAAGTGGGACACGTGTTGAATCGAGGCCAGGATTTGAAACGTTAAAATCATGGGAGGCATTTTGAATTTTGGGCAAAGCTTCTTGTGGAAGCTTCCGGAATCCTTAGATCTTGAGACACCTGGCCGATATAACGGCCAGAAATGCTCCTTGCGGAAAAAAAAATCCCACATTTCTCAGCCCTTAACATTTTCTTATGGAGACTTCCCCTTTTATTTCTCTGCACACGGATAGCTGGCCTTTCATTTCCCTCCACCCACTTGTCTTATTCAATTAATGCCTCGAAAACTCCTTCCCTAATGGCTAATGAGTGTGTTTGGCAACACAAGGTACTACTCCAAAAGTAAATATATAGATATATTTAATTTAATCAACAATCACAATTTATAAAATATTTACATTGAAGGCAGCATATAAATGGTTTTCAACAAAATACTATAAAATGAATTTTCTTTAAATCCATTTTCTTCATTTTTGAATGTTCGAGTTTCTTTTCAAACAATCGAGTTGTCTTTTCCTTAAACTTTTGAAGTCAACCCTAAACAAACGTTCGAAGTATACCTCGAACATTCCATGCCTTCTTACCGAACGTTCCAATTTCCAACTCGAATGTTCCACATAACCCTATACTGAATGTTTGGCAAACCCTATCGAACGCTCAATCATGCCTAAAAAGCCCTTTAAATTTTTAGCCACCTCAATCAATCTTATCCATTCCCCATGCCCATAAAATAGCATACTACCCCCTTCAGCCCACATCCTTTATTCTTGCATTCCAACAAACCTTAAAACTAGAGAGAGAAAAAGTAGCATTTTGTGTAGTTCTATCCTCCAGTAAGCAATCCTTGAAATTCAAATTTGTTTTTCCTAATATTAGCATACTAACCTTGTTGTTTATCAAGCACTTTGTGAGTCTTAGCATGCCATGATAGGTCAATGATTTATCACATGGGATGGTTATATTTTCCAAAGAGATATAAACTTGTTCATATTTTTCATGTTTTATCACATTGTTATGGCTTAATACGATTTTATAGGGTTATTAGGACCTTTTGTTAAGTTAGAATGCAAACTGAGTAAAAGTTTTGATTCTTTATGCATTCTGGCATTTGTTGAATGTTCCACTGCACTTGACCGAACGTTTGACCCTCGATGGCTGAATGCTCGACCTCGAAGCCGAACGCCCAACAGTGACAAAAAATGAATAATTAGGATTTTTAATGGTAGATTAGTGTACCTACTACATGATTAGGGTTTCCAAGTGCATGGATTAGAACCCTCAAGGTATTGTTTATAATATTATGGTATGTTTCGCAGTAACGAGGGGTTCGAGATGTCCGAGTTTATAAATGAGCAAATGAAGTAAATAAATGCTTATGGAATTGTTTTTACTCTAACATGCGATATGTCAGAGGATTGAATATGCTTTACTTTTCAAATAATATATCCAGAACCTATTGATTTAGAACATGCTTAGATTACTTCAAATGGATAAATGCTTATATATGATTTTTCTGAAGAAATGAACAATGTTTGCATTACATGACGCGGTACACCAATATGTGTGGTAGAATGGCCCTTTGGTAAAAAAAATGTACATTTTATGTTTGGTCGTGGATCTAATGGTTCTTTGTGATCGGTGCAACATGTACGAATAGGGTCACCATGATCGCTTCACTAGTAGCATGGGCCACCTGAAGTCGGGCTGCTAGAATACGAAGGTATGCGGTAAAATATCTGAGGCACCAATATTTTACTGCGGGTCCCTTGGGATAGCGTCAACCCTACTAAGAAAGGGTTAAGGGCTTGGATAGATCATGCGGAGGAAAGTTATGACTATTGATATTTATATAAGTAAAATACATGATTTCTTGCATTAAAACACCGGTGACTTGTTATCAGGATTATGTTATCTTTCTTCGAAATAAACCACGCTTTTAGATGATATAATAATGAAAAGTTAAATAAATGAATGTTACAAATTGTCACTTAAAGCTCATTACATAAATCAGTTTCATGATAATTTACTTACCAAGTTGTGGACTTACGCAGTTACCTTTTTCCACCTGTCGAACACATCGATGTCTTTCAAATTAGCAGGTTATCAAGCCATAAAGTGAGAAATTCGTTAGGATGAAGATGCCAAGTGAATGACTTGCATTGTCATGTTTGCTTAAGTAGAAATAGTTGTTTAACATTATAGAAATATTTGTTTGGAAGCTCTTAGTCTATAAATGATGATATACATTGATTTATGGTTATGTTAAAGGATTTATTGCTAGAAATATCAAATCATTTATTTTCGCTTTACACTATATTATACTCTAATCACTACAAAAAATTGAGGATTTAGTAACGTGCAAATTTTCACATGTTACTAAAGTTTTTGGTAACGTGCGAAAATTTGCACAATACTAAATATTATATCAATATAATTTTTTAAAAAATAATATAATTTTAAATAATTAGTGACATGCTAAATTTTGCACGTTACTAAATTAGTAATGTGCAGAATTTAGCACATTACTAAATATTATATCAATATAATTTTTTTTAAAATAATATAATTTTAAATAATTAGTGACTTGACTAATTTGTCACGTTCCTAAATTTAGTAACGTGCAACAGTTAGCACGTTACTAATTTAGTAAAGTGCAAAATTAGTCACGTGCAAACTTTTGTATGTTACTAAATTAGTAACATACAAAAAATTGCATGCCACTAAATTAGTAACGTGCCAAATTTAGCACGTTACTAATTTAGTAAGGCGCAAAAGTTCGCACGTTACTAAATATTAACTTAATATAATTTTTTTAAAAAATAATTGAAAATTTAAATTATTAGTGACGTGTGAAATTTTGCAAGTCACCAAATATTAAGTTGGTATGATTTTTTTAAAAATTAATTTAAAAATTTAAATTATTAGTGATGTGCTAAATTTAACATCTCACTAAATATTAAGTTGATATAATTTTTTAAAAATAATTTAAATTTAAATGATTAGTGTCGTGCCAAAATATGAAGTTGATAAATTTTTTTTTAAAATAATTTGAAATTTAAATTATTAATGACGTGTCAAATCATGATAGAATAATATGATCGATAGACCATCTTATCGATCCTAGTGCATTAGTCCGATCGATCGTGAATGAGTTCGATCAATCATACTTGAGATAGTGAATGTTCGATCTAACTAACGTGCGATTGATACTAATAAGTACTAGTCCGATCGATCATGACAGTATCATAAGATCGATAGAATATCTTATCGATCAAAGTGTATTACTCTAATCGATGAAACATCCAATCAAACCTATTGCATTAGTTCGATTGATCGTGGTAGAGTTTGATCGACCAGACTTGACACAGTGAATGTTCCATCGAATGTTCGATCGATCCTAGTGTAGTAGTCTGATCGATCATGATAGAACAATATGATCAATAAACCATCCGATCGATCATAGTGCAATAATTAGTCTGATCGATTGTGATAGAGTTCGATCAAGTATACTTGAGATCGTGAATGTTTGATCTAGCTAACGTGCGATTGATCCTAATAAGTACTAGTCCGATCGATCATGACAAGATCATAAGATCAATAGAATATCTTATCGGTCAAAGTGTATTACTCCAATTGATCAAACATCTAATCGAATCTATTGCATTAGTCCAATCGATCATGGTAGAGTTCGATTGACTAGACTTGACAAAATGAATGTTTGATCGAATGTCCGATCGATCCTACTATAGTAGTCTGATCGATCATGATAGAACAATATGATCAATAAACTATCTGATCGAACATAGTGCATTAATTAGTCCAATCGATCCTAGTGTAGTTGTCTGATCGATCATGATAGAACAATATGATCGATAGACCATCCGATCGATCATAGTGTATTAATTAGTCTGATCAATCGTTATAGGGTTCGATCAACTAGACTTGACATAGTGAAGGTTCGATCGAACGTCCAATCAATCCTAGTGTAATGTCTAATCGATCATGACTCAACTCCACTTGACTTGGCTCGGTTCGATTACAACACTATTCCTACCCAATCAGCCGGTCAATTAGAGAGGGAAGAAACCCAACTCTATTGGGTTAAGTATGTTGAATAAACCGACATACCCAATTGATATATATATATATATATATATATATAATAATTTTTATACATATTTTTTTTTTGCGTAATCAAAGGGATTTTTCTACTAGCTTCTGAAACCCCAACCCTACATCTTTCTAGTTCCTTCACTCTCTATTTGCAGTCTGCCCCAGTCTCTAATTGTTATCTTCACCGAGCCCCTTCGTCACTGATCACTTTTTAGCTTCTAGAATCATCTTCCCATCTTGCCTTACCAATAATTTTCTCTACTTCTCTCGGTTTTGTCACCCATCATCTCAAATTGAGTAACTGCTTTTCATTGTCGATGATTCGATACAGACCAAACTCATGTTTCTCATTATTAGATTGGCCATTTAACTCTCGGTGTGTAACGCCCGGGAAATTCAAGCTCTTAAGAAATCCTTGATATTGTTGAGGAGACAATATCTGGAATATTCAAAGCCCTTAAGAAACTCTTAATTTTGTCGAGGAGACAATATTGGTAGGTTTTTATAAGCAAACCTAAAGTTGTTTTGAAAACTTAAAGATCAAACCCTTAAAACCCTTGAAAACCTAAAAGTTACATTTAAGCTTTAAATTTTGACTGAACCAAAAATAGGTCAAATGAACTCAGATGTAGTTGATTCAAAGACCGTTGTGCTCACAAAAGAAAGATCTATCACATGGTAAAAGTTAAAAAAGTCCACCAGTTGACTTTTTGACCCGAGCCTAAATAATCACCATGGTTCTAGAACATTTTTGTGTAGAAGTCAAGAGTAATGATGAAGGAATAAAAGATCTCAAGAATATCTCAAGAGTAATCATGAAAAGGAAGAAAAACCAGTAAAGCAAGTGTGAACGCAGAAAGTAGTTTACAGATATTTTGGCTTAATAGACAAAAACTTTGACTTGACTGGAATTAAGTCTAAATGAACTCAAAATGAGTCGAACTAAAAAGAGAAAATGTTTGTCTTGAAGTCCTCTATCTACCCTCAAAAGTTCACTTCAATCGGAGTCGTTTTGACCATTGAAAAGTAGGTCGAAGTAAGCTGCCCTCCATTTGGACGAAAATCCTAAATTCAAATAGATAATAAAGTAAGGACTAGTTTGCAGGATATTATCTAATAAGTTAGTTCTTTTATTACATTTTGCACCTTAATACCCCTACTTGCCTTCTATAAATAAGCATGCAAGGGCCTTGGTTTTTCCACACAAATCATAAACAACTTTCATCAAAGCTTGTACTTTAGTTTTCTCTCCCTCTTTCTCTCCTTTTACCACACGACCACTTTGGTGTTCTTGAAGGTTTTTCTCTCCAAATCAACTTGGTAAGTGATCTTGATGTATGGAGTGACTTCTTGGGTATTCCTAAGAAAGCTTTTATTTACTTCCACTATATTGAGTCCGAAAACTCAAAAGATATAGTTGGAATGCGAAACTTTCAAAGGATTATTTTATGAACCACTTGGCATCTCCTTCTTACTATTTGATTTTATTTCTTGTTTTTATGAGTTGTTTAAAGACCCAATAAGCTTAAGAGATAAAAGAATTAAAGTACAGAGTAATATAAACTGCCTTTTCATTTCATTGTCCTCATGACTTCATGAGTTGATCGTATTTATATTTCCTTTTCATTTCATTGTCCTCATGACTTTTATGAGTTGATCTTATTTATATTTCTTTTTATATTTCATTGTCCTCATGACTTCATGAGTTGATCGTATTTATATTTCCTTTTCATTTCATTGTCCTCATGACTTTTTTGAGTTGATCGTATTTATATTTCCTTTTCATTTCATTGTCCTCATGACTTCATGAGTTGATTGTATTGATATTTCCTTTTTCATTTCATTGTCCTTATGACTTCATGAGTTGATCGTATTTATATTTCCTTTTTCATTTTATTGTCCTCATGACTTTCATGAGTTGATCGTATTAACTCTTATTGTCCTTATGATATATTTTAATCCTTCAAGTTCATATTTGATGGTATTGGTCATATAGCCTCGTCATCAAATTATGAACCAAGGTTTTAAGATTGTTATAAGTGATCGTCTCAAACATAATGAATTGATGGATAATAATAAATATAAAGAGATGAGGGTCTATAAACAATAATTTGTTTGATAGATAATTAATATATATATTATTGTGTGCATGGATTTATATGCAGAAAAGAAGGCTAAGGAACTACATGGAGAAGAGAGTAAGTATGGATGTACTTATTGAGGGCGATTCTCTGTTTCATTAGGATTGTGTGGTGTGTGTTCATTGCATGGGTGTTTGTTCATGCATTTCATATTGTGCCTAATTAATTAAGGTATGTGTTAATGAACAAGCTGGCAAGTGGTAGCTACCAGTGGAAGGGTAAGTTGTAGCTATTGGGTCCAAAAACAATAATAAAAGAGCTAGAAAGTTGTAGCTATCAGTGGACTGTGTAATAATAGTCCAAAGTCCTAATATATAACTAATGCTAGAACTAGTAGGATTCCAGTAAAAATAGGTAAGACTTTAAGTGTGAGGCAATGGACGTGAACGGGTTCAGATAACCTAGAACGAGAGGTCTGAAGAAAGATGGTCATAAAACACCAAACTAAATGGTTATTACGATGCATATTCATATAACCCTTGCATTTGTATTATTTATGAACTGTTATTAGTTTGATAGTAACTTAGATATGAAAATGGATGACTCACTTGTTTGTCTATGCAAATATGATAACGCCATATTTGCATAGTTACTGATGCAAATCAGGAGGTTGAAGGCATGGACCTATATGCCAGCTTCGATGGTTTTTGAAACCATTACCGAAGTACTATGTGCTAGCTTAGAAATTGCTTGTTGTGTTTATGTGTGTTTTGTTTTATGGCATGTTGGTAGCGCGCCAAGCGGCTACGTGGATTTTAAATTTATAAGTTTACCACTCGCAATAGTACGTATCGATTGTACTATAGTAAGGGTGATCGAACCACAGAGATTATTGGTTGTTTTGCGTAATGGAATATTTAAATAGCGTATTTAACTTAACTTTGAAATAAAAATAAAAGTAAAGGTTGTAGAATTGAAGCTACAACAAGTAAGGCAAAGGAAAGCGGAAATTGAAAACAAACTAAGAGAAAACTTAGGATATTGATCTTATCCAATCCTCCACCAATGAAATGCTTAAAGTATATATGGACCTTCCTAACATGCTTGATATGAGCGCGTAATGGGCGTCAACCATTACGACGACCTCGACACGAAAATAATTTCGTTAAGACGTAGTTATAAAGCACCTAGTTTTACATTAATCTACTCCACGTAAAGATTAAACTATAATTGAAAAACATTTACTCTACCAAAGGTGTGGAGTGACTAATGCTCCCTAGCTTACTACTCTAAAACACATCCCAATAAGCATACAAGATATACGAAAACCCTAACTAGGCCACAATGATAAGGTATCTAGTTTCACACCAATCTATTCCATGTAAAGATTAAACTACAATGGAAAGACATTCTATACTACCAAAGGTATGAAATGATCGGTGTTCCCTAGCATACCCTATAAGGTGACTCTAATAGGTAGTCATACATCAAGTCAGATAGAACCATTGCAAAAGACATCATTCTTATTTCTAAGAATGTTGGTTTTACTCAAGAAATCTAAGAAAACTCATAGACAAGTTTAACTCTTTTCCATGAATAAATAGATTGGAATCTTGATACCAAAACCTTTTAGCATGGGTTTTGATATCCTCTAGCCCTCAACAATCATCAAACACATCTAGAAAATCCTAAGAACATCAAGAACACTACATGGTTTTGGATAGGATTAGGATCAAACCCTAAGAACTAAATTAGCTAGACATGAATTGAATCTAATCTAACATGAATTTAAAGGAAAACAGTAAAGAAACAAGAAGGAAATGAATTAAAAACAACTATATTAAAATCATAAAATTCGGATTACGAAAAAGAAATAAAACCTAAGCTAGAACATGAAGAACAAAGAGGAAAAAGAAGAAGAAATTGCTCTCTGGAATTAAGCCCAGAAAACGTGCATCAAAGTAAACTAAAACATGAGAAATTAAAGTGGTACACCTGAGAAAATCCGAACAAACCCCAAAAGATGCATATTCTAACCTAAAACCCTCATCTCATATATATAGAGAATTGGATTTACAAAAGACCATCAAGAGTTAATTCTAGCCGCACAAACAGAGCTGGTTGGCATCCATTTCTGTCCATTAAACTCAACTTTCAATTTGGATCGCACAAAGATTTCGAAATATCTTGACCTTCTGGAAGACGCGAAGTCGATCGATCTACTTTTATTTCGATCGATCCAATTTTCGATTGATCTACTTTAAAGTCGATCGATCCAATTGCCTTAACCAATTCTTCAGCTCCCAGGAACAATCTCAAACTCTGAAAATGAATAAAATACCCTTGATGTATTTTCAAGTCTAATTCAAGTGTTTTGAATTAGATTTCAATTAAGACCTGAAAATAAGACAAAACACAAAAACTACAACAACACATTATATATACAACAAGAACTAGGTCTAACAAATGCAAATTAAGGGTTCTTGAATCGAATAATTCAAGACTTATCACATGTAAATATGTATAACGATGTCATGTTTGGCACGCTTTATGTTATATGCTTAAGTGCCACCTGTGGCACTAATTTTGATGCACCTAATGTGCATATGGCATCTAAAGATAAACCTAAGTAAATTTTAATAAATGTATCAAGGTATTTCAGTTAGCTCCAAGGTGTTATGCTATTAATTCCTAAGACTTTAGAAAAAAAAAAATTCCGCTGTGAGAGTTTATCTCTGATGTAGTAATGTCACGTGGAAACCGGAGGTTTCTGCTTACGAATTTGCTGGATCAAATTCGGGGCGTTACACGGTGACTCTCGACATAGCAACTTTGACAGTCTTATGGCTCAACTTCTAATTATCAGATCAATTGGTCGATCGATAAACTGATTGACTACCGACTTGAAAAGGGTCAATCGAGTTAGTAAATGACCCATTTGTTAGTCGGTCGATTATCAAAACCAACTACTAATGGCCGGTAAGACCCAAAAGGGTTGGTGCTTAACCTTTAACCCTAACAAACTGGTGAGGGTTTAAAAAGAAGGGAAGGAAAAATAAATTATCAATTGACATTATGGACGCTATTGCTACCCACCGCCGATATAACTTGGACTTGGTGGGGCTAGAGTCAAGCTATGATTGAACCTGTTGCTTCCTTACTGTCTAGGCTCTTTAGGATATTGGTTCCCTAGAAGGTAAGAGTTATTATGGTCACATTCAACTAGAGTCTTCATGACTAGTCTCCCCTCGTTAATCGTTTTTTCATCACCACAGAAATAAAAAAGAAGAGATCTTATTGTTGTTAACTTTGTAACATCCAAAGGTACTATTGAACATTGTTTTTCGATCAATAGTATTAATTTTAAGGAAAAATACAAAATTAGTCCATGTGGTTTACCTGATTTACAATTATCTCCCGGTGGTATCAAAATGAACTCAAAGGTTCCTAAGGTATGCCAAAAAAACAAATCACCCTACAGTCAAATTCTGTCAAATACTTAATAGGTTCCGTTAGTGTGCCACGCCAGTGCCAATAAAATGGAAGAAAAGACAAAGGGTGGCTTTGGCTGGGGTGGCCTGTCAGCCATTGCAATAGGTTGATGTAGGTGGCTCGCTGCCACCCCTAACCCATAGGGCCACCCCAAAAGGTGTCAGGGGTGGCGGCGTCGGTGGCTCTGGGGTGGCGCACACCATTCCCGTCTTCATCTGGGGTAGCTTGAAGGCCACCCCCAACACCGGGATGGTTGGGGGTGGTGCATTGCCACCCACTATGGGCTAGGTGGCGGCTGGTAGGCCACCCTAGCCAAGGGGGGTGGTTGACGAGCCACCACTTTCTTTCTTTCTTTCTTTTTTAAAAAAAAAAATTAAAAAAAGGTTCTTTAAGTTTTTAATGTCTTTAAATTTTTAGTTTTATATATTTTACATTTTATATTCCTTTTATTAAAAGTGACATGTGTAGCTATTTTATTGGCACTGACGTGACACACTAATGAAATCCGTTAAGTATTTAACGGAATTTGACTACAGGGAGTGATTTATTTTTTTGGTATACCCCAGGGACCTCTGAGTTCATTTTAAAACCACAAGGACTGATTTTGCATTTTTTTTTCCTTAATTTTAAATATAGTTGTTGAGGCTTGCCTGGGTATGTCCATTTATTATTATTCTTTTGCATCATGTTTTGTAAATTCTCACTTGTCCGAAGAAAAAAAGAAAAAGAAAAAAAGAATTTGATTACATTGATCAATCCTTACCCTTACCACCCTTCAAGCATAAGTTTTTTTTTTAATCATTATTGTTATTATGCTTCACTATGATTTATAAAAATTGTCATTGTTCGTAAATAGGACATAAATTAGTTACAAATCGGTTTAGAGCTAATTCTTACAAACCAATCTAACAAAGTAACATGTGTTCCTAAAGTATGTGAGAAGGTAAGAGCTATTATGGTCACATTCAAGTAGAGTCTTCATGACTAGTCTCCCCACGTTGCATTTTTTTCATCATCATAAAAATTAAAAATAAGAATAGACCTTATTATTGTTAACTTTGCCACATCCAAAAGTATACCACACCCGTGAACTATTGAACATTGTTTTTCGATCAATAGTATTAATTTTAAATATAGTTGTTGAGGCTTGCTTGGGTTGTCCTTGTATTATTTTTCTTTTGCATCATGTTTTGTAAATCCTCACTCGTCTGAAGACAAAAGAAAAACAAAATTCGATTACATTGATCAAATCCTTCCCCCGACCACCCTTTTTGCATTAGTTTCTTTTTTCTTTTTTAATCATTAGTGTTATTATGCTTAGCTACGATTTATAAAAAGTATCATTGTTCATAAATAGGATGTAAATTAGTTAGAAATTGGTTTAGAGCTAATTCTTACAAATCAATCTAATAAAGTGACATGTGTTCCTAAAGCATGTGAAAACTACATACTTTCTTATTAATGCTATTAACAAACATATGAGAAGCACATTCTATTAAAAAAAAACATGGGTTTCTCATATGCTAAGGGACACAAATCACTTTATTAGAATGGTTTGTAAGAATTAGGTTCAAACTGGTTTACAGCTAATTTATGTCAACGTAAAGATCTAATTTGAACATTATTTCGTGTTCACAAGTGTTAATTCAAAAATACATTTTGGGTAAACCAAAGACTTACAATTATAGTTTCCTTTTTTTTTTAATAATATATAAAAAATAATTCTTGATAGAAAATTATAAGGGTTAAATACGTTTAATCCCCATGTGGTTTAAAGATTTTTTTTTTTTTTTTTTTTTTTTTTTGCCTCTTGTGGTTCATTTAGTATTGTAGATGATACCTCGTTTATGGCTAAAGACGGAGATGGTACCTCTGTCCAACTTTCGTCTAAAAATTGAAGGAAGTCCACGTCAACACCTCTAAGAAGCTGACACATGTCCTATACCTAAATAAATTTTTAAAGCTTTTATTTTAGTTTTTATTATTAGGCATAAGATACGTGTCAGCTTCTTAGTGGTCTTGCTGTGGACTTCGTCAATTTTTGGACGGAAGTTGGATGGAGGTACCATCTCCGCCTTTAACCATAAACAAGGTACCATGTATGATACGAATTAAACCACAGGGTGCAAAAAATAAAGTCTTTAAACCTCAGGGGCAAAAATGTCTTTAACCCAAATTATTATCATTAACGAACATCGGGTTTCACTACACATTAATTCAAAGTAAAATAAAAATGTGAAGTAAATACTAAAAATGAGCTTCCACGCAGTTTAGTAGCTCACACGGCTTGTTGTTGGCTCCCCACTCTCTCATGTGTCAGATCTCTGTAGTTTGATTCCTGGTTTTGCCAATAGAGGTATCATTTTCAGGATGCAGATTGTTAGTATTTTATATTGGCAACATTTTGGTTCACAAAAACACTTTATGTAACGGTTGCTTTTTAACAGGTTTATCGGTTCTATTCAGAGTCTTCAAGTAATATGGACAGTGTCTCATTTTATGCCATGTGTATGGTCACAAGTTTCTAAGAAGATTGTTAGTATTTTGGCCTCATTCTGTGTTTGGACAAAATCACTTATGTGTAAAGATGCTGTAAATAGGGATTCCACTATTCAGAGTGATAGACGATTCTGCCTGCAAGTCAGAAGAATTTCAAGTTCCCTGTCAGCCGTCCGGACGATCGAGCCATCCCGTCCGGACTCCCATCTGTCCACTATTCCATCCGTCCGGACGACGTGTCTTACCATCCGGACCGCCAAGACAGATCAGCATCATCCATCCAGACGACGTGATCATTCCGTCCGGACGCTATACTATATCGAGAAGGTTCTATCCAGCTTGCATCCGTCCGGACGTTTTAGCAGCATGTCCGGATGCCTTTCAGTACTCGATCAGTTTTTGATTTCTTTCTAAGTTCCAAGAAAGGGAAGATCAATCAACCGTCCGGACGATGTGGTATCCCGTCCGGACGCGCGTCTCCTTAAGGCAAGAATCACAATTCAAATATCACCGTCTGGACGTCTGACAGCTATGGTCCGGACGCATGCATTGCACATATGGAAATTGCGTGTTGAAGAATTGCCGTCTAGACGCTCATCCCCCATGGTCCGGACGAGTGAAGCCTTATAAGAAAATTACTTGCAGCGGATGTGCGACTGTCAGGACGATGTGCCATCCTGTCCGGACGAGGCTCTTAAACAGGAAAGATTTCCCCGCAAAATTTTTGGAAAATCTTGTCGTACAGTTGTCTGTTCGGACGGCGCCCAAATATATTTTGCATGACGCTCATTTGAGCCCTCAGCCTATAAATAGAGGCCTTTGGGCATTGAGAACTACAAGAATTCGGTGTGAATTCCATTAGAGCTCAGAGAAGTCATCAATCCCTCTGAAGCCGTTTTACAAGTGTGCTGTGTTGTAAACCGAAGTCTATCTTAGAGGTCGGCTCTAAGGTAAGGAGTTCCATTGAAGACCCCTTCAGGTAGGAGAACCTGGTTGGGAAGCGTTCGTGTTGGGTTACACGTCAGAGATCAAGGTACAAACACTGCATCGGTACATGTGAGTGTTACTGTCTTGTATCTAGCTATGTCTTCTGAATAGTGGAAGTCCTAGGTTTGGCTGCCCCGAAGTGGTTTTTCTCTTAACTGAGTTTCCACTTCATCAACAAAAATCTGTGTGTCATTTACTTTTCGCTGTGCTTTAATTTTTGTTGACACTTATGCACACACTTTATTTTTAGAAGTCAATTCAATTTTCAATTGGTATCAAAGCTTGGTACACTCTGAGAAGATTAATTTCTTGAGTGTTTTTATATTTGACTTCTATATTTTGATATGTCTCAAACTCTTAATTCTGTTCCTACCTTCGATGGTACGAACTATGGCTATTGGAAAGCTCGGATGCGATTCATTTTAAAATCTATTGACTGTTGGAGTATTGTTGACTCTGGTTGGACTAAACCAGAGGATGCAACTCCCGAAACAGTCCCTCTGAAAAACGCCCGACTTTCCAATGATAAAGCCCTCCATGCTCTATGCCAAGCACTTTCTCCCTCTGAATTCGCCAAAATTTCAAACTGCGAATCAACCAAAGAAGCATGGAAAATCTTGGAAACAACATATGAAGGCACGGAATTAGTTAAATCTGCCAAACTTCAAATGTTGACTTCAAGATTTGAAGAAATTAAGATGTTGGAAGAAGAGACTTTTGGAGAGTTTTACTCCAAGATAAGTGACCTTAGAAACTCCATGGTGAGTCTTGGGAAATCTATCTCGGATGTAAAACTCATCTGAAAAATTCTAAGATCTTTGCCCGAGCTTTTCAGGATCAAGGTAACGACGATCGAGGAAAGCAAGGATCTTGAAGAGATGAAGATTGAAGAGCTAGTTGGATCTCTTCAAACATATGAGCTGTCTCTGCCCCCGGTCAAGAAGTTAAAGACCATTGCCCTAAAGGCTTCCAAGAAGAAGGTAGAAGCCTCCTCTGAAGATGATTCTGAGGATGAAGACAAAGCTGTGGCTATGTTAGCCAAAATTTTTAGAAGACTGATGAAAGATGATCGGTTCAAGAAGAAGTTTTTTGATAAAATGAAGAAACCTCTCAGAGAGGCTGGACCAGAGGAAGAGGAGAAGAGAGATCCCAAAAGACCCCGATGCTTTGAATGCTCAAGCTTTGGGCATATCCGGGCGGATTGTGGGAATCTCAAAAAGGGCAAGGGGAAGGCATACAATGTGACTCTCAGTGATGAGTCAGAAGAAGAAGCTCCACAGTCTGAAAAATTTCTGGCCTTTGTAGCCCCATATGTTGAAGAAGAAGACTCATATTACTCGGAGCATAGTGAAAATGAGGAAGAGCTCAAAGAGGCCTACAAGACACTCTACAAAGAGTTTGAGAAGTTGAGGGAAGGCCGAAAGAAGCACCTGAATGATCTGAACAGTTTGCAGACCGAGAAGAGTTCATTGCTGCTCAAAGTACAAGAGCTAGAGGAAAAGCTACTAGAGACACAGCTCCAGCTAGAGAGAGTCACTGATGAGAAGTTGACTCGCATGCTGTCCATCCAGAAGAGCCCTAATGACAAGACTGGTCTCGGGTATGGAGCCTCCTCTTTTGATATTCCTTCTTCCTCAAAGACTGTATTTGTGAAGCCTATAGTCCCAGAGCTTCCTCCCATTGTTGAAGATAAACAGAAAGAAAAGGTCAATGATGATGTTCCAGGCACTCAACAGCCTCATTCCATCAGAAGACCTCCTATTTGCCATCACTGCGGTCTTAGTGGGCATGTTCGGCCTCAGTGCTCCCTCTTGAAAGCTCAAAAGGCCAAAGCCAAGAAAGAAGCACCCAGACAAGCTCATTATGGCACAAGACCTATGGCTCAGCATCAGACTCCGTGGCATCAGGCATCCTATCAAGTACCATGGGGACAAGCATCAAGGCATCAGTATCAGGTTCCTTGGTCTCATGCTCCTCAACATCAGCGGCCTCAGCAGCGGTTTGTACCAGCCAATTACAGTGGCACTTACAAGAGCAAACCCAAGCATTTGAGAAGGCCTCAAGAGCAATACTCCGGTGAGCCTCCTGTCTGGATGCAGAACATGATGGAGTTGATGATGCAGTCTTGTCAGCAACCATCCACTGGAAGGCAGACTTGGGCTGAGAAGGGCAATTACCCCAGGAAGGGGAACCGACGCACCTAACAGGTTCGGGTGTTCATGCCTAGGATTTGGTTCCTAATCCTAAGGCATCAGGTTTGATTGCTTGCACCTTTCATGTTATATTTATGTGCTTGTTATGCAATCTAGGAACTAGTTTGTTGTGCCCCCTGTTTCTCTTGAGAGAACTTTGCAGGTATCTATTGGGGAAGACAGAAAAAGCAAGTTGAGGGACTATTTTTCTGTACTGGCATCTTTGAGCATTTACAGGTGTGATCTTACCTTTGCATATGATATCATTTCCATATTGCATGTTTTGTTTGTTTTTAATAATTAAAAAATAATAATAATAATAATAATTTTTGGGGAGAATTTGCAGGATTTTTTTTCTTGGCTTATTAGATATTGTATGTATCTTTACTTGATATCTCAATTCTGTGAGCATTAATTTACTTTTCTTAGATACATTTGAGAGTATATGATTATTTTGGCCAAGTTATTTTTCCTGGTTGTGCAAAAGTAGGATAGCTCCTTTCCTCATGCGATGAAAAAGTGCACTATCCGAGACTCCCTAAAGGTACATCATTCCTTCTCTGACTATTTGCTTCTAGAATTTCTGAAAAAGAGAAGAGGTTTGTGATAAGATGGTCAAATTGACCACAGGCTGGTTGAACCTATGATCTAAAAATTTTGGCATTTCCTCTAGCTTGCAGCACCATAAGAATTGAGCAGTTATTCGTATGAATTTTGTGCCTTAAAATTGTCTATTCACTGCTTCTGTACTGAATTTGCAATATACCTTGCCCTCTATGAGCAAGTAAAAATTTATCTTGTCCTTCATGGTACAAGTAAAACAATTCGGTGCTATATCTCAGGGGGAGTGTATCAGTTGAGGATGGCTAGGTCCTAGTAAAAGTAAGGTTTGACTTTTGGCCAATCTGTCATGGATTCTCTCTCTTCTTTAGGAAATCCGGTTGCTCTTGTCATGATTTTTTTTAAACCTTGTGGGTTCAGTCTTCACACACACACACGCATTGCATGAGTTGAGTTGCCTATTTGAATTTTCTATGATCAGGAAAATTATTTGTGCTATTTGAAATCTCAACTCTCATTTATATCTCTGTTTAGTTTTTGAGATGCTCTCTGATTGTGTTATCAGTTGATTATACATGCGTGTTCTGACACTGACTTGAGGAAATTTGATCTCTGTAAATTTTCCTCAGTTTTTCTGGTGTTTCAGTGTGGAGCGTCCGGACGGTCTACATTGACGTCCAGATGGCACTCTCTTGGAGTTCGGACGGGGATGGAGCCCACATGTCCGGACAGGACCTGACGGAGTCCCGACGCGCACTGTCATCATCGTCCGAACGATCTCTTTATATCGTCCGGACGCGCGCGACCAGTCTGCTTCTTTCCAAGGCAGCGAGCATCCGGACGTCATCAATCCACCGTCCAGACGGGGACCCCACAGAGGCTATAAAAACCCCTGCTCGCCACATTCACTCCCTACCCCACAAAATCATTGTTCTTGGCTGTTTGTGAGTTAAGTTGGCTTTAAGTTTTTGGCTTGTTGCATATTCCTCTCATATTTCAGGTATTTTTCTAGTCTTTTTCTCTTCAGTTTTTTTTTAAAAAAACTGTTAGAATGTTATTTATTTTTGGAATATGAGATGCATATATTTGCCATGTTGAAATTTCTTAGACTTAGTTGTGATATTATTTTGTATTTATCTTTTCACAAGTCCTTTTACTGCTGTTATTCTGCCAAATTTTTGTATCATAACAAGAATATTTTTGGAATATTTTTCTTTGGAAAATTCTTGTTGGATTTTTTACAGAATCATGTCTATCAGCAGTCCACCCCGCAGGGTCCGTCAGAGGCTTGTGGAAGATAGGGATGCAATTCAAACCAAGATTATGGACCGCACTGTCATTGCTAAGCAGAACGTCCTTCGGGCTGACATCATGGTGCCACCGCTGGACAACATTCTTGCCATTATCCAGACATACAATTGGGGATATCTCCACAGCTGTGCTTGTGTGGTGTACACCAGATTGGTCAAGCTATTCTACGCCAACATGGAAGTGGTGCAGAACGATGATCACGGAGTAGTGCTTCAGTCCTCCGTTGCAGGCCATCTCATCACTGTTGATCCTTAGGTCATCAGTCATATCATCCGAGTCCTAGTGCTCGAGATTTCGGCCAGCCCATACAATGAGGTGGTGCTTCCTCCATCCCTGGATGATCTCTTCTGTGCTATTCCCCAAGGTGAGGAGCGCTCTACTGCCATCCGGATTGGTGCCTTGTCATCCACCCATCGCATGTTGGCCAAGATCATTCAGCAGAACATTTGGCCTATTGCCCGGCACAGTGATCTAATCCTGAAACGGGCCTAGTTTGTCTATGCAATCCACCTCCGCTTGCCTTTCTGCCTGTGCAAGCACATTTTGGGGGTTATATTAGAGGCCCATGATGAGAGCACTGCTGGTCTTCCGTTTGGCTGCCTCCTCACTCAGATTATTCTTCAGTCGGGCATCAATGTCAATGGCGAACCGAAGATGAAAATCTAACAGCCCATCAGCAAGCAGACATTGATGAAGTCTAATGCGCAGCTGCGGAGAGATGACTCCAATGATGAGGTGCCCCCACCTGCTGCTATGCCAGTCGGCTTTCCAGATATGGCTTCATCCTCACATAATGTTCCGCCATTTGAGCCGGAGGTCAATTATGCTCAAATTATAGAGGCTCTTACTGCACTTCAGGGAGGGATGAGCAGCATGCAGGTGTCTATGTCCTACATGCAGCAGTCTATGTGTTCCATGCAGCAGTCCATCTCATCCATATAGCTAGCAGTGCAATCCATCGACAGGCCTGTGGATCAGAACCAGCTAGACCTTCAGGAGTGCCTGAAGTATCATCATCCTAGCAGCAGTGATGATGAGGATGTTGCAGACGGGATTTTACCCATGCTTGAGGATGTTTGATTCCCTCTTATGTTTGTAGGCTTTTTATTGTCTTTTGTTATTTTGAGACAATTTCTGCTTTGTTAAAACTTTTTGGATATATTACTCTGTTTCCCGAGTCCTTCTGAGACCGTTAGGGGGAGTAATTCTTATGACAGTTAGTTTTTATTACTCTGTTTTACCGTTTGTCCCTTTGTGACAAAAAGGGGGAGTAATTTTTATTTTTGGACCAAGAATGTATTTCCAAAACCGGTCAAGTGATTTTTGTCCTAGAATGGCCAAAGGGGGAGTTTGTTAGTATTTTGGCCTCATTCTGTGTTTGGACAAAATCGCTTATGAGTAAAGATGCTGTAAACAGGGATTCCACTATTCAGAGTGATGTCAGACGATTTTGCCTGCAAGTTAGAAGAATTTCAAGTTCCCTGTTAGCTGTCCAAATGATCGAGCCATCCAGTCCGGACGCCCATTTTTCCACTGTTCCATCCGTCCGGACAACGTGTCTTACCGTCTGGACCGCCAAGATAGATCAGCATCATCCGTTCAGACGATGTGATCATTCCGTCCGGACTCTATACTGTATCGAGAAGGTTCTATCCAGCTTGCATCCGTCCGGACGTTTCAGCAGCATGTCCGGACGCCTCTCAGTACTCGATCAGTTTCTGATTTCTTTCCAAGTTCGAAGAAAGGGAAGATCAATCAACCGTCCAGACGATGTGGTATCCCGTCTGGACACGCGTCTCCTTAAGGCAAGAATCACAATTCAAATATCACCGTCCAGACGTCTGACAGCTATGGTCCAGACTCACGTTCATCAAAGAAGGAAATTGCTGATTCGACTTCAACCGTCTGAACGACTGCTCCTCATGGTCCGAACGCATGCATTGCAGATATGGAAATTTTGTGTTGAAGAATTGTTGTCTGGACGCTTATCCCCCATGGTCCGGACGTGCGAAGCCTTATAAGGAAATTACTTGCAGCGGATGTGCGACCGTCCGGACGATGTGCCATCCTGTCCGGAAGAGGCTCTTAAACAGGAAAGATTTCCCAGCAAAATTTTTGGAAAATCTTGTCGCACCGTTGTCCGTCCGGACGGCCCATGTCCACCGTCCGGACAGCGCCCAGGAATATTTTGCATGATGCTCATTTGAGCCCCCAGCCTATAAATAGAGGCCCTTGGGCATTGTGAACTGCAAGAATTCGGTGTGAATTCCATTAGAGCTCAGAGAAGTCATCAATCCCTCTGAAGACGTTTTACAAGTGTGTTGTGCTGTAAACCGAAGTCTATCTTAGAGGTCGGCTCTAAGGTAAGGAGTTCCATTGAAGACCTCTTCTGGTAGGAAAACCTGGTTGGGAAGCGTTCGTGTTGGGTTACACGTCAGAGATCAAGGTACGACCACTGCATCGGTACATGTGAGTGTTACTGTCTTGTATCTAGCTATGTCTTCTTAATAGTGGAATTCCTAGGTTTGGCTGCCCCGGAGTGGGTTTTCTCTTAATTGAGTTTCCACTTCATCAACAAAAATCTGTGTGTCATTTACTTTCCGCTGTGCTTTAATTTTTGTTGACACTTATGCACACACTTTATTTTTAGAAGTCAATTCAATTTTCAAAGATGTCCATGAAGATTTCCATGCAATTTCCAAGTCAGAACAACCGGTTCCTGTGCAACCGTCTAGACGGGCCTTTGAAGGTGTTCGGACGCCCCACAGTGTCTAGAAGCTTCAGCATTGAAGACGTCCGGACGGCAAAGCAACACCGTCCGGATGCTAGGTCAATCAGTATTCAACAAGGAGTCTGTTTTCAGAAGTCAACACTATTTGGGAAGTCTTTACAAGCCGTCTGGACGACGTGGCAACACATCTGGACGATGTCCAATAGTTCAGAATATTCTAGAGTTCTGTTCGAACATGGAAAGGATTTAGCAAAGACCGTCCGAACACTCGGTCAAGCCGTTCGGATGTGAACCCGATAAAGATAAAATTTCGCAGTTTCTGAAAGGATATCGCAGAAAACCGTCCAGACGTGGCTAACTTCTGTCCGGACGCTCGCCAGCCAGAGTCTGAATCTCAGCAGTTTTTGAGGTCTCTTGAAGCCAATAAATAGGGGGCTCTAGGCTAGTGTTTTGTACAGAATTCTACAGTGAATTCCATAGTGCTTTGAGAGGGTGTTTTGGGAGAATCGAAGATCCGCTAGCTCTCTAGCCGGTGCCAGTGTGTACTCAAGTGTTCATGTGAAGTCTATCTTAGGGGTTGGCCCTAAGGTAAAGGAATCCATCAAAAACCCTTTCAGGTGGAAGATCTGGTTGGGAAGCGTTCGTGTTGGGCTACACATCAGAGTTAAAGGTATGATTACTGCATAGGGTTATGTGAGTACGAGTGTCTTGTAACTAGCTTTATTTTTGGATAGTGGATTTCCTTGATTTGGCTGCCCCAGAGTGGTTTTTTCTCTTCATAGAGTTTCCACTTTGTAACAAATATCTTGTCTCATTTAAATTCCGCATTTAAGATATTTGTTTGCACACAAACACACACTTAGTTTAAATTAGAAGTCAATAAATTATTATCAATTGGTATCAGAGCAGGTTACACTTGTGTTTTAGATTTATTTCTTAAGTGTGATCCATGACTTCTTCTAACATAAATCTTCCAGAGTTCTGTGAAGATGATTTTTATGATTTCTCTAAAGATACCCTTTTGATAGGTAAACTCTTTAAAAAATCCAATAAAGAACTCAAGAAGATTAAGCAAGAAAATGAGTCTTTGATTTTACAATTATCTGAATCACATGTTTTGATTGACTCTTTGAAATTTGAGAATACCATGCTTTTTGATACTGTTGATGAACTAGAGAATAAATTAAGAGAATCAAGAGGATCTCTTGAAAAAAATTCTCTAGTAATAATTTGAAAAGCATGCTTTGTATTCATACAGATATTTCTAACAAGCATGATTTAATTCTTAATGATTTAAGTATTTCTACTTCACATGCTTTTGATTCTGAATTAGATTTTATTGATATTAAGCCTGTGATAGAAGATATAGCTTGTTTAGATAATTCTTGCTTAACTAATCATGTGATGCCTAACTCTAAGGAATCAAGAATACAAGGTATGTTTATTCTTAAGTGTCATAATTGTGGGAAGATTGGTCATATTAGGCCAAATTGTTATTTGTTAAAATCCCACAAGCCTTGGATTAAGCAGGATGCTCTGAGGACAAGTAAAGTTGAAGATTCTTCCTCATCAAAATATGTGCATCCGCATAGCAGACATATAAAAGGTAAGGGCAATATTTTTTGTAAGAACGCTAACCATATTTTTGCAGAGAAAGTCAAGCAGCATTCCAACAAAAGAAGCCTGCCCACTTGTCATCATTGCGGCATCACCGGTCACATCCGACCCAAATGTCCACATCTTCAGGCTCAGAAGTCGAAGGTTCAGAAGGAGCTACCCACAAGAGCTACATCAGACACTCTACCTCTGACTGCATTTCAGGCTCCACGGCATCAGCAGCGACAACTGAAGTTTGTTCTTGCCAATCAGAGTGGCAAATCAAAGAAGAACAAATCAAGGTGCTACAAGAGAAAGCCGCAGAAGCCCATTAGCAACCATGGCTATGAAGGGTTGTTGAGCCTAATGCAATGTATGCTAAGAAGAATGGACAACATGAACAAGACCTGCAAACTACCGCCAAGGGTCAAGCATGTATGGGTCAGGAATGATAAGGCCATTCACCCCTTGAGGGGGAGTGGGCTCACCTAGTGGAGGTGAAGTCTTACCATGCCTAGGATTTTGGTTCCTAAATTCTAGTGCATGTCAGGTATGTTTTTGCATTGCATAGTTTATCATGTCATATCCTATTTGTGCCTTGCATTCTATTTGATGAACCATTTATTCTATCCCCATATTTTCTCTTGTTGTTTTGAGAAACTTCTGCAGATATTTTTGGGGATAACAGTTCAAGCACATCTGGCGGCTGCTTTTCTGTCTTGGTATTTCTAAACCTCTCTCCTTGACAACAGGTTTGATTTTACCTTACATAATGGGACTAGATGTTATTTCCTTTTCCATAAGTATGTCCTTGCTGTTTTTCTATTTTCTTGTTTTCAAAAAAAAAAAAAAAATTGGGGGAGAAGATGCAGAATTTTTATTTTATTTTTTTTATATAGCTTTTCAGATATTATATGTGTTTTTGCTTGATATCTCAGTTCATTGTGCATTAATTGAATATGCTTATATATGATTGTGAGTTTTTGTATGATATCTACTAAGTTTTCCTGTGCATCTTAATGCTAGATAGTTGCTTTTCTCATGCGATGAAAAATTGTTCACTATCCAAAGCTCCCCTAAGGTATTTTTTTTTCTCTCCTCTGACTTTTAGCTTCTGGAAATTTTAAATGAGAGAGATTTTTTTTTGGCTAAGATGGTCAAATTGACCAACTCGCTAGTTGAACCTAGAACCCATAAATTCTGGCATTCTTTCTAGATTGCAGCACCAAGTGATAAAAAGCATTCAAAACTGAAAAAAAATATGGATAAATAAAAAGATCCACTGCTTTTTCACTAAATCTGTTCTTCTTGTCCCTAAAGAAACAGTCAGTGACCACATCATTGCGGAAATAGACGGTCACTAAAGAACATAGTAAAAGAAAAGTGCTGCAGCTTAGGGGGAGTGTAGCAGATGAAGGTAACTAGGCCCTAGCGTAATAAGGTTTGACTTTTGACTGATCTAACATTGATTTTCTCTCTTATTTAGAAAATCGGGTTGCTTTAAGTCATATTTGTGAAGTTAATACCTTATTGAGAAAGCTTTCACACACACACACGCATTGCATGAGTTAAGTTTACTATTGAAAAATTTCTATCTGTAGGGAAATTTTTGCGCTTATTGACTCTTAACTCTCAATTATATCTTGGTATATTTTTGAAATGCTATTTGATTGTTTTATCAGTTATTTATACATGTGTGTTTTGAAGCTAACGTTAGGAATTTTTTGTTCTGCATATTTCCCTCTACTTTTCAGCTTCTAATGTGAAGCGTCCGGACGAACATGTTCTTGCGTCCGGACGTGCTCGGCTCTGTCGATCTCTTATCTGACAGCATGCCGTCCGGACGAGTATGTGCCACGTCCAGAAGCGAACTTTTTGCTTTCTCTGCCAAACACACACACACACACTACTTTTTGCCTGTTCTATCATGTTGTGTTGTGTGTGTTCTCTCTCGGACTGATCCCGAGATTTTGGCATTCTCTGCACATCTTTTCTCATTCCCAGGTATTACCTTTGAGTTTCCTTATTCTCTTAAGCTTTGGTTCTTTTTAGAATATTGGAATCTTTAATTGATTATGATTTGAGAGATTGTGCATGAATATCTTTTTCTGTCTTTATGCTGGATAGATATTACTAATTTGTGTCTTTTGGATTGCTATATCTACTTTTGTATTTCTTTATGCATCCAATTGATAACCATCATAATACCACATTCTTTTTGAAACTAACAAGATCTAATATTTCCTTGTGGTGTTATTTTTAGATAAATTTCTGTTTAAATATTTTTAGGAATATGTTGTCCGGTGGCTTCCAGCATAGTGTCAGACAGAGAGCTCTTTGGAAAACAGACCAGTGTTGAAATCATATGTTCCAGAGATCTCAAATTTTAAATGAGCTCATTCCCCCTGCTCATACAGAGTCTTCCATAACCTTTTCCTCAAAGATCTGCACCAACTAGAGATTCAGTGGTGAATCTTCTTTATCATCTTGCAGACCATTTGTCTAGAGGATTCCTTTCTACGGATGATCAGTTTCGGGCTAGAAGACTCAAGTGACTAAAAATTTTCAGTCTATGGTTTCCCGACTTCAGGAGCAAGAAGCCGAAGTGGCTCAAATTCAGGTAATATGATATCTTGAGGTTTTGGTTTTCTCTTGTTGATTTGAGCTTTTGATGAAACACTTTACTATTATTCTTATTGTTTTGAATTTTAGTAATTGTGGTTTTCTCTTATACTCTGTTTACCCTTTGTCCTTTTGAGACAAAAAGGGGGAGTATTTTTTGTTTTGGATCGGGAATATATTTCCAAACTGGTCAAGTGTTTTTTTTTGTCCCAGAATGGCCAAAGGGGGAGTTTGTTAGTATTTTATATTGGCAACATTTTGGTTGACAAAAACACTGAAAATCGAAATTGACTTCTAAAATAAGACAAGTGTGTGTAAAGTGTGCAACAAAACTAACAATGTGGAAAGTAAACAACACACAGATTTTTGTTGACGAAGTGGAAACTCAATCAAGAGAAAAACCACTCCGGGGCAGCCAAACCCAGGAATTCCATTATTCAGAAGACAAAGCTAGATACAAGATAGTAACACTCACATTAACCCGATGCAGTGGTCGTACCTTGCTCTCTGAAGTGTAACCCAACACGAATGCTTCCCAACTAGGTTTCTTACCTGAAGGGGTCTTCAATGGAATCCTTTACCTTTGGGCCAACCCCTAAGATAGACTTCAGATGTAGCGCAACACACTTGTAACGGCTTCAGAGGGATCTTGAACTTCTCCGAGCTCTTGTGGAATTCAATACCGAATTCTTGCAGTTCTCAATGCCCAGAGGCCTCTATTTATAGGCTGAGGTGCAGAATGGGCGACTGCTGTAATATGTACGGACGCCGTCCGGACGGACAACTGTGCGACAAGATTTTTCAAAAATTTCGCTGAAAATCTTTCCTGTTTAAGAGCCGCGTCCAGACGGTGAGACACTAACGTCTGAACAGTTGCACGTCCGCTGCAAGTAATTTCCATATAAGGCTTTGCGCGTCAGGACCAAGGGGGATGAACGTTTGGATGGATGAACTTCAACCCGCAATTTCCATATCAGTTATGCGCGCGTCCGGACCATGAAGGGCAGGCGTCCGGACCAAGGCTGACTGACGTCCGGACGGATGTATCGATCTTCCCTTATTCTGAACTTGGAAAGAATCTGAAGCTGGTCGATCACTGAAGGTCGTCCGGACGTATGCAAGCTGGTACAGAAGCTTCTCGATACAGTATAGGGTCCGGACGGAAAGATACGTCATCCGGACGGATGATACTGGTCTGTCTGGTATCCAGACGGGATGGCTCGATCGTCCGGATGGCTGACAGGGAACTTGAATTCTTCATCACTCTGAATAGTGGAATCCTTGTTTACAGCATCTTTTACATACAAGTGTTTTTGTCCATACACAGAATGAGGCCAATAAAACTAACAAACACTTTATGTAACGGTTGCTTTTTAACAGGTTTATCGGTTCTATTCAGAGTCTTCAAGTAATATGGATAGTGTCTCATTTCATGTCATGTGTATGGTCACAAGTTTCTAAGAAGATGTCCATGAAGATTCCATACAATTTCCAAGTCAGAACAATCGGTTCTTGTGCAACCGTCCGGACGGGCCTTTGAAGGCCTCCGAATGCCCCGCAGTGTCTAGAAGCTTCAGTGTTGAAGACGTTCGGACGTCAAAGCAACACCGCCCAGACGCTAGGTCAATCAGTATTCAACAAGGAGTTTGTTTTCAGAAGCTGACACTATTTGGGAAGTCTCTACAAGCCGTTCGGACTATGTCCAGTAGTTCAGAATATTCCAGAGTTCCGTTCAAACGTGGAAAGGATTTAGCGAAGACCATCCAGACGCTTAGTCAAGCCGTTTGGATGTGAACCCGATAACGATAAAATTACGCTATTTCTGAAAGGATATCGCAGAAAACCGTCCGGATGTGGTTAACTTCCGTCCGGACGCTCTCCAGCCAGAGTTTGAATCTCAGCAGTTTTTTAGGTCTCTTGAAACCTATAAATAGGGGGCTCTAGGCTAGTGTTTTGTACAGAATTCGACAGTGAATTCCATAGTGCTTTGAAAGGGTGTTTAGGGAGAATTGAAGATCCGTTAACTCTCAAGCTGGTGCCAGTGTGTGCTCAAGTGTTCGTGTGAAGTCTATCTTAGGGGTCAGCCCTAAGGTAAAGGAATCCATCAAAAACTCCTTCAGGTGGAAGATCTGGTTGGGAAGCATTCGTGTTGGGCTACACATCAGAGTTAAAGGTATGACTACTGCATAGGGTTATGTGAGTATGAGTGTCTTGTAATTAGCTTTGTTTTTGGATAGTGGATTTTCTGGGTTTGGCTGCCCCGAAGTGGTTTTTTCTCTTCATAGAGTTTCCACTTCATAACAAATATCTTGTCTCATTTAAATTCTGCATTTAAGATATTTTTTTTGCGCACAAACACACACTTGGTTTAAATTAGAAGTCAATAAATTATTATCACAGATGATTTTGTGGAAGATTCCAGCTTTTTTTGTGGCGACGTCTTCTATGCTATTATTGTTGAGTTCCTCTCTTGAAGGACATCAAGGTGGTGACTCGGCAAAGCATCTAAGTTCCAGTCGATACCAAAGTGTTTTTTTTTTCTCCAACTGTGGCTTTCAACTTTTACAGTTGTTGCTTCATCAGGTAGTAGACTGCCGCATCAAATCGCCGAGTGGGACAACCTTTGTCTTGTCCAGTGAGCCAAGGTTCAACTAGACGGAGTCAAATTTTTGGCTCATCTTTATTAGTTTTGGGATCTTTATGCATGGTATTGGTTGGTTCTTTGAGTGTTTGTTGTGTTGTGTACCTTATTTTGTGTTGGATGTTTAATGAAAGTACTCTATCTTCACCTTCCCTTTCTCATTTTGTAATTGTTTAGAGGGAAAAAAAAAGGGTAAATGTATAATAACTCGCTGAGTTGGAGAGCGTTTTGAAAATGGTCCCTCACTTTTTAATTTTCAACATTGATTCCTTAACTTTTTATCAATTTTGAATAGGGTCCTTTCATCACTTTTGCATCCAATTTTATAAATTTCATTTGGCTGAGTCACTGTTTGTCCACGTAAGCATCGACAACTCAGCCTAAAATTGACTTCGTTTCATTTTTGGCTTTACACCTCAGCCCCAAATCATCTGTATTGGAAATGGGCAACACTTTGAATTTTTTTTTTTTTTTTTTCACAAAATCAAGGATGAAATATAGAATATTCTGGAAAACACAAGGGCATATCATCCATTCACCCAAAAAGAGGTATGTATCTTCGTCGTCTTCGTCGTGGATTGTGTTGTTGTTGGAACCATTTTGTTTCGTTCCGATCCGGTTGTAAGTATTGTCTCCATCTTCGTCGTCCCTAGGATGAAGGTAATTTATCAATCATTCTTTCTCAGTTTCATGTTGTTGTTTTTCCCAATTTTGGGTTTTGGGTTCATTTGTCCAAAAGTGATGTTGGGTTATGAAATGATGTTGTGCAACAACTTTATATACTTTTGATTTTGATATTTGTTATTGTGGGCAGTCGGAAGTGGGATGTGGATATCTGTTTGTATGTGGTCAATTTTTAGGACATGTGGGTAAGATGTGGATGTTGGGATTGCTTGAAAAACGGATGGTGGGGACAATAAATTACTCAAAAGTGTTTGTCTTTAGGGGTAGTTGAGAATAAAGTAAGAAGTTAGCATGTGGGACAGTAGGGGTCGGGTTCGATTTTCAACATTTGTGGTCCCTTAGTTTTTTGATTTTTTTTTTTTGTGCATTTTACCACTTGATGTGCGTGTTGTTAGGAGCCATTTTCACACATTTTTGACGAAGTAGTGGAGATTGTGGTCTTTAAGTTTTTCTTATTCGTGTCTTTACTCCTCCAATTTATGTTGCTGGATGTTAGTAACTTTTGAACATATGCAACGTATAGTAAACATTGCATTCAAACTTATCCTGTAAACCCTGCCTAATTATCAACATCATTTTTATCTTCTGTTATAATTGTCAACAACTAATAAAACTCAAACTCTCATTCATTCACAACCTCATCTGCAGATATGTCGGTCAATGTTAGCATTCACCACGGTGGAATAGTGCAACACAATCCTAGGCTTACTTATGTTGGGGGTATGACAGATGAAATCAAAGATTATGACACTAATTTCCTTTTGGTGTGGGAAATTGAGGATCTTGTTAGGGATCTTGGGTATGTGAATTGAAAAATAAAGACTCATAATTTTACGCGTGTGTGTGATCAATTGTGCAACAACAAATATTTTTTTGACGAAGTGGAAACTCTTATCTAGAGAAAAACCTCTTCGGGGCAGCCAAACCCAAAAAATCCACTATTTAGAAGACACAGATAGTTACAAAGCACTCGTACTCACATACCTCTGATGTAATAGTCATACCTTTAACTTTGACACGTACCTATACGCGAATGCCTCCCAACCAGGTCTCCTACCTAAAGGGGTTTTCAATAGACTCCTTTAGCTTAGGGCTCCTCCCTAAACTAAACTTCAATGGGTTGATCAAATCACACAAATAAAACTCTAAGATAGCTAGCAGATCTCACAATCTCTGCCTAAACACTCTCTCTTAGCACAATGGAATTCAGTATCAAATTCACTAAATAATACATGCCTAGAGACCTCTATATATAAGCTTTAGAAAACCTAATACGACTATGATTCAGAGTTCTTTGGACGACATCTAGACCAAGTCAGTGGGCGTTCGGAAGGCAAGCAGCAACCGACTTCTTTTCACACTGTCTCACTCGTTTCTTCATTAATCTTCAGTCATCGCATCCAGACGGTTGCATGTTGTCTTCACTGTTCATAGCCATCAGTTTACTGTTCAGACACCTGTGAGAACAGGTGCTCTCAGAAGTTGTTGTCCGCTAGGCTGTCCGGACATCTGTGCAAATATGAGTTCCCTGTGGTTGGTGTCTGTTAGTTTGTGTTGGCTGCATTCTATTTGGCAAAATCACTATCTTGTAAAGTTGTTGTTCTTTTCAGGGATACCGTATATTCAAAGTCTTCATTTTAGAAAAGTGTTTCAAGATGTTTAAAGAAGATTCTGTGCAGATTCTAACTTAGAGAAGTTGGATCCCAAGTTTCCATCCGAACAGTCCAGTCTTGCGTCTGGATGCCCATCAATGTCTAGAAGATTCTCAGTGCTCCAATGTACATCCATCTGGACGTCATGGCAACAAGTCCGGACTCACTTCAGGGTTTGAGAAGAATTAAGTTTTCCTTTTCAGACACGTCTATGGGAAGACAGCTGCATATGTTCGGATGACAAGGCAACACTGTCCCGACGAGGTCCTTAAGAAGGCAAGACTTGGAGAAGAATTGCAACCGTCCAGACGTCAGGGCAACACCGTCTAGATGCTGTCCTTATTATGGAAGTTACGCGTAGCAGAGTTGCAACCGTCCGGACGCTAAGGTAACACTGTCCGGATGCAACCTTGATTTGGAAACGCGTGGAGCGCGTTATGGAAAGCCGTTTGCACAAAAGACCGTCTGGACGCCGCCAAGAGAAATTAGAGACAAACTCGTTTTAGGTCGTCTTAGCCTATAAATCGAGGCCTCTAGGCATGTATTCTTTACAGAATTCGGTATTGAATTCTTTATAGCTTAGAGAGGGTGTTTATGGAGAAATTGTGAAGATCCGCTAGCTCTCAAGCTTTTTCATGATTGAAGTCTATCTTAGGGAAGAGCCCTAAGGTAAAGGAATCCATAGAAGACCCCTTCAAGTAGGAGACTTTGTTGGGAGGCGTTCACGTTGGGTTACGTGTCAGAATGCAAGATAGGATCGCTGCATCGGGTATGTGAGTGTTACTGTCTTTGTACTAGCTTTGTCTTCTGAATAGTGGAGTTCCTGGGTTTGGCTGCCTCAGAGTGGTTTTTCTCTTAATTGAGTTTCCACTTCGTTAACAAAATATCTGTCTCTTTTAATCCCGCACTTTCGATATTTTGTTACACGTTGCACACACACACGATTAAATTAGAAGTCTATTTAATTTTCACACCGTAAATTAGAAGTCTTTTTATTTTTCAGTGTCTGCTGAGGTGTTCGGACACTTCTTCGAACACTGGTGGGCGTCCGGACGCTTACTCTGGGACGTCCGGACGGTAACAAGGGAACCATCTTTGCTGAGCTGTAACTGTATTAGAGTCTTCATTGACTTCTGTAAATTGCCTTTCTTGATATTTAAGACACTGAACTTGTCATATTAAGGCTTTCCATGTTGGGAAAATAATCTCTGAATATCCTGAAGACTCTGAATAATTACAGCATCCCAATTATAGCAGAACACTTACAATATAGTGATTTTGTCAACATAATGTAGCCAATAAACTAACATTTAGGACTATAAATCAAATAACCCCTTGTCCCTTTTTGGATATCCAATAAACAGACATACTACAATTTTTTATTCCAACTTATCAGTCTTTCATTTCAGCACAACTCCTGGGCAACCCCAAATGTGGATGTATCTTATACTTGGCTTTCACTTTATCCACAATTCAGAAGTTATCTTGGAAAAGGTTTTAGATGGAACCAAATTTAGCAAGTGTTTTGCTGTTTCTAAAGCATATCCTTGAAATTACATAGGTAGAGTAACATAACTCATCATTGCTCTAACCATTTATAAAAGAGTCGTATTCCTTCTCTTCAACCAAATTTTTGGCTCTAAACCCTTTTGCGGAAAAGGTTCTTTTGGTCATCTTGCAGACCAATTGAATAGAGGATTTCAATTTGCGGATGACCAGTTTCAAGTTTTACAGCAAGTGACTGAAGGTGTTCAGTCTTTGCATACTCGGCTTCAGGAGCTTGAAGCCAAAGTGGCTCAAATTCAGATCAATATGTGGAACATTCTTCATATCTTGATGGCAGAGGACCAGCTTGACTTGACTTGGTGCCTTGAGGATTTTCTTTCCTCCTATGGTTATTTGAGCTACTATTGCGACACTTTACTATTATCCTTGTTGTTTTGGATTTTAGTACTTTATATTGTGGTTTTTCATACTCTGTTTACCCTTTGTCCTTTTGAGACAAAAAGGGGGGTATTTTTAATTTTGACTAGGATTGTATTTTTGACCGATCAAGTGAATTTTGTCCTAGAATAGCCAAAGGAGGGGTTTATTAGTTTATTGGCTACATTCTGTTGACAAAATCACTATATTGTAAGTGTACTGCTATAATAGGGATGTCAGACTGTTTGGTTCGAAACGTTTTCAATATTCTAATCGGGTTTTATTCAAAAACTCGTAAACCCACATCCAACTCGAATAAAACCCAGATTTAAATATTCAAATATCAATATTCAAATGCTATGATTATTTCAATCATTACCAATATTAATTTTCATAACACCAATTATTATATACAACTTTTCTTACAATCCAATCATTTCCTACCATGAAAAAACATTTTCCAATCTAAAAAATATTTAAGGGATAATTGCACTACTGGTCCCTAGGGTATGCCATAATTACGAATCACTCCATATGGTTTAAAAAGTTTAGAGGTGGCCGGGAGTGGCCCAATGGCCACCCCTAGAAGGTCCAGGGGTGGCCCGAAGGCCACCCCCAGGCCACTGGGGGTGGTTGCGCACCACCCCCAAAGGGCCACCCCTTTTTTGTTTTGTTTTGTTTTTTTTTTTTCTCTTTTTAATTTTTTTTTTTTTTTTAAAAAAATAAGTTTATTTTTTTTTTTAATAAATTTAACACCAATCATTATACACAATTTTTCATATAATCAAATCATTTCCAATCACTTCCTAACATTAAAAAACACTTTCTTCCAATCTCAAAAATTCAACACCCAAACATAAATTCAAAAAGAATCTGAATTCTCTTCAACATCCAAACACATGTTCAATGCTTCGAAATCCGCAAACAGATTTAGAATATTATTCTTATTCAAAAAATTCAACACCCAAATGAACCATAACTGGTGCAAATCTGAAGAAAGATGCTACGGAAGGCTTTGCATGAGCCGGGGAAATAAGCTCATCTAAATCCTGAGACCTTTGGAATTTGAGCATATGACTTCAACAACAGTCTGTTTTCCAAAGGATCCAGCTGTCGGATACTGTGTTAGGAGCCGTTAGATGACATATTCCTGAAAAAAAAAAATTTAAACAGAAATATTTCCAAAAATACCACCACAGAAATATTTCCAAAAAAATGCAGTGGTGTGCGGCTGGTCGAGAAAGTAATGGGCTTGTGTCCGAACATTTTACTCACTTGTCCGGACGGCATACTGCTAGATCATCGATCGGCAGGGCCGCACACATCCGGACCAAGGAACAGGTCCGTCCAGACGTTTCTGTTGTGCAAATATCTACCTAAATAAATAGGCAAATACTTGTACGTTTTACTCGCAAGTGCACAAGATCAAAACAATAGTATAGCAGGCAAATACGAGATCATTCCCACGAGGATTGGTATAAATTGTCTTTAAAGAGAAATTCCTAAAAGCGATATGTTGAATAAGACAGGATAAAAGATTGAATTAAAAATACTATGAAGAAAAGGTAGGGCTTCGATATCCACCGCTAATCATACTCAAATAAGATTCGCAATATGCACAATACTACAATCATAACATGATGCTTAATGCTTACCAGCCACAAGGGAATGGTATCTTCTCCTAAAGTTATTGATTTCCCTAAACAACGAGTTAGGCATGGTATCTACTCTAACTCTTTTCTTCCTTAAAGGATTTAGCATGGTATCTACTAAGTTGTTCTTCAAGGAAGCATAAATCTATGGAAATCTGTAAACACACTCAGATTGAAATATGGTATCTATTCCAGTTGTCTTTATGTTGATTAATCCAAGAACCTGTGTCAGGGTTCTTTCGTTACTCTATTATGCCCAGGACTCGGTCATCCAAATTGACATAAATAACAAATCCATACCACATGCATATGATGGCCAAACATAAACATACGAGGAATTCAAGAAACTAGAATTAATCAAGTTAAGCATCAATATATAAATTGTAGCAAAGCAAATTGAAAAACTTAAAAAGACATGATTAGGGCTTCAATCGAGCCCTAACTAAAGTATTAGTTACAACTAATATAAATTAAAATTATATACATACAGAAAATAAATAAAGGAAGAAAATAAAAACTAGAAAAAACCTCCTTGATGTAGTCTTTGATTCTTCCTTAAAGCTTGTGTGTGTTTCTTCAAAGGCTAGAGGCCTATTTATAGGGATTAGAGAAGCTTTAGAAGCTCTAGAATTCCTATTACAATTCTAAGTAGGTTTTCTAGTCCAAAAAGAATAATTACAAGTCTTCTTCTTTTCTGAAATTTCTATCCAAGTAGGAAAAGGATTCCAAAATTCGTACAGATTTGCGGTCTTTTATTGTAGGGCGATTTTGGCATGGAAAACGTCAGAATTAGGAAAAACCTATTTCTGACATATTTGTTTCATTTCTTATTAGCTTTCCAACGCCACCAATTTTGTTGCAATCTGATACTTGAGACGAAAGTTATGATTAAATTACTGAGACGTGCTCATTCTGGATTCTTTCCAAAGATAACGAATTTTTGCCAACTTCTCTTTCCTTAAATTCAAAATTGATTTGGAGTTTGAATCTATCCAAAAGTGAGTTTGCTGACTTCATTATAATCTTGGAATTTGATCGGTTTTTCTTCTAAAACCTATAAAATACAAGAAAACACAAAAACAACACAAAACATCAAATTATAACAAAACTAAGAGCTTAACATATGTAAATTAAGGGGCTTGAATGTGTAACATTCAGCACTTATCAGTTTCACACTGAAAGCTGAAATTAGAGAAAAATTTGCAAAAAAATAATTTCCCTAAAGTTAGCTTCAGAAGACGCATGTATTGAAAACTAATAGAACAGTCAAATAGCAATTCAAAAATATGCAAACATATATTTGAGAGTCAAGTAATGAATGAGCATAAATTTCCCTGCACATAGAAATTTTAAATAGCTTACTCAACTTATGCTATGCGTGTGTGTGTGAAAGCTTTTTCAATAAGGTATGTTGTTCGCAGATATGATTTAAAACAACTGAATTTTCTAAATGAGAGAAATATTCAATGTTAGATCAGTCAAAAATCAAACCTTATCTTACTATGGCCTAGCCACCCTCATCTGATACACTCCCCCTAAGATGCATCACTTTTGTTTTACTTAGTCCGTTAGTGACCTTCTATTTCTGAAATGATTTGGTCACTAACTATTTCTATAGGGACAAGTTTAAGAATAGATTTAACAGCACAATAAGCAGTGGATCTTTTTATGTATCCATATATACTGAATTTAAAAGCTTTTTATCACTTGGTGTTGCAACCTAGAAAGGATGCTAGAATTTATAGGTTCTAAGTTCAACTAGCGAGTTGGTGAATTTCATCATCTTTGCAAAAAAAAAATAAAAAAAAAATCTCTCTCATAAGAATTTCCAGAAGTTAAAAATCAGAGAGAAAAAAAAAATGTACCTTAGGAGAGCTTTGGATAGTGGACAAATTCATCACATGAAAAAAGTAACCATCTAGCATTTAGATGCAGCAAAGAAATTAGCATATATTAGGTATAAACTCTCAATCATATATAAGCATATTCAATTAATGCACAATGAACTGAGATATCAGGCAAAAATACATATGAAATTTGAAAAGCTATCAAAAGAAAAAAGAAATTTTTTTTTTGCATATTCTCCCCTAAATTAAAGACATGCTATGGGAAAATAGATAAAATCTAATCCTAGGATGTAGGGTAAAAGCAAACCTATTCCTCATAGAGAGGTTTGAAATTACCAAGATAGAAAAGTAGGTGCCTGACGTGGTTTTTCTGTCATCCCCATCAAATACCTACAGAAATTTTCCTCAAAGCAAACAAGAGAAAATATAGGGATAAAATAAATATAGTTCCTAGAATGCAAAGCATATGTAAAGATATAACAGAGAGAAATCAATGCAATAAAAGCAAACCTGATATGTTCTAGGATTAGGAACCAAAATCCTAGGCATGTGTGACCTCACCAACTAGGTGAGTCCACGCCCCTTAAAGGGGTGACTAACCTCATCCTTTCTGACCCAAACCTGCCTTACCCATGGTGGTTGTTGACAGGCCTTCATCTGGTTGTTCATCCATCTCAGCAAGCTCCGCATCAAAATAGGCAACCCCCTCATAAGATTTGTCACTTTCTAGCTTCTGCGACTTCTTCTTATAGTGCCTCGATTTATTCTTCTTGGGTTTGCCATTATAATTGGTAGGAACAAATTGTTGTTGTCGCCGTTGATGTTGTGGAGCTTGATGCCATGCCGGAGGTTTAGTGCCAGATGTAGCTTGACTTGAAGGCTTCTTCTTGACTTTCAATCTCTGAGCTTTGAGAAGTGGACACTTGAGTCGGATGTGATCACTCAAGCCATAGTGGTGGCATATGGGAGGCCCTCTCATGGTAGGAGGCTTTTGCGTGGGCTCTGCCAGAACATCTCCACCGATGACAACCTTTCCCTTATCCACACAGGCCAGAGGAAGCTCGGGGACTGTAGGCTTGACAAACACAATCTTGGAAGTAGAAGTGATATCAGAAGTAGAGGCTACATGCCTGAGTCCTGGCTTGTCTGTTAGGCTTTCTTGGACTGATAGCATGTGGGTCAGCTTCTCATCAGTTAGCCTCTCTATCTGCAACTGTACCTCCAATAGCTTTACTTCTAGATCTACAATCTTGATAAGCATTGTGCTTCTTTCAATTTTTAGCCCATTCAATTGCTGCACATGCTGTTGGCGTGTCTCCCTTAGCTTCAACAACTTTACATAGAGGAATTTGTATGCCTCTTTCAGTTCTTCCCCATCTTTATCGCTGCAACCCTTCAAATTCTTTATGAGGTGCTATGAAGGCTAGAAACTTCTGATCCTTGTATGGGGTCTCCTCTTCTTCAGATTCGCTAAGAGTAGCATTGTAAGCCTTCTGAAAAATAAATAAGACTTATATTTTACCAAGTGTGTGATAGTGTGCAATAAAATATTTAAATTGCAGAATTTAAATGACACAAATATTTTGTCGACAAAGTGGAAACTCAATTAAGAGAAAAACTACTTCAGAGTAGCCAAACTCAGGATATCTACTATTCAGAAGACAAAGCTAGTTACAAAGTACACATACCCTTATGCAATGGTCGTACCTTGAACTCTGACGTGTAACCCAACGCGAACGCTTCCAAACCATGTCACCTACTTGAATTGGTCTTCAATGGAATCCTTTACCTTAGGGCCAACCCCTAAGATAGACTTCAGTTTCAGCACAGCAAAATAGCACTTGGCAAAGGCTTGAGAGTGAGTGGATCAGTACAACAACTCCTAAAATAAACTCTCTAAGCTCTATAGAATTCAATACTGAATTCTTACAAATTACATGCCTAGAGGCCTCTATTTATAGCCTAAAGAAACCTAAATCGTGTTTGATGCTATTTTCCTAGGCGTCGTCTGGATAGTAGCTGAGGGCGTCTGGACAGATAACTGTGCAATCGGTTTTCCAAATTTGCTTGAAATTCTTTCCTGAATAGGGCCACATCCAGACGATGTTTCCCTAGCATCTGGACGGTTGCACTTCAGCTGCACGCAATTTCCATATTAAGGCCTAAGCATTTGGACCATAGAGTTTGACGTCCGGACGGTTGAACATCTTCTGCATGACTTGCCTTATCAATGATAGCGTCCGGACGGAATAGCTACGTTGTCCAGACGGTTGCAGTTGTCTTCCCATATCTGTGTTTTGGAAAGAAATCCTTTTACTTGTCGAACACTGAAAGGCGTCCGGATGTGTTGTTGATACGTCAGGAAGGATGCAACCAAGAACTGTTTGAAGCTTCTGGACACAGAGGGACGTCTGGACAGAAAGTTCTCATCATCCGGACGAATGATGCTTTGACAGATGAGAGTCTGGACGGAATACTACATCGACCGAACGGATGCAAGGGAACTGAACTTCACTATTTTGAATCTTGCACAGAGTCTTCTTGAAGCTCATAATTGAAGTGTAGACTTTGAATAAAACATCCCTGTATAATAAGCATCATTACATAGAAGTGATTTTGTCCAACAGAATGCAACCAATCACAAACTAACAAACTCCTCTTTTGGCCATTCTGGGACAAAAACCACTTGATCGGTTAAAAATACAATCCCGGTCCAAATAAAAAATACTCTATCTTTTTGTCTCAAAAGGACAAAGGGTAAAATAGAGTATAAGAAAAACCACAAAATAATTATTCCCCCTCAATGTCTTAGCAGGACAAAGGTAAACAGAGTAAAAATAATCCAAGAGTTAAAAATTGTTTACAAAATATTCAAAACATAAAGATAAAATGTCTCAAAATAAATAAAAACAAAGCACCATATAAAATCAATCATCCTCAGCCATGGGTGGATCATCCTCATCATCACTGCTAGACGGATGATGGTGCTTGAGACACTTCTGAATGTCCAGTTGGCTCTGCTCCACATGGAGGTTAATAGAGTGAACCTCCTGCTACATAGAAGAGATGGCCAGCTGCATAGAGCTCATGCCCCCCCTGTAGAGACGCCAACGCCTCTAAAATCTAAGCAGAAACTGCATCCTGCTGTGGACGTGGCAGAGCAGTCTGAGATGAAGAAGCTATGTCCAACATCTCAACATGAATAGGAGGCGGCTGCGGGGCTTCATCCTGGTCTTCACACCTCAGCTGTGCATTGGACTTCATCAAGGTCTGTTTGCTGAGGGGATCTTGAATCTTCATTTTGGACTCCCCAGCAACATCAATGCCAACCTGTAGGATAATCTGTGTAATCAAGCAGCCGAAAGAAAGGCCGGTATTACTCTCATCTCAGGCCTCCAGCATAATACCAAGGATATTCTTGCACAAGAAAAACAGCAATCGCAGGCAGATGGCATATAGGACTTGAGCCATCTTCAGTATCAAATTACTCCTCTGAACAATAGGCCAGAGATTGTGCTGGATGATCTTTGTAAGCATGCAGTGCGGGGGAGACAAAGCATCAATCCTGATGGTAGAAGCTCGCTCCTCGCCCTGAGGGACAGCATGAAAGAAATCCCTAAACTCATCCAAGGAAGGAGCCAACACCACTTCATTGAAGGGACTGGCGGAAATCTGGAGCACGGGCACCCCAATAATCTGGCTAATGACCTGAGGATCAACCATAGTAACATGCCCTGCAATAGAAGACTGTATAGGACAACCCCATTGTCATCATTTTGCACCACCTCAAGATGAGCATAAAATTATCGGACCAGTCTGGTGAGCACAATGCAGGTGCAGTTGTGGAGGTAGCCCCAGTGATAGGTTTGGATAATCTGATGGATATCATCCAGGTAAGCGACCATAATATCAGCTTGAACAACATTCCTCTCTGGAATGACTGCCTTGTTCGTTATCTTGGTTCTTGAAATTGCCACATCTTCCTTTATCCTTTGACAAACTCTGCGCTGTGGACTGCCAGCAGACATGGTTCTGCAAATAATAACCAACAAGATATGCCAAAAATATTCTCAAAGGAATTAGGTTCTGTTAGTTTCCAAAAAAAATTGGCATTAAACGGCAGAAAAATGGACTTTTCCAAAAATTACAAACAGCAATATAATCCAATACAGTCCAAATGAATGCCATGATAAATATTCTAATCCCAATAGCAGAGAAAATACTTGCAAAAGACATCATTTATCTCAAAACACAATCCAGAATATAAAAGAATTAAACAGTTAATTAAAACTAAAAATAAATCAAAAGAAGAGAAGAAAATACCTGGAAATGAGATAAAGAAGCACAAAAGGACGAAAGAAGTCAAAAATATGCAAGAACCCACAAAAAAACCGCAACAAAGTGACAAAAAGATGAGAAAATCGAGAAAGAATGAGGAGATGCGGCGGCTAGGGCTAAAACACGATATTTAACCATGTGGGGTCCCCTTCCGGACGCATCACTAACCTGTCCGGACGTGCATTGCCACATAAGCATACGACAAGGCCCCGCACGTCCGGACGTGTAACCTGACCGTCTGGCCGTCTGAGCCGCACCCGTCCGGACGCAAGAGGAGACCGTTTGGACGCTTCACACTGAAAAACAGAAACTGAAGGAAAATTTGCAGAAAAAATATTTTCCCTAAAAACAGCTTTCAGAACACGCATGTATAAACAACTGATCTACCAGTTAGATAGCATCTCAATAATATGGAGAGATATAAAAGAGAGTTAAGAGTTCAATCAGCACAAAAATTTCTCGTAGATAGAAATTTTAAATAGATTACTCAACCATACAATGCGTGTGTGTGTGTGAAGACTTTCTCAATAAGGTATGAAGTTCATTGATATGATGTTAAAGCAACCGAATTTTCTAAACAAGAGAGAAAATTAATGAAGATTAGTCAAAAGTCAAACCTTATATTACTAGGGCCAAGCAACCCTCATCTGATACACTCCCCTTAAGATGCAGCATCTAATTATTTTACTTGCATCATGTATGACAAGGTAAAATTTTTACTTTCACCATGAAGGACAAGATATAAAGTTGTTTTAGCATAGAAGCAGTGAATTTATGCATATAACAAAGAACTCAGAAGTATAACTACTTGTTTCTTTTTGGTGCTGTAACCTAGAGAGAATGCTAGAATTTTTAGGCTCTAGGTTCAACTAGCATGTTGGTCAATTTGACCATCTTACAAAAAAAATCTCTCATTAGAATCTTCAAAAGCAAAAAGTCAGAGAGAAGGAAAAAAAAAATACCGTAGGAGAGCCTTAGATAGTGCACATTTTCATCACATGAGGGAAGTAACTATCTAACATACATGCATAGGAAAAACTTGGCAGATATTTAGGAAAAAACTCTCAATCATATATAAGCACGGTCAATTAATGCGCAATTTACTGAGATATCAGGCAAAAATACATGCAATATCTTATATGCCAAGAAAAGGAAAAAAAATAAAATTCCCTACATTTTCTCCCCCATTTTTTTTTAAATATTAAAAATAGTAAAAACATGCTATAAAGATAAATTATCACAAGACTAGCATGTCAGGCAAGATCAAACCTGTGAAGGATCAAAATTACCAATACAGAAAAACAGTCGCCTGACATGCTTTTTCTGTTTTCCCCAAATATTACCTGCAAAAATTTCTCAAGACACAAGAGAAATAGGGGGCAAATAGCAGTGGTTCCTCAGTTGCAAAGCAAAGAAAAAATGACATTTAGAGACTAATGCAATGTAATCAAACTTGATGCACTAGGATTAGGAACCAAATCCTAGGCATGTGTATCCTCACCAAATAAGTGAGTCCATTCCCCCTCAATGGGTGAATGTCTGCCTCCTTTTTGACCCATGCCTTCCTTCCTTTTGGTGGTTGTGGACAGGACTTCATCTGATGGTCCATCCACTGTATCATGCTCTGTATCCAAATTGGCAACTCCCGACAGGATTGATCGTCCACCATCTTTTGCTGCTTCTTCATGAAGTGCCTTAATTTGTTAGCCTTGGGTTTGCCATTCTGATTAGCTGGAACAAATCTCTATTGAGGAGCTTGGCGTCGTGGGGCTTGATGCCTTGGAACTTAATGTCGTGGAGCTTGATACTGGAAAGCCTAATTCCTTGGAGCTTGATTCCATGGAGCCTGATACCGAGGAGCTAGATGCCTTGGATCTTTATGCTGGGCCAGAGGTTTTGTGCCAAAATTTACTTGTCTGGGCACCTCTTTCTTGACCATCGTTTTTTGAGATTTGAGAAGGGAGCACTGGGGTTAGACATGTATGCTTAGGCCATAGTGATGACATATAGGAGTTTGTCTAATGGTGGGAAGCTTCTGAGTGACCAGAACATCTCCACTGATTATGTCCTTCCCTTTGTCCACGACTGTGGGTGGAGGCTCAAGGACTGTGGGCGGAGGCTCAAGGACTGTGGGCTTAACAAAGACAGTCCTAGAAGTAGAGGGAATGTCAGTGGGAGGACCTACTTACCCGAGTCTAGTATTGTCTGTTCGGCTCTTCTGTATTGACAGCATATGATTCAGCTTCTCATCGATGACCCTCTCCAACTGAAGTTGTGTCTCCAGTAGCTTCTCCTCTAGGTCTTGTATCTTAAGCAGCAGTGAACTCTTCTCAGTCTGTAAGCTATTCAGCTCATGAATATGTTGCTTGCAAGCCTCCCTCAGCTTCTCGAACTCAACATAGAGGATTTTATATGCCTCATTGAGTTCTTCCCCATCTTCATCACTATGCTCTAAGTAGTAAGAATCCACATCTTCTTTATGTGGAGCCACAAAGGCTAGAAATTTTTCTTGCTTAGGAGATTCTTCTTCTTCAGACTCATCACTAAGAGTCGCATTATAAGCCTTCCCTTTTCCCTGTTTAAGATTCCCACAATCATCTTGGGCCTCTGGGGTCTTTGAAAAATTATTGGACTTCTAATTTTAAAAAGTGTGTGTGAACAATGTGCAACAAAATATTAAATGCGGAATTAAAGGAGACAAATATTTTGTTGACGAAGTGGAAACTTAATTAAGAGAAAAACCAGTCCGGGGCAGCCAAACCCAGGATATCCACTATTCAGAAGACAAGACTACATACAAAGTAGTAACACTCACATACACCTGATACAGTGGTCGTACCTTGCTCTCTAATGTGTAAGCCAACACGAACACCTCCCAACCAAGTCTCCTACCTGAAGGGGTCTTCAATGGAATCCTTTACCTTAGAGCCAACCCCTAAGATAGACTTCACAGCTGATCAAATCACACACTGGCAAAGCTAGAGAGCTAGCAGATCTTCAATATCTCCCTAAACACCCTCTCTAAGCTATAAGGAATTCACCACCGAATTCTGTGTTGAATGCATGCTTAGAGCCTCTTATTTATAGGCTTAGGAAGCTCTAAATCGCGTAAAAATGGAGTCTGAGGCACGCGCGTCCGGACAGGAGCCATGGCCGTCTGTACGGGCAACTTTTTCCTTGTCCGAAAAGTAATTCTAGAATTTTCGCAGGACCGTCTAGACGCAAGATGTTTCCGTCCGGATGGGCTTATATTGGCCGTTTGGACAGTCAATTTATAGAAAATTTTGTTAGCTTTCCAACGACCCCAATTTTGTCCCAATACGATATTTGAGTAAAACGTTATGATCAAAATACCAGAGGGTGTCCGGACGGCTTGACCGAGTGTCCGAACAATCATCTGCAACCGCCTTTCCAAAGTAGCATTGAAAGCTTCCATAACAAGGCCGCATCCGGACAGTGTTGCCCTAGTGTCCGGACGGTTGCACTTCAGCTGCACGTAATTACCATAACAAGGCTTTGGAGCGTCTGGACCCTGAAGGCTAATGTCCGGACGGTTGAACTGGTGCACACAATTTCCAAATATGAAGCTTGATCGTCTAGACCATGAAGGCTGACGTTCGGATGGTTGAACTTTGTATGCAAGACTTGCCTTATAGAGGACATCGTTTGGACGAGATTTTTGCATCGTCCGGACGGTAGCAGCCGTCTTTCCATAACTGTGTCTTGAGTCAGAAACCCTAATGCTTGTCAAACATTGAATGGCGTCCGGACGGTATAACCACGTCGTCCGGACGGATGCACTGGAACACTGGGATCTTCTCGAACTCTGAAGAGCGTCCAGACGATTTGCCATTACGTTCGGACGGATGCAATCTTGAACAGTTCGAAGCTTCTAGACATTGATGGGCGTCCAGACGGAAAGTTCTCGTCGTCCGGACGGATGTTGCTGACTGATGAGCGTCCGGACGGCTGACAGGGAACCAAAATAAACTTCCTTGAAAACTTCATAGAATCTTCTTGAAGAACATAACTGAAGAGTAGACTCTGGATAAAGCAGCATCCCTGTGAAAGCAGCAACATTACATAGAAGTGATTTTGTCCAACAGAATGCAACCAACACAAAAACTAACAGTCTTTCTTCTCATCTTTCTCAGGTTTAGACTCTTTGGGGACCTTCTTCAGTCTTTCGGAAAATTCCTTTTTGAACCAATCATTCCTCATTAGTCTTCCAAAATGAAAAATTGAAATGACTTCTAATATAAAGAAAGTGTGTGTGTGCACTAAGTGTTAACAAAATAATAACAATGCGGAAATTAAATAACACAAGATTTTTGTTAAAGAAGTGGAAAACTCAATATGAGAAAAACCACTCCGGGGCAGCCAAACCTACGATATCCACTATTCAGAAGATAAGACTAGATACAAAGTAGTTGCACACACATACCCCTGATGTAGTGGTTGTACCTTGCTCTCTAACGTGTAACCCAACACGAACGCCTCCCAACCAGGTCTCTTACCTGAAGGGGTCTTCAATGGAATCCTTTACCTTTGGGCAAACCCCTAAGATAGACTTCAGATTAAGCGCAGCAACAGCACACACATCAATGGCTTTAAAGAGATCAACTCAGCTCAATAAACTCGCAATATGGCTCTCTAAGCACTAATGGAATTCAATACCGAATTCTTGTTGTTCTCAAGCCTAGGGACCTCCATTTATAGGCTGACGGTTCAAATGAGCGTCTGGCTTGATAAAAACTTGGCGCCGTCCAGACGGACAACTGTGCGATCAATTGTCTGAGAATTTCGCTGAAATTCTTTCCTAAAATGAGCCACGTTTGGACGGTGGTGCCCTGTCGTCCGGACGGTCGCGCGTCTGCTACAAGTAATTTCCATATAGAGGCTTCCCGCGTCCGGACCAGGAGGATGGTCGTCCGGATGGCTGATCTGATGCACGCAATTCCATATCTGATGCTCTCGCTTCCGTACCATGATGACTGCCGTCTGGATTTGAATTGCGATACTTGCCTTATGGATGACCGCGTCCGGATGGGAATCCACGTCGTCTGGACGGTTACAACAATCTTCCGATATCTATGTTTTGGAAAGAAATCCTGAGGCTTGATTGAACACTGAGAGTCGTCCGGACGGGCTACTAAATCGTCCAAACGGATGCAAGTTGGAGCATTTCGAAGCTTCTCAACATAGAGGAAGGTCCGGACGAGAATCTACATCGTCCGGATGAATGATGCTTTGGACAGATGGGCGTCCGGACGGTATGACACGTCGTCCAGACGGCTGGTAGGGAACCAAATTTTCTGACTAGCAAATTGTGCAGAGTCTTCTGGAAACACTTCTGAATAGCAGAATCCCTGTTAAAAAGCATCTTTACAAAGAAGTGATTTTGTCCAATAGAATGTGGCCAATTACAAACTAACACAAAATTCTTGGCTAGCATTGCCACTGCTTCTTCTTCATTCTCATAGTCGTCTTCAGATGAAACTTTGACTTTCTTCTTGGAAGCCTTGAGGGCAATGGTCTTTACCTTTTTGACCGAGGGCAGGGATAGCTCATAAGTTTGAAGAGATCCCACCAACTCTTCAATCTTCATTTCTTCTAAGTCTTTGCTTTCTTCAATTCTAGTCACTTTGATTTTGAAATGCTTAGGCAAAGATCTTAGAATTTTACAGATGAGTTTTACATCCGAGACGGTTTTCCCAAGACTCACCATTGAGTTTCTTAGGTCGCTCATTTTGGAGTAAAACTCTCCGAATGTCTCACCTTCCATCATCTTAATCTCTTCAAATCTAGAAATCAACATTTGAAGTTTGGCTGATTTAACAAGTTTTGTGCCTTCATATATTGTTTGTAAGATTTGCCATGCTTCTTGAGCGGATTCAAAGTTTGAGATTCTTGCGAGTTCAGACGGTGAAAGTGCTTGACATAGAGCATGGAAGGCTTTATCATTGGAAAGTCGTGAGTTTTTCTTAGGGACTAGTTCGGGATTTGCATTTGCTAGCTTAGTCCAACTAGTTTCAACAATCTTCCAACAGTCAATGGATTTTAAAAAGAATCGCATGCGAGCTTTCTAATAGCCATAGTTCATACCATCAAAGGCAGGAACATTATTAAGATTTTGAGACATAGCAAAATAAAGTTGAAGTCAAAAGGATAACACTCAATAAATAAATCTAAACAGAATGTATCAAGCTCTGATACCAATTAAAAAAGAAAATAAGACTTCTATTTTACCAAGTGTGTGATAGTGTGCAACAAAATATTTAAATTGCGGAATTTAAATGACACAACTATTTTGTTGACGAAGTGGAAACTCAATTAAGAGAAAAATCACTCTGAGGCAGCCAAACCTAGGATATCCACTATTCAAAAGACAAAGCTAGTTACAAAGTAGTAGCACTCACATACCCTTATGCAATGGTCGTACCTTGAACTCTAACATGTAACCCAACACGAAAGCTTCCCAACCAAGTTACCTACTTGAAGGGGTCTTCAATGGAATCCTTTACCTTAGGGCCAACTCCTAAGATAGACTTCAGTTTCAGCACTTGGCAACGGCTTGAGAGTGAGCGGATCAGCACAACAACTCCTAAAATAAACTCTCTAAGCTCTACGGAATTCAATACTAAATTCTTACAAATTACATGCCTAGATGCCTCTATTTATAGTCTATAGAAACCCAAATCGCGTTTGATGCGATCTGAGGGCATCCAGACAGACAACTGTGCAATTGGTTTTCCAAATTCGCTTGAAATTCTTTCCTAAATAGGGTCGCGTCCAGACGGTTACACTTCAACTGCACCCAATTTTCATATTAAGGCCTAAGCATCCGGACCATAGAGTCTGACGTCTGGATGGTTGAACATCTCCTACACGACTTGCCTTATCAGGATAGCGTCCAAATGGAACAACCACGTCGTCCGGACGGTTGTAGCTATCTTCCCATATATGTGTTTTGGAAAGAAATCATTTTATTTGTTGAACACTAAAAGGTGTCCGGACATGTTGCTGAGACGTCTGGATGGATGCAACCAAGAACAGTTCGAAGCTTCTAGACACAGAGGGACATCTAGACGAAAAGTTCTCATCGTTCGAACGGATGATGCTTTGACAGATGAGCGTCCGGACAGAATACTACATCGTCTAGACGAATGCAAGGGAACTGAACTACATTGTTTTGAATCTTGCATAGAGTCTTCTTAAAGCTCATAACTGAAGTGTAGACTCTGAATAAAACAGCATCCCTATATAATAAGCATCATTACATAAAAGTGATTTTGTCCAACAAAATGCAGCCAATCACAAACTAACACCTTCCCCTAGGCCTGCTTGAGATTCTCACAATCTGCTTGCACGTGCCCAAAGCCGGAGCACTCAAAGTATCGGGGACCCCTAGGATCCTTTTTCTCAACTTCCTCTGACTCGGCTTCCTTGGAGACCTCAATCTTTCGATAAACTTCTTTTTGAATTTGTCGTTCTTCATTAGTCTACCGAAGTTCTAGGCGAGCATAGCAACTACATCCTTTTCTTCATTGTCAGAGTCTTCATCAGAGGAGACTCTGATTTTCTTCTTAAATGCCTTGAGGGCAATTGCCTTTACCTTCCTGATTGGGGACAGGGAATACTCATAAGTTTGAAGAGATCCCACCAACTCTTCATCGACTCCAGGTCCTTGCTTTCTTCAATGGTTGTCACCTTGATTCTGAAACACTCAGGTAATGACCTTAGAATCTTTTTGATGAGTTTTATATTAGATACATTCTTCCCGAGACTCACCATCGAGTTTCTCAGTCATTGATCCTGTTGTAAAACTCATTGAATGTCTCATCTTCCAACATCTTAATTTCTTCAAATTTTAAAATTGACATTTGGTGCTTGACAGATTTAACAATTTTTGTGCCCTCATATGTTGTTTCCAAAATTTACCACGCTTCTTGAGCAAATTCACAGTTTGAAATTCTTGCGAATTCAAACGCTGAAAGAGCTTGACATAGAGCATGAAGGACTTTATCATTGGAAACCCGTGCACCAGTTTGAGCAACTATGAGTTCAGCAGTTGTAGCCTTTGGTTTAGTCCAATTGGATTCTACAATTTGCCAAACATCAATAGATTTTAAAAAGAAGTGCATACGGGCTTACCAATAGCTAAAATGCGTGCCATCAAAGGCAAGAACGGAATTAAGAGTTTGAGACATGATAAAATAAGGAGTCAAGGATCGCACTCAAGAAGTTAATCCAATAAGAGTGAACCCGCTCTGATACCAATTAAAAAATAAAGACTCCTAATTTAACGTGTGTGTGTGTGTGTGTGTGTGTGTGTGATCAATTATACAACAAAATATTTAAATGCAGAATTTAAAGAGACAAATATTTTGTTGACGAAGTGAAAACTCTTATCAAGATAAAAACCACTCCGGGGAGGCCAAACCCAAGAAATCCAGTATTCAGAAGACAAAGCTAGTTACAAAGCACTCGTACTCACATTCATCTAATGCAGTAGTCATACCTTTAACTCTGACACGTACCTATACGTGAACTCCTCCCAATTGGGTCTCCTACCTGAAGGGGTCTTTAATGGACTCTTTTATCTTAGGGCTCCTCCCTAAACTAGACTTCAATGGGTTGATCAAATCACACAAATAAAACTCTTAGAGAGCTAGCTGATCTCACAATCTCTGCCTAAACACCCTATCCTATCACAATGGAATTCAATATCGAATTCACTAAAGAATACATGCCTAGACACTTCTATATATAGGCTTTAGAAAACTTAATACAATTCTGATTCGAAGTTCTCTTGGCGGCGTCCAAACCAAGACAATGGGCTTCCAGACGGCAAGCAGCAATCAACTTCTTTTCACGCGGTCTCACATGTTTCTTCATTAATCTTTAGTCATCGCGTCCGGGCGGCATAGCCCTAGTGTCCGAACGGTTGCAAGCTGTCTTCACTGTTCGCAGCCTTCAGTTTGTTGTTCTGACACTTTTGCGAATAGGTGCTCTCGGAAGTTGTTGTCCGAACATCTGTGCAAACATGAGTTCCCTGTGGTTGGTGTTTGCTGAGGTGTTCGGACACTTCTTCGAACACTGGTGGGCGTCCAGACGCTTACTCTAGGACGTCTGGATGATAACAAGGGAATCGTCTTTGCTGAGCTGTAAGTGCGTCAGAATCTTCCTTTACTTCTGGAAATTGCCTTTCTTGATATTTGAGACACTGAACTTGTCATATTAAGGCTTTCCATGTTAGGAAAATAATCTCTGAATATTTTGAAGACTCTAAATAATTACGGCATCCCAGTTATAGCAACACACGTACAATATAATGATTTTGTCAACAGAATGTAGCCAATAAACTAACATGAATGACCTAAGATACTGGTATAAGATGGATGACAATGGCATGGATGAATTAGGGAAGCCATTGACAAATGATGAACAGGTAGGGGATTTTCTTAATACTGTTGAAATTTACAAATTGAAAAGTGTTCACATATATGTTGAACATAGGGTTGATGAGCCAAATCTTGTAAGGGAATACTATTCTTGCTACTGCCTAGTCCACATCTTGATGAGCTAGATCATGATATTCAAAATGGCCATGTGAATGATCATGCAAATGTTGGCCATGCTGAGGGGAATACCGAAAAAGCTGAGGGTGATGCAAATGTTGAGGGAAATGTTGGCCGTGCTGAGGAGGATGATATTTATGTGGATTTTAAAGTAGAAGAGGCTGGTGTATCAAAAGCCTCAAAAAAGAAGGCTGCCAGATGTTCAAAAAAGAAGGCTTTTGTGACAAAAGCTAAGGTTGTAAGGAAAAAAAGGGGGGGGGGGGGGGGGGCTACTAATGCTGATGGGGTTGACACTAGTAAAAGAAGGAAAAGGGGGGCTGCCACTGCTAGAAGGGGTCAAGATAGTGGTTTGGCAAATGTAATAGACGAAGAAGAACAACAGTTGAGTGATTTCAAGATAATTGATGATGATGAGGATTTGTTCCCAGTTAATGTCCCCATTAAAGATGACTACATGGATGCTTGGTGGGGAAAGTTTGTAGATTCTGAGCAGCATTCAAACATTGCACATGAAGAGGATGAAGAATACTACGATAGTGAAGATTTGGTGAGTTTGAATGGGTCCAATGATGAGGGGACAAGCCGATGAAAGAGAAGGTACCGCGAGTTCAATGAGAGCCATGAGATGCAAAGACCAATTGTGTTAGATAAGGGGGACTTGTTTTGAAACAACCCGCCTTTTACAAAAAGACGTAAGTGAAAATTTCAATTTTGCGCGTGACGTTACGATGTCATCAGAGTTATAAAAAAGCAGCTGAATATAATTTTTACATAAAGACTTGGCAATTATAACACAATACATTAAGCTGACTGAAATTCCTCTAGACATTTATTAAGAGTCCTTTAATTTCCTTTACACTAATTACAATGAAACACGTATCATATATGACACGAAAGCATACATGGAAACTTACGACATACAAGTAAATCACTAAACATATTATATACAAATTAGTACAAACAATGATAATTACAAAGCACTAACACCTAGCTACAATAGCATTAGATCTCTTAAGCTAGTAGTTAATCAAATCCATAATCTTCAGAACCTACACAATCATCTAGGAGATGGTGGTTATTACCACAACCCCATAGTTTCATAAGTGAGCTAACTATCATTCAACAATATCATATATTATGCGTTATTTAAGGATAGAGATAACATAATGATGTGGTGACAATTTTATATGCAAAGTGTTAGACAGTTCAATTTAATTCTTTCACTCCACTCGTATTGAGCCGTCACTCGATTATCGACTATCCTCGGGGCCGTCCCCCTTACATTACTTTTTATTAACATATTTTCGTACTATCAGAGACCTCCCTCTTCTAGTACTTTGAGAGCCGTCCCAACTCAATATGATTATTATGGTTTCCGGTTTAGGAATTTCCTCATCTGAACCTTTGGGAACAACGTCATTTCCCAATATTAATAGATTTATTATTCACAGTATGCAATAATCATTCACACGCATCCAATTAAAATAAAACATAACACTATTGAAATTCAGTACTACCCTCAGTAAGTATTTTGTACTTACAGCCCTTTTGTGTAGTCTCAGTTCATCATCTACAATAAATACATATATATGTGCATAGAAGGTCAATATCATTACTTTTAGAAATTCATGCCTAAACATGAACTTAATCACACATATATACATACATATAAACAATTATCGATTAATTGGAAAATCATTTACATTTATTAACACTTAACATAACATGGTTAAGTCTCAATATTATTTTTCAACCATAACACCTAAACCTATTTTCTGCAAAAATACTAACATTTCTAACAAAACCTAATCATTTTTAGGGAACATCAATCCAAGCACCAAATTAATAACATACATTTAGCACCTATTAATTTTACAATTTCATAATCAAAGTAAACTAACATAAACATCCGTTTAAAAATATTAACTTTTAATTAATCATTCAATACAAAACAATACCACAGAATTTGCTGCTTAATTCACCATCACAGAGACCGTATCCAAAATTACAAAGATCACATGGCCAAAACAAAGGATTACCATGCTAAACACAAACAATCCCGAATCAGTCCATCCACGGCTAACCCACAACTAAAACTCCAACAACAAAGTTTATAATCAAAATCTGAAACCATGATAAATACCCAATTTCCAAAATATAGACTAATCAATAAATCCTAAAACATAGTATATGGCCAAAGTTATTAAATCATAACACCTTGCAAAACCCAGTTGATTTGAGAACTCAAAAATCACTGTTTAATTAATTTTGAAAGCTCAACCTTAACTCAATTGATTAACGATGAATCCTATCCAAAACATCACATGCCAAACACCATAGGGCCAAGAACAGGGAAAATACATCAAAATAGGGAAACCGAGTTTCAAAGCTTAGTCCAAATTGACAACTCATGCAATCAATTAAAACAGGTATCTAACTACAATCAAAACAGTACCAAGAACATCATAACAAATATAAGACCCAAATCAACAATTGGTTAAAACAAGGAGGAATACCATAAAACAAATGACATATCACAATATCCATAATCAGCCATCAAGAATCCAAAACAGGGAATTTTCCACAAAAAATATCAATTCCTAAATACCCAAATTACAAATCGTTACTGAACCCATACACGGCCAAACACACAAAAATCCAAGGAATCCAAATTTCATCACAAATCAGAGAACACCTCAGGACATACCCAAAAATCTTTACACCAAACACTAATCGGCTGACCTCACCAACAAACCACCCATAAACAATTGATCCTCAAAACATGGAAAATACACTCATATACATACAATCGGTTACACCGGTTCAACAAGAATCCAAACCCTCAAAACTAACCACAATAATCCAATCAAGAGTAACCCACAATAATAATAAATTAACAAATTAAACTAAATCATAGGGTTATTCACCTTGAGGATTTTTCCTAGAAAATCCACTGGAAATCATCTCTGATTCCGCCAAAAAACTCGTCGGAAAATCACACCCTTACACTGCTGGAGATTAGCCTTCCAGCCGTCGGAAGTCAGCTCTGCCTCCCCAGATTTGGCGTCCTCTGACTACCGGACTTCTCCACTGCCTCGACCCGTTGCTGAACTGCCAGAAATCAGCTCATGGAGGACCGGCCACCCATGATCGGGTCTCTCTCTCTCTCTCTCTCTCTCTCTCTCTCTCTGTGTCTCTGGGTTCAACAAGAAGAACCGGAAGAACATAGAGGAAAGAAGAGAAAAGGAAGAAAAGAAAAGAAGAAAGAAAGAAAATGAAAGAAGAGTGGTGCATGCCTTCACTGAAGGGTAGAGGCTGATTTTTGTAGAAAATATAGGATATTATTTCTAAAAACTTACTCACTGAGTTTAGTAAAATATCCCGTAGATATTTATGTATAAAACTTAGTAGTTAATTCTTGTAATGATATTTTACAAAACTTACTAATTACATTTTTACCGCGGATATTTTCACCTTGGGTCTTTACCATTTTAATTTAACTCATTAAGATTATAATCTAAGTCCGTTTTGAGCCTAATTCGTTTCATTGTTAATATTATTATTCCAATAATATTATAACACCATAAATATATACCAAATATATATTACACAATAATATTAAACACAGTAAATATTACACAATAATATTATTATATCAATTAGCCCACTGAATAATTCAGTCTGTCTATTTAATAATCCAGTAATATTATTAGAGTCTAATAATATTATTTTCTATTTATAAAATCATGGTTTATAAATAACAAGACTAAGGAATATGTATTTTCATAAATATTTATGTAACCTTATTAATTTATCGAGGATAAAGTATTGTATTTGAAGCCATATATTTTATTTACTACTAGACCTGAATACTGTTTCCTAGAGTATTAAGTCATTCAAGCATCGAGTCTTGTAGATCGAACGTTAATTCTAGACTTGTCTATTTTACTCAATCTTAATTCTAATTTAAGACATTTTATTTTATGACTTAAAATCTTGGGCGCTACGTGTTTATTGATACTTGTGTCTTTAGAAAGGCACTAAAATAGTATGCTATGCAATATGGGTTTGATTTCAAATACAAGCACAATGATAGGGTGAAGGTGACTGCAGTTTGCAAAGAGCAAGATTGTATTTGGAGGATTCATGCATCTTTGGATGCAAAGAAAGAAGCAGTACAGATTAAAACCTTTGTACCAGACCATCAATGTGGGAAACAATATGAGAATACAAAAGGGCTGTTGTGGAGTTTCTTGCAACCTAGTATATGCTTGATTTCAAGTATGATCCCACACGGACCATATGCATTGCAACAAAGGGTGAAGAGTGACCACAACATTGATGTTCCCTTAGGCCGATATTGGAGAGCAAAAAAAAATATGGCATTGAAGACAATCTTTGGTTCTCATATAGAGCAATACCGCTGTGCAAGGGATTACTGTGAGGCCATATTGAGGTCAAATCTCCGTAGTAGTGCATACGTGCAAATGGAAGGACCCTACTTCCAGCGGATGTATGTATGCTTAGATGCATACAAGAAGGGTTTCAAGTATGATTGTAGACTAACTTGAGTTTGGATGCTTGCCACCTTAAAAAGGGAATATGGGGGTCAATTGCTGTGTACCATTGGGAATGATGTGAATGATGATATGTTCCCCATTATGTACGCAGTAGCTGATGTGGTCTTTTGTTTACCAAAATATATCAATAATAAAATTACCACTCGCAATAGTATGAATCTTTGGAGGAGAGCTATATTGAGGGTATCGAACGTCAAAAACTGCGTAGGAATTATTATCAATCTTTTCGAGATTAAATATAACTTAATTAAAAGATGTTTGATTTAATTTTGTTCATAACTAAGTTAAATACATAAAACTAAAGACATAAAATAAAGATTAGAGTGATGAGAGAAAGAATAGGGGATTGATTTCACCAATCACTACATAACAATGGTCAATCATAAATTAACAAGGAAATTCATACTATGCATGATATAGGGCTCGTCTCACTCGAGTAGTCAAGAAATTACATTTAAAGAATAAGTATAATCCATCTTCGGTTGGCAAGAATCGTCCACCTAACTACTAAGATGTGGTATGACCCGTCTTCCCTAGGTATGGATTAGCTACGTCTTTAATAGGATACACACAATCAATGGAATAGTATAACTCATCTTCGGTTGGTACGAACTGTTTACCTAAATTACACTAAACTAAGGTGTAGTACAATCCGTCTTCCCTAGGCATGGCCTATCTAATCCTCATGATCATATATCAATTAAAACTGTTGTATAACAATCATTCACATAATCACAGAAAATATGAAGGATTGAGTTCAATCAATATAAATGACTTTCTAAGACAAGATAAGAAATTCATAATGATTGAATATAAACATTAAGATCAATTTTTACAGTTATACAACCATCATGCATATAAAAAATCTCAAATTAAAATACAATTAAATCATTATTACTTAGAAAGGGCTACATCAACACCCTATTAGGAATTTAGCTGCTCATCGTGGTGCTGGGATGATTCCTGCCATATTCTTTTCCTCTTCAACTTGTCAAGCCTCCAAGAAGAATTTTATGTCTAAATCTAAGTACAACACACCTTCTCTTGAAACTTAGGGGTTTATTTATAGAGACTAGGAGAGGCACAAAAGCCCAAGGAATTCAAGAATAATTGGAACTTAGTCTCTTAGTCCTAGTAAGAGATTGAAACTTCAATTCAAGTAGGAAAAGGACTCCAACTTCGTCCAGATTTGTGGTCTTTTATTGCTGGGCGATTTTGACATTTTAAACATTTGAATTAGGAAAACTCTATTTCTAACATATTTGTTTCATTTTGTATTATCTTTCCAACGCCACCAATTTCATTATAATCTAATAGCTAAGACGAAAGTTATGATGAAAACACTGAAACATATGCAAAATCCAAATTTGAATCCAATCCGATTTTGACTCTTATTGGAGAAATTCCGATTTAATTAAACTTAACAACATCATATAGGTCTTCTATTATGATTGGTTAAGTTTAAACATATGTTCTAGGTTTTCTCAAAGTGTGCTTTAAGCCCAAAATCAATGGAATTAATTGTATCTTTATTTAAAACCTGAAAACAATAAAACAACACAAAATTAAACAAATAACAATGCTAAGGAATTAATATATATAAGTTAATGAGTTTGAATGTGCAACATTCAACACTTATCACACTCCCAAACTTACATATTGTCAGTCTCTTAGCAATACAAAACAAGAAATAAAACTGAAAAACAACAAGATAAATCATTCTCTCGTGGGATGTACGATTGCATTTAACGTATGCAACAAGCTTTTTAAATCCCTAGGACTCTCTAGTAGACGAGTGAAGTCTCGTAAGGGTTTGCCAGGAATGATACCCACAAACATTGTTCCTACCATGTTATCCCCAAGAATGCTGTTTTGTAAAAATAATGTTCTCATTCCTTGGCAAGCTTAATAAAATAAACTTCATCTTCACAATTTCAAGGAATTAAAAATTAAGCTACTAACATAGCATTATGAGATATCAGAATATTCAACTAGTAAAGTGAACTTAACACAGCCATGGGCTTTCAAAACTAATCTCAATCATGAATGGTTCAACACTCAAAATTCGCTGGACTCCCCATTAGATAAAACAACCAAGGCATATATTATTATTATTATTATTATATAGGCTGTGCAATGCTTAGCTCCCTTAAGCTTTTTAATTGACTAATGTAACAAGTGTTAGGTCAATGACTCTCAAACCAGATAGTTTTAAGGCATTAGGTGTAAAACACCCTAAAGACTTACTAACTCGAGTCAAAAAGGCTACGAAGTTAAATTTAGCCATTTTATCAATCAAAGCAAACTTCTACTTTTTGACACAAACACTCAATGCTTAAAGAGGCAAGAGATCCGGTTACTCAGTGAAAAGCTCAAAGTGATCAATATTCTTCTTCTTCTTCTTCTTCTTCTTTTTAATTTTTTTTAATGCCAAGGTTATTCCTTCAACAAGTTGCCCAACTGCATCTAAGATATTGATAACAAATATAACTGATTTCAAATTTTATACCCCACAGACTACATGCTAGTGGGCTTGTGAGAATCAAATTGAAACAAGTAATATCGCATGCTACCAAAGAAAATAACAAAACTCTAAATTCCCTAGTCAAATGATCATGTGTTCATCATGTTAAGCTCACCAATGAAATACAAATTAGAATTTAACCAAATTCATAGAGATAACATAGCAAAATATTGGACAATGTTTCATTTTTTCATACCCCCAAACTTGAATCACACATTGTCCCCAATGTGTGTATAGAACTGAACATATCAGTAAGAGAATAGGAATATCTGAATGAGTAGATGTGGGGCATATCATACCCCCAAACTTGATTGCAAAAACACATATCCTGAAAAAGAAAGTGATACTCCAACCAAATACCAGTCAAGTGCAACATATTGTTGTAAAAATATAAACTAAGAATGAAATAACAATGGAGAAAATAAACCTAGAAGGAGATCATGTACCCTGGCCTGATGGAGGACTCGAGCGCACATGGCCTGTGCTCGAACCTATGAAGCTAACTCATTTAGTCAAAATATGTGGGATCTGCCAAGCCAATGAAATCCACATCCTTGATGTGCTCAGTGCTCTCTTACCCTTAAGTTTAAATTTGAAGCACCAATCTTTTCTTCTCTTGGACCAAAGAGAATGCATTTTACCGACAGAAAGGTAATTTCGAATGTCCGCATATCGAGGTAGATCCCTTTGAGTATTTTCAAACAGTTTCTCACCCGGAAAGGAATCATGAACTGGAATAGGGGCTCGGGGTTCTATCTTGGCAATGGATTCAGAGTGAGAGTTCACCATCTGATTCTAAGAGACTATTATTCGATCCATCGTGCTCATAAATTTCATCATCTGATCTTGAAAGTCATAACTCATCAGAGGAGGTGGTTCAACCAAATGGTATAGTTCATGAAATTGTGGTGCATAATTTTCAGGAGCTTAAGCTTGCCACGAGATATTAGATTGGTTACTCCATCCCGGGTCATAGGAATCAGAGTAAGGGTCATTCCTCAGCCTAGAGAATAGTGTGTTCATATGCTCATAAGAATAATTAGAAAATTGTCCGGTAGTAGGACAATCTCTAACATGGTGATAAGGATTATAACAATATGAACATGGTCCATGGGGTGTTGGAATGCCTCCCCACATGAACTAAATTGAATAAAATAAAATAAAATAACAAAAGAAAATTAAAAAATAAAAACAAAGAAACCAAAATTAGAAATAAAATAAAAACAGAAAAGAATCAAGTTAATTTCAATCTTTAAAACTTAATAAAATAACCGTTTGCAGTCCCCGACAATAGCGCCAAAAATTGATGTGGTATTTTGTTTATCAAAATATATCAATAATAAAATTATCACTCGCAATAGTACGAATCCTTATAGGAGTGCTATATTAAGGGTGTTGAACCTCAAGAACTGCATAGGAATTATTATCAAGCTTTTCGAGATTAAATATAACTTAATTAAAAGATGTTTGATTTGATTTTGTTTATAACTAAGTTAAATGCATAAAACTAAACACATAAAAATAAAGATTAGAGTGATGAGAGAAAGAATAGGGAATTGATTTCACCACTCACTACATAACAATTATCAATCATAAATTAACAAAGGAAATTCATACTATGCATGATATAGGGCTCGTCTTACTCGAGTAGTCAAGAAATTACCTCTAAAAAATAAGTATAATCCATCTTTAGTTGGCACGAACCGTCCACTTAACCATTAAGGTGCGGTACGACCCGTTTTCCCTAAGTATGGATTAGCTATGTCTTTAATAGGATACACAAATCAATGGAATAGTATAACCTATCTTCGGTTGGTACGAACTGTCTACCTAAATTACACTAAACTAGGGTATAATACAATCCATCTTCCCTAGGCATGGCCTATCTAATCCTCTTGATTATATATCAACTAAAACTGTTGTATAACAATCATTCACATAATCACAGAAAATATGAAGGATTAAGTTCAATCAATATCAAAGACTTTCTAAGACAAGATAAGAAATTCATAATGATTGAATATAAACATTAAGATCAATTTTCACAGTTATACAACCATCATGCATATAGAAAATCCAAAATTAAAATACAATTAAACCATTGTTACTTAGAAAGGGCTACATCAACACCCTATTAGAAATTTAGTCACTCATCGTGGTGCTGGGATGATTCCTGCCATATTCTTCTCCTCTTCAACTTGTCAAGCCTCCAAGAAGAATTTTCTATCTAAAGCTAAGCACAAGCACACATTCTCTTGAAGCTTAGGGGTTTATTTATAGAGACTAGGAGAGGCATAAAAGCCCAAGGAATTCAAGAAAAATTGGAACTTAGTCTCTTAGTCCAAGTAAGAGATTAAAACTTCAATTCAAGTAGGAACATGATTCCAAATTCGTCCAAATTTGTGGTATTTTATTGCTAGGTGATTTTGAAATTTTAAACGTTTGAATTAGGAAATTATATTTCTAACATATTTGTTGAATTTTGTATTAGCTTTCTACCGCCACCAATTTCATTGCAATCCGATTTCTAAACTAAAAGTTATGATCAAAACACTGAAACATGTGCAGAATCCAAATTTGAATCTAATCCGATTTTGACTCTTATTGGAGAAATTTCTATTTAATCATTCCCTTGATTTGATTAAACTTAACCACATCATATAGGTCTTCTATTATGATTGGTTAAGTTTAAACATATGTTCTAGGTCTTCTCAAAGTGTGCTTTAAGCCCAAAATCAATGGAATTAATTGTATCTTTATTTAACAAATAACAATGCTAATGAATCAACATATATAAGTTAAGGAGCTTGAATGTGCAACATTCAACACTTATCAATAGCAGAAGCTGAGACTAGGGCTTCTTAGGAGTGGTTTATACGTATTCTTGTTGATGATATTTATGTTGGTAGTGGCAAAGGTTGTGGCTAGACTATTATGTCTGACCTACAGAAGGTAATTAGCATCAATCATGTCTACATGTTTATTACTTTTTTATTTTATACTTTTTTGTTTTTGTGAACTTTATTGATATATATATATATATATATATATTTTTTTTTTTTTCTTTTTTGCATATGTGCAGGGGCTTGGCGACGGAGTATATCATTTGTTGCAACATATTGAGCATCAATTTTGTGTGCGTCACCTGCATACAAACTTTAAGGGAAAGGGATTCAAGGGAAAAGCATTCAAGGATGAATTGTGGGCAGCTGCACGGGCATCAAATGCAACAGTTTTTCAGCATCACATGAAAGTGATTCAAGGTATGGATGCCCGTGCCTATAAATACCTTGATGATGTTAACTTTGCACCGTGGTCTAGACATGCCTTTTTCTACTCAATCCAAGAGTGAAATGCTTCTGAATAATCTTACGGAAACATTCAATGCATGGATTAAAGAGTCTAGGGACGAGCCTCTCTTGACCATGCTGGAAATGATTCGGGGGCGCAATTGATGACATGATTCCAGCAAAAAAGAGATGGAATCCGAGCTGCTATTCACAAAATATGTCCCATGATTCAGAAGAAGTTGGAAAGATCAAAGGATGAAGTAAGGAACTGTATATGTAGGTGGCAAAATGAGTTGGAGTTTGAGGTTGACCACATGTACGATGTACGTCGTATGGTTAAGTTGGATGAAGGTACATGCACATGTGGGAGATGGTAGATCAACGGTATCCCTTGTGCACATGCTTATACTGTCATTTCATGCACAAACATAAGCTTGAGCAATATTTAGACGGTTATTACATGATGGTGAAGTACATGTAGGCATATGAACCACAAGTACTATTATGCCAAGGCCTGAAGAGTGGCCAGCTGCTGATGGCTATGATGAAATTATGCCTCCAATTGTGAGAGTTCAACCTAGACGTCCAAGAAAAGCGAGGAGAAGGGCACATGATGAGCCTACTAACCCATACAAGATTAGTCGTAGTGTGTATTTTGTGAGAGTTCAACCTGGACGTCTAAGAAAAGCGAGGAGAAGGGCACATGATGAGCCCACTAACCCATACAAGATAAGCCGTAGTGCGTATGTGGTCACGTGTGGGAACTGTGGGGGCCAAGGTCACAATTACAAGGGTTGCCATCTACCTCTAAATCCTAATCAAAAGATATGGAACCCAAAGAGGAAGAAGACTGTTGGAACTTCTTCAAATGTAAGTGTAATATGTTTATATTCTTCTATTACCAAATTTAGTGTTAACAAAGTTCTTACTCATTTCTAAGTTCTAATTACCCCAAAATAAAGATGCATCATCTCAACCATGTGGGTCATCTCAACCTCTTGCGTCATCTCAATTTCCTGCGTCATCCCAACTTATACAGACCCGTTATAGAAGAAGGAGGGGCAAGACAATTATGAAATGATATTTGGTTTTGTTTTATTTTGTTAATGATCTAAACACTTAGATTTGTTGGTTTGCTGAACAATATATGTATTTTGTTAATGATCTAAACACCTTCTACTAAATTGAATGTTGGTATTTTGGATAAACAATAGATGCATTATATTGGTGGAATGAACAGTATTTTGTGAATGTGTTGGAAGTATTGTACAGATTTTGTAATAGAGATATCTTGCGTTGTGCTGAAAATATTGGATTTGAGACAATATTTTCAATCCATATAAGGATATGTTCACCATTGAAGATATCTCTAAGCAGGTTGTTTGTTGGCACTGTATTACCTATTGCAAATGCATATTCTATCTCCTTTAAATAACCACTTGTAATGGAGATATCTTGTGTTGACATGCCTTCATAAAGATGCCAAATCATATAATGATTTCATCAAATAATATGATACTGCTAGAAGGGGTACCAACAAGCACTTCATGATTGAGCTACCAACAAGAACTTCATGAGCTATTCAATTAAAAAGTAATTCATTCTATTACACCTTCCACAAAATGGGAGTACCAAAATATACAATGTCAATGATACAAATTCACAAAATGGGTGTGGTAAATTAACTCCATCAAACATCCAAAAATGTCAATGCCGATAATACTATTACAAACATACTACCATTACATACACTTCCACAACCCTAAACACTATCAATGCATTGCCTTACACCTTGTCAAGCATCAAAAAATGCCAAAGCCAACGATACCATTACAAACACACTTCCTTCACAAACACACTACCATTATAAACAGATAAAAACATTACATACACTGTCAATGTATGGCCTTACACCCCATCAACCATACTCCTACAAAAGCAATAAAGACAACTGACAAACACACCAACATTTGAGTAAGCTGCCTCTTCCGTGCTCTAAGTTGTACAACCTCTTTCTTCAAGCGCTTTAATTCACTACGCAATGGAGGTAGTAATTCCTTTCCACAGGGACATGTTCTTTGTCAAACCAATGGAAAAATCGACATTGCTATGCTTTCTAACTTAGAAAAAGAAAAAAAAAAGGGTTATACATACAATCACATAGGTTTTACTTTTTGGGGAATATCATCAAACAATTGGGTTATGGTTAGTCCACCTTTGATGGGTCGTACATGGCACACTCAAAGAAACGCCTCACATGATTTTTTATTATCCACAAGGTCTTTTATGGAGATCGAAGGCTGCATTTGCACATCGGTGCATCAATACCCACATCACCTCTCACAGACGACATTGAAGAATCCTAAACAGTTAGATTGAGGAACTTTTAGCAAGAAACCCTAACTGAAACTACCCATAAACACAACTTACCAATACTCAACCTTATTTGCCTTCCCTATGGAGAGGTCTTCTATTTCACCTGCTCCGACTCCTTCGTGTAGCTTTTTTGCTTTTCGCATCATCCTTTCCCGATGTTCAGAAAATGCTCAAGAACATGTATAAAGTGCCGCCCATTTCCAATAGAGATGATTTGGGGCTGAGGTGTAAAGTCAAAAATGAAACAACGTCGTTTTTAGGCTGAGTTGTTAATGCTTACATGGACAAACGGTGACTCAACCAAACAAAATTTTCAAAATTGGACAAAAAGTGACAAAAAGATCCTATTCAAAATCACGAAAAAATTAATGAGTCAATATTGGAAATTAAAAAGTGAGTGATCATTTTCAAATTGCGCTCCGGCTTAGGGAGTTATTATACATTTACCAAAAAAAAAAAAAAATAATAATAATAAAAAAAGAAGAAGATAATAATAATAGCCCACAATTTACCCCTAAGGATTATAATTAGAAGGGCTTCCAGAATCCCAAACGTTCAAAACCCGTTTTGTGTTTTGTTTTCCCTCGGTCCGAACCACAAAACCCTGAAAACTCAAAAAAAGTGAAGCGCTAAACCACAAAACCCTAGCAGGAATGGAGGACACCCCAATCGAAGAGGGAGAAACCAACAAAGATATCGAGGTAGCTCCGGCCCTTATCGCCGTTCACCCGGTACAGGAATCCGTAGTTATCTCCGTCGGGTCGGACCTTCGCGTCTTCGACCTTCAGTAAGCTTCCATTAACTTTTCCTTTTTCTCTTAGTCTGGTTCGATTTTTCCTTGTTGATTCGGATCTGTAATGGGTCGAACCGAATGGAATGCATTGCATATTGTAAGTTTGCAAACTATAAAAGAAAATTACTTTTTTTTTTGTCATATCAATGCAAATGCAGCAAATTCTCAATCAAAATGTATATGCCTTTTTTTTTCTTTTTTAAAAAAAGAATGTTTTACGTTGGAAGTTTAAGATGCTGTTTTTTGATCGAAATTAAGCTCTGTTTGTCGCTGAGAAATGTGAGGGAAAGTAAAAAAAAAACACAATTTTTATCATAGTTTTTTAGTTTGTGTTGGTTAATAAATAATATTGGGGAAGTCTGCTCGGCTTGGTCTTATTGTTGCATTAGGCACAGTTCTTATTTTTTTAATAACTAATTTGCTCCAGGGGGCAGGGGAGGAGGAAGGGAACATTCGAATTAGTGACCTCCGCATCCGTTTGATTAGGCATAGTTTAATTGAATTTTTTGTTTTATCGGGTTTTAAAGGTCGAAAATGTCCATCCTCAAATTCGGTTTTCTTTTGTGTTATAAAATGAAAACTGTTTAAAATCTTCTCAGTAACCTTATTATGCAATTAAAGATTGGATTTAAAAAAGTGTCCATTATTTTATACAAAAAAAAAAAAGAACTGCCAAGTTTTTTCCTAAATTTTCATTGCTCAAGTTTTAAAGGTAAAGTGCAATTAGGATAATTTGATGGTCATGTTTGCAGATGTGTGTTCAGTACTTTGCAAAAGCTTTCATGGAGAGTAAGGGTCTATTTGGATTTACGATTTAAAAATAACAATTTAAAAATATGCGATTTGAACAAGAGATTTTTAAAAACGCAGCTAAGCTTTTGTGTTTTGAAATAGTAGATTTCTACGTTTTCAAATTGTAATTTTTAGAAAAAGTTAATTCTCAAACGATTCATTTTTTGCGATTTAGTTTAAAGTCACACATTTTATCTACGAAATCGCAATCCTAAGCGCATCCCAAGAATGTAACTTGGGTAACAAAATTTAACTTCTTCTTCTCTTTTTTGTTTTTTTTTTTTTTTACAGTGGAGGTAGTGCAGTTTCTTTAGTGGACGATTCACGTGGGCCGTCTCATAAGGATTCAATAAGAGCTATTTGTTATGGTGCAAAAGGGAAGCTCTTTGTATCTGCAGGCGATGATAAACTTGTCAAGATATGGTCCACGGAGCCTTGGCGCTGCATTTGTACTGTGTAGGTTCTTAAAGTCCATGAGGCTTTGTCTATTTTAAAACTTTAAGCTTACTTGATATAGGAGATTTTGAAACTTTCAGTTTTTAAGCTTTCATAGAGTTTATTGAATGCTATGTGTCACACAGGCAATCTGTGCAATATGTATCATTGAATGCTGTTTTCCTGCTGGCCTCATCTGTGCCATATGTATCACGCAACTCTGAATTCGTCTATAGCATTGAACCTGCCCCATGTCTGCCAAAAGTTTGTCCCTTTCCTGTCATATGAAGTTTTCCAACTTTTATAACAGGTCCTCCGAGAAAAGAGTAAGCGCAGTTGCACTGAGCAATGACGGTTTGTATGTCTGTTTTGCTGACAAATTTGGGGTTGTTTGGGTCGTGGACCTGGATGGATTTGATGGAAATCAAGCTTTAGACAGTAAGAAGGCAGTACCAATGCTTTCTCACTACTGTAGCATCATCACTAGCCTGGTGAGTATTGCTATTATTGATTTTCTTTTCTATGATTTTTTTTTTGTTAGTAATGTAAATTTTATCACTTACAGTTACTATTTTTTTTTCCCCTTTTCTCTTTCTTCTTCTTCCTCCTTTTTTTTTTTTTTCTTTTTTGTTCCTAACCTTGACAGCAGAGCAATAGATTGTGTCAGTACATATTTTTCATGGTCGTTTTCAAACATTCCTCGTTCACTTTTTTGAGACTTTATATGATGTTACTTTCTTTTTCCCTTTGTTTTTGGATGGATTCATTTCCATCTATTTTTGCTTACGTATTGGTGAAGTTCTTCATAGATTAGGAGTAGCTATAGTGTTTTTATCTTACTGGTTACATGATTTTCACATATGAGCTGGCTGTGCATACTTTTTGCAGGAATTTTCACCAGATGGGAGGTTTGTTGTTAGTGCTGATCGGGATTTCAAAATTCGCGTAATCCAACTGTACTACCTATTGAATGAGTGAAAGAACTATTTAATTTCTCATCTCTTTACACAATATTATTCTTATTATAGGTTACTGTGTTTCCTAAGAAGCCTTTGGATGGAGTTCATGAGATTCAAAGTTTTTGCCTTGGTCATACCGAGTGAGTGAGATTTTTTTTGTCACATCTTTTACCAAACAAAGAATGCAGATTGTGATTGGACTTTTAGGCAAAATAATTATTCTGTTTTCTTATTCAGATTCTTCTGGGTTTACTGCTGGTTCATGTTATCAATACCTTAAAGTGTGAATTTGGAAGACATATCAATACCTTTACTATATTTGGCTTGGCCTCTTCCTACAAACAAAAATGCATTTTTCTTTCTGTTAGCATTTATGTTGAAATAATTTTGCCACTTATCGGTGGTAATATAACCCTTATTGAATCTTGATTGCATAAGTCCTTTATCTTTCTTCATGTGTAAGTAATCTTCTAGCTGCTAGACACTAATTTCTGAAACTTTCATGTCTATTGCCAGATTTGTGTCCTGCCTTGCTTTTGTTTATACCTCAGAGTACCCCCAGGGGTTCCTCGTTTCTGGAAGTGGTGATTCAACAGTATGTGATCTTAACAACTTTGCATGATATAAAATAATTTGCTTTAAGGTGCAATTTTGAACTAAATGTACTTATCAAAAAGTTTTGGACTAAATGTAGATCCATGTTGATTTTGCAGGTTAGATTATGGGATATTTCCTCTGGATCTCTCCTTGATACTTATAAAGTTGAAGCAAAGGTATTCCACTTGTTCTAAGTATCCCTGAGGTTCCAACTGACCTCTCTATTCTTCTGAAATTTCACTTGCTTTTCTCTTCCGAGGGTTGATGTACTTAAGTCAATTGATTTCCTATTTTTTTTAATAAGTAATCGAATTTTATTAAAAGGAAAAGGGTGCAACCTAAGTTCACAGGAAGTATACAAGAGAGACACCTAAACAGAAAAAGAAAAACGATCAAGAAAATCATTAAAGCTAGTAATATGAAGGCAAACAAAGTGGCTGGCTATCCAGTGGTATAGGATTATGAAGTCATATGAAATTTGTCTTCAGATATTACCGTGTTTATTTGTATCTTAAGATATTTCCTGGTTTGGGTTGAACATTCCCAAATTACAACTATTAGTAAAATCCTAGTTCAAAATCCCCTGTTAAAAATACAGTATGATGTAAAAAAAATAACAGTTATAGGTTGAGATTATTAAAAGGAGGTGGATTTCCTTAGCCTTTTGCCATTAGCCTCTCTGTTTACTTGCTTTCAATTTCACTTTGCTTCCTGAAGGCAGGGCTTTTAGAGTCTAATGGGAAAGAGGAGGAGTGCAATTCTGCTGTTACCAATCTGTGCACCATCCCAGATGGTACACTTATTGCAGTGGCCATTCAAAGGCAAGTCAGAGCCTTTTTTACAGTATTATATCTTGCTGATGCATTCTGTTTTGATTTGATGTCTCAGTACATGTTACTGTTTTTTTATTGTAGCTTGCAAGGAATAGTGTTGTTGAGCTGTGACCTTTCTGCACGAACTCTTTCGATTGCAAAGGTTAGGACCTCAACCTCTTGGCAATATTGTGCAACTGTCCAGAAGAAAAGACTGCCCTGTGATCAGGCGCTTTCGGATGCATTAATTTATTTGATCCATCACGTCCAGTGGATCTGTTTCTTGTATCTGTTTGACATTGCCATAGATCTGTTAAGTTAGCATAATGGATATTTCTTGAAGCATGTTGATAATTGTCTTCACTTAATTTTCTGGAAACTTGTGGCTGAGTCAGATAAATACATCATGAATCAAACAAAAGTTCTTGATTGATCTATTTCCAACCTGTTTGGTTCTTCCAGGTGGTTTTAATCAAGGGCGAGACCTTCATTCCTACAAGCCTAAGCACTAGCTCTTCAGGATTATTGTGGATGGTGTCAGGTGTCTCTAACTTGCATGGTTTCGATCGCCCTTCTTTGGCCCGTGTGAGGGTTATCTCAGGGTTTAGGGAAAGCAGTGTCTGTTCCCCAGAGCATGAACCACCGACTGTCTTGGAAGATGATGAGATTCCTGGTGGCGACAAACTGCTCGAGAAGTTGCAGGGAAGTTTGACAGTTGAGGAAAAGGTTTTCCTGGCGGCTGCTGAAGCAGTGAAAACAGCAATGAGCAATTTGTTAGTTAAAAAACATTACTCTGCAGAGAAACGGGAACTTCGAAAGAGAACCAGAAATGATAGAAAAATCAAACAGTGATGAGTTTCTTGCAACGGCAACAGCTCTTTTAAAACTGGTTTTTTTTTTTTTTTTTGGAGCAACTGAGATCGGCCTGTTTGTAGTTCTCTCAGGTTCTTGTAATACTAATTATTTGTGGTTGTATCAGTAAAAAGCAACTTAAGGCTGGGTATATATATAGTTGTGATATTTCTTCAGGATTAAGGCAGCACTCAACCTAAGCCCAAAGGAAAATGAGTGGAGTTCGAAAGAGTAGAATTTGTTTTCTTTCATAATCCTGCATTCTTTTAGGAAGCAAAAGAGCAGAATTTAATTAATTTATCAACCATCTAGAAATTAAGGCAAAGAACATGGTTAAGGTTAAAGGGGCTTTTGAGACCGTGGTTACAGAAAAACAATGGGAAAATGGATAAGCAGTCTATGGGTAGTAGCCTCTCTGTTTTCTAATAAAAGTTGGTCTGTCATATCCACTAAGCGCTTGGTTAACATTTCGTGTTACACTGTTGAGAACCACGCGTGTTGCCTGTAAAAAATAATAATCATAATTAAAATTAAAAATTAAAAATCACTTGGGCACAAAACTGCAAGATAGAAAAGTCAATACTTGGGAGCCCGAAGAAAAAGAAAAGAAAAGTAAATATGGACTATTCGAGTCTGATATATATACGGCCAAATGCAAATAGTTTTAGTCGTAGTATCTCAAATATAATGTCACAGGGTCCTTATCAACATCAGCGGTACCTGGAGCCAAAGCATCAACATCTACACGATCGTGGTAGTAACCACGTTTAGATAGGTGAAAGTATGAGTTTACAAACTCAGTAGTATAAAATTCCTTAGGTTTTCACAATGAGCCAATTCCTTTATTTCTACTGTATATTTACAATAGTGGCTATTTTGTGGATTGATAGTTTTCATAAAATGTTTTGTAGCTGATAACGTAAACAATGACATTTGGTTTATAAATCAATAATCTACAATACACACACAATTACATATATATCATGTGACTCAAATACATTCATATACAAGCTCTCAAACCTTTGGAAAAATATAGGCATACAGATATATATAAAGAAATATTGACACTATGTCTTGGCTTTATGCGCATACAAGTCATCCGAACCTTTGGGGAATTATAATATACGCATACTCCTAAACATGACATCACAAGAAAACAATTGATATAATATTACGGCATTACACACATATAGTTCTTCCGAACCTTTGGGGAATACAAGTATACGTGCACCCGAACATTAAATCATAAGAAAGTATTCAACATAACATTTCGGTTATGTACGTATACATTTCTTCTGAACCTTTGGAGAATACAAATATACATATGCACCCAAACATTACATCTTAGCAAGTCAATCAACATCATAACTCGGCCTCACACGCATACATGTCATTTCGAACCTTTGGGAAATACTGATATACATGCACTCAAAATATATGACATCTCATAAAACAAATGCAATCTAGTCGATTATCACTATACATATGTTTTGCCCCATTCAAACTCATATGGATACTAATACGTCTAGCATGAAACACTTTACTGAAAAACATGTCACACGCTATCATGCTATGCATGCACTTGTTATGTTTCTTAGTTTCTAGTGCCTACAAAGATTCAACCCCAGGACTTGTTTCTGATGCCGTGGGACTATATACTAACCGGTCTTACACTTGCTCTGCCAAGGTGTCTTTCAACCAAAGTCTTATGTTCAGCGTTCATGATTTCGTACATGTTAGTGCTTCCACATCATTTATGCTCTGTGTACAGGCTTTCACACTTATGCAGCTCATATCATCTCATGCTCTTATAAAACCTTTCCATCATAACATGCATTATTAACTTCTTATAAAGCACATAAAATACAATCCAATGCACATATTTTCAAACACACTCATAACCATCATCAAATCAACTCTTTAACATTATTGAAGGTATTGAAAGCAAATCACAAGCATATATCATATTTAATTATCATTGGCTCGCATTTATAAAATCATAACATTTTCTTATCGTAAAACATACCATCTTTTCTCAATGAATAAAATACTCACTTTGGCTGCTCGGTAATTGGCGTAAATAAGGATTCCTAATGAAAGCATTGCAATGCACCACTACGTTATTACATTGTATGACATATCAAAACTAACACATAATATTTTCTAACTATAAATTCCCACATAGCTCTTGAATTGCTCAAGAACTAAAACCCATGGAAAAGCCATAGAATTTCTAGGGTTCCATTTGACAACCTATTAACTAAACACAATAACCCATAAGATTATCTTAGGGTTAGACACACAAATTGCTCATTTACAATACTTAGAAAAATCTAAGTTTTGGGTATTACCTTAATTTTTCACAAAAAATGAAACCCAACGATTGAAGATGACTTAGAACACTTCAAAACACACAATACCTTGAGAAAATTGAGAAATGAAGCCCAAACTCTCAAAAATTAACACAAATCTAAGGAAACTAGGATTTTTGGATTTACCTCAAAAGAATCTGTGAAAATGTGGATATTGCTATGAGGATCGTGTTTCCGGTATCGGATTTGAGTTTGGAAGCTTCAAACTATTGGAATCTAGAGTTTAAGATCAAACCCTAGGAGAGAGAAGAGAAGTTTTTCAGAAAAATGGGAGAAGAGGAGCTGAAAACTCACTCAACCAATTACTATCGAGGCCTGTCCGAACACGTTAGTGGGCTGTCCGAACACACGCTGAAGAAGGAACTTTCTACCAAGCCCGTCCGGACATGTGTCGAGAAGTGAATCTTCTGACACATGGGGGTCTACAGGGTTCATAACTACTCCTCTTACTACAAGACGCTTACCTAGCCAACACTTAGATCCGGCTCTACCCAAACTTTTCTGGTTCACCCCAACATTCCCCACTTGTATGACTATTGCTGAGCAGTTTTTGGATATCAAACGGACCTCCCCAGAAGGTAATTTTAATGTGGTCGATTTCTCCTATTTTGCAATCAGTTTCATTACAACACCTACTGCTCTAGCTAATTGTCCACCCTTTCCAAGTGTGATTTCTATTGAAAATCGAAATTGACTTCTAAAATAAGACAAGTGTGTGTAAAGTGTGCAACTAAAATAACAATGCGGAAAGTAAACAACACACAGATTTTTGTTGACGAAGTGGAAACTCAATTAAGAGAAAAACCACTCCAGGGCAGCCAAACCCAAGAATTCCACTATTCAGAAGACAAAGCTAGATACAAGATAGTAACACTCACATTAACCCGATGCAGTGGTCGTACCTTAGTCTCTAACGTGTAGCCCAACACGAATGCTTTCCAACCAGGTCTCCTACCTGAAGGGGTCTTCAATGGAATCCTTTACCTTAGGGCCAACCCCTAAGATAGACTTCAGATGTAGTGTATCACACTTGTGACGGCTTCAGAGGGATCTTGAACTTCTCTGAGCTCTTGTGGAATTCAATATCGAATTCTTGCAGTTCTCAATGCCTAGGGGCCTCTATTTATAGGCTGAGGTGCAGAATGGGCGACTGCTGTAATATGTACGGACGCCGTCCGGACGGACAACTGTGCTACAGGGTTTTCTGAAAACTCCTCTGAAAAATTTTTCCTGTTTGAGAGCCGCGTCTGGACGGTTAGACACTGACGTCCGGACGGTCGCACGTCAGCTGCAAGTAATTTCCATATAAGGCTTCGCGCGTCCGGACCATGGTGGATGAGCGTCCGGATGGCTGAACTTCAACACGCAATTTCCATATCAGTTATGTGCGCGTCCGGACCATGAAGGGCAGGCGTCCGAACGGTTGAAGTCGAATCGGCAATTTCCATATTAGTTGCACGCGCGTCCGGGCCAAGGCTGATTGACGTCCGGACCGTGATATTTGAATTGCAATTCTTGCCTTATGGAGACGCGCGTCCGGACGGGACACGAACATCGTCCGGGCGGATGTATCGATCTTCTCTTATTCTGAACTTGGATAGAATCTGAAGCTGGTCGATCACTGAAGGTCGTCCAGACGGGCTGCTGAGACGTCCGGACGTATGCAAGCCGGTACAGAAGCTTCTCGATACAGTATAGGGTCCGGACGGTATGGCACGTCGTCCGGACGGCTGGAACGGTTGACAGATGGGCGTCCAGAAGGGATGGCTTGATCGTCCGGACGACTGACAGGGATCTTGAATTCTTCTGACTTGCAGGAAAAATCTTCTGACATCACTCTGAATAGTGGAATCCCTGTTTACAACATCTTTTACATACAAGTGTTTTTGTCCATACACAAAATGAGGCCAATAAATCTAACAAACTCCCCCTTTGGCCATTCTGGGACAAAAAAAAACTTGACCGGTTTGGAAATACATTCCCGGTCCAAATCAAAAATTACTCTCCCTTTTTGTCACAAAGGGACAAAGGGTAAAACAGAGTAATAAAATCCAAATATAATAAAATAAAAATTACTCCCCCTAACGGTCTTAGAAGGACCTGGGTAAACAGAGTAATATAGATCCAAGTGTTTAACAGAACAACATAAAAATAAACCAAAAAGTCTCAAAAAGAAACAACAAGTAAAATAAAACAGAGGGAAACTCAAACATCCTCTGCCATAGGTGTAGTCCTGGGAGCCCGACGTACAGTCCTGGGAGCTGTAGCCTTATCATCACTTCTATCTGGATGATGGGCTTGGAGGCACTCCTGAATGTCCAAATGGGTTTGCTCCACCCGCTTGTTGATGGACCTCACTTCCAGCTGCATAGGCGTGATGGACTGCTGCATGGTGGACATAGTCACCTGCATATTGCTCATCCCCCCTGAAGGGCAGCAAGGGCCTCCATAATCTAAGAAACATTGACCTTCGGCTTAGACGGCGAGACGGTATGAGAGGATGAAGCCATGTCTGGAAAAGCAACTAGCATGGTGGCAGGCATGTCATCATCAGAATCCTCTCTCCGCAGCTGCGCATTTGACTTCATCAATGTATGTTTGCTGATGGGCTGCTGAATCTTCATCTTGGGCTCTCCAGTAATGATGATGCCGGACTGAAGAATGATCTGAGTGAGCAGGTAGCCAAATGGGGACTGGTATGATGCTCATCACGAGCCTCTAACATCACAGTCATAATATGCTTGCACAGGCAGAATGGCAAGCAGAGGTGAATGGCATACACAAACTGGGCCTTCTTCAGAGTCAGATCACTACGCCTGGCAATTGGCCAAAGGTTGTGTTGCACTATCTTGGCCAGTAAGCGAGGAGAGGGAGACAATGCGCCGATCCGGATGGTGGTAGCACGCTCTTCTCCCTGTGGAACGGCATGGAAGAACTCTCGAAGCTCATCTAGGGAGGGAGGTAGCACCACCTCATTGTATGGACTGCTGGGTAAATCAAGAACAGGTACCCTAATGAAGTGACTGATGATCTGGGGATCAACAGTGATAATATGGCCATCAACAGTGGACTGTAGTACCACCCCACGGTCATCATCCTGAACCACCTCCATGTTGGCATAGAACAGCCTGACCAGCCTGGTGAGAACAATGCAGGCACAGGTGTAGAGGTAGCCCCAGTGATAGGTTTGGATAGTCTCATAGATACTATCCAATGGAGGCACCATGATGTCGGCACGGACCACATTCCCCTCAGCAATGACATTACGGTCCATGATCTTGGCTTGGATTGCACTTCTTTCTTCCTCTGTCCTCTTTCGAACCCTTCGCTGGGAATTGATTGCAGACATGATGCTGCAAAAGAGCCAACAAGAATTTTGCCAAAAACAAATAATCCAAAAAAAATATTCTTGTTAGGTAAAAATTTGGATAGAGCAACAGCAGTTTAAAGAACTTGCATAACAATAAGATCATAAAAATCAAAATGTAGTCCTAAAAACATCAACACAAATAAACCCAATATGGCAGATCTAAGTTCTTTATAGATACAAATATTCCTAAAGAAACCAACATTCTAACAATTTTAAAAAAAAATTGAAGAGAAAAATGTTAAAAGAAATACCTAGAATGAGAAATAATCCACAAAAAGACAAGGAGCAACAAAAAGTTAAAAAGCTCACAAAATTTTCGCACTAGCGGCCAAAAAGAGAGATTGTGTGGGGTATGGAGGAAAAAACAGCGAACTGGGCCTTTTATAGCCACTGTGGGGTCCCCGTCCGAACGGTGAATTAATGCGGTCCGGACGCGCGCTGCCTCGGAAAGGAGCAGACTGGTTGTGCGCGTCCGGACGATTTAAAGTAACCGTCCGCACGATGATAGCCGTGTGCCTCCGGACGTAAAACAATTCCTGTCCGGACGTCTAGGCTCCATACAAGTCCGGACTTTCAGGGAATACCATCCGGACTACCATGCTCCACCCGTCCGATTGCCAAGAGAGACCGTCCGGACACTCCACATTGAAACACCAGAAAAACTGAGGAAATTTTACAGAATCAAATTTTCTCAAGTCAGTGTCAGAACACGCATGTATAATCAACTGATAACACAATCAGAGAACATCTCAATAACTAAATAGAGATATAAAGGAGAGTTGAGATTTCAATTAGCACAAACATTTTTCCTCATCATAGAAAATTCAAATAGACAACTCAACTTATGCAATGCGTGTGTGTGTGAAGACTTAAACCACAAGGTATGACTTTCAATGACATGACAAAGAGCAACCAGATTTCCTAGATAAGAGAGAAAATTTGCAACAGATTAGCCAAAAGTCAAACCTTATAACTTACTAAGGCCTAGCCACCCTCATCTGATACACTCCCCCTAAGATGGAACACCTAATTGATTTACTTGTACCATGAAGGACAACGTAAATGTTTTACTTGCACGTAGAGGGCAAGGCATAAAGCAAATGTAGCATATAAACAGTGAATATATACTTTAAAGCATAGATTTTATACGATTAACTGCTTGTTTCTTATGGTGCTGCAAACTATAGGGAATGCCAGAGTTTATAGGTGCTAGCATGTGGTCAATTTGGTCATCTTATCAAAAAAACTTCTTCTCTTATCCAGAATTTCTAGAAACAAAAAGGTTAGAGAAGGAAAGATGTACCTTATAGGAGAGTCGTAGATAGTGCACATTTTTCATCGCATGAGGATAATAAGCTATCAATCAAAACAAGTGAGCAGGAAACCTTTGCATATGTCAGATTTGTGTTCTCAACCATATGTAATAATAATTCATCCATGCATAGTGAACTAATAAACCAAGTAAAATGCATGAGAGAGCTGACATACCTTAGAAAGGACCAACCTGCTACAACCTCCCAAATTTTATTTATTTATTTATTTTTTTTTTAAAAAAAGAAAACAAACAAAACATGCAATATGGAAATGACATCATATGCAAAGGCAAGATCAAACCTGTGGATGCTCAATGATGCCAATACAGAAAAACAGTCGCTCGACCTGCTTTTTTTGTCTTCCCTAAAAAATTCCTGCAAAGTTCTCTCAAGAGACATAGGGGGCAAACACAACTGGTTCCTAGATTGCATATAAATATGTATCAAGTTAAGATAAGCAATCAAACCTGATGCCATAGGATTAGGAACCAAATCCTAGGCATAAACACCCGAATCTGCTAGGTGCGTTGCTTCCCCCTTATGGGGTGACTGTCCTTCTCGACCCAAGCCTGCCTTCCAGTGGGTGGTTGCTGGTAGGACTGCACCATCCACTCCATCATGTTCTGCATCCAGATAGGAGGCTCACTGGAGTATTGCTCTTCTTTCATCTTCTGAGGCCTTCTAAACTGCTTGGGTTTGCTCTTGTAGGTGCCACTGTGATTGGCTGGTACAAACCGATGCTGAGGCCGCTGATGCTGAGGAGCATGAGACCATGGGGCTTGATACTGATGCCTTGGTGCTTGTCCCCATGGTGCTTGGTAAGACGCCTGATGCCATGGAGCCTGATGTTGGACTACAGGTCTAGTGCCATAATGAGCTTGTCTGGGCACTTCTTTCATGGCTTTGGCCTTTTGTGCTTTCAGGAGGGAGCACTGAGGGTGAACATGCCCACTGAGAACGCAGTGATCGCAAATGGGAGGTCTTCTGATGGAATGAGGCTCCTGAGTGCCTGGTGATGTGAATTTTAATTGTACTCGCAAGTGCACGAATCGTTTGCAATAAAAGGTTTTACAAGTGCGAGGTCGATCCCACAGGGAATTGTGTTTTTGAAGAACAATTTTGTTTCTAAACTAATTGAATTTTAACCTAGTTCCAAAAAAAGTTTGATTTTAATAAATAAAAGAAAGAAAAAACATAAATAAAATAAAACAAAAGAAAAGATAATAAGGTTTTGGAATCCACACCCACCAAATCATAGCAACATATTATCATGTTCATCAATACACATCCGAAGTTCTCACCATACAAATCTTATGTATGCTTTACTATGCTTCAAAAAATCATTAAATCATTCAATGAATCCGTTCTTTGCACAAATCACAAAAGATATCCGATTTTAACCAAATCATCAAATGTATCTGTAGAACGAAACACAATGAATATCCAACGTTTTGATAAATAAAAACCCAAGCAATCAATTATGTGAAATTATCTCAAATCATCAAATGTATCCTTGAATCACAAAAGATATCCAAGAATCATTCCACACATTGAAAAGAAGTAAAACATAGGAAAAATTAAACCAAATAAAATTGTATAGTATAAACTTACATGAAAATATTGTTGCTCTTCTTCAATAGTGAGGCTTCATCCTCAACCTTAGTTGAAAAACTAGCTACACATGACTATTGAAAATAAAACCTAAACTAAAGAAAAGCTAAACTAAAAAGAAAAGAATATTTTGGTCTCTAGCTTCTCTATTTTTTTCTTGAGCCTTAGAGGTCTATTTATAGGGAGAAAACAAATCCTAGAAGCTCTAGAATTCCTAGAAAAATCGGAGGTTAATCTCCTAGTTTGAGTAGGAGACTCAAAACACAATCCAAGAAGGAAAAGGACTCCAAATCCGACCAAATTTGCGGTATTTTATTGCGAGGCACTTTTGGCATAGCAAACATCCGAATTAGGAAAATCCTATTTCATAAGGATTTGTAGAAAATTGAGTTAGCTTTCCTGGGAATAAATGCAAACGTGAATTGTAAAGGAGGACTTTCTGACCAACTTCAAAAGATCTTTGCAAAATGTTTTGGTCATGGGCCTTCTTCATATGAGTTTTGTACAGCTTGGCAGAGTCGTAAGCATCATTTCGCAGCTCCTCTAATTCATTGAGCTGGAGCTTCCTTTAAGAGCCAGCCTTGGTGAGATCAAAATTCAGCTGCTTGATTGCCCAATATGCTCGATGCTCCAATTCTACGGGTAGATGACAAGCTTTCCCATACACAAGTCGGTAAGGAGACATGCCAATTGGAGTCTTGAATGCTGTCCGGTATGCCCACAGTGCATCATTGAGTCACAAAAACCAATCCTTTCTTGTCGGGCTCACCGTCTTCTCTAGTATCCTTTTGATTTCTCTGTTAGATAGCTCAACTTGACCACTTGTCTGAGGATGGTAGGGAGTTGCAACTTTATGAGTAATACCATACTTCTTCATGAGTTGCTCAAAAAATTTATTGCAGAAGTGCTTCCCCCCATCACTGATAATGGCACGTGGTGTCCCAAAACGTGCAAACACATTATCCTTCAGAAATTGCAGCACAACACTATGATCATTGGTTTTGCAAGCAATAGCCTCCACCCACTTGGAAACATAGTCAACAGCCACAAGAATGTAGAGGTATCCATAAGAGTTCGGGAAGGGTCCCATGAAGTCGATTCCCTAAACATCAAAAAGTTCCGCAATCAGGATCGGGTTCAACGGCATCATATTCCTTCTTCCAATACTCCCTAGTTTCTGGCATCGCTCGCAAGCTAAACAATAGGAATGGGCATCACGAAAGATGGAGGGCCAATAGAATCCACTTTGAAAAATCTTCGCTGCGGTCTTTTTAGAACTGAAATGGCCTCCACATGCATGATCATGGCAAAAGGAGAGGACATTTTGCTGGTCACTCTCAGGAATGCACCTTCTTATAATTTGATCTGGACAATATTTAAACAGGTAAGGATCATCCCAAAAAAAATGTTTTACCTCAGCCAAGAATTTTGATCTATCGTGCTTGGTCCAATGAGAGGGCATCTGGCTGGTGACAAGATAGTTCACAATATCTGCGAACCATGGTGCATGAGTCTGGGAGATGTGCATCAGTTGTTCATCAGGGAATGTCTCAACAATGGGCACAACATCTCAGTGAAGTCTACAGTCAGCCTGGACAAATGGTCTGCTACCACATTCTCGGAACCCTTTTTATCCCGAATTTCAATGTCAAATTCTTGCAGCAATAGGATCCACCGGATGAGACGAGATTTAGCATCTTTCTTGGACAATAGATACTTCAAAGCAGCATGATCCGAGTAGACCAATACTTTAGACCCTAGCAAATAGGATCTAAACTTATCCAAAGCAAAAACGATAGCTAACAATTCCTTTTCAGTGGTAGAGTAATTAAGCTGTGCGTCATTCAGGGTCTTGCTGGCATAGTAGATGACATGAGGAAGCTTCTCCACTCTCTGCCCCAATACAGCTCCCACAGTATAATCAGAAGCATCACACATTATCTCGAACGGCACAGTCTAATTAGGTGGCTGGATGATTGGTGTGGAAGTTAAGGTCTTCTTCAGACTCTCAAAGGATGCATGACACTCTTCATTGAAATCAAATGGGGCATCTTTTGCAAGCAAATTGCACAGAGGTCTTGCTATCTTACTGAAGTCCTTGATGAATCTTCTGTAGAACCCAGCATGGCCTAGAAAGGAGTGAATCTCTTTCACTGTCCGCGGGGGTGGAAGATTGGAGATCAGATCTACCTTGGCTTTGTCCACCTCAATACCATTGTGGGAAACAACATGCCCCAAAACAATCCCCTGTTTTACCATGAAGTGACATTTTTCCCAATTTAGAACCAAATTCTTCTCCTTACATCGTACCAACACCAAGGTAAGATGGTGCAGACACTCCTCAAATGAAGATCCAAAAACAGAGAAGTCATCCATAAATACCTCAAGGTGACGTTCAACCATATCTGAGAAAATGCTGATCATACACCGTTGAAAAGTAGCAGGTGCATTGCACAAACCAAAAGGCATATGGCGATAGGCAAACGTACCGAAAGGACAAGTAAAAGTGGTCTTCTCTTGATCTTCTGGGTCCACTGGAACTTGATTGTAGCCAGAGTAGCCATCAAGGAAACAGTAATAAGCATGACCAGCTAGTCTCTCCACCATCTGATCTATGAAAGGCAGAGGAAAGTGGTCTTTCCTTGTGGCAGAGTTCAACTTTTTGTAGTCGATGCACACCCGCCATCCTGACTAAATACGAGTTGGGACCAACTCATTCTCCTTGTTCTTGATTACTGTAATTCCAGCCTTCTTGGGCACCACATGAATTGGACTCACCCATTTGCTGTCAGAGATTGGGTATATGATACCTGCATCCAAAAGTTTGATTACCTCAACTCGAACTACCTCTTGCATGGCTGGATTCAATCGTCTCTGTGGCTCACGAGAGGGTTTAGCATTTTCTTCCAGGTGAATCTTGTGCTTCACTACTGCAGGGCTGATTCCCTTTATGTCTCCAATGGACCAACCGATGGCTTCTTTATGTTCTTTCAACACATCCAGCAATTTTTGTTCTTGAGTCTCATTCAGGTCAGTGGCTATGATCACCGGTAGAGATTCAGACGGGTCAAGATATTTGTACTTCAGAGTGTCAGGTAGAGGCTTCAATTCCCACTTGGCAGGTTCAGATTCTGATGAAAATGGATCAGGGGATGATGTCTCAGTGGTTTCCCCAGTGTCAGTTTCTGTCTCAGGAGTTGAGTCCAACAAGGTGTCAGCTTGCTCAAGTAATGTGTCCAGGTCCATGTCACCTCCAAAAGTCGTAAGGCTCTTTCCCAACTGGTCTTCACTACTGGATTCATGGATAGTCTCCTCTACTAACTCCTCAATGCTACAAACACCTCTGACTCCATCATATTCAAATGGTTGTCGGCTGATATCAAAAATATTCAACTCCAGGGTCATGTTCCCAAAAGATACCTTCATTACCCCAGTTCTGCAGTTGATTAGGGCATTAGCTGTGGCTAAAAAGGGCCGCCCCAAAATTACTGGAATCTGAATCTCCATATTTATAACCGGTTCTGTGTCTAAAACAATGAAGTCTACCGGGTAGTAGAACTTATCAACTTTGATCAAAACATCTTCAATGATTCCTCTTGGGACTTTCACGGATCTGTCAGCCAGCTGAAGTGTTACCGAAGTGGGTTTGAGCTCACCTAATCCCAATTGGACATAAACTGAATGGCAAGAGATTCACACTAGCCCCCAAATCTAACAGAACTCTTTCAACTTTGCTGTCACCTATCATGCATGCAATTGTAGGACATCCAGGGTCTTTGTACTTGACAGGGATCTTACACTGAAGAATAGAACTGACCTGCTCAGTTAGGAAGGCTTTCTTGGGAACATTTGTCCTTCTCTTAATGGTTACCAAATCCTTCAGAAATTTAGCATACGAAGGCACTTGCTGAATGGCATCGAGGAAAGGAATGTTGATATGCACGTGTTTAAATACTTCCAAAATGTCATCAAACTTTGAACCTTTCTTAGGAGTCGCCAGTCTTTCTGGAAACGGAGCTTTGGGAACAAACTTCTGGGGAATCTCCTTAGCAATTGGAAAGATAGTGTCTGGTCCAAGATCTCTATCAAGCTTGTCCTGGCTTTCCTCCTCTTTTGTCGCCTCAGTGACTTCTTCCGGCATGGCCCCTTGATTATCCACTCGCCTTCCTGACCTCAAAGTTGTGATGGCTTGCATATGATCTTGCCCATGAGAAGGACCGGATGTACTCCCAATAACAAATTGCCCTTTTGGGTTAGGCACTGGTTGACTTGGGAATTTCCCTATTTCTCTTTCCCCCATTTGATTGGCTAGTTGGCCAATTTGCCCTTCTATCTTGGCAATAGCTTGATTTGAAGACATGACCTCGTTTTTAAGCTCTTGTATAGTCTGACTGTTGTTCATGGTGACCTTCTGAAGCTCTTGCATAATCTGACTGTTGTTCATGGTGACCTTCTGAAGCTCTTGTATGTTCTGGTTATTGCTCATGGTGGCACTCTTAAGCTCTTGTATATTTTGGTTGCCTGTCTGAATGAATGCTTTGACTGTGTCTTCAAATGATGAATGTGGTGCAGGTTGAGGCTGTGGCATTTGAGTGGTTGACTGGAACTGATTCTGAGCCTGTGGAGGGAATCCAGAAGAATATTGAGCATGAGCTTGATTCGAGGTTCTTCCTTGATTTTGGGGTTGATTTTGCTTCCAAGAGAAATTGGGATGGTTGCGCCACCCTGGGTTGTAAGTCTCAGTAAAAGGCCCATTTGTTGGTTTCCTGTAATCATTGAAGGCATTGACCTGCTCTGGTGGATATTCTGCACCTGACGACAGAGATGGGCAGTTCTGAGTAAGGTGCATCGGGCTAGCGCATAAATAACATACGTCAGCTTGATAAGTATTTGCTGCAATTACTGGCTTGTTCAGAGCAATGGCTTCAATCGTACGCATGATGTCCTTGAGTTGCCCCCTAATATCTTCATTGTCTCTCACCTCATAGAGTCCTTCCTTCATTGTAACCAGGCTTTTGCCTTACCATGTAGGGAGAAAGGAAATAGCCTTAGACGCACTGACTCATCTGAAAAATTTTGAAATTTGAAAGTGTTGCACCTCTCCAAAAATTCCTTTACATGAGCGTAAGGATCTTCATTCTCTAAACCATGGAAAGTAGGAAGGATTTGAATTACACTCGGCTTCAAATCAAAATGAGTAGCATTAGTAGCAGGCAACACTATGCAGGATGGAGTGTCGGTAGTGATGGGTGCAAATAATTCTCTGAGGGTTCTGGGTGGATCCCCATTCCTAAGTGGTTCTCCCATCTCAACAGACTTTTCCAACTCAGACTCTGAATTTTTCAGCAAGCTTAGATTCTCTCGAGCTGTTCTTTCGATCTCAGGATCAAAAGTGGTAAGTTCCAGATTTAAAGATCGTCGCCCAAGCATAAACAAAATGCAAAAACTAAAATAAACTAAAATTTAACTAGTAAAGAAAAATGCGAGTAGGGGAAACAGAATTCTCCAAGGACCTAGGGTTGTTCCCAGGAAAGTGAGGGGGGTCACACAGACACTCTTAAATCCCAAGACTTTCCTAGCCAAAACTTGCCTAGACACTTGGATAGTGCTGTAAGCCCACACTAGCAATTTTTTTTTTTTTTTTTTTTTTTGAAAAAAAGAAATTATTACAAGATAAAATAAATAAAAATAACTAATGAAAATTAACACAGAATCAAAAACTAACACACCAAAAATTAAAAACAAAAACTTATATGTTGACCAAAAATAAACTAAAACTAAAACTCACAAAATTGACCAAAAATAAATTTGGCAAAATTCCGCAGCTACTGAACTTATTGATGAAGCCTATGAGCAGAGGCGTATCCGAATAGTGCTACGGCAGAAAATTGAGTTGAAGGGATTGGTTGGACATCCACATGATCGAGGCAGGTATGGTAATTCTTTTTGTTATTTTATTTTTTGCATTTACTTTCTGCGTTCTTTTTACTTTTTCATTAAATTTCTTGTTATTTTATTTTTGTTTCTGACAGCATTTAACCTTTTGATGTTTGTTTTTATTAGAAAATATTGTTATTAGTTTTGTTGACAGGTGTTTTAGTGTTTAAGTTTGGGGGACGCCCTGGCCTTTTTCACACCTTGATGTTTCCTTACTTCTGGTAATGTATTTCTATACCACACATTGAGGACAATGTGTAATTCAAGTTTGGGGGTATGGAAAAACACTTTGTCTATTTGTTTGTTTGTTTGTTTATTTGTGTTTTTGTTCAAAAAAAAATAAAATTGTTTGTTTATTTGTCTTTTTCGTTTTAAAAAAAAAAAATTGTGCTAGGTTGTTGTTTGAGCATGATTACATCGTAACTGTGGTTTACATATCATTGGTTTGTTTAACATGTTGAATACTGCATGTCATTAAAATTTGAATCTTTTGACTCATCTGTTGGATTAGAGAGACTTCACTTGTTTGAATTATTTTTCACAAGCGCATTAGCATTGGTTCTATGAGGTATGAGATTTGAATTGAGGTATGTGTATCTTGAGATTTGTAGGATGATTTGTTGATGAAACCTTGGCTTAAATTCAAAAAAAAAAAAAAAAAAAAAAAAAAAAAAAAAAAAAAAGAAAAAGAAAAAAAAAAGATTTTTATCTTTTCTTTGTTTTGCTTGTTTTTATTTTCTTGGGACGATGATTCCTAGATTTATGCGCTTGTCTGCATAAATCCTTGAGAATCTTGGCATATGATGGCTCTTTGAGACATTGAAGAATCAAAACTTTGGATTCATGATGTGTCTCAAGAGGGACAATGATGAAGGAAGTGAGTACTGAAACTCATTCCTTCATCATTGTTCCTCTTGAGACACATCATGAATCCAAAGTTTTGATTCTTCAATGTCTCAAAGAGCCATCATATGCCAAGATTCTCAAGGATTTATGCAGACAAGCGCATAAATCTAGGAATCATCGTCCCAACTTTCTTTACCCAAATCACAAAAGAAATCCAATTTAAATTAAATCATCAAGTGTATTCGTAAATCACAGCAAGATATCCAATTTAAATCAAAACATCAATTGTATCCGTAGAATAAATCACAAGGGATATCCAATTTTTTTAAACAAAGAAAACCAAACACAATCAATTCTATGGAACTATCCTAAATCATCAAATGTATCATTGAATCACAAAAGATATCCAAGAATCATTCCAAAAAATTGAATTGAAGTAAAACAATTGAAAATCAAACTCAATAAAATTGGAAAATATTACATCACATGAGAATATTGTTGCTAATCATAAGTGAGGCTTCATCCTCAACCTTAGTTGAGAATTTAGCCTCTCATGGCTAAAAGTAACATGCTAACTTGAATTGAAAACATTAAAAATTAAAAGAACTTACAAGAAAAATTGTTGCAAGAAGACACCAAAATTTTGCTCTAGCCTCACACACACTTTTTCTTGAAGCTTAGAGGTCTATTTATAGGGAGAAAACAAATCATAGAAGCCCTAGAATTTCTAGTAAAATCGGAGGTTAGTCTCCTAGTTTGAGTAGGAAACTCAAAACACAATCCAAGAAGGAAAATGACTCCAAATCCGTCCAGATTTACGGTCTTTTATTGCGGAGCAATTTTTGGATAGCAAAAGTCCGAATTAAGAAAATCCTATTTCACAAGGATTTGTAGAAAATTGATCTAGCTTTCCAACGCCGCTTGATTCACTTCAATCGGATATTTGAGCTGAAAGTTATGGTCAAAATACTATGACATGTGCAGAATTTGAATTCTAATCCGATTTTGACTCCAATTAGAGAAATTCCGATTTAGTCCTCTCCTTGATTTAATTGAACATAACCACATCATCTAGGTCTTCTCAAAGTGTGCTTTCTTTCACCATAAAGCTATTGTTTTCTCTCAATGACCTACAAAATACTAAAATACCAAAACTAACAAAAAACATTAGAAAATAATAAAATTAAAGGTTTAGTAAATGCAAATTAAGGGGTTCACATATGCAATATTGGACACTCATCAAATACCCCCAAACTTACATTTTGCTAGTCCCTTAGCAAAACAAAACAAAACATAAAATGAAAGCATGAAATATAAATCATCTTTCGTGGGAGAGACGATTGCATTTAGCATATGCAACGAGCCTTTTAAACCCCTAGGAGTCTCTAGAGGACGAGTGAAGTCTCGTGAGGGTTTGCCAAGAATGATACCCACAAACATTATAAAGCATTATGTTGTTGACAAACAATGACTTCTATACAAAAACACGGTTTATACATCATGAGCAAGTTTAACAAGATGAACATCACACTCACATCATTAAGACATCAAAAATCATTTAACACATAGTTGAAAAATTGAGACAACTCATGCTCAAATAAGTGTAAAGTGAGATTAATATAGATTCATGAGGTTTCAATTTTTCTCAAAGCTTGTGTACCCCAAAATTCATAGGAATCTTGTCAGATGAAACAACCAAGGCTTAAATCAAAAGAGGTTTTTTTTTTTTTTTTAATAGGCTGTGCAATGTCTGACTCCCTTAAGCTCTCTAATTGACCTATGTAACGAGTGTTGGGCCAATGACTCCCAAACCAGATGGTTTCAGGGCACTAGATGTAGAAACATCCTAAAGGCTTAATTACTAAGTCAAAAAGGTTACGAAGTCAAACTAACCATACGATTAACCAAATTGATTTTTCTCATTTTTTTACGCGAACACTCAATGCTTAGTGAGGCAAGAGGCCCGGTTACTCAATGAGAAGTCAAACTGGTGACATTATTGTTTTTTTCTTTTCTTTTCTTTTCTTTTTTTTTTTTTTTTTTTTTTTTTTTAATTTAAGCCAAGGTTTCATCAACAAATCATCCTACAAATCTCAAGATACACATACCTTAATTCAAATCTCATACCTCATAGAACCAATGTTAATGTGCTTGTGATAAATAATTCAAACAGGTGAAGTCTCTCTAATCCAACAGATGAGTCAAAAGATTCAGATTTCTAATGACATGCAGTATTCAACATGTTAAACAAACCAATGATATGTAAACCACAGTTGTGATGTAATCATGCTCAAACAACAACATAACACAATTTTTATTTTTTTGAAAAGATTTTAGAACAAAAAGACAAATAAACATTGTTTTTTTTTTTTTTTTTAGATCAAAAAGACAAATAAATAAATAAACAAATAAACAGAGTGTTTTTCCATACCCCCAAACTTGAATTACACATTGCCCTCAATGTGTAGTTTAGAAATACATTACCAGAAGTAAGGAAACATCAAGGTGTGAACAAGGCCAGGGCGTCCCCCAAACTTAAACACCAAAACACCTGTCTACAAAACTACCAGCAATATTTTCTCATAGAAACAAACATCAAAAGGTTAATTGCTGTCAGTTCAAAAAATAAAATGACAAGAAATAAAATGAAAATAAAATAAAAAAACTCAAAAATTAAATGCAGAAAATAAAATAACAAAAAGAATTACCATACCTGCCCCGATCATGTGGATGTCCAATCAATCCCTTCCACCCTTTCTTCTTTAAAATTTGATAGTACTCTGAAAGGATATTTCCCCATCGTAGATAGCCAACTTGCTTGCTTAGAAATATTTTCTTGGGACGATGATTCCTAGATTTATGCCATTGTCTGCATAAATCCTTGAGAATCTTGGCATACGATAGCTCTTTGAGACATTGAAGAATTGAAGCTTTGGATTCATGATGTGTCGCAAGAGGGATAATGATGAAGGAATAAGCTTCAGTACTCACTTCATTGTCATTGGATGGACTTGTATCTGCTGGGGGCTCAATTTTTTCTTCATGTTCAACTTGTTCCTCTTGTTCAATTTGGTCTCTGTGTTCAATTTGCTCATCTTTCTCTTCTTGTTCCTCTATGTGCTCAATTTGGTCCATCTGCTCAATTTGCTCCTTTTTGTGCCCAATTTGCTCCTCTTTTCCTTCTTTCTCATTGTGCTCAATTTGCTCCTCTTTTCCTTCCTCCTCATTGTTATCAATTTCATTACTCTCGAGTATGATGGTGTCAGGGACATGCTCATAACAAGAATGGCTAGCATCATCCTCATCAATCATGTAGTGCCCTTCAGCCATCAACTGACTTTGAAGCTCTTCTTCCTCCATTCTGTTGAATTCAGCAACCAGATAATCAATATGTCCTTCTATCTTGGCAAGATTCTGTATATTCTCGTTATCGCTTATAGAGGCGGTCTTAAGCTCTTGCATAATCTGGTCGTTGCTCATGGTGACACTCTTAAGCCCTTGCATCATCTGGTTGTTGCTTATGGTTACCTTCTTAAGCTCTTGTATATTTCGGTTGCTTGTCTGAATGAATGCTTGGAGTGTTTCTTCCAATGATAATCTTTGTGCCGGATAATTGTAGGATGAAGGAGGGAAAGATTGGTGATTGATCTGCGGATACTCGGGATGGTGCAGATCATGGTATTAGGGACCACAATTTCCCATGGCTTGAGCTTGCCACGAGAAATTAGGATGGTTCCTCCAGTCCGAATTGTAAACATTGGAATTTGACTCAAATTCCGGGTTGGAGAAATTTGTGTTCATTTGATCATATGAAAAATTGGAGCCTCGTCCCCAGGATGGACAATTACTAGAACTGTGATAAGGATTGGAGCAATATGAACAAGGTTTATGTGGGTAACAATTGTGAGTATAGTTGATAGGAGCAGGTGTCCTACCACTAGGCGAAGCATGTTGTGTAGAAAAATTATTATAATTATTATAAGAAAAATCCATGCTTCGTTCTCACTTTTTAACATGCAAATATCCCACATAAAACATCAACCAATTTTTTTTTTTTTTTTTTTTTTTTTTTTTTTTTTTTTTTTTTTTTTTTTTTTTTTAAGAAAAAGGAATAACAAAAACAAATTGCAAATAAATAAATAAATCCTAATTATAACTAGTAGAAAGATAAAATCAATTTAAAAATAAACAGTTTTCAAAAATTCAAACAATTCCCCGGCAACGACGCCAAAAACTTGATGTGAAAATTTTAATTACTCGCAAGTGCACGAATCGTTTGCAGTTAATGGATTGCAAGTGCGAGGTCGATCCCACAGGGAACTGCGTTTTTGAAGAACAATTTTGTTTCTAAACTAATTGAATCTTAACCTAGTTCCAAAAAAAGTTTGATTTTAATAAATAAAAGAAAGAAAAAACATAAATAAAATAAAACAAAAGAAAAGATACTAAGGTTTTGGAATCCACATCCACCAAATCATAGCAACATATTATCATGTTCATCAATACACATCCGAAGTTCTCACCATACAAATCTTATGTATGCTTTACTATGCTTCAAAAAATAATTAAATCATCAAGTGTATTCGTAAATCACAGCAAGATATCCAATTTAAATCAAAACATCAATTGTATCCGTAGAATAAATCACAAGGGATATCCAATTTTTTTAAACAAAGAAAACCAAGCACAATCAATTCTATGGAATTATCCTAAATCATCAAATGTATCATTGAATCACAAAAGATATCCAAGAATCATTCCAAAAAATTGAATTGAAGTAAAACAATTGAAAATCAAACTCAATAAAATTGGAAAATATTACATCACATGAGAATATTGTTGCTAATCATAAGTGAGGCTTCATCCTCAACCTTAGTTGAGAATTTAGCCTCTCATGGCTAAAAGTAACATGCTAACTTGAATTGAAAACATTAAAAATTAAAAGAACTTACAAGAAAAATTGTTGCAAGAAGACACCAAAATTTTGCTCTAGCCTCACACACACTTTTTCTTGAAGCTTAGAGGTCTATTTATAGGGAGAAAACAAATCATAGAAGCCCTAGAATTTCTAGTAAAATCGGAGGTTAGTCTCCTAGTTTGAGTAGGAAACTCAAAACACAATCCAAGAAGGAAAAGGACTCCAAATCCGTCCAGATTTACGGTCTTTTATTGCGGAGCAATTTTTGGATAGCAAAAGTCCGAATTAAGAAAATCCTATTTCACAAGGATTTGTAGAAAAATTGATCTAGCTTTCCAACGCCGCTTGATTCACTTCAATCGGATATTTGAGCTGAAAGTTATGGTCAAAATACTATGACATGTACAGAATTTGAATTCTAATCCGATTTTGACTCCAATTAGAGAAATTCCGACTTAGTCCTCTCCTTGATTTAATTGAACATAACCACATCATCTAGGTCTTCTCAAAGTGTGCTTTCTTTCACCATAAAGCTATTGTTTTCTCTCAATGACCTGCAAAATACTAAAATACCAAAACTAACAAAAAACATTAGAAAATAATAAAATTAAAGGTTTAGTAAATGCAAATTAAGGGGTTCACATATGCAATATTGGACACTCATCACCTGGAACATCATCGTTGACCTTTTCCTTCTTTTTATCTTCAACAGTGGGAGGAGGCTCTGGGACTGTAGGTTTCACAAACACAGTCTTTGAGGAAGAAGGAACATTAGAAGAGGGAGCTACATACCCGAGGCCAGTCTTGTCATTTGGGCTCTTCTAGATAAACAGCATACGAGTCAACTTCTCATCAGTGACTCTCTCTAGATGGAGTTGCGTCTTTAGTAGCTTTTCCTCGAGCTCTTGTACTTTGAGCAGCAATGAACTCTTCTCGGTCTGCAAACTATTCAGATCATTAAGGTGCTGCTTCCGGCCTTCCCTCAGCTTCTCATACTCTATGTAGAGTGTCTTGTAGGCCTCCTTGAGCTCTTCCTCATTATCGCTATGCTCTGAGTAATACGAGTCTTCTTCTTCAACGTGTGGGGCTACAAGGGCCAAAAATTTTTCAGACTCTGGAGCTTCTTCTTCTGACTCATCACTGAGAGTCACATTGTATGCTTTCCCCTTGCCCTTTTTAAGATTCCCGCAATCGTCCCGGATATGCCCAAAGCCTGAGCATTCAAAACATCGGGGTCCTCTGGGATCTTTCTTATCTTCTTCCTCTGGTTTAGCTTCTTTGGGAGATTTCTTTACTCTTTCAGAAAACTTCTTCTTGAACCGATCATCTTTCATCAGTCTTCAGAAATTTTTGGCTAGCCACAGCCTTTTCTTCATCCTCAGATTCATCTTCAGATGATTCTTCTACCTTCTTCTTGGAAGCCTTTACAACAATAGTCTTCAACTTCTTGACCGGGGGCAGAGACAGCTCATATGCTTGAAGAGATCCCACCAGCTCTTCAATCTTCATCTCCTCAAGATCCTTGCTTTCTTCAATGGTGGTCACCTTGATTCTGAAACGCTCAGGCAAAGATCTTAGAATCTTTCTGATGAGTTTTACATCTGAGATGGGTTTCCCAAGACTCACCATGGAGTTCCTCAGGTCACTCATCTTGGAGTAAAACTCTCCAAAGGTCTCTTCTTCCAACATCTTAATTTCTTCAAATCTTGAAATCAACATTTGAAGTTTGGCAGATTTAACAAGTTTCGTGCCTTCATATGTTGTTTCCAAGATTTGCCATGCTTCTTTGACTGATTCGCAGTTTAAAATTTTGGTGAATTCAGAAGGAGAAAGTGCTTGGCAAAGAGCATGAAGGGCTTTATCATTGGAAAGTCGAGCGTTTTTCAGAGGGATTGTTTCGAGGGTTGTATCCTCTAGTTTAGTCCAACCAGTTTCAACAATACTTCAACAGTCAATAGATTTTAAAAAGAACCGCATCCGAGCTTTCCAATAGCCATAGTTCGTACCATCGAAGGTAGGAACAGAATTAAGAGTTTGAGACATAGTAGCAAATAGAAGTCAAAAAATAAATGACACTCAAGAATTTAATCTTCTCAGAGTGTACCAAGCTCTGATACCAATTGAAAATCGAAATTGACTTCTAAAATAAGACAAGTGTGTGTAAAGTGTGCAACAAAAATAACAATGCGGAAAGTAAACAACACACAGATTTTTGTTGACGAAGTGGAAACTCAATCAAGAGAAAAACCACTCCGGGGCAGCCAAACCCAGGAATTCCACTATTCAGAAGACAAAGCTAGATACAAGATAGTAACACTCACATTAAGCCGATACAGTGGTCGTACCTTGCTCTCTGACGTGTAACCCAACACGAATGCTTTCCAACCAGGTCTCCTACCTGAAGGGGTCTTCAATGGAATCCTTTACCTTAGGGCCAACCCCTAAGATAGACTTCAGATGTAGCACAACACACTTCTGACGGCTTCAGAGGGATCTTGAACTTCTCTGAGCTCTTGTGGAATTCAATACCGAATTCTTACAGTTCTCAATACCCAGGGGCCTCTATTTATAGGCTGAGGTGCAGAATGGGCGACTGCTGTAATATGTACGGACACCGTCCGGACGATGAACCTTGGCCGTCCGGACGGACAACTGTGCAACAGGATTTTCTGAAAATTCTACTGAAAATCTTTCCTGTTTGAGAGCCGCGTCTGGCCGGTTAGACACTGACGTCCGGACAGTCGTACGTCCGCTGTAACTAATTTCCATATAAGGCTTCGCGCGTCCGGATCATGGGTGATGAGCGTCCGGACGGCTGAACTTCAACACGCAATTTCCATATCAGTTATGCGCGCGTCCGGACCATGAAGGGCAGGCGTCCAGACGGTTGAAGTCGAATCGGCAATTTCCATATTAGTTGCACGCGCGCCGGATCAAGGCTGATTGACGTCCGAACTGTGATATTTGAATTGCGATTCTTGCCTTATGGAGACGCGTGTCCGGACGGGACACCAACATCGTCCAGACGGATGTATCGATCTTCCCTTATTCTGAACTTGGAAAGAATCTGAAGCTAGTCGATCACTGAAGGTCGTCCGGACGTATGCAAGTTGGTACAAAAGCTTCTCAATACAGCATAGGGTCCGGACGGTATGGCACGTTGTCCAAACGGCTGGAACGGTTGACAGATGGGCGTCACGACGGGATGGCTCGATTGTCTGGACGACTGACAGGGAACTTGAATTCTTCTGACTTGCAGGCAGAATCTTCTAACATTACTATGAATAGTGGAATCCCTGTTTATAACATCTTTTACATACAAGTGTTTTTGTCCATACACAGAATGAGGCCAATGAAACTAACATCTATGTTATGTATGGTCATGCCTAAGGGTATATCGGTTGAAGTAGATTCTTCTTTTTGATCAATCAAAACCTCTTCCCAAATTGTACAAGCTTTTTCCAAAGCATATGGCTTTCTGGATGTAGAAGATGATATCTATACAAATGGATCTTATATATATCGTATAATGAAGTCCGGACACAGCTAGAGGTGGTATTGGTTCAGTCGGTGTCGGTATGGGTGTTTTCGGCAACCAAACCGTCAAAGTAAGTTAATATTGGTTAATTCACCAACTTTATTTCGACAACATTTAATTTCGAAATTTTCGGTTAAATCGGTAGAATCGATTTAATGGTAGTTGGTTAGGTTGGTTAAGTCGGTTAAGTCACAAAGACCAGATCAATCCAATGCAACTACATTTGTACAACATAGTTGGCTGGTGCAACGTGCATTAAATTTTTTTAACATTAAATCAGTAGGCTTTGATGGCAAATCAATTACATTTGTATAACATGCTAAAGTCCTCTTCTAGTAAAGATCTTTGAAGCCATTTTCAGCCAACAAAATCAACTAGCTTTGAGATCCAGCTGCAAATTACTGTGTCTACTAAGTATAAAATAAAATGTAATAAAAATACCTCTAAGGATGATGATTGACGAATAGCAAGATGGCCTTGATCTAGTGCAGTGGTGTTGATGAGATCCACAGGACCACATGTTTGATCCACGTCAGTGACGCCGGCGATGGCTATGGGCAATGTCGAGATGGACACAACCGCACAGGGCATTGGATAGCGTCAATGTGGACTAGGTAGGGTCAAAATGGGCTTCAACTTTGAGTGGGGTGATGCGCCGATGGAGATGCTATCACATCGGTGAGAGGCGAGATTGGAGAGAGAGAGAGAGAGAGAGGGAGAGAGAGATTAATGGGTGGTGTGGTGCAGGAGAGACGAGACTGGGGAAAGAGAGAGAGAGGGCGGCTGCTGTAGTAGCTGTAGAGGAATCGATTGATGAATGGATGAGTTAGGGTCAAGAAGTTAGGAACTTAGTGGAAAAAAATGATTTTCTTATATGTTCAAAACGACTTCGTTTCAATTCTAATGAAAAGATGTCGTTTTGATTTCAAGAAAACTACAAAACGACGCTATCTCTAATGTTTCGGTTTGGCTCGATTGGTTAGTGTTTGGTTCGGTTCAGTCAGTTAGGTAGCGGTCCAGTTCAGTTCGGTTAACCAAAAAAAAAAACAATTATACCGATTAACCGAACTGAACCGACTTCGGTATAGATTTTTTATGCCGACTAACCAACCACCGGAACTCGGTAGAGGTGGTAGGCAGTCGATGGCAGTTCAATGGCGGTTGGTAGGTGGTAATCGGATATTTTGTCCATTCCTAGACACAGCAAGTGCCCGTTCGGACACCCAACCCAGAAACTCAATTCTATATGTTTTCTAAGTGTTCTTTTTGTACACTTTACCTAATTATTCACCTGATTAGTCTAATTAATATTTTTAGCACTTGATTAACATCTCGAACGTTACACTTTTGCATTGTGGTAAAATAGAAAAATGGGTGTAATTATTCTGCTATAAAGATTTATTTTATTTTATTTTATTTATTTAGATTCATTTTTTTTTACTGGTTCAATATGGTAAGAGTATATGACAAGGACATAAATTCTTTGTGATAAATGAAGATTTGTTTATTCTAAGTGAAGGGATTTGATTAGGATTAGATTACATTTGAAATTCAAATTATTTGTAAGTTCTATAAATAGAGCCTTTGTACAAAATAAAGTTAGGATTCTCTCAAATTATTTGCTCGAATTTGAGAAAATTCAGACATGTGATTGTGAGGGACCATTTATGGGATCCACTTGACCAAATTAAAATTGGGCTTCCTAACTACTTGTCCGGTCAGGTAGGTCCCATAAGTGGTATCTCACAATCAGCTGTCCAAATTCTCTCAAATTTGGGCAAATAATTTGAGAGGATCTTGATCTGTAAATTAATTCAATAAGAGTACGATATAGTTTGTTAGTTTTGTTAGCTGCATTCTATTGACAAAATCACTATTATGTAATGTTGCTGTCATAAACAGGGATGCCGTATATTTTAGAATCTTCAAGCATTTAGAGTTTATTTCTCTAATATGGAAAAAGCCTTATTAAGACAAGTTTCAGTGTCACAAGCTTCAAGAAGGCTATTTCAGTGTTCCAGGAAGATTCTGTGCAGATTCCAACTCAGAGAAGTCGGATCCTTTGTTTCAGTTCGGACGGCCCAGTGATGCATTCGAACACCCATCAGTGTCAATAAGCTTCTAAACAGCTCCAAGTTGCATCCGTTCGAACGTCATGGAAACACGTCCAGATGCTTTTCAGAGTTCGGGAAGATTCCAGTTTTCCTTTGCAGACATGGATTGGGAAGACAGTTTGCATCCGTCTAGACGACAGGGCAATACCATCCGGACGTAGTCCTTGATAAGGAAATTATGTGTAGACAATTTGCAACCGTCCGGACTCCAGAGCAACATCTTCCGGATGTGGTCCTTGATAAATAAATTACGTGAAGACAATTTGCAACCGTCCGGACTCTAGGGCAACACCGTCCGAACACACCCTTAATATGGAGAGTGTGAAGCGCGTTATGGAAAGGCGGTTGCAGTTATGAAAAAAAATTGTGCTTATTGAATATTTAACTCTCAATTATATATTTGCATATTTTTGAATTGCTATTTGATTGTCTTATTAGTTATTTATATATGCAAATTCTGAAGCTATCTTTAGGGAATTTTTTTTTTCCTACAAATTTTTCTTTAATTTTCAGCTTTTCAATGTGAAGTGTCCAAACCGACTTGGCTTACAGTCCAGACGCAAGTGGCCCTGCCGAATGCTAATCTGGCAGTGGACCGTCAGAACAAGTTGATAACACGTCCAGACACGATCCTTACAGGTATTTTCCCCCGCTTTCTTTTCCAGCCAGCCGCACACCACTGTATTTTCATTGATTTATCATGTCATGTTGTGTGTTTTTCTCGCGAATTTCTCCCAAGATTTTGACATTCTCTGCACATCTCTTCTCATTCCATGATATTCTTTGTGTCTTCCTTTGTTCTTTTAAGTTTTTTTTTTTTTGGCTTTTTTTTTTAGCATATTGGAACATTTGTTTGTTGGAATATTTTCTTGAGATATTGTGCATGAAAATCCTATTTTGTCTATGTGTTGGACTGATATTGATATATCTGGATCTTTTGGGTTGCTATTTTTTCTTGTGTAATTTTTCCATCTAATTGGAACTAACAGGATCTAATCTTTCTTGGTGTTAGTTTGTGTTAGCTGCATTCTGTTTGACAAAATTACTATCTTGTAAAGTTACTATTTTAATTAGGGATGCCGTATATTTTCGAGTCTTCATTTTAGAAAAGTGTTTCAAGATGTTAAAAGAATATTCTGTGTAGATTTCAACTCAGAGAAGTCAGATCCCAAGTTTCTGTCCGAACGGTCCAATCATGCATCCAAACGCCTATCAGTGTCAAAAAGCCGAATAGTTCAAGGTTGCATCTGTCCGGATGTCATGGCAACACATCCGAACACTCTTAAGAGTTCGAGAGGTTTCCAGCTTTCCTTCGTAGACACTGATGGGAAATTGCATGCATATACTCTGCATCTGTCCGGACAACAGGGCAACACTGCCCAGACGCAGTTCTATTATGGCAATTACATGCAGACAAATTGCAATCGTCTGGACTCTAGGGCAACACCGTCCGAACACGGCCTTAATATGAAAACGCGTGGAGTGCGTTATGGAAAGCCAATTGTACAGAAGACCGTCCAGACGCTCAATGCTTCCTTCCGAGCGCCTCCTAGAGAAATCAGAGATAGAATCGATTTAGGTCATTTTAGCCTATAAATATAGGCCTCTAGGCATGTATTCTTTACAAAATTCGGTATTGAATTCTTTATAGCTTAGAGAGGGTGTTTAGGGAGAAATTGTGAAGATCTGCTAGCTCTCAAGCTGTTGCCATTGTGCTGTTGCTATGCTCATGTTTGAAGTCTATCTTAGGGAGGAGCCATAGAAGACCCCTTCAAGTAGGTGACTTGGCTGGGAGGCGTTCATGTCGGGTTACGTGTCAGAGTGTAAGATACGATCGCTGCATCGGGTATGTGAGTGTTACTTTCTTTGTACTAGCTTTGTCTTCTGATATTGGATTTCATGGGTTTGGCTGCCCCGGAGTGGTTTTTCTCTTAATTGAGTTTTCACTTCGTTAACAAAATATTTTGTCACATGTTGCACACACACACGGTAAATTAGAAGTCAATTTTCACTTGGTAGTGGTATTTTTGGAAATATTTCTGCTTAACTTTTCAGGAATATGTCAGCCAGCGGCTTCCAGCACAACATTCGACAGATGGAACCTTTGGAAAATAGACTGTTGTTGAAGTTATATGCTCAAATACCAAGGGTCTTAGGATTTAGATGAGCTTGTTCCCCCAGCTCATGCAGAGCCTTCCGTAGCACCAATTAGAGGTTCAGTGGTGAATCTTCTCATTTATCTTGCAGACTAGTTGCTTAGAGGATGTCAATCTGCGGAAAACTAGTTTCAAGCTTTGCAAAATTAAGCGATCGAAGGTTTTTTAGTCTGTGGTTCCCAGCTTCAGGAGCTAAAAGCCGAAGTAGCACAAATCCAGCTTATTGCATGGATCTCTCTCCGTCACTTGTTTTCAGTGGATTAGCAGGATTTGGTACATGTAGGATTCTTGTTTCTTCCTCTATCAGTTGTTTTACAAACTTCTAATTATTTGGGCTACTTGCAGACACTTCTCTATTATCCCTATTATTTTTTGTTTTTAGAACTTTTTGTCTGCGAATTTTATATACTATGTTTATCCTTGTCCTTTTGAGACATCAAGAGGGAGTATTTTATAATTGTGGTTTTTCTATACTCTATTTACCCTTTGTCATTTTGAGACAAAAAAGGGGAGTATTTTTATTTTTGGACCAGGAATGTATTTTTTAACCGGTCAAGTGATTTTTATCCCAAAATGGCCAAACAAGGAGTTTGTTAGTTTTGTTGGCTGTATTCTGTTGACAAAATCACTATTATGTAATGTTGTTATCATAAACAGGGATGCCATATATTTCAAAATCTTCAAGTATTTGGAGTTTATTTCTCTAATATTGAAAAAGCCTTATTATGACAAGTTCCAGTGTCACAAGCTTCAAGAAAGCTATTTCAATGTTCTAGGAAGATTCTGTGTAGATTCCAACTCAGAGAAGTCGGATCCTTTGTTTCCGTCCGGACGGCCCAGTGATGCGTCTGGACGCCCATTAGTGTCGAGAAGCTTCTAAACAGGTCTAGGTTGTATCCGTTCGAACGTCATGGCAATACGTCCGGACGCTCTTCAGAGTTTGAGAAGATTCCAGTTTTCCTTTGCGGACATGGATTGGGAAGACAGTCTACATCCATCCAGACAACGGGGCAACACCGTCCGGACACAGTCCTTGATAAGGAAATTATGTGCAGACAATTTACAACCATTTGGACTCTAGAGCAACATCGTCCGGATGGGTCCTTGATAAGGAAATTACGTGCAGACGATTTGCAACCATTTGGACTCTAGAGCAACATCGTCCGGATGCGGTCCTTGATAAGGAAATTACGTGCAGGCAATTTGCAACCGTCCGGACTCTAGGGCAACACTGTCCGGACATGGCCTTAATATGGAGAGCGTGAAGCGCGTTATGGAAAGGCGGTTGTAGTATCTGTGACACGGCCTAGAGAAGTTCTATTTTAGACTCAACTTAGGTTTTCTTAAGCCTATAAATAGTGGCCTCTAAACATGTAAAAATTATGAATTCAATATTGAATTCTTCAGTACTTAGAGATGGTGTTTAGGTAGAAATTGTGAAGATCTGCTAGCTTTCTAAGGGTTGCCGGTGTGCTATTACTTTGCTCATGTTAAAGTCTATCTTAGGGAGGAGCCCTAAGGTAAAGGAATCCATTGAAGACCTAGTCAAGTAGGTGACTTGATTGAGAGGCGTTCACGTTGGGTTATGTGTCAGAGTGCAAGATACGATTGCTGCATATGAGTATGTGAGTGTTACTGTCTTGTTACTAACTTTGTCTTCTGAATAGTGAAATTCCTGGGTTTGACTGCCCTAGAGTAGTTTTTCTCTTAATTGAGTTTCCACTTTGTTAACAAAATATCTATTTCATTTAAATCCCTCAGTTATGATATTTTGTTACACGTTGTTCACACACACACACACACACCATAATTTAGAAGTCTCTATATTTTTCATAGTTTTATCGTGCTCTTCCTTAGTGGTGAACGTAGGTGTCTAAATACCGAACCACCCATAATTTTTTTGTCTTCCTTTTCTATTTAATATTGCATTTGTTTATGAAATTCTTCACAATATGGTGCATTGGATATTTGTGGCATGCAATTTTCAACCATTTATAGTAAGATTTTCATTGGGATGGGCTGAATATAGTACATACATATATTAATGCTATATGTGCAGTCCATTCAGATCAAATCCAGATAGATTGGCTGCATATAGCATTACTTGTAGAAATTGTTGAAGATATTTTTAAGATATTAATCTTAGTTGGGATGAAATATACTTGCCCTTGAACTAACAACATTTTTTATTTAGCCCCATGAACTGACATGTGTGACACTTAGGTCCATCAAACTATCATTTTATTACAACTTAGCTCTATCCGCTAGTCTTGACTATTATATCGGACAAAAATTCAAATTTGACCAATTTTTTTTCGGAAAATACCCTTATTTTGACCATTGAAAAACCAAAATTACCCTTTGAATTTAATAATTACTTGAAAAATATGATTTTTTTTTTTTAAAAAAAAAAATGCAAAATCAGAGCTAAATTTCAAGTCCCTCGTTGCTATATAAAATTTAATAAAAATGTCATCAGGATAGGCCAAAATAACAATTTACTCATTCCAGTCAAATTTTTCGTCAAAAACACTTGACGGATTCTATTAGTGTGTCACGTCATCACCAATAGAATGATAACACATTTCACTCTTTTTTTAAGAAAAACGTAAATAATTATAAATATATAAAAATTAAAAACTTAACAAATTAATTTTTTTTAAAGAAAAAAGTAGAAAAAGAAAGGGTGGCTAACCGGCAACATTAATTTTTAGGTTTTATATATATATATATATATATATATATATATATATATATATTAAGAGTGACACATATCATCATTCTATCGCAATGAGTGATTTGTAATTTAGGACAACTACATGGACCGAATTGAATTTATCCCAAAAATCTAATGTGGCTAATTTTTTTTTTTCTTTTTTTCTTTTTCCAATAAAATTAGTCTTTTTCTACTAATTAATAATTACAAAGGGTAATTTTTGTTTTTTAATAGTTAAAATAAGGGTATTTTTGAAAGATTTTGGTTAAATTTGATTTTTTATCCAACATTGTGCTCAACATTGACAAATGGGGGCTCAATTGCAACAAAATAACAGTTTGATAGATCTAAGTGTCACATCTGTCAGTTCATGGTGCTAAATAAAAAATGAATCTTAGTTCAAGGGGTCAAAGTATATTTATCCCTATAAAAAATATTTGTGATTTTTCGTACGCGTTAAATTCCAAAATATATTTTCTAAAAGATATTTTTAATGAAAAACATTTACTTAAAAATATATTTTTAATAAAAAAAATATTTTATACCAAAACAAAGGACATCTTAACTATCCTTCGAGTTCAAGGCTTAGCTACTTGACTTTTATGGTGGTCAAAAAGATGATGGTACTAATGGAATATTTGGGCCTCTAAATCCATTTACAATTTCCTTTTTATCCAATTGGGATTGATTTGATTTAGACAAACAAATGGCACAAATTCTAGAGAGTGGGAGAGAGAGGGGGGGGGGGGGGGGGGGGGTCAATTTCTCATCCTAATCGATGCCAACACCAATACCACTCACTCAATGATTCAATGATACGTGTAATTTCAACGCTGGAAGGGGTGTAATTCCAAGTGCGACGGTCAATAACACTAACGTTTGCTGCAACCAAATATTAACATCTAGTTTGAATCATGCCACTGACACTTGGAACAAGGAAAGGGACTTCCACTTGTCCGGTAGGCATGATGCGGCTAAATAATTCTTCCCTCGGAACAAGATATCACAAGAGGTCCTCTTATCCGCCTCCTAATAGTGCTTTGCCACATGCCAATACACGACAATCGAAAACTATGCCACCTACTTTATTTATTTATCTATATTCGCAATATAATTGATTTGGTTCAGAGACGTGTGCCCGGAAGTCTAAAACAAGTGATTGAATACGTACAAATTTATTATAGAATATAAAATAAGAAAATGGGGTTTACCTTTGGGACCGGTGATTTAACAATTTTTTATTTTTATTTTTACATAAATTTCCAATTCCTATTGATCTCTCCTTTATAACTAAAAGCAAAGATGGTGTCATGAGTCGATCTAAAGTCGGAAGCTTGAAGTTTTCTAGGAGAGAGAGAAGATGAGAGAAGGTGGGCAATTTGGGTTTACGGGTCGGGTTCGTGTCAACCCGGCCGACCCGATTACATAAACGAGGTCTGACACGAACCCGACCCGATTATTAATCGGGTTGTGACACGCGACCTGAACACGACCCGATTAATAATCGGATAACCCGAACATGACTAATAATCGAGTCATCTGTTAACCCGACCCGACCCGACCCGACCCGAATGCCCCATCATCATCACCTCTGTCCACATCTCTATATCCCCCCTCCCTTATTGCAAAACACTTGATTCCCAATTTCCCATGGCTCTGCTCCCAACTCCTTCCTTCTTCCCCCCATTCACAACTTTCCTCCCATCCCCAAGACAAACCCACGAATTCTAAGCCCCCAGGTTGCGCAAATCTGCGAAGAAAACCTCGCCGGAGTTCACTCCGACCTTGAACATCCCCGATAAGTCATCCGAAACCGATACGTTCAAAAAGCAATCGACTTTCTCCTTGACCTCCCAGACCACATTTCCAGACCTTAAATCCCAGAACTTGATGTTGCCAAATACTCCTGAAGGCCCGCTTTGAGACCCAGAAGCCCGAAACCTAATTCAGTTTTGTGGCCGGTATCACCGAGTCAATATCAGCACCGTAAATCTCGCAGTGACCGATCTCGGCCGCCGGACTCAAGCTCTGTAAATCGTAAACCATAATCGAATTTGAATTCCTCCGAGTCGATTCGAAGCTCGCGAACAAAAACTCCGGCGACAACCCGATTCCCTGAACAGTCGGGCCCGACCGAGTCACATTCTCCCAATTCAAGCTCTTTCTTAGGAACCCAATTTCTTCCTCTCTTCTTTTTATTTTTTGTGAAAAAAAGAAAAGAAACAAATGGGTCTAATCGTGTTATAATCGGGTTGACCCGATTACGACCCGAACCCGATTACAATAAACCCAAACCCTATTTTTCCGTGTCGTGTTCATGTCGGGTTCGCGGGTTGTGTCAAAAATTGCCAACCCTACGAGAGATGAGGAGTAATCTAGAAGGGTGGAGGTTTTGTGAGTTAAGTCCTTACACGTGGCAAAAGGGGACAGTTCCTGAGGGTGATGCGATCCAACTGGATCCCATCCTGGGTGTCCTAAACGGGGCGTTGAGGAGAAGAAAGGCAGTGCGTTTTATGTTTTGTTTAGTGTCGTTTTATGCTTGTCGTTTTATACCTTATTTTGTGCGTTTAAGGGATCCTGTTGTAAAGGTCAGTATATAAGGCCTATTATTGGAAGGGTTAGGTATCTGATGAATTGTTGAGCTAACTATGGAGGGAAGGCAACCTCGAACTTGCCATGTCCATGCTTTTCTATTATTTCTATGAAATTCCAGTAAACGTTTCTACTCATTTTTATCTTTAATCCACTCTAAACACCTAAACCAGAATTATACCTGTTACAATTGGTATCAAGAGCCAATCGAACCATACCCATTGCTTCCTTCCCTACCCAAAATTGTTTTTTCCACTCTTGAGCTTATTCAAACCCACGCAGCTAAAATGGCGGACCACTCCTAGCAGCTGAAGGATTTACATTATGGAATGGCGCAAATTCGGGGTGACCTAGCCACTTCTCATGCGTAGATTCGGGGTGGCATGGCCTCATCTCATGATCTGATCGCCACTATGCTCTCCGTCGAGTCCCATATCCAGCATCTCCATGATCTGATTCTCTCTAAACCCTGCCAGAACAATGGTAAGGATCCTATGATTCATTTTGGTTCTTTTAACAATCACACGGGTCTGGGAGAAACTTCTTACCAGAAGGGCTCCACCTCCAGTGAAGGGATTATTTAGGCCAAAACAGTCTGTCTGGACTTTCCCCGCTTTAACGATGAGGACCCAGAGACGTGGAGTTGCCGTGCTAAGCAATTCTTCAATTTCTATAACACCCCGCCCAATCACCGCATTTCCATTTCATCCTTCCATATGGATGGGCGAGCCCTAGTTTGGTTCCGAGAGCTCCGAGCTAGTAACTCTCTCACTACTTGGGAGGAGTTTATTTGTTCCATGCAAATCAGATTCGGTCGCAGTTCCTACACCGACCCTATGGAAACCCTGTCCAAACTCAAACAAGTGGGCACTCTAGACAAGTATAAGAATCTGTTTGATACCTTAGCCCTCATGGTTCAGCGCCTGCCGGAAGAGCACAAACTCAGCTGCTTCTTAGGCGGCCTTCGTGATGACATCCGAGTCCTTGTTCGGATGTTCAACCCTAAAACCCTTATGGATGCTTACTCTTTGGCGCAGATGTAGGAGGAATGTGTTCTCACTACTCAGAGGACGTCTCAATCTACTTGGAACTCCTCCCTGTTCCAGCAAATGGGTTCTGGTTGGACTGCTAATTTACCAGTGGGAGATGCTAAGGGGAATTTTTTCTCTAATCCTACTTGGGTAAATGGCCAAGATCAACCTCAACCGACCCCTCTGGCTCAGCAAGGCTCAGGTCCAGTGCTGAAGGGCAATTTTAACCCGGCCCAAGCCTTAATTTTGATCCCAAAAATTACTTCGGCCCAGATGGATGAACTTAGGCAGAAGGGCTTATGTTACACGTTCGATTCCCGCTGGAGTCGAGGCCATGTGTGCACTGCTCCTAAGCTGTTCCTTATTACCGCTGTGGAGGATGTGGAGACTGCCCCTGTACCAGATGCTCCCACTGTTGAAGAGGACCCGGGCGAGTTCTTTCTTGAGGAATTTCCTGAGATTTACCTAAATGCCATCACGGGCACCCTCAACCTAACCACGATGCGCATTATCGACTTCCTTAAGCTCCATCTGGTAGTCATTCTAATTGACTCGGGCAACACTCACAATTTTATGGATACAAAATTGGTTGCCACCCTTGGTTTGCATCCAATGGGTCACAATGAGATTAAGGTCCAAATTGCCAATGGGTAGGAGATTGTGAGCCCTGGACGCAGTAAGGAAGCTGAGGTAAAAATGAAAGGCTATGCTTTCCAGACTGATTTATTTATTCTACCTCTAGCTGGGTGCTACGCGGTGTTGGGAATCCATTGGCTTCGAACATTAGGGCCTATCTTGTGGGATTTTACAAAGCTTCAAATGGAGTTTACGTACAATGGGGTTACTTGTCTTTTGCAAGGTTTACAAACAGGCCCTACTCTTCACTTGGCCGGGGATGAGGGTTTCAAACTTCCTAAGCATGAACGTAAAGGATTCTTTCTCCACCTATAGGGCTGTTCGGCCCAGTGCTTGGCCTTTTCTGGGCACGCCCACCCCAAACCCTCCCAACATGTTGTTCCCCCACCACCGGCCAAGACTCTTAAGCTATGTGATGATGTATTTCAGGAACCAACAGGGTTGCCTCCCCGACGCTTACATGACCACTCCATCACCCTCCAGAAGGGTGCACACCTAGTCTTGGTTCGCCCTTATCGCTACCCTTTTTATCAAAAGGAGGAGATCGAGAAAATTGTCCAAGAACTCCTACACTCGGGAGTAATCCGGCCAAGACATAGCCCATTTTCAAGGCGGATGGCACATGGCACATGTGCATGGACTATAGGGCCCTTAATCAGGTAACCATTAAGGACAAGTTCCCGATCCCAGTTGTTGATGAGCTCCTAGATGAACTCTGTGGAGCACATAATTTTTCTAAATTAGACTTGAGATCCGGTTACCACCAGATTAGGGTGGTGGATGCCGATATTCCTAAGACGGCCTTTCGGACTCACGAGGGGCATTACAAATTTCTGGTTATGCCCTTTGGGCTCACCAATGCCCCCTCCACCTTCCAAGGTTTGATGAACAATATTTTCCAGCCCTACTTGAGGAAGTTTATTCTAGTTTTCTTTGATGATATCCTCATTTACAGTAAGGATATGCAGTCCCACATCCAGCACTTATCCCTAACACTAGAGAACCACTTGTTTGCTAAGCTATCTAAGTGCAAGTTTCGATGCTCAGAGGTTGAGTATTTGGGCCATCTAGTTTTTGCCAATGGAGTTTGTGCAAACCTAAGGAAAATTCAAGCCATGGTTGACTGGCCTTTTCCCAAATCTATCAAACCCTTGTGGGGCTTTTTGGGGCTCACGGGATACTATAGAAAGTTCATCAAAGGCTATGGGTCCATTGCTGCCCCCTTGACCCATATGTTGAAAAAGAACCCTTTTAGGTGGTCCACCGAAAGCCATGCAGCATTTGAAGCCTTGAAGCTAGCGGTCACACAGGCACCCGTCCTTGCCTTACCTAATTTCTCTCAGCCATTTATCATTGAATGTGATGCTAGTGGCCTAGGTATTGGGGCTGTCCTTATATAGGGAAACCGGCCCGAAGCCTACCTCAGTCAAGCTCTTAAGGGGAAATCAGTCCACATGTTTACCTATGAACGGGAACTCTTTGCTGTGGTTAAAGCTAGGATAAGATTAATAGCTGAGCATATATCAACAAGCATAGAATTATAACTGCTTCTATCACTTAGTCCTGCAACCTAGAGAGAAAGCCAGAATTTATGGGGTCTAGGTTCAACTATCGAGTTGGTCAATTTAACCATCTTAGCACACCAAAATCTCTCTTAAAGAATTTTCAAAAGTAAAAAATCAGAGATAAAAAGTGTACCTTAGGGGAGCCTTGGATAGTACACAATTTTCATCACATGAGAAAAGTAACTATCTAGTATGGATGCAACAGAGAAACTTTACAGATATCAAGTATAAACTCTCAGTTATATAAAGGCAAAAATAATTAATGTATTAAGAACTGAGACATCAGTTAAACATACATAAGATATTTGAGAAGTTATATAAGGAAACAATAAAAATCTGCATCCTTTCGCCCCCCCCCCCCCCCCCCCCCCCCCCCCCCCCCCCCCTTCCCTTTTTTTTGTTGAAAAATAAAAGACAAAAATAACAAAGACATGCTTAAAATGAAAAGAACATATGTCTAGACAAAACATGTAGGTAAGAGCAAACCTGACCTTAGGGAGAGAGGTTTCACTATACCAAGACAGAAAAGCAGTGATGTGTGCTTTCTCTGTCATTCCTAGAATGTACCTGCAGAAATCTCTCAAAGCAACCAAGAGAAAATCTATGAATAAAAATGGTGGTTCCTTAAACAAAATGCAAGGCAAAAATAGGATATATAAGATATGACAATCAATGCAATGCAAACATACCTAGTATGCACTAGGATTTAGGGACCAAAATCCTAGGCATGGTGAAACTGTACCTATACTAGGTGAGTCCACTCCCCCTCAAGAGGTGAATGGTCTCATCCTTTCTGACCCAACCCTAGTATACTCGTGGTAGATGTGATTGGGTATTGCTCATACTGTCCATTCTCCTCAGCATCCTTTGTAACAAGCTTAGCAACCTTTCATAGGCATGGTTGCTATCAGACTTTTGCAACTTTTTCTTGTAGTGCCTTGGTGTGTTCTTCGGTACATGAAAAATGAAATTGACTTCTAAAAATAAAAGGCAAGTGTGTGCTTAACATGTTAACAAAAATAACAATGCGGAAAATAAACAACACAAGAATTTTTGTTAACGAAGTGGAAACTCAAGATGAGAAAAACCACTCCGGGGCAGCCAAACCCAGGATATTCACTATTCAAAAGACAAAGCTAGATACAAAGCAGTAACACTCACATACCCCTGATGCAGTGGTCGTACCTTGCTTTCTAACGTGTAACCCAACACGAACGCTTCCCAACCAGGTCTCCTACCTGAAGGGGTCTTCAATGAAATCCTTTACCTTAGGGCCAACCCCTAAGATAGACTTCAGTTGTAGCGTAGCAACATTACACTTGGAATGGCTTAAGAGAGAACAAATCAACTCCGATAACTTCACAAAATAACTCTCTAAGCTCTGAAGGAATTCAATACCGAATTATTGCAGTTCTCAATGCCCAGGGGCCTCTATTTATAGGCTGAGGGTTCAAATGGGTGACTACAGTGATATGTACGGACGCCGTCCGGATGGTGAACCTGAGCAGTCCGGACGGACAACTGTGCGACCAGAATTTATGAGATTTTTGCTGAAAATCTTTCCTGTTTGAGAGCCATGTCCGGACAGAGAGGCACTATCGTCTAGACGGCTGCATGTCCACTGCAAGTAATTTCCATATAAGGCTTTCGCGCGTTCGGACCATCTTGAATGGTCATCCGGACGGTTAATCTTCAACACGCAATTCCATATCAGATGAGCGCGCGTCCGGACCATGATAGGCAGGCGTCCGGACGGTTGAAGTTGAATGCGCATCCGGACCAAGTTGGCTGAACGTTCGGAAGGTTGTATTTGAATTGTGATTTTTGCCATATGTATGAGCGCGTCAGAATGGGAATCCACGTCGTCCGGACGGTTGCATCAATCTTCCCTTATTTGAACTTGGAAAGAAAATCTGAAGCTGATCGATCACTAGACGTCGTCTGGACGGGCTGCTGAGACGTCCGGACGGATGCAAGCTGGAACAGAAGCTTCTCGATGCAGTGAAGGTTTAGGATGGAAATCTACGTTGTCCGGAAAAATGATGGTTGGTCTGTTTGGCGTCCGGACGGTATGGCACGTCATCCGGACGGCTGACAATGAACCAAAATTTTCTGACTGCAGAATCTTTTGAAACACTTCTGAATAGGGGAATCCCTTGTAAAACATATTCTTTACATACAAGTGATTTTGTCCAAACAGAATGAGGCCAATCACAAACTAACAAACTCCCCCTTTGGCCATTCTGGGACAAAAATCACTTGACTGGTTTGGAAATACATTTCTAGTCCAAAAATTACTCCCCCTTTTTGTCACAAAGGGAGAAAGGGTAAAACAGAGTAATAAAAGAAACCAATTGTAATAAAAATTACTCCCCTTAACGGTCTTAGAAGGACCAGGGTAAACAGAGTAATATAAGTCAAAGAGTTTTAACATAGCAAATTATAAAACAAATGTCTCAAACAAAAAGACAACAAAAAAAACAAAAAAAACTCAATCATCCTCTGCCATAGGTGCAGTCCTAGGCGCATCATCCTCATCATCACTACTGCCAAGATGATGATACTTGAGGCACTCCCTGAGATCCAGCTGGTTCTGCTCCACCCACTTGTTGATGGAATGCACCTCTTGCTGCATAGAGGTGATGGACTGTTGCATGGTGCTCATGCCTCCCTGAATGGCAGCTAAGGCCTCCATTATCTGTGAAAAGTTGATCTCCGGCTCTGAAGGAGGGACTGTCTGAGAGGATGAAGCCATGTCTGGAAAGCCGACTGGCATGGCAGCAGGGATGGGCCCCTCATCATCGGAGTCATCTTTTCGAAGCTGCGCATTAGACTTCATCAAAGTCTGCTTGCTGATGGGCTACAGAATCTTCATCTTAGGTTCTCCATTAACATTGATGCCGGACTGAAGAATGACCTGAGTAAGTAGGTAGCCAAAGGGGAGACCGGTATTACCCTTATCTCGGGCCTCCAACATTACGCTCATAATATGCTTGCACAGGCTGAAAGGCAAGCGGAAGTGGATGGCATAAACGAATTGGGCCTTCTTCAGAATCAAGTCACTGCGCCTGACAACTGGCCATAGGTTGTGTTGTACTATCTTGGCCAGCAAGCAATGAGAGTGAGATAAGGCACCGACCCGGATGGTGGTAGCACGCTCTTCTCCCTGTGGAACTGCATGAAAGAACTCTCGGAGATCGTCCATAGAGGGAGGAAGCACCACCTCATTATAAGGACTACCGGGCAGCTCAATGACTGGTACACCAATGAAGTGACTGATGATCTGGGGATCAATAGTGATGATATGCCCGTCAACAGTGGACTGCAATACTAACTCACGATCATCGTCCTGCGCCACCTCTAGGTTGGCATAGAAAAGTCTGACAAGCCTGGTGAGGACAATGCACGCACAGGTGTAGAAGTATCCCCAATGGTAAGTCTGGATAGTCTCATAAATGCTATCCCGTGGAGGCACCATGATGTCAGATCAACCCACATTGCGCTCAGCAATGACTGTGCGGTCCATGATTTTGGTTTGTAGTGCACTCCTTTCTTCCTCTATCCTCTGGCGGACCCTGCGTTGGGAACTAACTGCAGACATGATGTTGTAAAAAGAAACCAATAAGAATTTGCAAAAAAAATAATCCAAAAATATTCTTGTTAGGTCACAACAAAAATTGGGCAAAATAACAGCAGTAAAAGGACTATTTTAAAAATATAGACAAAAATTATCACATTGTAGTCCCAAAAAGTATCACCACAAATAATCCCAATATGGCAAATATATGTATCTCATAATATCAAAAACATTCCTAAATAATCAACATTCTAACAGTTAAAAATAAACTGAAGAGAAAAAAACTAGAAGAATACCTGGAATGTGAGATTAATTTACAAAAAGACAAGGAGGGATGAGATACAACCAAAAACACTCAAGAAATAACTCACAACAAGCCAAAAAGTGAGATTTGGGGGGGGGGGGGGGGGGGGGGGGGGGGGGGGGTAGGGTGGAGTATGCGGCGCCCAGGGGTATATATAGCTCCTGTGGGGTCCCCGTCCGGACGATGAATTAATGCCGTCCGGACGCGCGCTGCCTCGAAAATGAGCAGACAGGTCGCGCGCGTCCGGACGTTTATCCTGATCGTCCGGCCGTTTGGTGCCACACGCGTCCAGATGTAAACAGATACCGTCCGGACGACTATGCTCCGCCTGTCTAGACTCCAAAAGATATCGTCCGGACTACAAAGCTCCACCTGTCCGGACGCCAAGAGAGACCGTCTGGATGCTTCACACTGAAAAATAGAAAATTGAGGAAAATTTACAGAAATCAAATTTTCTCAAGTCAGTTTCAGAATACGCATGTATAATCTACTGATAACATAATCAGAGAGCATCTCAAAACTAGGCAGAGATATAAAAGAGAGTTGAGAAAGCAATTAGCACAAATATTTTCCTGGACATAGAAAATTTTAAATAGACAACTCAACTCATGCAATGCGTGTGTGTGTGAAGACTTAACCCACAAGGTATGACTTTCAATGACATGACAAATGGCAACTCGATTTTCTAGACAAGAGAGAAAATTAGTGAAAGATTAGTCAAAAGTCAAACCTTATAACTTACTAGGGCCTAGCTACCCTCATCTGATACACTCCCCCTGAGATGCAGCACCTAATTGATTTACTTGTATCATGAAGGACATAGTAAAAATTTTACTTGCACGTAGAGGGCAAGGCATATAGCAAATTTAGCACATAAGTAGTGAATATACAATTTAAAGCACATAATTCATATGATTAACTGCTTGATTCTTATGGTGCTACAATCTAAAGGGAATGCCAGAGTTTTTAGGTTCTAGGTTCAACTAGCATGTGGTCAATTTGGCCATCTTATCAAAGACCTCTTCTCTTATCCAAAATTTCTAGAAACAAAAAAGTCAGACAAGGAAAGATGTACCTTTAGGGGAGTCGTGGATAGTGCACGTTTTTCATCGCATGAGAAAAGAAGCTATCCTACTTTTGCATATACAGGAAAACACTTGGCAGATTATAGTCATGAACTCTCAATTATATCTAAGCAGAGTATATTAATGTTCAAGGAATTGAGATATCAGGGGAAAACACATGCAATATCTGAAATGCCAAGAAAAAGAGAAATCCTGCAAATTCTCCCCCAAAAAAAATTGCAATATGGAATTAACCTCATATGCAAGGCAAGATCAGACCTGATGATGACAATACAGAAAAACAGTCGCTCGACCTGCTTTTTCTGTCTTCCCCAATAAGTACCTGCAAAGATCTCTCACGAGTCATAGGGGGCAAAACAAACTGGTTCCTAGATTGTATAGTAAGCACTCAAATATAACAAGTAAAAGTGCAAGCAATCAAACCTGATGCAGTAGGATTAGGAACCAAATCCTAGGCATGAGCACCTGAACCTGCTAGGTGTGTCTGTTCCCCCTCATGGGGTGAATGGTCTCATCACTCTTGACCCATACCAGCTTGACCTGAGGCAGTGGCTTGCAGGTCATGTCTATGTTGTCCATTCTCCTTAGCATACCTTGCATTAGGCTCAACAATCCTTCATAGCCATGGCTGCCATTGGACTTCTGCGGCTTTCTCTTGTAGCGCCTTGATTTGTTTTTCTTTGTTTTGCCACTCTGATTGGCAGGAACAAACTTCTGCTGATGCCGTGGAGCTCGAAGAGCCGTATGAGGTAGAGTGCTCCCTGATGTAGCTCTTGTTGGCAGCTTCTTTGGCTTTTGAGCCTGGAGATGTGGACACTTGAGTCGGATGTGACCGGTGATGCTACAGTGATGGCAGGTGGGCAAGCTTCTTTTGCTTGAATGATTCTTGACATTCTCTGCAGAATTATAGTTAGCATTCTTACAAATAACATTGTTCTTACCTTTTATATGTCTCCTATGCAGAGGGACATATTTTGATGAGGAAGAATCATCAACTTCACTTTTCCTCATAGCATCCTGCTTAATCTAAGGCTTGTGGGATTTCAACAAATAACAATTTGGCCTAATATGACCACTTTTCCCACAATTATGACAAGTAGGAACAAACTTACCTCGTGTTCCTAATTCCTTGGGCTTGGGCATCACACAATTATTCAAGCAATAATTATCCAAACAAGCAGTATCTACTATCACAGGCTTAATAATAGTGGAATCTAATTCAGAATCAGAAGCATGTGAAGTAGAAGCACTCAAATCATCAACAATTAAACCAGGCTTGTTAGGAACATCTGAATGAATACAAAGCATGCTCTTCAAATTATCACTTGAGAATTTTTTCAAGAGATCATCAGATTCCTTTAATTTATTCTCAAGTGTATCAATAATGTTAAACAGCATGGTATTTTCAGATCTCAAAGAGTCAATCAAAGCATGCGATTCAGACAATTGCATAATTAATGACTATTTTTCTTGCTTCACCTTTTTAAGCTCTTTATGTGAAATTTTAGAATGTTGAGCATTCTTCAATTTATTAAAAACCTTAAAGAGCTTAATATTAGAATCCTCATTAGATAACTGAGAAGAATTCATGATAAAAGGTGTAATAAAAAAATAGAAGTCACAAAGAGATAAGGATCACACTCAGGAAATAAATCCTAAACAGAGTGTACCTGCTCTGATACCAATTGAAAAATGAAATTGACTTCTAAAAATAAAAGGCAAGTGTGTGCTTAACGTGTTAACAAAAATAACAATTCGGAAAATAAACAACACAAGAATTTTTGTTAATGAAGTGGAAACTCAAGATGAGAAAAACCACTCCGGGGTAGCCAAACCCTGGATATCCACTATTCAGAAAACAAAACTAGATACAAAGTAGTAACACTCACATACCCCTGATTCAGTGGTCGTACCTTGCTCTCTAACGTGTAACCCAACACGAACGCTTCCTAACCAGGTCTCCTACCTGAAGGGGTTTTCAATGGAATCCTTTACCTTAGGGCCAACCCCTAAGATAGACTTCAGTTGTAGCGCAGCAACAACACATTTGCAATGGCTTGAGAGAGAACAAATCAGCTCTGATAACTTTACAAAATAACTCTCTAAGCTCTGAAGGAATTCAATACTGAATTCTTGTAGTTCTCAATGCCCAAGGGCCTCTATTTATAGGCTGAGGGTTCAAATGGGCGACTGCAGTGATATGTACGGACGTAGTCCGGACGGTGAACCTAAGCCGTCCGGACGGACAACTGTACGACGAGAATTTCTAAGATTTTTGCTGAAAATCTTTCCTGTTTGAGAGCTGCGTCCGGACGGTGAGGCACTGTTGTCCGGACGGTTGCACGTCCGTTCCAAGTAATTTCGATACAAGGCTTTCACGCGTTCGGACCAATTAGGATGGCTGTCCGGATGGTTAATCTTCAACTCGCAATTTCTATATCAGATGAGCGCGTGTCTGGACCATGATAGGCAGGTGTCTGGATGGTTGAAGTTGAATGCGCAATTTCCATATCTGTTGAACGCGCGTCAGGACCAAGCTGGCTGAAAGTCCGGACGGTTGTATTTGAATTGCGATTCTTGCCTTATGTATAAGCGCGTCCGGAAAGGAATCCACGTCGTCCTGACGGTTGCATCAATCTTCCCTTATTTGAACTTGGAAAGAAAATCTGAAGCTGATCGATCACTGGACGTTGTCCGGACGGGCTACTGAGACGTCCGAACGGATGCAAGCTGGAACAGAAGCCTCTCGATGCAGTGAAGGGTCCAGACTGAAATCCACGTCGTCCGGACGGATGATGCTTGGTTTGTCTGCCGTCCGGACGGTATGGCATGTCGTCCGGACAGGATGGCACTGTCGTCCAGACGGCTGACAAGGAACTGGAATTTTCTAACTACAGAATCTTCTAAAACACTTCTGAATAGCGGAATCCCTTGTAAAACAACATCTTTACATACAAGTGATTTTGTCCAAACAGAATGAGGCCAATCACAAACTAACAGAACAGATCACTGTTGTCGCCGCTGATGCCGTGGAACCTGATGTCCCGTCGAAGGTAGAGTACTTGATATGGTCTTAGTAGGCAACTTCCTCTGAGCCTTCTTCTTTTGAGCTTAGAGCTGTAGACATTTGGGTCGGATGTGACTGGTGATGCCGCAGTGATGACTGGTGGGCAGGCTTCTTTTGTTGGAATGCTGCTTGACTTTTTCTGCAGAAATATGGTTAGCATTCTTACAAAAAATATTACCCTTACCTTTTATATGTCTCCTATGCGGAGGGACATATTTTGATGAGGAAGAATCTTCAACTTCACTTTTCCTCAGAGCATCCTGCTTAATCCAAGGCCTGTGGGATTTCAACAAATAACAATTTGGCCTGATATTACCAATCTTCCTACAATTATGACACTTAGGAATAAACATACCTTGTATTCCTGATTCCTTGGATTTAGGCATCACGCGATTAGTTACGCAAGAATTATCTAAACAAGTTGTATCTTCCATCACAGGTTTAATATCAATAGAATCTAATTCAAAATCAGAAGAATGTGAAGTAAAAGTACTTAAATCATCAACAGTTAAATCAGGCTTGTTAGAAACATCTGAGTGAATACAAAGCATGCTTTTCAAATTATCACTTGAGAATTTTTCCAATTTATTCTCAAGTTCATTAATAGTATTAAGCAACATGGTATTCTCAGATTTCAAAGAGTCAATCAAAACATGTGATTCAGACAATTGTATAATCAAAGACTCTTTTTCTTGCTTCACCTTTTTGAGCTCTTTCGGGGAAACCATTTTATCCAATTTAGCAAAAACTTTAGAGAGTTAAATATCATAATTTTCTTTACATAACTGAGAGAAATCCATGATAAAAGGTGCAATAAAAAAATAAAAGTCACAAAGAGATAAGGATCACAGTCAGGAATTAAATCCTTTAAACGGAGTGTACCCGCTTTGATACCAATTGAAAATAAATAATGACTTCTAAATTACCAAGTATGTGTTCGTGTGCAACAAAATATCTTAAATGCGGAAAATAAAAGAGACAAGATATTTGTTGAGGAAGTGAAAACTCTGTGAAGAGAAAAACCACGCTGGAGCAGCCAATCCAGGATATCCACTATACCGAGGACAAAGCTAGTTACAAGACACTCGTACTCACATACCTCAGATGCATTAGTCATACCTTTAACTCTGACATGAATCCCATCTTGAACACTTCCCAACCAAATCTCCTACTTGAAGGGGTCTTCAATGGAAACATTTACCTTAGGGCCAACCCCTAAGATAGACTTCACACGAAATAAAGAGCACACACCGGCAACGGCTAGAGAGCTAGCGAATCTTCAATTCTCCCTAAACACCCTCTCTAAGCACTATGGAATTCTGTATTGAATTCTTACAAATAACAAGCCTAAAGCCCTCTATTTATAGGCTTAAAGAAAACCTAATTCTGCTCAAATTCAGACTCTGGCTGGAAGTTAGCCTCGTCCGGACGGTCTTCTGCGACTGCCATTCTAGAATAGTGCGATTCTTCCCATAATAGGACCACGTCCAGACGGCTTGGCCGAGCGTTCGAACAATCTTCACTGTCACTCCTTTCCGCGTTTGTAAAGGAAACCTGAAATATTCAGGAACGCTGGGTAGCGTTTGGATGTGTTGCCACGTCGTCCGAACGTCTTGTAGAAACTTCCCAAATAGTGTCGATTGAAATCCAACTTAGTGTAGAAATTGGAGAAGCTTGACCTAGCGTCTGGATGGTGTTGCTCTAACGTCCGGACGTCTTCAACGTTGAAGCTTCTAGACACTGAGGGGCGTCCGGATGCCTTCAAAGGCTTGTCCGAAAGGTTGCTCAGGAACTGGCTGTTCTGACTTAGAAATAGTATGGAATCTTTATAGACTTCTTCTAGAAACTTGTGACAATACACATGGCATGAAATGAGACACTGTCCATATTACTTGAAGACTTTGAAAAGAACCAATAATCCTGTTAAGAACCAACCGTTACATAAAGTGTTTTTGTAAACCAGAATGTTGCCAATATAAAATACCAACACTTTTCTTTTAAGTTTCCTTTAATTTCATGTTATTTCTTCAAGCTTTGTTGGTGGTTTTAGTCATGGGAGGCTAGAACTCTCAACTAAGGTTGAGGATGAAACCTCACCATTGATAACACTTAACACTCTTGTTATGCTATTTGTACATTCCAAGTTTTCTTGAAATGCTTTGTAAACCAGAATATTGCCAATATAAAATACCAACACTTTTCTTTTAAGTTTCCTTTAATTTCATGTTATTTCTTCAAGCTTTGTTGGTGGTTTTAGTCATGAGAGGCTAGAACTCTCAACTAAGGTTGAGGATGAAACCTCACCATTGATAACACTTAACACTCTTGTTATGCTATTTGTACATTCCAAGTTTTCTTGAAATGCTATTCAATTTTTCATTTTCTTTATTGCTTATGCCTTAGATTGAATGTGCATTTATTGAAGTAGTAGGGCATTTTGAGTGTTTTAACCGATGGATACATCGATTTATTGGTTTGAAAGAGGGTATCAATTGTGATTTATTCTTTGAATGGGTATAATGGATAATTTGATTTCAAATGGGTACTCTTTGTGATTTATCTTTGAGTTGGATTCATTAAATAGTTCTAACATACATGGTTAAGTACTTGAATAACAATGCAAAGCTTAAATGTTCTTTGGGTGTTTAAATAGAAAACAAGAGTGTGTGTTGTTGGTTTTGGTTTGGTGGATTCTTAAACCTTAGTTCTTTTTATATTTTGTTTTTCATCATCTTTAACTTGGTTGTTATTTTTCATGTTTGAACCTCAATATTTGGAAGTAGGTTAAAATGAGATTAGTTAAACAAGAAATTGATTTTTGACAATTTCTCTGTGGGATTGACCTCGCACTTGCAAAACTCTTTATTGCAAACGATTCGTGCACTTGCGAGTTAATAAAATTTGTATAACAAGATATGATTTAGGGTTCAATAGCTCAGAGGTACCTATGGTTAGGCCCTAAATCCAATCGCACCCTTGATTTCAAAAAGCGTCACAGGTGATACATATCTTTAATAGATATTCTCGGTTGGTATTTCAGTTAGTCCTCCGTCCATTTTCTTAATGAACCTTCACGTCACCCACCTTAGAATGCCGATACCTGCCTCGGTTACCACGTGACCGTGTATCACATATGATACTTATGCTTTCAATACCAGGTAGGATTAGAAAAAAAAAAATACCTCAATGTTTTTTTTTTTAAAATAAAAAAATGGAGTGGCCGGCCACCCCCATGACGGCCAAGGGGTGGTCGGGCACCCCCATGTTGGGCAAGGGGTGGCTCGAGCCACCCCCTATGCCTAGCTAGGGGTTGACTGAGAAGGTCAAAATTGGGGTGGCCTGACACCTTTTTTTTATTTTTTATTTTTTGGTATAATCTCTGATATGTTATGCACAAGGGCGCTCCAAGGTTTTCTCACAATAAAATTTTACTAATTTTTTTTTTTTTTTAGTTTTGCACCCTCAATTTTTTTTTTTTCAATTTTGTCCCATAAATCCTAAATGCTGGCTCCGTCCTTGGTTATACAAATGTTATAAGATGTGATGTGTTTAGGTTGGTTCATGGCTAAATTTTCATGCCACTGTGATGATCTGTCTTTTATAAATAAATAAATAAGAAAAAAAGTCGTCACATGTGAGGCAAGCATTTTCAGAGCAAAAAGTGTCAAGTTGTTCAATGCAACCTTATCCAGATCGGTCCCGAATTAGGTGCATCCCAAAACTACCAAGAAGTGATCGGAATAGAGGAGGGATTCGCAGGGAGAATCTACTTCGAGATCCAGGAAAGGTTGTTGCAAGGTCTCAATCCAGAATTCTCAAATATCAACTCCTATCCCACACGATTTGGGATAAGAGCCTTATTCAAATTCAAATTCAAATTCAAATTCAAATTGAACAAGACTACTTGCATATAAATAGGCCTATACCCAGGAATGAAATACAGACTAACTATTGTGTTGGTTTATATGAATTGTTTTAAAAAAATCAATTAGGTATCGGAGTGAGACCCCGCTAGCACACTAGGCAAACTCTTTGTTTGATTTCTTTTGTTTTGCAGCATCGGGAGAAAGCACCCAAAAAGGCGTACGTCACCAATCTGAAACTTGTCCAAACAGATTAGTTGTAATATGAATTTATATGTGCGTTTAACAATTTTCAGCAAACAAAATTATGTCATGTGCCGATCAGCAATTAATTGTCACAGGACAACGTGCATCTTACGACTTTCGGCAAATGGTTGGAGGATAGGAATAATTTTTAAACATATAACTTGATCCAATAATCTTCAAAATATTTTTTAATACCATAAGAATCAATTTGGTAGAACTCTAAACTCAAACGATCTGATAAGTAATTTGCTTCATATATTTAATATTTCTGAATAAAATAACACAGCACAAAAAAATAATAATAAATAAATAAATCTCTATAATCTCGAATACGTGCGATGGTGGGGGCCAGCAAAAGAATAAAAATAGTGTATTGGTGGGATTCGTGGTGGGGTCCACCGAAAGTAACGGTAAGCAAAAATTTAGCGGGACTGTCCAGTCTGTCCCGCGGCGCAGAGACGTACACTTGAGTCTTGACAATCCCAGACTCCTTAGCCTCTTCTGGGGTCACGTAGGGTATGGGACCCACTCAGACCTCCACTCAAGATAGACATATAATCCCAATGCTACTTGTGGGCCCAATCTTCGGCCTTGTCCTTTTCCCTTTGTTAACGTATACTCAATACCTTAGGCCCCGGATTTGGGTTGTCGAGAAAAGTGGGCTACCACGGTTTTTTTTTTAGCTTTTTCTAACGGTTTCTGTGATTACACGTGTTTTCTCCGGCAATTTCTTACCTTTTTAAATCTTTGCTCTAACATTTTCTGGAGTACTATTTTTCCCATAAGGTGAATCTGTCAATTTTTACTTTTTTATTTTTAACTCAAAGTTACCCTTTGTTTATAGTGCTACTTTGTTTTGATATAAAATATTTTTAGCATTTTTTTATATTTGGTAGGACGAAAATAAGGTTAACGAAAATCATTTATAGTTTAATCGTAAAAGCCTCTTTAATTTTTGAAAAACGATTTACGGTTTCGTTTTTTTAGATTTAAACTCTTCATTTTTACACACACGTTTGTGAGAATCCACCATCGCCAGACATTTGAGTTTGTTGGTAGCTTGAATCTACCGCCAAAGGTCCCGAATTTTGGTATCGGAGTGCTGCCGGATTCCGGCGATGGTCGGCCGCTGGAATCTAGCCGGCACTGGAACCCAACGGCGTCCAGTTGTAGTCACTGTATTTCGGCAAACCAAATTCCAGCTAGTACAGTCGGAGTCCGGCCGGAATCTGGCTAAACTGGTCGGATTCCAGCCAATACAATAGGAGTTTGGCTGGATCTGGCCAGATTCCGGCCTTACAGCTGGAGTCCAGCCATATTATGCTAGATTTCGGCCAATACAGCCAAAATCCGGCCATATTTGGCCAGAATCCGGCGACGAAGACCAGATGTTACCGAATTTCATTTTTCGATGTTAGGATTTTTTCGTGCAAGCCAAACGCTAGAAAATATTTTTGAAAAAATTATTTTTTCTAAAAAATGTTTTCGTCAAAAATATTTAACAATAGAAATCATTTTATGTCGAAACAAACAGAACATAAATTAAAACTGTTTTCTAAAAATAGTTTTCTGTTGCAAAAGGAGAAAGAAAAGAATGCAAAAACATTCTATCAAAAGTTTGTCTAAAACCTTACTAGTTACTATCAAATAATTGTGGAAAAATATCCATACCCTTCAAATTAAGACTCAATTTTTGTGAATTTAGTCAAACTACCAAAAATTTGCATTCTGCCCTTCTTATCCCGACAAAAATAATAATAATAATAATAATATAAAAAAAAAACAAAAATGAACTTTTTTTTTTTTTTTTTAGTAAGACACAAATACCTCTATAATTTTTTTTTTTTTAAAAAAAAAAACTTAAAACTAAATAATAATAACAATAATAATAATAAAAGAGACTTGAAGAGAACCATCCCCTTCAGCCATATTTGGGGCGGCTGAATCACTCCCAAATTGCTAGGGGTAGTTTAGCCACCCCAAGTCGGCCATAGGGGGTATTTTGGCCACCCCTAATTTAGCTAAAAGGGGAGGTGAGCCACCCCCAATTAGCCAAGGAATGGCTTGGGCACCCTCTCTTCCAGCCTTTGTTTTTATTTTTATTAAGGATATTTGTGTTATTTGGGGTACATTACAATTTTTTTGTAGTTTAAAAAACATTGATGCAATCGTTATTCAGGAGAACATTTTGAATTTATGCTCCGTTTGTTTCGACGTAAAATAGTTTCCGTCGTAAAATGGTTTCAAGAAAGTCATTTTTCTAGAAAATATTTTTCACCGAAAGTATTTTTCGGTGTTTGGCGCGTACAGAAAATCACAAATATTTTTCATATTTTCATTCAATAATATTAACCTATAAAAATTAATTTTTATTCAAAACATATAAATATTAATATAAAATAATATAAAAATCATCGATGATGAGATTCGGTCACTGACCGACAAGATTCTGACCATTTTTACCTGATTCCGGCTAATATAGCCAGAATTCAAGATAAAGGCCGGAATCCGGACAGTTTCGTCGGAATCTAAGATAGCTGGATTCCAGCGAAAGTGGCCGGATCTGGCCAGATCCGTCCGGCCAGCCGGCCGGGATCCGGCCAGATGGCCGGAATCCGGCCTTTCTGGCCAGATCTGGTCAGATGGTCGAAATCCGGCCGGTCTGGCCAGATCCGGCCAGATGGCCGGATTCCGTCGCCAGATTCCGGTGACATTAACCCGATGTCGGATTCCGATACCAGGAATATTTCGATGGTAGTCGGCTACTTGAACGTGAAGGTCGACTGTGCCGTTTAAAATAGATTGATCGCGTCTAGCGTCTTCGGAAAATGATTTACGCTTTTTAAAAGCGTAAATCATTTTTCGAAATTTACTAATCATTTTTGGTCAAATAGAAATCATTTTCCGGTTGACTATTATTTTCGTTCCTACCAAACACCGAAAAATGCCGAAATCATTTTCCAGAAATCATTTTACGCCGAAACAAACGGAGCATTAGTGTTTGATTGATGAGAATTTATGTACTTTTTTCTATAATTATTTTTTAACAACATTTTTTTTAAAAAAATAAAAATATAAAAGATGGTTCTTATAATTATATTCTACTTTAAATTTGGGGAAAATAAGGCTATTGAAAATATCTTGTTTGTGAAATTTCTTTTTATTATTTGCTTTTGAAAACACAAGCAACCAATCCTTTGTGTCTTGCAAGTTTCCCTACTTTTTTATGAATTGGAAAAAAGTCAAAGTCTATCCATAGTTTTCAACCGATGTCAAATCATTTCTTATTATTTTATTTTTTTCAATCATCTTCATGTATTTTACTTGAATATCAAATAGATTATTTGATCCTTTTTTTCAATCCATTTTTTTAATAGAATATATGTGAAATTTCAATTATAACCTTGAAAAAAAATCATGAAAAATAAAAGAGAAAAAGAAGTTCTATGAAATAGATTTGGTGAACGCTTCTAAGGGGCTACCGTGCCAACAAAGATATATACAAATGAGTAAATAATTAAATTTATTCTTTCTTATCGCCTTAAACATTTTAGATAAGTGATGTTTAACATAATTGTAATAAAAATAGCTCACGTGTTGTTTGTTTCATATGCGAGGGATAAGTGATTACTTAACCCTATTCAATTGCTTGAAAGCCTCTCTCTCTCTCTATATTTTTTTTTTTCTTTTTCTTTTAACGGGTCTTGAAAGCCTCTTCCTATCAAACTGTCTCTCCATTAAACTGTCTCCATTCTATATTAAACCCTATTCTTGTTCATATTAAACTGTCTCTCCATTCTATACCTCATATTTAAAATTAAAAGTATGTGCTAGATTTTGAAAAATTATAACTTTGATCACTTTTTCAATATTTTAATACTCTCATTCCTGTATAAACCTGAACTTCATTTCGAATCCAATATATGAAAATCCTAACTTAATACATAGTATAATGAACTAAGATTGGCAATTTTTTACACCACTCATGAACCTGATACGAATCTAATACGAAATTAGCAGGTTATAATAAAAAGATTTGATCCGCTTAATTAAATGAGATGGGTTAGAATTTTATACATATGCTCGACATGACCCAAACCCAACATGCGATATTTAATTTAGGATGACAATTTTCAACACGACCTGCGAACCCAACACAAAATTAGCGAGTTAGGATTGTGAGATATAACCCATTTAATTAAATAGATCAGATTATAATTAACATATATAATCTTATATTCCTACTTTGACATGACCTAAATCTGACACACGAACACGAATTGTCATCCCTAAAATGAATCAATGTCCGAATTTGAAACTATAAGCTTTAATACCATGATAAGCTATCAATTTTGCCCAAAACCTAAACTAGTGAGGAAAATAAAATTGATTATTTAACCAATATTCTAACATAATTTGAGGGTAGAATTTTGTCCAATACAATAAAGCTTACTCTGATATTTCTTGGCCAGATTATCCTCTCCTCTCTTCCATCTTTGAATTTGGCAATGTTGCATGTTTTAGAATGAAAAGTAGAAAAAATTGTATCTGTAAATTAAAGCCGCTGTACATATTCCTCGTATCCTGCACAAGCAGAACCCGACACACACCTACATAACCATGCACACATGTAAACGTGTACAGAAAAAGAAAAAAGAAAAAAATGAAACAAATAAAGATGAAGAAAATTCGCTTTTGCCATAATATTCGACCATCTTCTACAACACAAGAGTGTATTGTGGTGGCACTATCCTGACAGGAATATTCATACTAATGGGGCATCTGTCCTAACCTAATTTGATTAAGTGTTCTCATCTCCCTTGAAAAGATGCTTAGACCCAATCATCTCACACTAGTCCGAGTGATATTCACAGATGGCTCGAAAGTTACGAGTCATATATATGGTACTCTCTCTCTCTCTCTCTCTCTCTCTCTCTCTCTCACATCCATCCACCCAAAGCACCATTTTCTTCCATCTATATGTCACTTCCCTTCATTTTCTTGTGACATGATATAATATTGGATATTTGATGAACCCCACAACTAATAATAATAATTTTAACTCTCCAACGACAAAAGCAATATATTCGTAAAGGAATTACTAACGCAATACGTAAAGGAAATACTACTAAACTTACACTATAAAAGCAACATATAAAGCAAAGACTACTACAACTATACTTAGACTACTATGGATAAGCTAAAGTCTAAAGAAGATAACGATTTAGATAAATAAGGCCTCCACTCTGCTAAGACTTCTACTGCAATGTGGTCCTCTTCTACTTCCGCATCTTGGCGGGGGGAATATTGACAAAAGAGTAATGCTACACATCATTTCCTTGTCCTCATTTTGTCCTCAAAAAATTGATGTGACTCTTAAAAGCACCATTAAATTTATGATAAATCATCATTGGATTTTGATCCAATGGTGATTTTAAGAGACACATCAATTTTGGGGGGACAAGAGGAGGACAAAGGGATGATGTGTAGCATTTCTCTTGACAAAAACTCTCATTCCTTGATTGCTTGGACTTATGGTCCTACATGGAGTGACGTGGAGCTCTACCAATATTTTTCATATAAATTTTCTTATAGTTTTTTTATAGGTATTTATAACAATCGTTTATCGATAATCGAATCTCTAAAATTTGAATATCTTTCCTAGCCTTACTCACATATCATATTTTTGGTATAAATAGATAATGTAATATAATAGTATAATCAAGTCATGACTTCAAAAGAATTGGTTTTTAGTGACCTATATTTAGTGGTGTTTTTAGTGGTTTGACAGATCACTAACTGTTAGTGGCGTGTCAAATTTGGTCACGCCATTGCCACGACACTAATTGTGGCGTGGTTGTTAAAAAAAAAATTGCACCCGCCGGTCAATAAAATTATTACTTTTTTCTGGATAGGGTTTCTACTTTTTTGATATCCCCAAAATCTCCTATTTTTTTCTTTTCTTTTCTTTTTCTTTTTTTTTTTTTCTTTTTCTTTTTTTTTTTTTTTTTTTTCTGAATCTTCTTCTGAGCTTTTTCTTGAAGGAAGTTTCTTGGAGGACAACCAACATCCATACGCAGATACAATGGTACCCAGCCCAAGAGAAGCAAACGAAAGCGAAAGCCCTATATAAACAAGAACCCAGAAAAGGAGGACCCAAACACATAATATATATAATAAAAAAACCAAGACAAAAAAGAAGAAAGGAAGACAGGAAAGAAGAAATTAAAGGAGGAAAGGATTGTACCTGTGTAGGGGAGAAGAGAGAAGATCTTCTAGCAGGAGAAAATGCGGGAAAAATGAAAATAAATGGGGGTGAGCGGGAGTTAAGAAGACAAAAAAGGAAAAAAGAAAAAAAGGAAAAAAAGGGGAAAATGAAAAAATTAATGGCGTGATGAATGTGCCGTGCCACTAAATAGTGGCGTGTTAGATAGTGTCGTGTCAATCTAACACGCCACTAATTTGTGAGGTGGAATATTCAGCACGCCACTAAATTATTTAGTGACGTTTCATAAAATGAAACCTCACTAATTAGTGGCGTGTCAAAAAGTGGGTTAATGTAGACACGCCACTAAATTGCAAATTTTTTGTAGTGTCATTCAATAAAGATGTTTTATGCGGCTAGCTCTTCCTAGTGGTGGACAAAGGCCTCTAAGGTCCAATCACTCCAAAATTGATGTGTTCTCTTCCTCTCCCTTGCTTCAACTATCCTCTAATTTTTTTATTCGGAAAAACTTCACTTACCTCCTGATCTTTAGGTACTTTTGCAATCGTACTCTTAATGTTTAAAATGTTGCAATGTCAGGTCACCATGCTTTAAAATTTAGCAATGTCATCCTTCTGTTACGATTTTCTATAAAATCCCAACAGAGGATGACATAGTAATTTCCACCTCACACACTCTCACATGCCCTTAGAAGAGTTGTCTCTGGCCACCATCACCAACTGATGTGAACTCGTGGGATCGATCTCCCTTGAATCCACAATCAAATTGAAACCTACCCAAGAAAGCCAAGAATCAAGTCAAGAAGATCTAGACCCGTTGAAATATTGTTTCAAGAACCTAGATTGGTGAGGACGCCTCAAAGCAAATGTCTTTGATAAGTTCTTAATTCAATAAAAAACAAGTAGGGAAATCTGAAAATTCTCTATGAAGAAAACTCTATTCATTATCAAATTTTGTTTTCATCAAGGTCTTTAAATAGAAATACAAATGGATAAAATCTAAAGTGATAATATCTAGAAATCAAATTCAAATTCAAATAAATTCTAATCCTAATCTAATACTAATGAGTTGGTATTATATTCCAGCTCCACCTCTTACTCTAATATGATCCTTGTCAATCCACTAGGATATAGTAGATAATCTAATCCTAATAAGTTGGAATTTCATTCCAACTCAACTATTAAACCTATCTACCATAATCTTATCCTTATCAATAATATTATCCTTATGTAGCTTGGATCGCATGCATTAAGTTGGTTCATCTTTTTTCAAGCCCATATTGAATGTTGGGGCTTGCTCGATAAATTTACAAACTCGGCCCAAGTGGATTGCACCAATCCTTGCATTGCTTACTTGATCTTCTTAGCTCTTGACCCTGTAATTGGTCCATCTGGAACTTGCAAAGGATCTTTAAGATTCGGCCTACCATGGGGCCCATCATTCCCCCTCTCCTCAAAAGGATTCAACCTTGAATCGTGACCGCCATCATAGGGAGAAAGATCAGAATCATTGAAAGTAGCAGAGACATTATACCCACTAGGAAGATCCACTTTATAAGCATTATCGTTAATTTTCTCAAGGATTTGGAAAGGTCCATCGCCTCGAGGATGCAATTTAGTCCTTCTATGGGCTGGGAATCTTTCTTTGCGCATGTGAACCCAAACCCAATCTCCTGGTTAAAAGATGACACGCCTTCGCCCTTTATTGGCTTGGGAAGCAAACTTTTCATTCTTCTGCGCAATTTGAAGCCATACCCTCTCATGAATTAACTTCACCAATTCGGCCTTCTTGTGTCCATCAAAACTACTACTTTCATCAATAGGTAAAGGCATCAAATCTAAAGGAGTAAGTGGATTAAAACCATAAACAATTTCAAATGGAGAATAAGAAGTAGTAGTATGCATAGTCCTATTATATGCAAACTCTATAAATGGTAAACAGTCCTCCCAAGTTTTCAAATTCTTTTGAATGACAGTGCGTAAGAGTTGAGTTAGAGTCTTGTTGACTACTTCAGTCTGTCCATCAGTCTGTGGATGACAAATAGTGGAAAATAAAAGTTTGGTACCTAATTTTTCCCACAAAACCTTCCAAAATTAGCTAAGAAATTTAACATCCCTATCAGAAACAATACTCCTAGGGACACCATGGAGTCGCACTATTTCCTTGAAAAACAAATCAGCTATGTTGGTAGCATCATCTGTTTTATGGCATGGAATGAAATGTGCCATTTTACTAAATCTGTCCACTATCACAAAAATAGAATCACTACCTTTTTTTGTCCTAGGTAGCCCCAAAACAAAGTCCATAGATATATCTACCCATGGCTCACTAGGAACGGGTAAGGGTGTATACAACCCGTGTGGTAAAACCTTGTATTTGGCCTTGCGACATGTAATGCACCTACCACATATTCGAGTGATGTATCATAGGCCAAAAGAAATGTTCATGTAAAATTTATAAGGTTTTCCTCACACCAAAATGTCCCATTAATCCCCCACCATGTGCCTCACGCACCAATAATTCATGCATTGAACAATTTGGCACACATAATTTGCTTTCTTTAAACAAATAACCATCATGCTTGTAAAACTTACCAAATGCCGCTTTATCACACGCTATATACACATCATAAAAATCAGCGTCATTGTCATAGACGTCTTTCACATATTCAAACCCAAGCATTTTAGCACTTAGAGAAGTAAGAAGTACATACCTCCGTGATAAAGCATCAGCAACAATGTTCTCCTTACCTTGCTTGTAATGGTAGACATAGGGAATGGTTTCGATGTATTCAATCCATTGAGCATGTCGCTTATTTAATTTACATTGACTCTTGAGATGCTTTAATGATTCATGATCGGTGTGGATCACAAATTCCTTAGGCCAAAGGTAGTGCTGCCACGTCTCTAGAGTGCGAACAAGAGCATAAAGTTCTTTGTCATAAGTGGGGTAATTCAGGGCCGCCCCACTTAGCTTCTCACTGACGAAGGCTATGGGCCGCCTATCCTGCATTAAAACGGATCCAATTCCTATTCCTGAGGCATCACATTCAATCTCAAAAGTTTTGTTAAAGTCAGGTAATGCTAACACAGGTGTAGAACATAACCTTTCTTTAAGAGTAGCAAACGCATTCGCTTGATCACACCCCCAATGAAATCCAACATTCTTTTGGTCTCCTCCGGATTACTCCTATAGGCTGGTCGGTTTGGAATAACAGGTCCGGGTATGAAATCAATTTGGTGCTCAATGCCTCTAATGGGTGGCAACCCACTCGGCATCTCCTCCGGAAATACATCATCGAACTCCTGCAACAAAGAAACAGCCAAACTAGGAAGAGATTGGTTAGTTTCATTAAGATTAAGATAAGATTCTTTGTAAACAAGAAAAATCATAGGTTGATATACTAAAAAGGCCCTCTTAACCTCACTCTCCTTTGCATAAAAACTCATCTTTGCCTTTTCTTTTCTCTCTACAGGTTCTTTTTCTTTTTTCTCTCATGACGCCACTCTCTTTTCTTCTTTATTCTCAGTCACCTCTCTATTTTCATTTTCACTCTTTCTTTTTATCTCAATCTCACTTTTCAGCTTTAGTTGGTCCTTATAGACCTGTTTTGGGGTTAAAGGAGCAAGCTTGATTGTTTTTCCATCTTTTACAAAGTTGTACCTATTCCTAAACCCGTCATGAATCACCCTCCTATCATACTACCACGGCCTCCCCAACAAAATATGGCCAGCATGCATAGGAACTACATCACAAAGTATCTCATCACTATACCTTCCAATGGTAAAAGCCACCAAAACTTGCTTATTGACCTTGATCTCCCCACATTCATTCAACCATTGCAACTTATAAGGTCTAGGATGCTTCAGTAAAGGTAAGCTCAACTTTTCAACTAGGATGGTACTAGCTACATTGGTGCAACTGCCCCCGTCTATAATCATACTACACAACTTATTGCTTACATAACATTTAGAATGAAATATGTTCTCTCTCTGCTGCTCCATATCGTCTATCTTAATTTACGTATTGAGAGCACACCTGGCAACAAGAGACTCACCTTCTACAGGGTATTCCACTCCATCATCATCACTAGCATCAACCAACTCAGGCATCTCATCACTATCTTCTTCACTATCAGTCATCACCTCCCCATTGTCTCGCATAACCATCACCTACTTGTTTGGACATTGAGACGCGATGTGCCTTGAACCTAAACATTTAAAGCATTTAATATCTCTATTCCTTGAAGGTTGGAAATCTACATTGGGTTTGTTCATTCTAGTTCCCTCATCTTTTCCCTTAGGTGGTTCGGCCTTCCCCTTTACTACAACTTGATCATTTCTATCCCACTTTGATTTCCAAGGAGTGCTAGAAACTGAAGTATACCTTGCTGTCCCCTTTCTCTTTAATTGCCTCTCCACCTTCATAGCCATGTGCACCATCTCTTCTACCTTCACATAATGTTGCAACTCAACTACATTGGCTATGTCCCTATTCAAACCACTTAAAAATCTGGCCATTGTGGCTTCCCGATCCTCCTCTACATTAGCCCGAATCATAGCCACCTCCATCTCCTTATGGTAATCCTCTACACTCCTAGACCACTGTGTAAGGTTTTGTAATTTTTGGTAGAGGTCTCTATAGTAATGGCTAGGTACAAATCTTCGCCTCATGAGAGCTTTCAACTCACCCCATGTTTCTATAGGTCTCTCATGATTTCTCCTCCTATTGGTTACTAATTGATCCCACCAAATAATCGCATAATCAGTGAACTCAATTACTGCCAACTTCACCTTCTTTTCCTCGGAATAATTGTGACAATCAAAAATCAACTCTATTTTCTTCTCCCACTCTAAATAGGCTTCAGGGTCAGTCCTACCTTGGAAAGATGGTATTTTCATTTTGATGCTCCCAAGGTTCCTATCTACCCCATCTCGACCCCTTTGATTTCTCCCATTTCCTCTTCCACGCCTACCTCCTCTAGGTCTGTCAACTCCACCCATTCCAACTTCAGATGCTATGTCTTCCCTATCATCATCATCTCCTTCGTTCTCAAACTCATTTTCAACGCTAGGCGCACGTCTCCTCCTATCTCGCCCACCTTGCAGATTTCTAATCACTACCTCTTGTTGATCCATCCTATCCTTCACCTCCTTCATCACCAAATTCAACTGTTCAAACTGTTGTTGCATGGCCCTTAATACAAAGAATGAATTATCCGTCTCCTCCTTAGGTGATGAATCACTCTTATGAGACATTTTCAATGCACTGCAAAACAAAAATGTTAGTGGTAAAACCTCACACACTCCCGTACGTGTTTACACTCAAATATTGTAGCTCCACTCGTGTTTTCACTCTTTCTGTCTTTCACCACAACTATTTTCCCTTTCAAGTTCTTTAAGAACTAGTTGAACTAAATCAAGACACCACCTTGTATTATTCCAACCAGCAATAGATTCCAGAAACAGGAAAGGAATAAAATGACACGGATCTAAAAGAATTTGTACGAGGAAAGAGCAATTAGGAAACAAGATATTGAAGATGATACATTCGATCCCTTTGAAGATAAAGATCAATCAACACCAAATCACTTCAATTTTTGGATCGCAAAGTATATCAAACAGCTATTTTCAAAATTTCTTTCTTTCTTCTCTTTTTTGTTTTTCTCTCTCTTTTTTTTTTTTTTTTTTTTTTTTTTAGTCTCAATCAACAACAATAATTGTAATTTCCAAAAAAGATTGATCAAATTTCAACAAGGACATGGAAATGGACAAAAGGACAATTGAAAACGACATGTAATTCAAATATGGAAGTTGCAGATATGGAAAAGGAATCAAAATCTTGAAATTACAGATCTGGAAAATTTCAACAAAGATTTGCGTAATCAATTAAGAATGGAAACCAAATATGGAAATTACAGATCTGAAAAGTTAAAGCAAAGATTCGCAAAATCAATTAAGAATGGAATTAAAATATGAAAAAAAATAAAGCAAACATTTACATAATCAATGGAATTCAATTATGGAGAAAAAGAATACAGATCTGAAAAATTAAAGCAAAGATTTGCATAATTAATTAAAGAATTCATAGATCTGAATTCTTGAATTAAGTACACGAGTAATCAATTGTGAAAATCACAGATTTGAATTCTAACACACGAAATTAACGAGAATGAAGAAGGAATCGCAACTCCAAATGCAAGAACTAAAAAAAAACAAGAAAAAGAAAAAGAAAAAAAATGATAAATAAGACCTGATTTGGAGCCTGAGCTCTGATACCAAATGATGTGAACCCGTGGGATCAATTTCCCTTGAACCCACAATCAAATTGAAACCTACCCAAGAAAGCCAAGAATTAAGTCAAGAAAATCTAGACCCGTTGAAATCTTGTTTCAAGAACCTAGATTGGTGAGAACGCCACAAAGCAAATGCCTTTGATGAGTTCTTAGTTCAATAAAGAACAAGTAGGGAAATTTGAAAATTCTCTATGAAGAAAACTTCATTCATTATCAAATTCTGTTTTCATCAAGGACCCAAAGGGTCTTTAAATAGAAATACAAATGGGTAAAATCTAAAGTGATAATATCTAGAAATCAAATTCAAATTCAAATAAATTCTAATCCTAATCTAATACTAATGAGCTGGTATTATATTCCAGCTCCACCTCTTACTCTAAAATGATCCTTGTCAATCCACTAGGATATAGTAGATAATCTAATCCTAATAAGTTGGAATTTCATTCCAACTCAACTATTAAACCTATCTACCATAATCTTATCTTTATCAATAATATTATCCTTATGTAGCTTGGATCACATGCATTAAAGCTAGTTCATCTTCTTTCAAGCCCATATTGAATGTTGGGGTCTTGCTCGATAAATTTGCAAACTCGGCCCAAGTGGATTGCACCAATCCTTGTATTGCTTCCTTGATCTTCTTAGCTCTTGACCTTCCATCTGGAACTTGCAAAGGATCTTTAAATTTCGGCCTACCATGGGGCCCATCACCAACCTTCGCCCACCATCCCTCACTCTTAGACCACATTCGACCACCTAAGGTCAACGTCTCCGGCCGCTAGTCATTGTCATCGGACACCCATTCCGCCATCTCCATCCACCGCACTGCCACCTTTGGCAATCATATCTCTTACCTTCAGTTGTTCTTTGTCTCATGTCGTTAAGGCGAGTTAACCTACAGTAAACTCATCGAGTCAACCGAACTAGTCATAGTTAAGTCAAATTAGAAAAAGAGTGGAAATTCATTGAGCCAACTCGACACGAGTTGACCCAATTCGTAACGAAAAAAAATTGTTGTTAAAAAAAAATTTCATTTATTTTTCTTTCTAAACTAAAGTTTCCACCTTGAGTTTCAAAGGATGTTAAAATATATAGGATATTTTCCACATCAACCTTGACAAATTTTTCCTAATATGTATTTACCATATTTGTCTTTTTGTAATCAAATCTCTAAGATTTGATTATCTTTCCTAGCCTAACTCACATATTATATTTTTTCTATAAATAAACCATGTAATACAATTGTATAATCAAAGTATTCATTAAAGATGTAGTTTCATCTAAAGTCTAAGGTTTTACCCCCCTCTACAGCCAACAATTCATTGGGGTCACGTTCGCAGGTGAAAGCTCATGCTTTACCCGACCTGTGTGCAAAGGGGGTTTTGCACGGTATCCTAGGGATCTAGTCGAGGCAAAGCTCTGAATACCGGGATTATTAAAAAAAACAAGAAGATGAAGTTTCATTGAACACTTCCTTGTGATAGTGATGGATACTTTTAAGATCAAATCACTCAAAAATTTTGGTATTCACTTTCTCTCTCTAACTTCCACTATTCTCTTAGGGTTAAATACCTTTGACTCCCGTGTGGTTTAACAACTTTATGCTTATCCACTTCAATTTCAATTTGTATTGTAGATGGTACTTCGCATATGGCTAAAAACAGAGATGATACCTCTAACCATCTTTTGTCCAAAAGTCAACAAAAATCCATGTCGAACTAATAAAAAATGCCAAATAGCTATGTCCCTCATTAATTTTTTTTTTTAATAAAAAAAAAGGGAAAAAGGAAAAGAAAAGAATGGGTGGCTGAAGCCACCCCCATTTTCAGTTTAGGGGTGGCCGAACCACCCCCAAGGGTCTTGGGAGTGGTGAATAGCAAAATGGGAGTGGTTTAGGCCGCCCCCATATAGCCGGTTTGGGGGTGGTTCGACCACTCCAATGGACTAAGCCCTACTTTTTTTTACTATTAATATATATATATATATATATATATTTACCATTTGGAGGTGGCCAAAACCACCCCGCGGTCAAATAGGAGTGGCAAAGCCAAGTAATTCTATCTAGCACGCATGCATCCCTCCATGTCCATCCTCATCTGACATGGCACCACACCAAGTCAAGCCATTTTAAAATTTAAAAAATCAAAAATCAAAGTCAAAATCAAAATTTGGGGAGCAACGTTAAACACGAAAACCAGCATCCATTTTTACCCAAATCTTTCCCTCCTCCCTCCCACCATCTCCTCCCTCCACCTCTTGACCACCACCTACTAGTCGAGCACCATTGACCACCAACTACCACCACCACCAGTACGTCCATCTCCATCTCCGTCCACAAGGTACCATACAGTCTCCATCCACCATACCCGATGACCCATCTCCGTCTCCATCCATGATGACTCATCTCCATCTCTTCCCACGGTACAGCTCCGACAAGCCCAACCGAATCACCATCACTGCCGAAGAGCCCAGCCATCAAAAGTAGTAATGTCTTCTTTGATTTTTATTTTTATTTTTTCAATTTTTCCTTTTGATTTCCTCTCCTCTGGTAGTGTCCGAAAGATCTGATTTTTTTTAAGTGTTTTTTGGATCTAGATTTTGTCTCTGTCTCTATCTCTAACCTTCTCTCGACTTCACCTGAGACCAAACCCACATGCCACACGCTCAAGCCACCATTTTTTGCTCTCATTTCAGCCACTTCTCTCCTATATCTAAGAGGTAATAGTCTCTAATTCTTTATTTTATGAAAATAATTGGTGTTTGAGAAATTTGGAGATTTTTTAGATTTTAATTTGTTTGAATTTTTCTATTGTCGAAACTTTGAACCAAACATGACTTTAAATTGTCGCTAACAACAGTGTTGTAGAATTCATCGAGAATTATTGTTTGTTGAGGATGAGTAGGGAAATTTATTTATTTATTTTTTAATTTTTAAGGTTGCCCAATGGTTCATTACCCGGTTTATTAGAGTTTATTTATTTATTTTTCTTTCAATTTTTTGAATGTATGAAAGATGAAAAGATGATTTTCAGAGTAGTTTGATTTTGTGGATTGAATAGTTTCGAGAGACGATTATCTTATTATGCTCTACTAGTTGTCATTGTAGGATGTTTACAATTGAGTGTATTGTACAACAGAGAAATTATAATGCTAAAGAGGGAGAAGTGTTGTTGTTAATTACCAGATAACATATTGGCTCCCTTTAAATGCATGTTATCAATTGATTGGGCACTATGTTTTTTCTATGTAGTTGTTCTTAATATTCTTTTTTTGAAAATAACGTTTGTTATATTTATATTATATTTATAGAACTTGTACAATTGCGTATTATGTTTAGTTGATAGATCTTGGATATTCAGTTCTATTTGGAGGTATTTTTGGATAATCATCTTGTTGTGTTGTTTTTTTGTTTGATGGGACTTAGCATTTTGAAGTGATATGGTTTCATATACTTGAATATGTAAGTCTGTAATTAATTTGTATATTTTATTTATAATAGCATTTGAATAATCTTTTGATCGAAGTTGGTTTGAATTATTTGGAGGTATATTTGATGGACTTGCTGAGTTGTTGTTTATGCTATTTGATGGGACTCTTCATTCTGATTTATGAAGTTTTGTGATTTCATAGTCTTGAATCTACCAGTTTCTACTCAATTTTGTATGTTATATTTATAATTGTATTTCTATAATCTTTTGATGGAAGTTAATTTGAATTATTTTGAGATATTTGATGGGCAATAAGCTAGCCCAATTTATTTGATGGAGGTTGGAATATATGGAGTGATGATATTATTTGTATAATCTATAGTATTTTAATTGATGGTCTTTTGAGGGTGGGGAAAATTGAAGGAGGGATGTCTGCTTCTCTTTGTGGCATTAGATAGAGGAATCAAGTTGGATGTGGTAGTTTTCAGTTCCATTATGAATGCATATTGTTGGGGATCATGCATTAATCAAATTAGACACAGCAGAATACCGATCCCATAAATTTTCTTCAAGATAAACAAGGCTACATATTTTAAACAAACATGTTTAGAGTACTTACTTGAACATGTTTAATAATAAACTTTCACTTCTTGGCTATATGGGCCAGTTGACTTTGAAGCTTTCATGTTGATTGATGAAGAACTTATTCTTTGCGTTCTTGACTCAATCACTAGATCTTCTCTTCGATGAAGGAATATGACCATGAGTGTGGACTCACAACTTAAAGTAGTAAATTAATAAATAATACTTCACTATACCCCTCTATTTATAGACTTGGTTTAACTTATATGATAGGGTTAGGAGATAACTCAAAGATTTTGCTGAGATAGCATAGGAGTTATAGGAGGATTTGAAATCCTCCTCCTATCATCTAGGGTGCACGGCCAACTGAGATTTTATCTCATTTTGGCCGCGCATCATCCGGCCAATGGGGAGTATTTATCTCCCCATGCATTTAGGGATACGGTTTTAATCTTAGCCCATAGTTACATATTTTTCAGCATGGGCTTGGGTTTTATCCCTAAAGCCCAATGCTCCTTTATCTCAACTTAAGCCTTTGGAATTAATTCTAAGAGCCCATAGCTCTTAATTGCTTAAGCCCATAGAAATTAATTCTGAAGCTCATAGCAATTAAATTGATTAAGCCCTTAGAAATTAATTACTAAGCCCAATCATCTCTAAGTAATAAGCCACTTAGGAATCGTATTCCTCTGGCCCATGTTTTATTAAATAAAACAATCCAACATAAATAAATATATAACCGAGGCTAATAATATCTGGTCAATTTACAGCAGCTCAAAAAGGGACCTAAAGGAAAAAATACAATTAACTTTAAATAGGTCTATGAGTATTTCAGTTGACCCTATTTAATTACAATTGATTCCACTAAACAAATATGACTGAACTCTAATATGTATTTTCAAATTAATGAATCAATCCTCGTGACAAACTTATTTATTACATATTACCCCTCTATGAAATCATTCCGTAGTCGAACTAAAGTCACTACACTGTTACTTAGTGCATTACCTCTTTTCCTTGATACTCCTAATTTAATTACATGATATATCCTTTTTGTACCTTGTGAGTTTTTCATCTCACCTTGCACAAATTAGGTTTCAGTAAATTACACCGAAACACTCAGGCCCAAGCTTTAGGATAATCAACCTCATTAAAATTACATCAAGGGGAATATTCCTTATCGCTTTGTTCTTTCTGACAAAAAATTTGGATTTCTTCTTGAAGGTGTTCCCACAATGCTACATGTGATCACCCAACGCACATAAGTTTTGACCAGTGATTTGATCGAATTCTTGTACATCAAAGTGATCTATTCTTCACATCTGAGTTCACAATCTTCTTAGGATTTAGTGTAACTGTTATAAGTTGTCGTGCACATACATCATTCTTAATCACAGTGTTGAAAGAGTGATGACTCACGTGGTCATCGTTCGGTGCATGGCACTACCTTGCACTTACACCAACATATCAACCCAAAGCCATACATGCTTCTCCTAATCAAGATAGATTGTTAAGGTTGACATGTTATTGTCTAAATGGATTTCTCAGTTCTATTTACGACTACGAACTATCTTTTATAAATTACAATAACCTATGACTATGATCTTCTGTGTGATAATCTCATTAGCCACACCTTAGTCAAATACAATGTAACTTTAGGGTGCTTACATGTATATCATATGAAATACTCAAACATCTATGTACATGTCAAGCAATAATATATATATATATATATATATATATATATATATATATATATATATATATATATATATATATATATATATATATGTCCAATGTTCAATATTATACAATTTATAGAAAGGCAACTTAATGTATTTGGAGTTTTGGACACCAGTTCCAACATTCTCCCACTTGTCCTTAATTCCAATTGGACACTTATCTGTAATCTTTATTCACTAAATGAAACATCTAATGTTTCACCAAAGCAAGTAACTTGTAAACAAGATATAACAGAACTTAGTCACAATAGAATCATGTCATGTCATTACCTCCTTGAGACTCTCCCTAAGCTTTATGAAATAAGTAACATATCATTCTCAATATTTGAGAACACTTAGATGTAATTTGAGAAATCCTAAAATACACAGATTAGGCAATCATGGAAATCCACCATGCCCATCAATATAAATGCTTTTCCATTATTGTACAAACTAAATAGAAAAACATACAAACAAGGAAACCACAATCTTTTTCATTTCTTCCTTCTTCAAGAATTGTATCAAGTTACATAATTTTCATCTTGCCTAACCTAACTGAAGACAGCCCACCATGCCCATCAAACACTGCAGCAAATGAGAACCCATCAAGGCCATTAGAGCGGACAACGGCATCATAACCCAACAATTCAAGAGAAAAATTAAGAGTTTTGTACACACATCCCCTCAAACTACCACTCAATTGTCAATGTCCCTTCCCCCCCAAACTACTAATTGTGTCAATGTCCCCCCTCAAACTACCAAAACAAGTCAATGTCCCCCCTAAGACCAACAAAAAGACAAAAATGTCCTTATAAATTAAAAAAAAAAACTAACATAATAATAAAAAAAAAACGAAAAAAATAACAGAAAATTATATAAAAAAAAAAATTAAAAAAAACCCTATTTTTATTTTTTATTTTATTTTTTGTTTTTTGTTTAACTTTTTGTTATTTTAGATATTTTAAAATAATTTTTTAGTTTTTTTTTTTTAATTTTAATAATTTTATAAAAGGTATTTTTGTCATTAGGGGGGACATTAACATTTTTCGGTAGTTTAAGGGGGGGGGGGGGGGAGCGAGATTAACATAATTGGTAGTTTGAGGGAACATTGACAATGAGGTGGTAGATTGAGGGAACCATGTGTACTTTTCCCAAAAATTAAACCTCCAACAATAGCCACACCCATCAAGAATCCAACCCACAAGAAAATCAAATACCAAAACTAACTATTTTTTCATACACAGTGGCACAGAGAGCAAACTAACAAAAATATTCTAAACAAACTGATTCGAAAGTTCATAAAACAAAATGAAATGAAATAAGTTCCAACTATGGATAAAAGCTTGCAATTTAATTCCAAACAAAAGGATAAGAGAGAAACGTTACCTCTGTAGATAGTGGGTCATCGCACGGTGGGATGGAGGAGCTCTAAGATGGCCTATTTTGGGTGGAGAGAGGAAAGGCGTCATACGGAGTGTGAAGGGAGGTCTAAAGATGGAGAATGGCTTTGCACTATTGTTGCGGGCGGCGTACAGTCGTGACCCACTGTTGCACCAAGATCTCGGCATTAGGGGACTCGAAGCATAGTGGGGGAGGGAGGAGAGAGAGGATATTTAGGGGATGAAAAATATAGAGAAAATTTTGAGGGGGAAAAGTTTTAAACGCTAGTTTTAGGTTTAGGTCTGCACGTCGGCTGTGCTTCTTGTGACGTCCCACATCGCCTAGGTATGAGAATGGAGATATGCTTATATGTATATTGTACCATTCTTGACACAATGCGTTTTAAAGTCGTGATGGTCATGAACCTATCAGAACTCTACAATTAAATGTGCTTCTATGAGAGTAGTACCGGAATGGGTGACCTCCTAAGAAATCTGGTTCGGGGGAGCCAAAAGCGGACAATATTATGTCGTTGGGAATGGGTCGTTAGAAATAGTATCAAAGCCATTACCCAGTCTAAGATGGGGGGAGCGTACACAAGCCCATGAGGGTCGCTAACATGCACTAGCTAGGATGCTAAGAATGGGGTGATCCCATGAGGGTCACCAACGGGGACGTTGGGTCCCAAAGGGGGGTGATTTTGATGTCCCACATTGCCTAGGTATGAGAATGGAGATATGCTTATATCTATATTCACACCCTCCTTGACACAACGTGTTTTTATGCTGTGATGGGCATGAACCTATCAGAACTTTGCAGTTAAGCATGCTTTTGCGAGGGTAGTATCGGGATGGGTGACCCTTGGAAGTTTGGTTTAGGGGAGCCCAAAGCGGATAGTATTATGTCGTTGGGGGTGGGTCATTACACTTCTAGTAGTTAGTGGGGTGCGGCTAGTGTAAGGGGGGAGGGAGACGATGGAGATGGAGAGAAGGGAGAAGATGGACATGGGATTTGGGATTTAGAAATTTTGGAGAAAAAGAACACAAAGAAGAAGGGTTAAAGACACTCGTTTTTTTATTTTATTTTATTTTTTTTAAAAAAAAAATTGCTTGAGGTGGCGTGGTGACGGGATGGACTCTGGAAGGACAAGAGAGCGCCATATAGAATTACTAGGCAAAGCCACCCCCAAGGCCCTTCGAGGTGGTTTTGACTAGTCCCATTTTACTATTTGGGATAGCTGAACCACCACAAGACCCCAGATCGGCCATGGGGTGGCTCCAACCACCCAATTTTTTTTATTCAAAATAATAATAATAATATTTTAACTTTTTAAATTTTATATTGGGTTGACATAAATTTTCATTAATATTATGAATAAAAGACGGATGGAAGTACCATCTGTAACAGGTATAGTTCTGGTTTAGGTGTTTAGAGTGGATTAAAGATAAAAATGAGTAGAAACGTTTACTGAAATTTCATAAAAATAACATAAAAGTATGGATATGGCAAGTTCGAGGTTGCTATCCCTCCATAGTTAGCTCAACAATTCATCAGATACCTAACCTTCCCATAATAGGCCTTATATACTGACCTTTACAACAGGATCCCTTAAACACACAAAATAAGGTATAGAACGATAAGCATAAAATGACACTAAACAAAACATAAAACACATTACCTTTCTTCTCCTTAACGCACTGTTTAGGACACCCAGGATGGGATCTAGTTGGATCGCATCACCCTCAGGAACTGTCCCCTTCTGCCACGTGTAAGGACTGAACTCACAAAAACTCCACCCTTCTAGAGTACTCCTCATCTCTCATCTTCTCTCTCTCTCTCTCTCTCTCCCAGAAAACTTCAAGCTTTTGACATTAGATCGACCCATGACAATACCTCCCTCTTTTCAAAACAAGTACCTTGCCCACAAGGTGTGGGTAGGCGTCCTTCAACGCAGCAACCTCTTCCCAGGTGGCGTCATCGGCCGATTGGCCCTCCCAGCAGATCAGGAGTTCGGTGAAAGGGCAGTGATTCTTCGGGCAAGCACGGCTGTCCCGGACTTTTATAGGTTCAGGCCGGGGAGCACCATTACCATCTACCGGAGGAAGCTTTCGAATAACGGTAGAGGCCGAGCCCAATTCGGGCTTGAGCTGTGCAACATGGAAGACCCGATGGATGCGAGTCTCGGGTGGAAGATCCAGCTCATAAGTCACTTCCTAACCTTGCAGATGACCAGAAATGGCCCATAGAAGCGGGGAGCCAGTTTGAGTGCACTGCGGTAGGCAACCAAGGACTGGCGATAAGGCTGGAGCCGTAGGTACACTTACTGTCCGATCTCTAATTGCCACTCTGTTCTACATAAGTCTGCATTTTTCTTCATTCTGTTTTGTGCCTGATGCATGTCGTGCTGAAGGAGGTTGAGGATTTGCTTGCGATTGCACAGCACCTCCTCCACAGCCTCAACCCGGGTGGTGCCGGGAATATAGTTTAGGAGTCAAGGTGGTGGGAACACCATACACCACCTCGAAATGGGTCATGTGGGTAGAGGAATGACAAGTTGTGTTGAACCAGTATTCTGCCTAAGGAAGCCACACTGACCAGTGCTTAGGGCTATCATGGGTGAAACACCGGAGATAGTTTTCGAGGCACTTATTAACGATTTCCGTTTGCCCATCCGTCTGTGGATGATAGCTGGTACTGAACTTTAGGGAAGTACCCTATAGACGAAAGAGTTCACGCCAAAAGAGACTTGTGAAAGTCGTATCCCGATCAGAAATAATAGATTGAGGCATCCCGTGTAGTTTAAAGATGCTAGCGATGAAGAGCTGGGCCACAGTGGTTGCATGTAGGGATGAGAGAGGGAGACAAAATGACTGTACTTAGACAGTTGGTCGGCTACCACAAAAATAACCGAGTGACCCTTAGAGATAGGGAGGCCCTCCACGAAGTCCATGGAGATATCGGTCCACACCCAAGTAGGAACTGGCAGGGGCTGCAACAAGCCTGCTGGGGAGGTGTTCTTGTGCTTTGTTTGTTGGCACACATCACATTCCCGGATGAACCGTTTAATATCCTTGCACATGCCCTTCCAATAGAAGTCTCGTTTAGCCCGATGCAGTGTCTTCTCGTAACTAGAGTGCCCTGCTTGGGGATCACTGTGAACAAAGAGAAGAATTTGAGCCTTTAAAGTAGGGGAATGACCTAGTAGGAGCTTATTCTTGTATAAGAGGAAGTTATCTCGTAGAGAATACTTTATGGGGTCCCGTTCATGCCGATTCCACTTAGCCAAGAGTTGTTTAAGCTCATCATCCTCTTGGTATTGGTGTTTTAAATCCTCCACCCAACTGGCAGTGAGGATAGATAAGAGGGATCACTGAATGTCGGTTGGATCAAAGTCCTTCTAAGAGAGTGCATCCGCTACTTTATTCTCAACCCCTTTCTTATATTCCACAAGAAAGTCATAACCAATGAGTTTGGTCAGCCATTTCTGCTAGAAGGGAGTGCCCACCTTCTGTTCCAGGAAGAATGTAAAGCTTTGCTGGTCGGTGCGAACAACAAACGGTTTCCCCAAGAGGTAGAGTCGCCATTTTTGGACTCCATGGTGCAAGTAAAAAGAAAAATAGTGATGCTTCTTAGGGTGAGAGTATCAAATGAGGGTAACTAGGCCCTAGTAAGATAAGGTTTGACTTTTGACTGATCTAACTATGAATTTCTCTCTTATTTAGAAAATTAAGTTGCTTTAAATCATATCAACGAAGATCATACCTTATTGAGAAATGTTTCATACACACACGCATAGCATGGGTTAAGTTTAGTATTGAAAATTTTCTATCTACAGGAAAATTTTTGTGCTTATTAACTCTGAACTCTCAATTATATCTTGGTATATTTTTGAAATGTTATTGAACTGCTTTATCAGTTATTTATACATGCGTGTTCTAAAGCTAATGTTAGGGAAAATATTTTTTTGTAAATTTTCCTCTAGTTTTAGCTTTCCTGTGTGAAATGTCTGGACAGACCTTCTTCTGTGTCTAGACGCGTATGGCTTTCACATCCGGACGATGTTGTGCTATGTCCAGACGCACGCATTTTTTTTTCCTGAATGTTCTTATAGCAGGCGTTCGGGCAGGTTAGTGTTTCGTCCGGACGGGATCTTTTCTGGGTAAATATTCGCATTCCTTTTACTTCTTGCCTTCAGCACAACATTGCATTGTTTGTTTATTTTTTTCATGTTGTGTTTTTCTCATGGTTTTTATCCTGAGATTTTGGCATTCTATGCACATCTCTTCTCATTCCCAGGTATTTTCTTTGACTTCTTTTATTCTTTTAAGCTTTGATCCTTTTTAGAATATTGGAATAATCGTTGTTTAGGATGTTGATTTGAGATACTGTGCATGATTATTCTATCTTTGTACTAGATGGATATTGATATATTTGTGTCTTTTGGATTATTTTTTTTGCATTCATTTGTGCATCCAATTGACAGCCGTATTTATACCACATACTTTTTGAACTAACAAGATCTAATATTTTCTTGTGGCTAAAGGAAAACCAGTGGTATTTCTGTCTTATGTTGTCAGGAGTATATCGTTCTGCGGCTTCCAGCATAGTGTCAGATAGAGGGCTCTTTGGAAAACTGACTAGTGTTGAAGTCGTATGTTCAAAATTCCAAAGGTCTTAGATTTCAAATGAGCTATTTCCCCCCGCTTATACTGAGTCTTCCGTAACTTCTTCCTCTAGATCTGCACCAGTTAGACATTCAGTGGTGAATCTTCTTTATTGTATTGCAGACCACTTGTTTAGAGGATTTCATTCTTTAGATGATCATTTTCGGGCTAGAAGACTCATGTGACTGAAGACTTTCAGTCTATGGTTTCCTGGCTTTAGGAGCAAGAAGCCGAAGTGGCTCAAATTCAGGAGATGTGATATCTTGAGGTTTTGGTTTTCTCTTATGTTGATTTGAGCTTTTGGTGAGACACTTTACTATTATTCTCTTTGTTTTGAATTTTAGTAATTGTGTTTTTCTCTTATACTCTGTTTACCCTTTGTCCTTTTGAGACAAAAAGAGGGAGTATTTTTTGTTTTTGGACCGGGAATATATTTCCAAACCGGTGAAGTATTTTTTGTCCCAAAATGGCCAAAGGGGGATTTTGTTAGTATTTTATATTGGCAACATTCTGGTTGATAAAAACATTTTATGTAATGGTTGCTTCTTAATAGGATTATCAGTTCTTTTCAGAGTCTTCAAGTAATATGGACAGTGTCTCATTTCATGCCACGTGTATGGTCACAAGTTTCTAGAAGATGTCCATGAAGATTCTATGCTATTTCCAAGTCAGAACAGCCGGTTCCTGAGCAACTGTTCTGACTAGCCTTTGAACGCGTCCGGACGCCCCTCAGTGTCCAGAAGCTTCAGCGTTGAAGACGTTTTGACGTCAAAACAACACCATCCGGACGCTAGGTCAAGCTTCTCCAATTTCTAGACGAAGTTGGATTTTAGTCGACACTATTTGGAAAGTTTATGCAAGACGTTCAGACGATGAGGCAACACATTCGGATACTACCAAGCATTCCAGAATATTTCAGGTTTCCGTTACGAACGCGGAAAGGAGTGACAGTGAAGGCCAGCCATCCAGACGTGGTCTTATCATGGGAAGAATTGCGCTATTTTGGAAAGGCGGTTGCAGAAGATCGTCCGAACGAGGCTAACTTTCATCCGCACGCTCCACAGCCAGAGTCCGAATTTGAGTAAAATTAGGTTTTCTTTAAGACTATAAATAGAGGGCTCTAGGCTTGTTATTTGTAAGAATTCAATATAGAATTCCATAGTGCTTAGAGAGGGTGTTTAGGGAGAATTGAAGATCTGCTAGCTCTCTAGCTGTTACCGGTGTGTGCTCTTTGTTTCGTGTGAAGTCTATCTTAGGGGTCGGCCCTAAGGTAAAGGATTCCATTGAAGACCCTTTTAAGTAGGAGACTTTGTTGGGAAGCGTTCACGATGAGCTTCGTGCCAGAGTTAAAGGTATGGCTATTGCATTTGAGGTATATGAGTACGAGTGTCTTGTAATTAGCTTTGTCTTCGGTATATTGGATATCCTGAGTTTGGTTGCCCCGGAGTGGTTTTTATCTTCATAGAGTTTTCACTTCATCAACAAATATCTTGTCTCTTTTATTTTCCGCATTTAAGATATTTTATTGCACACGAACACACACTTGGTAATTTGGAAGTCATTATTTATTTTCAAAAAGAGTTACAAACTGAAAAGAGCTTCTGCAAATAAGCTACAACAGAAGAGAAAATGGCCTAGCTACTGCCCTAATTTGTTGGTTTACAAGGAGGGGATAGCTTTGGCTTTGTAAAGGAGCATTAGGGTTTGAGGGCCAAGCAAAAAGAGACAAGTCTAACCACAAGAGCAGCGTGACCTTCTGCAAAACCAGAGGAAGAAGTGTTTTTGTCATAAGGAATTAGCTGATTGGAGTTTTGGTACAATTCTACATTTTTGCCAGTTTTGCAGGGTTTGCTCAAGCCTAACAGGGCTACACTCAAGGTCACTCGGGCCGAACGTATGCTCTGCGGTGCATCGAGTTGCGCTGATGGCTGTTGAGAGCGCGTGCGCTAGAGCTCAACAGGGGTGGGCTCGAGCTCACTCAGCTTAAAGGCTCCTTTGCGGCACATCGTAGCGGGTTGAGGGCTATTGTGGGCACGTGCGCTCGAGCCCAACAAGGCTGTGCTCGAGCCCATTGCCTTAAAATCCGAATTTTCAGCCTTTTTGCCTCAAAACCTCCATTTTTCACTTAATGACTTGCAAAATACTAAAACACAAAAACTAACAAAATACATCAAAAAATAACAAAGATAAAGGCCTAACTTATGCAAATTAAGGGGTCCAAATATACAATATTTGGCATTCATCAAATACCCACAAACTTACATTTTGCTAGTCCCTTAGCAAAACAAAATGTATAACAAAATCAAAGAATGAAACATAAGTCCTCTTTCATGGGAGAGACGATTGCATTTAGCATATGCAACAAGCCTTTTAAACCTCTAGGACTTTCTAGTGGACGAGTAAAGTCTCGTGAGGGTTTGCCAGAAATGATATCCACAGACATTGAAGTATTATATTGTCAATCAAGCAAGAATCCCCACAAAAACAGATGGTTTATACATCATGAGCATGTTTAACAAAATGAACATCACATCATCAGGACATAAAAAATCAATCAACTCATAATTGGAATATTGAGACAGCACATGTTCAAATAAGTGAAAGGTGTGATTAACATAGACTCATGAGGCTTCAACTTTTATCAATGCATGTGTACCCAAAGACTCACAAGAATTCATTAGATGAAAATAACCAAGGCTTAAATCAAAATGTGCAATGTTTTATCTATATATATATATATATATATATATATATATATATATATATATATATATATATATATATTGTGTAGGCTGTGCAATGCTTGACTCCCTTAAGCTTTATAATTGACCTATGTAACGAGTGTTGGGCCAGTGACTCCCAAACCAGATGGTTTTAAGGCACTAGATGTAGAAACATCCCTAAGGGCTTAATTACTCGAGTCAAAAAGGCTACGAAGTCAAATTAGCCATACAATCAACCAAATTAAATTTCTCATCTTTTTATGCGAACGCTCAATGCTTAGTGAGGCAAGAAGCCTGGTTACTCAATGAGAGCTCAAATCGATGATATTATTCTATATTATATCTTCTTCTTCTCCTTTGTATTATTTTATTTATTAAGCTAAGGTTTCATCAACAAGTCATCCTACTAATATCAAGACACACATACTCAAATCAAATTTCATGCTCACAAACCCTATACTAATGTGCTTGTGATAAACAATTCAAACACATGAAGTCTCTCTAATCTAACAGATAAGTCAAAAGATTTCAGATTTTTAATGACATATAATGTTCAACATGTTAAACAAACCAATGATATGCAAACCATAGTAAGATGTAATCATGCTTAATCAATAACATAACAAATAATTTTATTTTTTATTTTTTATACACAAAAGCAATAAAAATAACCACACAAATAACAAAAAGAACAGACATAAATGTCTACCTCACCCCCAAACTAAAATGACACATTGTTCCCAATGTAACTAGAAATACAATACCAAAGAGGGCAATGCAAGTCAGGCACAACGTAAGAGAAAGCTCCCCCAAACTTGAATTGCAGACACTTTGTTGAAAATCACAACTAAAACAGAAGAAACAAGATCAAATGATAAGGAAAAACAATGAGGGTTGCCTCCCACAAGCGCTAAGTTTTCAATCTTTAGCCAGACTCTCCACAACTGACGACAATCACTCCGAGTAACTCGGATCCTCCAAAATGGTTGTCTCAACCTCCGGGCTTTGCAACTCCAAGAATGGTTTCAATCTTTGTCCATTGACCTTGAAGGTAGTACCATTCTTTGGATCCTCAATCTCAATGGCCCCATAAGGAAAAACTGACCGAACAATAAATGGGCCTGTCCATCGAGATCAGGGTTTCCCTAGAAAAAGATGCAAACGTGAATTGTAAAGAAGGACTTTTTGACCAAGTTCAGAAGATCGTCTGAAAATGCTCTGGTCATAAGCCTTCTTCATTCGTGCCTTGTACAACTTTGCATAGTCATAGGCATTATTTCTTAGCTCTTCCAATTCATTCAGTTGGAGCTTCCTCTGTGAGCCAACCTTCGTGAGATCGAAGTTCAACTGCTTGATGGCGTATGCTCTATGCTCCAACTCCAATGATAGATGACATGCTTTGCCATACACGAGACTATAAGGAGACATGCCAATCGGGGTCTTGAATGCTGTCCGGTAAGCCCACAATGAATAGTTCAAACGAAGAGACAAATCTTTTCTTGACGGGTTCATCGTCTTCTCCAAAATCCTCTTGATCTCTCGGCTCGAAATCTCCACTTGACCACTCGTCTGAGGGTGATATGGAGTGGCAACCTTGTGTGTGATGAAATACTTCTTCATCAGTTGCTCAAAAATCCAGTTGCAGAAATGCTTACCACCATCACTAATAATTGCTTGAGGAGTACCAAAATGAGCAAATATTGTGGCCTTTAAAAACTGAACCACCACCCTGTGGTCGTTGGCCTTGCAGGCAATAGCCTCCACCTATTTGGACACATAGTCCACAGCAACAAGAATGTACAGATAGCTTAAGGAGTTTGGGAATGGTCCTATGAAATCAATGCCCCACACATCAAAGATCTCAACAATAAGAATGGGGTTCAGAGGCATCATATTCCTTCGTGAAATACTCCTTAGCTTCTGACAGTGCTCACATGAGACATAATAGTGTGAGCGTCTTGGAAAATGGTCTGCCAATAAAATCAGCATTGTAAAATCTTTGCAGCTGTCTTCTTTGCACTGAAATGACCCCCACAAGCATGATCATGAGAAAAGGAGATGACATTGGGTTGGTCATGCACATGGATACATCTCCTAATGATTTGATCGGAACCATACTTGAACAGATAAGGATCGTCCCAAAAAAAGTACTTCACCATGGCCATGAACTTGGACTTATCTTGCCGCCCCCAATACAAAGACATTTGATCGGTGACAAGAAATTGTAAGCCCATGGTCGTTATCCCGCACATACCGGTGTACCATGTCATACGATGCAATTTAATACTCACCATCTTTTACATGCATTCTTTTCATAAACTTGTCATTTTCTTTATCTTATCATTAATCACTCATTTTTACAAAAAAGAGTTTACATTAATAAAAAAATATTTCATGTTTGTTGTAAACATGCATGTTTTGGTACACAAAATAATCAAGCTATGCGGGAAAAATAATAAGTATCCATGTGATTTTGTACTCACATGATTGTAAGTTTTCACTTGGTAATTCGCCAGATATTCTCCAACTTTCAAATATGTAGGAATATCTGTCATTAGCCTATTATCCAAGCTTAAAGCTGAAAATGGACTTTATGCCTGACAGTTGAACATTCAGTGTTGGGGATGAATCCCTTTTTTGAACCTAAAGACCATCAAACCACTTCTAAGAAAGCACTAGAGCCTCAAGATGATCTCTAACAGAATTCTGAACCATAGTAACACCTTCATGTAGGACTAGGTATGTTAAACATCATCAAGATACTAAACCAATATTATGGTCAAAACCCAAGCAAAGATTCATAACTAACCAACGATACAACCTAAACAGTAAGCATGTAGCATAACAACTAAACCAAGAACGAACTAGGTTCGTGGAGGTTACCTTTTTAGGTAGAAAATGGCTTATTCCTTCTCCAAGACACCTCACACACACACATAAGGGATATATTGAGCAAAAGAACATGTAAGTGGGTTTAAGGGGCGTGGGGTAGGTATTTATAGAGCTAGGTCAGTTGAAGATAAGAATGAGCTAGTTTTTACACAAAAACCACCGAGTAAAATAATATACCGAATGTTCGATAAAGTGACTGAACTGTTGATGGTCCCTTTAACACAAAGCTGATGCGTGAACAGTGAGATAAGTCAGCTTGTCGAACGTTTGGTATACTGTGATATCTACCATTTGGTAACCCTAGTCGAATGCTAGGTTAAGGCAGAAAATTAGAATTACCTTTATATCTAGTCCAATTCTCATATTAACGTTGATTAAAGCTTACTTAATCCTAATAACGTTTGGCGTATTACATTCTTCCCTCCTTACAAAATTTTGTCCTTGAAATTTTGCAAATGATAAAAATCTTAGAGGAATAGAGATAATACCTTATATCCATGGCTTCGTAAGGCTCGTGCTTACTAAACTCTTGGGTGATGTTGTCCCATACACCTTGTGGCACTACAACTTCTTCAAAAGGTGAGGAAGGTCATTCTGCAAATCATCTAATGCGTTGCAGTCGATGTTGCCCACGTTATACCAGTCATCATCAATTTCTACTCCTAAGTCTATCCATTCACAAAAAGAATAATTACAAATGCAGTTGGGGTATGTTGGTATCCTTGCCATGCCTTTTATTATCCTGAACAGGAAAACAAATACATAGTTGAGCTCCTCACCTTCCTTTGGTCCAATTAATCCAATCTAGTTAACCAAATACATAGGATCTTCAAACAAGTGTGGATATCGGTTTCTCTTGTCCTTCTCTGCCTCCCATGATGCTTCCTCGACTCCATGGTTGCACCACAGTGCCTGGACAATCGGTTATTGATGTAGCTCTTTTGTTGGCTCTGAGCGGCCGCCATCCTTTGTCTAATAAGGACTACCTTATCACGAGTGTCTTGGATTATCTCGAGTCCCAATAGCTATTGCTTCCCAACGTTACTCTAGTATAAAGGTGATTGACATTTTCAACCATAAAGCCCCTCATAGGGTGGCATTCCGATAGTTGCTTGGTAGCTATTGTTGTAGGCAAACTGGATCAAAAGTAGATACTAAATCTGTAACGGCAAAGAAAATAAATAAGGAGTTTAGCATTAATAAATTATATTTATTAAATAAGATGGAACTAATAATAGATTCTAAGTGATTATATTTATTTGGATGAAATAATAGGGATTTAAAGTAAGGTAATCGAATAAGGAAATAAATATTAATAATGAGTCCTAGTATAGTAAATAATTAATTATAAGTGTAATTTTTAATTGAATTAAATATAATGGGTTAAATAACAATTAATAAATGAGAGAACTTGATATTGTGTGGGTAATGTCATAAATTAGAGTAGTGGGAGGCTAGGATTGGCTACAGGGATATTCTCTTTAGTTTAAGAGATAAAGGAAAAAGAAAAGAAAAGGGGATAAGCCCTTAACCGGTCAATCGGTCAAGCAGCCCCCCCCCCCTTTTTGTCTCTCCCGCACACCCTTCCCCTCTCCCTTTTCCTTTTCTTTTCTCTCCCTTCCTTTCTCCTTTCTCCCTTTTTTTCTGTCACAAACCCACACACCCGACTGGGAGAGAGAGAACTACTGAGAATGAGAGAGATTCATGCAGAGATTGAGGGAGAGAGTCACGGTTTTAGGGAGATTATTGTTTATTAGGGCATTTCGTCCATAGATGCTAAAATGTTAAGGTTTGAAGCTTTTCTTTGAAATTTCATCATACCCATTGGATTTATAGCTTGAAATCATATTAATTTGTGGGATTTCTAATTGGGTCCGAATCTAGGGTTTTGTTTGGAAATTTTGGGGCTTTTGCTATGTTGTTAGGTTGATGTTTGATTTGTATTGTTTTTCATGAGTATTGTCCTAGTAAGGTTGAATGGGTGTTATGTGAATAGGTGAACACCATTTGTTATTTGCTTAGTTGATTGAGCTAGGATTTGTGATGTCTAGAAAAGCGGATGTTGAGGACTATGATTAATTGCGTTGTATTCCCTATTGTTTGCGATTATTGTACCCAAATGTGGGTTGTGATTAATGGTTGGATTCCTTGTTATGCTTGTATGGGTATGTTGATTATGAATTGGTATTGAGCTTTGGTAAAAATTGGGTTACGAGGTATATGGAATTTTGAAGGTAAATTGTGGTTTGTTGATTGTAATCGATTTTGAGTTGGTTGTTGAAGAGCTTGACTATATGTGTTGGATTTACCGATACCTACTGGTTTGGGACTTTGTTGCAATATTAGAATGTAGTGGTTAATTGTTACTAATGATTATTGTTATAAAATTTTGGTAGAAAATATGTGGCTATTTCCACTTATGAGAGAAGTTGGCCTTGATATGTAAATGATGATTTTTGAGTATAAATTGGGTAAAGTTGAATTGATTAAAGTTGGACTCCTTGTCATGGATCATTTGGATGACTAGAGAATGTATTGTCAATTAATGGTTAAGGTCCTTATCTTGGTACTAAGTGAAGAATGAGAATAAGATGAGGAAAATAAGTAATTGAATAGTTAATGCATTTATTCATGTATAGTAAGATACATAAGTGTGTTGTTGAATTAGGCTTAGTTTAATAAGCGTTATATATATATATATATATATATATATATATATATATATATATATAAGTGGACCAAATATACTTGTTACCTAAAATAGATAAACAACAAGCTATACAAGGGTTAACAAAGATAATGAGGTATAACAATATGTAAGCTAATAAAATAGTAAATGCATCTTAAAGTTAATAAACAAGATAAAATACAAACCTAGAACAAATGATTAACCTAATGGTAGCCAAAGGTGCCTAGCTAGCTTTAGAAGCGATTAATGCTACGTGTGAGCACGCGGGTAGTTTATGTGCTATAGAGTAAAGGTTTCAATAGTTTAGTCTGACATCATAATTGTCTGCACGCACGTAATGTGAGATTGGAGACTTCAAGTTGTTCTTCAATGTAGAGTTCAAAGTAACTAGAACATGGGGGAGCATTCAAGTCGTGAGTCCTGCGCGGTCCACCAAGATGAGTATTCTACTCACTATGAAAGATATTATATTTTGTGTACATTATAGTAATGCTAAATGATATGCTGTTTTTAATTTGAGCCGACGATATTTTATGGTAATATGTGTTTTGAGCATCATTGCATTACTTTCAAATATGATGAGATATGTTTTGATGATATTTTATGTGTTTTAAGATATGAGTTTTGAAAAATAAAATGACTTCTAATTTAACTGTGTGCGTGTCCAACGTGTAACAAAATATTGTAAATGCAGAATATAAATGACACAAATATTTTGTTAACGAAGTGGAAACTCAGTAAGAGAAAAACCACTCTGAGGCAGCCAAACCCAGGAAATCCACTATTCAGAAGACAAAGCTAGTAACAAGACAATAACACTCACATACCCTTATGCTATCTTGCACTTTGACACGTAACCTAACGTGAACGCCTCCCTACCAAGTCACCTACTTAAAGTCTTAAAGGGGTCTTCAATAGATTCCTTTACCTTATGGCTCCTCCCTAAGATAGACTTCAATTGACGAGCACAACAAAAGCACAATGGCAACAACTTGAGAGCAAGCGGATCAGCACAACAACACCTAAAATATATTCTCTAAGCTCCAAAGAAATCAATATCGAATTCTGTAAATAATACATGCTTAGATGCCTCTATTTATAGACTACAGAAGACCTAAATTGACACTGATTTGGATTTCTCTAGGCGGCATTCGGACACAAGCTGAGGCCTCCGGATGGTGAACTGTGCAATCGGCTTTCCAAAAAGCGTTGATTTTCTTTTCTAAATAAGGCCGCGTCCGAACGGTGTTGCCTTAGCGTCTGGACAGTTGCACTTCAACTACACGGAATTTCCATAATAAGGAATGGCGTCTAGACGGTGTTGCCCTGACATCTGTATGGTTGCAATTCTTCTTCACGTCTTGCCTTATCAAGGATAGTGTCTGGACGATGTAGACCTGTCGTCTGGACGATTGCAGTTGTCTTTCCATATCTGTGTCTGCAAAGGAAATCCTTTTACTTGTCGAACACTGACAAGCGTCCCGACGGTACTGCCACGTCGTCCAAATGGATGCACTTGAACGCTGGATTTCTTCTCAAACTCCAAAGAGCGTCCGGACGAGTTGCTTCGACGTTCGGATGAATGCAAGCTTGAATAGTTCGAATCTTCTAGACACTGATGGACGTCTGGACGGAAGCTTGGGATCTGATTTCATCTGACTTGGAAACTGCACATAATCTTCTTTGAACTTTGTGAAGCACATTCCAGAAATGAAGACTTTGAAATAAACGGTATCCCTAAATATGTAGCAACATTACATACAAGTGATTTTCTTAAACAGAATGCAACCAATCACAAACTAACAAACTCCCCCTTTGACTATTCTGGGACAAAAATCACTTGATCGGTTAAAAATACAATCCCAGTTCAAAACAAAAAATACTCCCCCTTTTTGTCACAAAATGACAAAGGGTAAAATAGAGTATAAGAAAAGCCAAAGATACTCCCCCTTAAAGTCTTAACTGGACAAGGGTTTAACAGAGTATTAAAAAATGTTTAAAAAGTATTACAATAATCCAGTAAAAATAATTGTCTAAAAATAAATCAAAAACAACAAAACAAAACATAAAATCAATCCTCATCAGGATAATGATGCTTGAGGCACTCCTAGATATCTAGCTGGCACTGCTCAACTTGAGTGCTGATGGAGTGGACCTTTCGCTGAATGGAGTTGATATCTCCCTGCATCATGCTTATAGCAGCCAATAGCTGAGTGTAACCTGCATCATATTATGGAGGAGGAGCAGTCTGAGATGATAAGGCTCCTGTAGGTATCTCAACCTGGACTGAAGGAGGCTAAGGCACTTCATCGTGACCTTCGAATCTCAGCTGGGCATTAGACTTCATGAGTGTCTGACTGCCAAGAGGGTCTTGAATCCTCATCATTGGCTGGCCAGAGACATCTATCCCAGACTTAACAATAAGCCTGGTGATCAAACATGCAAAAGGTAGCCCGGTAGAGTGCTCGTCCCTCATCTCTAGAATCAGATTGAGGATATGCTTACATAAGTAGAAAGACATCCTTAAACAGAGAGCATATAAGAACTGGGCCCTCTTCAGAACAAGCTCACTCCTACGAGTTGTGGGGTATAGATTGTGTAGCACAATCTTTGCAAGCAGTCAGTGCGGGGGAGGAAAGGCACCGATGTTGATAAAGGCATGTGAGCGCTCATTTCCCTGTGGATGGGCATGAAAGTACTCTCTGAGCTGTTCCAATGTATGGGGCTCCATGTCCTTTGAGAATGGACTGGCTAAAATGGGTAGGACCGGAACATCGATTTTAGATCACTGATCACTTGAGGATCAATCTGAAGCATGTGGCCCTGAACATAAGTCTGAAGAATGATCCCCTGGTCCTCATCCTGTACCACCTCCAAGTACCTGTTAAACTCCCTCACTAGCCTAGGAAAAATTGCATAGTTGTATAAATAGCCCCAATGGTTGTCCCTGATGATATCAGCAATAAAATCCCGAGGTGCAACCATTACATCAGCTCTGAGGACATTCCATTCTGGAACAGCCTGCCGGTTCTCTATTTTTGCCAAAGAGGCAACAAGAGATTCTTCTGTCCTTTATCGGACCCTGCGCTGAGATTTGTCTGCATACATAGTGTTGAAATGAAGAGATAGAGCACAAAGGGACAAAATAAGCTGAGAACTCATGAGAAAACACGAGAAAAACGCACCAAAAAGTACAAAATACTCAAGAAAAACTGAGAGAAAAGAGATGAGGTACGACAGCTAGAGAAAGAGATACGATTTTAAAACCCGTAGGGTAACCGTCCGGACGCATAACTTATCCCGTCCGGACGCGGACTGCCATGTCAACCTTCGACGGAACCGGGCTGGTTCGGACGTGTTACTGGACCGTCTGGCTGACTGAACCACACCCGTCTGGACGAAAGAGACTATTGTCCCGATGCTTCACATTGAAAAACTAAAACTAAGGGAAAATTTGTAGAAAAATTATTTTTCCTAACATTAACTTCAGAACACGCATGTATAATCAACTGATGTAGCAGTCAAATAGCATTGCAAAAATATGCAAAGATATAATTGAGAGTTAAGAGTTCAATTAACACAAATTTCCTTACAGATAGAAATTTTAAACAGATTACTTAACTCAAGCAATGCTTGCGTGTGTGTGTGAAGACTTTCTCAATAAGATATGAAGTTCACTGATATGATTTTAAGCAACTGAATTTTCTAAACAAGAGAGAAAATTAATGAAAGATCAGTCAAAAGTCAAACCTTATTTTACTAGGGCCTAGTCACCCTCATTTGATACACTCCCCATAAGCTGCAGCACTTTTCTTTTACTTAGTCTGTTAGTGACCGTCTATTTCTGCAATGATGTGGTCACTGACTGTTTCTTTAGGGACAAGTTTAAGAATAGATTTATAGCACAATAAGCAGTGGATCTTTTTATTTGTCCATATTTATTGATTTTTGAATTGCTTTTTATCACATGGTGCTACAACTTAGAAAGAATGCCAGAATTTTTAGGTTCTAGGTTCAACTAGTGAGTTGGTCAATTTGACCATCTTAGTAAAAAAATCTCTCTCATCAGAATTTTCAAATGCAAATAGTCAGAGAAAAAAAAATGTACCTTAAGGGAGCCTTGGATAGTGCACAAAATCATCGCATGAGAAAAGTAACTATTTAACATTAAGATGCACATGAAAACTTGGCAGATATTTGGCATAAACTCTCAATCATATATAAGCTAGTCAATTAATGCACAATGAATTGAGATATCAGACAAAAACACACGCAATATCTAAAAATCCAAGAAAATAAAATTCTTCATCTTCTCCCCCAATTTTTTTTTTCTTTATTTTTTTATTTTATTTTATGAAAAAACAATAAAAACATGCTACAAAGGTAAACACCCATAAACCTAGCATGTGTGGCAAGATCAAACCTGTCCTTAAGGGGAAAGGAACAAAATAACCAATACAGAAAAGGAGCCGCCCAATGTGCTTTTTCTGTCATCCTCAAATAGTACCTGTAAAATTTTCTCAAAAACAACAAGAGAAATAGGGGAAGAAATAACAATGGTTCCTAAATTGTAAGGCAAACAAAGATATGTCTGGTAGAGAATAATGCAATGCAATCAAACCTGATGCTCTAGGATTAGGAACCAAATCCTAGGCATGTGAACCCTCACCAATTAGGTGAGTCCATTCCCCCTCAAGGGGTGAATATATTCATCCTTTCTAACCTATGCTTGCCTTCCTTGTGGTGGTTGATGAAAGAACTTCATCTGGTGATCCATCCACTGTATCTTACTCTGCATCCATGGTATTGATCATCTTTAAGCTTTTGCGGCTTCTTCATGAAGTGTCTTGATTTGTTAGGCTTGGGTTTGCCATTCTGTTTGGCAGGTACAAATCACTGTTGATGCCGCTGATGCTGAGGAGCCTTATGCCATGGGGCCTGATGTCGTGGGGCCTAATACCGGGGAACTTGAAGCCGGGAAGCCTAATGCCATAGAGCTTGATACTGAGGAGCTTGCTGCCGTGGAGCCAGATGTTGGGTCAGAGGTCTTGTGCCGAATGTAGCTTGTCTTGGCACCTCTTTCTTGACCTTTGATCTCTAAGCTTTGAGAAGGGAGCACTAGGGTCGGATGTGCCCACTTAAACCACAGTGGTGGCATATAGGAGGCCTTCTAATGGTAGGAGACTTCTGAGTAGCCTCTACATTGGCCGGAACATCTCCACCAATAACATCCTTTCCTCTATCCAAGACTTTGATAGAAGGCTTGGGGACTGTGGACTTGACAAAAATAGTCCTAAAAGTAGAGGGGATATCAAAGGGATGAGCTACATACCCGAGTCCGATCTTGTCTGTTGAGCTTTTCTGGATTGACAGCATATGGGTTAGCTTCTCATCAGTGACCCTCTCCAACTATAGTTGTGTCTCCAGTAGCTTCTCCTCTAGATCCTGCATCTTGAGCAACAACAAACTCTTCTCAGTCTGTAAACTGTTCAGCTCATGGATGTGCTGCTTACGAGTCTCCCTCAGCTTTTCGAACTCTACATAAAGGATTTTATAAGCCTCTTTGAGCTCTTTCCTGTCTTCATCACTGTACTCTGAGTAGTAAGAATCCTTCTTATCTTCATGTGAAGCCACAAAGGCTAGAAATTGATCTGGAGCAGGAGTTTCTTCTGCTTCGGACTCATCACTGAGAGTCGCATTTTAGGCCTTCCCTTTTCCCTGCTTGAGATTCCCATAGTCAGCCCGTATATGCCCAAAGCCTAAGCATTCAAAACATCTGGGGCCTCTTGGGTCTTTCTTCTCAGCTTCTTCAAGTTCAGACTCTTTGGGGACCTTCTTCAATCTTTCGGAGAATTTCTTCTTGAATTTATCATTTTTCATTAATCTTCGAAAATTCTTGGCCAGTATTGCCACTGCATCTTCTTCATTTTCTGAGTCTTCCTCAGATGAGAGTTTGGCTTTCTTCTTAGATGCCTTAAAGGCAATAGTCTTGACCTTCTTGACTGGAGGTAGGGAAAGCTCATAAGTTTGAAGAGATCCCACCAACTCTTCAATCTTCATCTCTTCTAAATCTTTTCTTTCTTCAATGGTAGTCACCTTGATTTATAAACACACTCAGGCAAAGATCTTAGAATTTTTCGGATGAGCTTTACATCTGAGATGGACTTCCCAAGACTCACCATCAAGTTTCTTAGGTCACTCATCTTAGAGTAAAACTCTCTGAATGTCTCATCTTCAAGCATCTTAATCCCTTCAAACTTAGAAATTAACATTTGAAGTTTAGCAGATTTAACAAGTTTTGTGCCTTCATATGTTGTTTTCTAAGATTTGCTATGCTTCTAGAGTAGTTCCACAGTTTGAAATTTTTGTAAATTCAGACGGTGAAAGAGTTTGACATAGAGCATGGAAGGCTTTATCATTGGCAAGTCGTGCATTTTTTCAGAAAAAAGCTCAATATTTGTATCCTTTGGCTCAGTCCAACCAATTTCAACCAATTTCAACAATTTTCCAACAATCGATGGATTTTAAAAAGAAACGCATACGAGTTTTTCAATAGCCATAGTTCGTGCCAGCAAAGGAAAGAACAGTCATAAGATTTCGAGACATGGCAAAAAAATAGAAGACAAAAGGATAAACACTCAAGAAATAAATCTAAACAGAGGATGTGTGATTCTGATTTTGCTAACCATTGCTTCCTTTCCGTGTTTCTTTAGGCTAGTCTCTAACCCAGTGATTTGTGTGTTTGCAGAGATTAAGATAAGATTACCTTTTTCAAGGCGCGGCTTGTCAAGACGTACGGGTTTTTGTTATCTCTCAATGGTGTGGGGAAATCTTTCTTGGTTTTGAACGTTGCATGCCTTTGTCGACGTTGTTCTCCTTGTCATCGTTGTTCAATTGTGACAAAGAAAAATTAATCAATCAATCAAACAAACATGAGTGGCTAGGATAATCAATCGACTATTCAAGTGATAGGGAAGAAGACAATGAATCTAATGTCGGTTATAAAATGAAACCTTTGAACGTTGCATGCCTTTGTCGACGTTGTTCTCCTTGTCATCGTTGTTCAATTGTGACAAAGAAAAATTAATCAATCAATCAAACAAACATGAGTGGCTAGGATAATCAATCGACTATTCAAGTGATAGGGAAGAAGACAATGAATCTAATGTCGGTTATAAAATGAAACCTATCATCTTACTATTTCATATGACTTAGAACTTAAGGCAAATCAATCTTAGTCATCATATGCCATGCATATCAATCTATACCTCAAAAGGAAATGCTTGGATATCAATATCTCTTCAAATTATTAATTCCTTAATTATCACAAAATTTCTATCTCAAAAATTTAAATTAGCAACCCATTGCCTATATAACTTCAAAATTCGCAGATCCAAATATCCTATTATGTATCATATACCATTATTCTTATCAGAGCTTTAGAAATGTAAATCTAAAAATACCTGAATGATCAATAATCCATACTTCAAAGTATTGCAGTTCTCTTCGTGAGTTCATTACATTTCCTCAATCACATTTAATCAATTATATCAAAGATGTGCGAGGAAATAATATGTTCTTATAAAATCATCACAATTTCGCAAACTTCTATTTCCTTATTTCTTTATATAGTACCATGACCTTTTCCTTATACCTGCATAAATACAATCATCCTCAAAAGTCATTAGATTCAATCCTTAATATTAATCGAATATAGTTATGCAATTAATCAATCCTCAAATCTGATAGGTAGAATACCTATTCACAAAATTAAGATTTTCCAAGAGAATCGTCCTATGTGAAGCACATATCAATTCAGTTATATCAATTAACTTAAGTTCTAGAAAACCTCAATAATCCATCATTTAATAGGTTCTAACTTCTCCAAAGCTTATCAGATCATAGGAAAATAATCTCTCCAAATATCATCAAATTATTTAATCAACTTATTTCCTTATATGTATCCTCAAATATATATATATATATATATATATATATATATATATATATATATATATATATATATATATATATATATATATATATATATCAGCAATCTATACTTTATGCACCTATCTTCAAAAGATACTAAACTCGGGATGATAAATACTCATCAGTCATAACATATTTTTCCTTACATTCTAGGGTTAATCGGATATACCTCAAAACCTCATTATTAATCTTTTGATTCTCAAGTTATCCTTATTTATGGACATGGGGGAAAAAATATTATCTCTAAGCACATGAAAAATATATGGGGTGCTAAATAAATTTATTAATATAATATCCATAAATCTAAAAAGGAATTAAGCACTCAAATTCTCCAAAAGTATTTCATGACTATACCTTAAAATAATACTAAGCATCAATCATCTTAATCATGAAATTATTTTTATATTCATACCTCAAGTTTCTCATAATACACCGAGATTGTCGTTTGGGTGGGGGGTCTCTGCACTCAGACATCTAAACTATTAGATCTAATAAAAGAATGTTCATTCAACTTCTTTCACATAATAATCCATTACCTAGTCACTAAGTCTCAGAGATCACATATATGTCAACCAAGGTGTTTACATATAACTATAACCTAAAGTGGTGCTATGTGCCATAGATCATTAGTACATACTTTAAAAGCTTCTACTTATTAAACCTTTGTTTTTATAAAAATTCTATTTTTTTTTCAAAATCCTTTTAAAGCATATTAGTAGTACATGAAAGAGTTTTTCTCATCCAAATACAAGTATTTAATTCCTTTTCAATGGATTGTTTCAATTGCTATTTAGACAAAAATACAAATATGCATGTATTTATTATTTTCACAAAACTTTTTAAGATGTTTCCATCACATCTATACATCATTTTGTAACCATTGGGAGTCGAAACAATATTGAAAGTTCATTTTTAAAACTTCTTTCTTGTTTTGTTTTTAAAAAATCATCCCTTAATCAAAAATGATATCCTATCCCTTATTTTGTAATATAATCTTTGTTTAACATACAATCATATCAATATGTTTTCTAATATATTACAAGACATTGAAAGGCATACGTTCATACATCATCAAGGATGGAAGCATACATAGCATTCATCAAACAATACAATACCATCTATTAAAATCCACACAAAGCATTTTCAGAAAAATGTAGTTTCTATATCCTATAGCTTTTGTGTTATTTCTAAATTTTTAGGGTCAAGTCTTAGGATCCTCAGAGCAAACTGCTTTGATACCACTCTGTAACGCCCCACCTTTTACAAAAAAGCGGAAATGAAAATTTTGAATTTTCACGTGACATTACGACATCATTAGAGTTAAATATTGACAATGGAATATATTTATAATTATCTAACAGACTTGGAAATGAATAACACGCCAGAGCTTCTAATTGAAAATACCTCAAAATAGATATATAAAGTACTACAGAATAATTACACATAAATATAGTATTTGTGCCACATGTAGCACATATAAAATATCTATAGTATCATTATTACACATCAATAGAAATATAAAGATAATGAACTACAACATAATAGTTCACAAAATGGAGGCAACCTAGCCTCAAACACCCATGTCAGGATTCGTCTAAGAGTCTGGATAATCCTAATACTCATCTTCATAACCTGTATTAATAAATAATACAAAGAGAAACAACAATACAAAATACCTAAGTGAGTCTGTTGTTTCGAATAATATAATGAATGCTGATTTATTTAATAAATGCAACACAATGTAATATGCCTTCATAATCACATGTATACACAATATATAGTCTACAGTCATGAATCATTGACATAGATTGAATATAAACATAATCATGAAGCAGTAATATGACAGTTTTAAATACAGAGTTTTAAGCATTATCATTTTTCCACTCCTTTGTTGGCCTAGGCATGGTTAGCATCTTATTTGAAGCCTAGGCTTCTTCACATTTAACTTTTAATTATATTCTTTGGGAGCCTAGGCTCCTGAAAACCTGGCTCTTCCCTAGTGATCTAGATACACCAGTTTTTGTATTTATTATTCTCTTTTTCAGGCACTTCCTCATTGACCGTGAGCCTAGGAACACCAGTGAAGCCTCATGTACCCACTGTGGATCTAGATCTGCTAGCTTGTTATTAATTAGGTTAATAAAAAAATAAAATATGCAAAGTCACATGCGCAAACAAATAAATAAAGCAGTAATCACAATATTATAGGAAAAATCCACCAGCATTACCCCCAGTAAGTATAAAGATACTTACAGCTCTTTGTGCAATCTCTTAACTCATCCTCTGCAATAAATACATTTATACACACAGAGTGTCAACATCGTAATGAATTTGTATAATGATATAGATGCTTTGGTTAGTTTATGTAAATGTTTATGTGGTCAATTCAAAAACAAAAATTATTCAGGTTTTTCCGCTGCGTAAATTGTTTAAGGATTTAGAAGTAGCATTTTGTGGTTAATTGATTTTAATTTTCCACTTCATCCTAGAGTTTTGGGCGGGATGTTACAGAATCGAACTACCCTTGAAGTCTAAGACACATGCTCGTAGCCTGTCTTCCAAGATTTGATTGTTCTGCTCTGACTAGCCACTAGTTTAAGGGTGAAATGCGGTACTAAATTTCAAATTTGTCCCCATCTTCTTATGCAGGCTTAGCCAAATCTAGAAGTACACTGTGAGTCTCAGTCTGAAACGATTGCTGAAGGGACTCCGTGGAGCCTTACTATATTCTGTATATACTGTCTTACTTTTAAGGGGATGAGGTGAGCACTCTTAGTCAAACGATCAACCACCACCCAAATGGAAAATCCTCCCAGGTTGGTGTCTTTGGCAAGTCCAATATAAAATCCATTGCAATCTAATCCTACTTCCACTTAGGTACGAGTAAAAGTTTGAGGATCCATGCGGTTCTCTGATGTTCCACCTTAAGTTATTGACAAGTGGGACACTGCTCGACATCCTTGGCAATATCACTCTTCATATTGTTCCACCAGTAAGTCTCATTCACATCCTCGTACATCTTTTTTACAAAATTACATAGAGTTTACCAAACAAGGCCATCAACTTTTTTAAAAATATTTTTCAAACAAAAAAAGTTTTTCTTATAAAACATTTTACATCACCTGGAAACAAATATAATCAAAAGTTTTTTTTTAAAAAAAAATTAAAAAAAAATTTATAAGTACTTCAACACAAAAAAAAAAAAAAAGAAAAGAAAAGAAAAGAAAAAAGCAACAAAGAGCCCCAAAATGATCACATCAGTGTAAGTAAAATTTTTTTTAAAAAAAATACAACAAATGAATGATGCGGCCCTATATATTCTTGGTACAAAGACCAAGAAAAGTGGTCGCACACTAAAGGTGATTTGGTAAGGTACACCACGAATGGCGCAACAAATAAGCGTAAGAAGAGCCCCAAACCTCGAAAGGTCCGAAAACCCAAACTGTAGCCATGTAAAGAAACAACTATAGTGGCACACCCAAAGGTGAACCACCACAACAGAGAAGACACTGATAAATGTTAAAACGAAACCTAAGGTGAAGATAGCTTTAACGACCCTAAAAAAACTATAGAAAACAAATAAAAACAGTGAGCAGAACCATGAGCCGAGGAAGAAGACCAATGGAGATAGGACCACCATAAGAGGGCGATTGCAGTAGTGGAAAACAGCATAGGAGGAAACAAGAGGGAGCATGCGCGGTGGAGGGCTATCCACAAGGCGACGCATGTATAACACGCGCTAGCCAGTAAGATCTACTCGCAGGCACGTGCAATCCACGCTCCAGCGAGAAGAGCTCTGATGGAGGCATGGCTGGTATTGGCTGAGGTGGAAGACGACGGGGAACACAATGGTGGCAGGCGTGTCAAGCAAAATCTAGCGGAAGAAGGTAGATCTAACTACAAAAAATTCGATCCAAAATCCTTGACAAATCCGGCTAGAGACACGGTGAAGGAGAGAAATAATTGGTGATGGTATTAAGGAAAAGATAAACAAAGCTTTCAAAGATGTAAACTGGACCTTTGAAATGGTAGATAAACTCTAAAGAGATTAATGAGGTTAGAGAAAACTCTAGCAAGATAAAGGCTTCAAAGGAGGCGTTAGCATAGGGAAAAGGGAGGGATAGAGGAAAAAAAAGAAGAATGAGAAGGGAGAGGGAAGTTTTGAGCTTCCCTCCATCCATGGCGTTTAGTACTGATGAGAGCTTTTCTGAGAGAGAGAGAGAGAGAGAGAATAGAGGTTTTAGATATTTTGGGCCTCAACAGCGCCAATCACTAGTGGCTAAATCTTATTTCAGTTTGATATTTTGCTTTGAAAAAAATCAGATGTCAGTCCTTGTCTTTTTCTCATCTTGTTTTATTGGCAGTCCCTGTCTCCGAAGTCTAACACGAATTCCGGACTCCAGGTAGACCTTAATCCTAATCTTTTCCAAAAAGGGTAATTTCAGGATCAAACTAATTTGGATCCATTCTTCACCATCGCTTCAGCCTTCAATGATCATCCATATCCCTTATACAACTTATTTACGTGGTAAACAAGTAAGCCTTAGTTTGGGCCCACGATCTTACTCAATGATAACCTCTCACGCTTTTGCTTTTTTCCTTGTTTTTTTTTTTGGTCATATCCTCTCATACATACAAGTCTTTTTCTGTCTTTCTTTTCTTTTCTTTTTTTTCATAAAATAAAAAAAAATAAAAATAAACAAATGAATGAATGAAGGTCCTTGGTAGGTGGTGAAGATAGTGAATTAATTCTAGAACCCTTCAAAAGTAGATCTTTTTCCAGGTTTCCAAAAGTGATTTTGAGGTGAGACCCTGACCACTGAAGTTAAAAATGAGTGGGCGATTAAGGGTATGAAACAAGCGAAGAGAGAGAGATGCTCATCCTTTTTTCTAAACCATTTTTCTTTGAATAATCCTTCTGACCTAACACTACGGGTGGAGGGAAGCTCTAAGCTTCCCTCCTCTTCTCCCTTTTCTCCCCCTCTCTTTCCCTTTCCCTTTCCTCCCTCTGCTAACACATCTGCTAAGACCTTTATTTTGCTGGAGGTTGCTCTCACTTTATTCACCTCCTTCGAGGTATTTTATCCGCTTTTCTCCCCTTCAACACAGCGTTCACCAGCCATCCCCTTCCTCCACCGTGTCTTCTGCAATTTTTGACTAGGTTCTTGGGTCGAAATTTTTGGATCTAGATCTACGCTCCTCTTTCAACTTTTGTACAACACGCGCTTCTCTAGTGGGTTCGCCAACGTCTTCCGCTTCCACCAATGCTCCCGCAATCTCTCCCAAAGTCCACGCATCGGAGTGTGGCATGCACACGCCCGAGAGTTTTTTTCTCCCTTTCTGGTGCGTGGTGACCACATTTCACCCTTCATCCTTCCCCTGCCCCGGCTGTCGCCTGTTCATAGGCATCCCTGTGATCTCTGCTGGAGAGAGGTCTTCCATTGGTGGCGCATGGTCTTCATGCATTGCCACTGGCAAACTCTCCATCTCTTCTTCCAACACGAGTTGTCTCGTTGTTTTTGCTGTTTTTTTTTTTTTTTTTTTTTTTTTTTTTTTTTTTTTCCTTTAATGGAAACTACTATATTTGAATTTGTGTTGGTCCCTCTCTTACTTGGAGTCCTAATTTCAGACTCTAATAATGCTTTTACTACTTCAACCATTTTTTGTGGCTGTTGCTGTTTTCAAGTGGGAGTGCAGATAGGTTTGTCATAATTTGCTCTCCTTTAGCTTTTCAAACCGCCTTGCATGGCCCTTTGACAAGACCAGGTCATTTGTTAAACATATTTCCTAAACGTTGTAATTATTTCAACGTTATTTTAGTTTGGTTTGGTCTACTGTTGGGGAGCCCACCCCTTTTTCATTATTAAAAAGCATCCACTTCTTCTTCTTTTTGGATCAGAAATGAGAATGATCCTCCCTTATAACTCTTTTTCTTATTTAATTAGAAAAAAAAAAATGATTGTAAAAGAATTCTTGTAAAAAAAAAGATTTTGCATCTATTTCTTCACCAAAATCACTTTTTATAAGTATCAATTTGACATTTGTCATGGAAAAAAATAGAGTAATCTTCCATCCACACTTGCTCTAGTGCCTATTACTCGCTAGACAATGAGCTGTCAAATTTACTTATTTCTTGGTGGGTCTCATGTGCCAAGGTTAAAGACTATTAAGAATCACCTTCAAATCGTCAATAGGCTAGGCCATACTGACTCCAACATCGATCTTCCTGTTTTGTTTGTGGTCTTTTCTTTTCTCCTCTAAAAATAGAAATATTTACAAACAACTCAAACAAAAAACTCTCTAAAAATATAAAGGTGGTGTTTGATAATGTTTTTAGGATATTTTATTTATTTATTGTGTTTTGGTTGAAAAAATGTTTTGATGTAGCATAAATGTGGTGTTTTGAGTTTTGTTAGAAAGATTATTTCTTAATATTTTGACTTTTTAAAAAGAAACAAAAAAGAGAAAAGAGATTATTGTTAGCAAACAAATTAATTAATTGGCTTTGGTAACACTTTTTCCAATCCCACTTTTCTCTTAAAAAAAAAAAAAAAAAAGTTAAGTTTAAAACATTCTAACTTTTTTATATCATATCAATAACTTTTTATTACAAACAATTTTTTATTTTTTTTACAAAAAATCCACTGCAAAACATTTTTTTTTTTTTAATTTTCCTTACAAATATCCATAATTTTTTTCAACTTTATATCATATCAATTACTTTTTATTACTATTAAAAAAAATCATTAAAAAAAAATCACTTTAAAAATCTTTACCAAACACACCTATTATATAGGGTATATTTGTAGTAGAATTTTTGTTAGGAAAAATAAAAAGGTTGTATTGTTTAATACATTTTTTTGTTTAAATAATAATAAAAAGTGATTAATTTGATATTTAAAATATAAATATTTTTAATTTGATTTTTGTGAAAAAACTAAAATAATTTAACAAACGGTAGCGTAATTTTTCACCTTTGGGGCTTGGGCAACTTGGAGTGTGTTTAATATATATATAAAAAGGGTGACCTAAGCACTCCCTACAAGTGCGTGCGTTTATTTCGGCATTTATAACTGCGCAGGCACAGTAGTAAGGGGAGATTCAGACAGTCCAGGAGAGTCTGGAAAAAGTACCATTTTTACGTAAGAAAGAAACCCCTAACAAAAAGACAAAAGCTCCTTCTGATGAAAGAGAACAAAGAAAACTAAAAAAATAAAAATAAAAACAAAAAATGTTATAGTTCCTTTAATATTTTTTTTGTTGATCTTTTAGATAACATGAATTTAATAAAAAAAATTATCCCAAAAGGTAATCTACAAAATATTATTTTTTAAGTAAAAAAATTAAATTAACGCCATTTAAAAAGGCACCAAAAATTTTTTAGAAGGAATTCTATCCTTTCTTATATATAATAAACAAATCTGTCAGACTTTTAAAATTAAGAGTTGAGGCTGTGTTGTCAAAACCACTGATTATCATGCACACGCTTCCTCCCTCCTCTTCTCCTTCTTCTCTCTCTCTTTAAAATGGCCAAAACCCAACCCAACTGTACCCTTTTGAGTTAAAGGCCTACCTTTCTTTTTCTTTTTCTCTCTTTCACTTTTATCTGTTTGCAAGTTCGTTGCGATTTGCAAGGATTAAAGAGGATGTGACTTGAGTGTAATTGATGGCAAGAGTGAAAAACCCACTACCAGAAAGCAAAGTCTGAGAGAAAGAGAGAGAGAGAGAGAGAGAGAGAGAGAGAGACGGATTTACTACACAGACGACACTGATGATGGGTTTTCTTTTTGATGAGGAGTTGTAAATCAAATTTATGCCATTTCTTTCTGAAACAGCAGAGAATAAAAATACACCCTTTCTCTTGCTCTTCTTCATGTCCCTTAATCTTGATCACATGGTTTGCATGCAACTTGTTATGATGAGACTTGGTTTTTTATCTTCTTCAGGGAATCCAGTTTTTGTTTACTTCTTCTTTAGTTCTTCCTGAGAACAGAGATCTAGGAGGCTTTCCAATTTTTCAGAGTTTTATTTATCAGGGTAATATTTACTCGAATATAATTACAGGTGAGCTCTCTGTGATATTGCTCTCTGTATCATTTTCTTTGTAAATTAATTTTCTTTCATCCAAAGCTTAACCGATTCTTGTTTTCTGCTAGGAATTATTTTGTTGGGCTGAGGAGTATCTGAGAAGAGGGGGAGTTATGCTGAGAAATAGATCCAGAGCAGTGACAGGCAAGCAATCCTTAATGACTGATCACAGCTCTCAACCATCACCCACCCAAAAACGCACCAGAGCTGTTCCATCTTTCTTTGGTTCTCCAAGATTCAGAGCTTTCATAGCAAAGGGTCTCTCTGAAACTGAAGCAATAATTAGTCCAACCTCAATTCTTGACACCTTACCATTTTCACCTTTTGGAACACACCCCTTCTCATATGACAGAAACCAACCAAAATCCCCAAAAACTTTCTTGACAAACAAACACTCATGGGAAAAAAACGACTCCAAAGGCGTTGGCCTTCTTGCTCTTGAAGAGAGTTCTTCAAAACCCAGAAATGGAAAGGTTTTCTTTGGTACAAAGCTTAGAGTTCAAATCCCTCCTCTACCACCCTCCACAATTTCTCCAGCTGATCAGTCTCCAATATCGACGGCTGAGAATTCGCAATTATCAGAGTTGGGATCTCCAGGAGTTGTCACGGGCAGTCTCTCAGTGAGGGAAATGGAGCTTTCTGAGGATTATACGTGCGTGATATCTCGTGGGCCTATACCAAGAACGACGCGTATATTTGATAACTGCATTGTGGAGAGCTACTGTTCTTTGCCGGGGGAGCCAAACCCTGCGTTTCAGGACTTCCTCAGCGTCTGCTACACTTGCAAGAAGAATCTTGAACAAAGTAAAGACATTTACATTTACAGGTTTGGTCCCTTTCCTTCTTTTCAATTGACAATACTAAGGACAGTCAGAAAAACAAAAAAGGTTTTTCATTGGATTCTTGAGCCTTGTCCTTAACAACCATATGGAAGTATAGAATGAGTTTATTGAATTGTTCATGGGATTTCAACAATAATTCACTAGTGTTTTAGATCATGGCTTTGCAAGATGATGATAAACGACCTCGTTTTTGTTACTTTTTTTTTTTATAATAAGTAATCTCATCAAGAGTACATCAATTATCGTAGAGAGTCATGAGATATATGTTAAATTATTATTTATCTAAAAAATTTAAATCAATAAAAAATAATAAATTTAATTATTTGATTAATATTTAACACAAGCATTTGGCTGAACTTTTTTTTTTTTTTTTTTTGCAAAAGGGTTAATAAACAACTTAAAAACACAACCTTTTTAACAAATTCTTACGTAAAAAACCTTATGCTAAAGCCTATATGCATTCCTTTATATTCCTTGTGACTTCAACAAATTAAAGTGTAAGCCTAATTGTTTGTTGTGTGCCATATGCAGGGGTGAAAAAGGCTTTTGCAGTAAGGAATGCCGCCACAGAGAAATGCTGTTAGATGGAGTGGAGAATTCTGAATTTGATGATGCACATACGACATTTTCTTAATCAAACAGTCTTTTGTTCCTTCACGGCTCTCTCAAAAAGCCTGCGTTTTTCAGAAGGATATATATATATCGTCACCTTCCCCTGTTCTTGATCATGATCACTCGAGGACGATTTATTTTAGGGACCAAAACTGTAAGATCAGAGTGGGGGGTTTTTTGTTTTTTGTCTTTATTTTTTGGCCTTTTTCTAATTTTTTTGATCTTTGTATTTGCTTTTTTCACCCTCTCCCCGTGCAGATAAAGAGATAAGAGAGGATGACATATTGTAGAGTTGATTTTGCTCAAGTGACAGAATAATTTGATTGGTCCTAGGCCTTTCCCATGGTTTTTTGCTTGCAGTAGATGATGATGATGCATGATTTAAAACTTCACATGAATCATCATGGAAATTAAACCAATTAATTTATCCCTGAAGATTCTCTCCCCACGAGTGACTTTTATCCTTTCTTCTCGTACCCATTTTGTCCATCTTGGTTGTTGTGCTCAACGTATGAAAATTTGATCTAAATTAAACTGACTTTTTCGAGGGAATACATCCAAACTCCACTGTCTTTTTCAATACCACCACTTCATGACCTAATCAATTGACAATAAGCAATTAAGTAGTAGTTAAGAATTTGGATACATCCTGCGGAGACGCTCCAAAGCTTCAAATCTAACAATGTTATTTTCCTTGGAAAATTTATCAATCTCTTATCCTCTACATCACCAACCTCTCCCTGTAGATGACAATTTGTGTTAGGTTCGTTTTGTGTCGTGGCATGGATATAAGGGTATATAAGTTCATCCTAGTATGATCTATTTAATTAAACGAATTAACCTCTTGACCCATATCTATCTAATTTCGTGTCGAATTTGTAATTATATCAAAAGTTGTCAGCCGTATTCTCGATTCCCTTGCTATCATGAGGAGAAGAGGAAAACTTTTCAAGTATTATAGCCTTGTTATAGGATGATTGAGCAAACTAATGAGTCCAAGCAGTCAGGGTCCTATGGCAACAAAGGGTGCGTGGTCTTTTGCTGTAGTTGGGAATTAAAAGATAATTAGTGTCAAAACTAATCTAACATAGTGGTGAAGGGCTAAAGGCATCTGTAGATAAGAGGTGGGATTAGTGACTCGATCTCACCCACTGAAAAGAATAATTGGTTGTTAAACCATCCTTGTCCTTCAAATATTTGCATTGATCAATAATGTTAAGGCTAAAGGGAAAATATGATTCCGATTGTACATTAGCTTGCTTTAGCAAATCCCTTAGACAACTTTTTAAATCATTAGCTGATATTTATTTTCTCCTTATCAAAATGAAAGAGTAATGCTATATGCCTACTCTTGATTGGCGATTGATGTGGCAGTGTCTATCTGCCTCTAGATCAATCATTGTTATTGGTAGACACTGTCATATGAGTCCAGTAAAATGAAGTTGTAGTATTTAACATTTATACGTATCTGCTTTTTTTCTCACATTCTACTCATGGTTGTTCAATTTCTTTTCTTTTCTAACACGAATTCCTTGTTTTACAAGTTTTAATTTCCTTACCTTTCCTTCATTGTTCTGAAGTCAAATGAAAAGATCGAAGAGTATCCCAAATGCTAATTTAGTTTCTTTACGTCTCCATTAAATATAATGTAAATAGATGAGGTAGACATTGTTTTGCAAACCTAGGCATAGGTAAAGAAAATATGTACGTAGAGAAATGATCGATGGGAAAGAAATTTCAGAGCTGTCAATTAATGTTCATCAAAGGTTTTTATGACTGTTGGAATTCCATGACAACTAATAAGTTACTATTACCACTAATTTATTTCTAACAGATTTGGTCTTTGCGTACTATATAGGAACTAGGATGGTAGGAAGCAGTTGTGAAGCACTTGATCAATAGGTCACAGAAACCTAAGAATAAAAGCTATAGCCTCTGCTTCAATTTTCAAAGCCTGCACGATGAAAATTCATTCTTAAAGTTCCCTGCAATATGTCTATCCTTAGAAAAAATAAAAAAATAAAACAAAATAAAACAAAATAAAAGAAAAAGAAAAGCCCCCGTAATTAAGCAAGTTGAGAAATAATTTAATGCCTAGTTGTGGAATGGTCCTACAGACAAAGCTTCAGAATGCTGGAGTTAAATATGTCATGGAAATAGAAGAGTTAGTTTGAGCTTTTATTTGTCAAGGGAGGCTATCTAGGCTCGTTGTTGTCTCTACGAGTAGCTTGGTGAACTTATATGTAATGACCCAAGCTCGAAGGGCCCGATATTTTAACTTCAAAGCCTAGTAGGCGCAAAGATTACTTATTTAGGATCCAAAGCACTTGTAACCACTATAATGTGGTCCCCCCGAACTACCAGTACTTGCAGTTCGGCCCCCCAAACCACCAATTGCTTGCTTTTTGGCCCCCTTTGTCAATTTATGCCGTCTAAGTGGATGGAAACTGAGTCATGTGCACGACACGCGACTCTTTTAGCCCGAAAATGCCCCTCTCCTTGTGTTTGAAATTCTGACAATGCCCTTGGTTAAACATACATGCATATTGCATGAAAGGTGGGACCAATGATCCTTATTTACAAATCTGCCATTCGTAAAGAGGGACTTCAAAGGTAGTGAGCGCAACACCACGTTCACTACCGAGCTCTCAGCCGGCACCGCCACATTCCTCACCATGGTCTACATCCTCGTCATGAACGCCTCCATACTCACCGACTCTGGAGGCACCTGGTCCATCTCCAAATGTGTTCCTCTCTGTTCTGACTCCTCGGTCTCAATCTCCAACTAATCCGGCTCCAAACTTCGGGTCATCTAGCCCAATGAGGCTGCAATTTCAACCCAGTCAATCTAGACTATGAGGCCGACCTCGAGAGAATTCGCAAGGACCTGAGTTTCTTAAGTGTCCGTTACCGAAGTACCCAGAAGGGCTTCTAATGCCAGGTCCTCATGATCTTCTCGGATCAAATGCATGCCACCTACATTACATCATATATATCGTGCTTGAAGATCAGGTCTTAATTAACACTCACTGTTGCATCTTTGGTTGCTTAAGTTACCCAACGGCTACTAGCTGTTGGAGACAAAGTTAGAGACAATGTTTCGCTACGCTTGTGAAAATGCTTCTTTATCTTCTCTGTTTATATATGTTTTTCGAGAAGAGATGATCAGTAAGCATGGTTTGATCGAATAAGGTCTCACACGATTTCAAGTTAACAAATGCGGCACCGGAGACAGTGAATGAGGCTAGTGACCCTTCTAGTGTCACATTTCATGAGCTCGAGAATTGCACAGCCGTCACAACAAGACGTGAGAATCAGGCTTAAAACTGACTACTAAAAATACCATGCTTCAAACAACCTTTATTAGTTCATATTCTGAATCTCGATAATTGGGGATCAATATGCTTCCATCTCGCCTTGGACCAGTGCAACAATTAAACATCTTATCCTGCCTACCCTAGCACCTAGAAGCTAGCGGCCTAGCAATACACTCGAATAGTTTTGCTTCTTAGTCAAGCTAATTAGTATAGAATCAGAAGAAGCATGAGCTAAGAAGTATCATGTCACAAGTGTATATGTATGCTAAAGCGTGAAAAAAATCCATGTGCAATTGTCGTGGCCAAGGTTCCAATTCTAGACAAACAGAGTAATTATAGCGCCTAATAATAGGCCGCCATTGGCTCTTGAAGAAAACTATGAAGATCCTAGTGAAAAGAAAATAAAAATCTACAAAGAATCACCGCCCAAACTTTTTGGGTCCATGCATGTGAGAATGGGAAGCTAGAGGGAATTCTGCTTGACAATGCACATAAAATATCCATGTTTCTTCACAGAATCACCAAGAAAGTATACTTGCACATCTTCCTCAAAGCATACACACACATACATAGCTATGTCGGAATGTTTAGGCAAGATGCAACGTTTGAAACACACGTATCTGTGACTAATTAGTTCATGCAAAGCCCTGCAGAATGGTGAATCAAAACTTAACAAGATTTAGAGGAGTCTTTCACATTTTGAGACCTATGCACTTTGCACCCTACTACTCTGTTCACCTATGTTTTTATGTTTAAAAACAGAGCTTCATTCCCTATGATCTCCCATGTCCTTTTCTATTTCCCTGGTGTTGCATGCAGTCCAATGGAATGAAATGCATGTATCCATGAAGCTTCATTCCCTAGTTGCGAGTGAAATGTAGGAAAAAACTCATGGGGTTGTTGATTTTTTTTTTTTTAAAAAAAAAAACCAACAATTTCTTTTGGGTTGGGCTGTCAATCTTGTGGTGGTCTGTTCCTCTTTCTGGTGGCTGTTGGCGTTGATTTGGGGGCTGTCGGCATGTTATTCTGTGGGTGTCGTGCCTTAATTTGAAGGTTGCGTGGTGCGGCGTTTTTGTCTAGTGCGGTGAGAAGCACAATCTCGAAGAGATTGCCCTGATCCAAGTCCTGTGCGTGGTGGGGTGTTTCTTGTCTTTTTTTGGCAGTTTTATCAAAGAATTGTGGTTTTCTAGGTATGAGTGTGGTGAAGAATCTTTGGTGCGGTGCGGTGCGGTGAAGATATTTTGAGCGTGGAGCTTCTAGGTGTCGACGTATGAGTGCTTTGCGACGTGTGATGATCGTGCTTGGGTATCGGTGGTCTGGTGTGTTCCTGTGGCTGCCGGAAGGCGACGTCGAGCTGAATAGAATGCCGAGCTGCTGCCGTGACTGGAGTTACCGGGGTGTATGGAGATCCGACCGTGCGACTTGCGATGAAGTCTTGGAGATTTAAAAGAAAATTAAAAAAAAAAAAAAAAAAAAAAATCAGCTTTAAACTCAAAACAACGGGCGGAATTTCAAAGTGAAAGGAAATGGGTATTTTCGGGCTTTTGGGCTAAAAGAGTCACGTGTCGTGCATGTGACTTGGTTTCCGTCAACTTAGACGGCACAAAGTGATGGATGGGGCCAAAAAATAAGCAATTGATAGTTTGGGAGGCCGGACTGCAAGCACTGGTAGTTTATGGGGCCATCCGAAAAACGAGTGGTAGTTTGGGGGGGCTTTTTTATATTTAACCCTATATATATATATAGACCATAAAGTCTTAATATAATAAGTGCAAACGAATCTAATCTAATAAGTTAAGTGGTCTTTTGTCTTATATGAGCCTGGGACACACTTTGTCAATATAACATAGATGCAACAAAAGTAAATTAAGTGAATATCATGATTCCCCCCCAAAAAAAAAACCTAAGCATCCCAGCCAATTATATCAACCGTCTTGAGACTTGAAAACGGGAAAAAAGTAAGGGGTGAGCGAAAAGCTCAGTAAGTAATATTCACAATCGAGTTAAAATGGTTGAGGTTGGGACCTTTTGAAAAGAATGAACATTAAGATTGAAGGTAAGACTTCGGCATATAACGTAAAGCAATTACTTGAGTTAAACTTCATTTTTCTACCCTCAAAAACATTTTTCTTAGTCTTACACAACAAATCATATATTCAGAAATATTTCATAAATCAACTTCTTTCATTAGGCTCAATATAAAGACATGATTCTTGAATGAGTAAAAGCTTCTCTTTTCACTTGTTATTTATGGCATCGCATACTATTATGCCTTGTATGCATGAGATTGTGTGATCCAACCTTCAAGGATCTGGCAACACCTGTGGTTGCAGGTGTGCCCTGGCCAGCTGATTAACTTATTGGAGCACTTAGCATGACAACTTCTTGATGGTCACACATTCACGTAACCGTAACTTCATGTGGTGCACTCCATTCTATACTGGTACTGTGCTACTAACTTTTCCTTATACCAAATGTCTTAAAACCTTCCTTTACATAATATACTTCCACCTTACACATGCTTATTATTTACTTCCTTAAACTTTCAATAATCACATAACTTAAAATGCGTAAAGGGGTACCATTTCCTTACACAAAACTTTTCTTAATTTGGAAAATTTTTTACAATAGAAACTTTCCTGATTTTTGGAAAGCTCATTTCATACACGAATATTTGTACCCATGTTTAACTAACAACTTAGTTGTAAAACATTTTTGTACCTCGAGCTTTTAAATCATGTGGTAACATTTAAAAATATGAAGTGTTGACAACTAAATAAATTAAATGAAAAATACGTAACATTCAAACATCTTAAGGCAAAACTTGTTATCATAATCATTGATAATTTTATATTCACAAGAGAAAGATTACTACTTATTCTAGTATAAAACAATGCTTTTCATGATCATTGAAACGCTAAAGGAAATTTTACCACAAAGCCATAATATGAAAGCGTTAATTACTTAATTGAAATGCACTTAGAATGAGCAGGGAGTACCACTTACCTCGATATTGCACTAAAAGGTACGCAACAATTGCTAAAACCTAAACAATAAGATTCACTTGAGTCAGCCCTATGTTAGGCACACAAATCCATATTAGAAGTCAGTCTTAACTTACTTGACATTTCTGACCTTTCTCTTTATTATTAAAAATGTTTTCTTCTTAGAAATAAGGTAAGGAAAAAATCTCATAATTTCTTCCCTCTTTTTTTTTTTTTCTTTCTTTTTGAAAGGTATCATATTGTACTCTAACTTATTTTGTTAATATTTTCATACTTTTGAATAAAGAAACCAAAATAGAGTTAATATTGAAATTTCACTTTTTTTTTAAAAAAAAAATGATGTAGTTATTCTCCAAAAGTCTCAAAATTGTTTTAATGGAGGCATGGGTCAGAAATGGCTCATTTGAACGTTATTCTAATTACTAGGTTAACTAACTAGGACCCACAACTCACTAAATGAGCCTAACTAGAGCTTTACACTTAGTCACTTGGCCCATTGGCCCAAAGCACATCTAAGGCTACTAACTTAATAAATTTTGGATCCAACACCACTAAAACATGCAATGAAAATAAATTTTTCAGATTTAAATCAAAGCCTTTCTTGATGCCATATATGAGAAATAAAATATTTTCTTAAAATAGTTTTAACATCACTTTAAGTGTTAACGTTTAAAAATATTTTATCACTTAAAAGAACCATACTATGACTTTTTGGTTATAAAAGATTATGACCTAATCTAAAATCCATACTCATTACTTATTTATTTTTTAAAAAATAATTTTCACATCATTTTACAACTATGAACTTTTGATATGAATCTTAGGTCATTTCCATGAAGCATATTATTAAAAGGTCATTATGAAGTTTTCATTTTTTAGGACAAGTATTTTATACAAAGAGAAACATATTTTGTAAACATAAACTTAATTAATTTTTAGGTTATAAACTCTCATCTTACAAAATCCTGCATTTTGGTTACTAAATGAATTCACAAGTTTTTATAAAAATAAAAATAAAAAAAAATGGTGGGGTTTTTGAACACTTGCTTTTGGCAAACCTAACAAAACATATGGTCACTTAATAAAAGCATCAAAGTCATACTTTTATGGCACACATATAGATTAAAGCATAGTTTACATGCTTTCCATGGAATAGGTCAGTACCTAATCTCATAAATTTCCATAGATTTAATGTGACATGAAATTATTAGCCTATTAGTAATAACAACAAAATTGAAAATATAAATGTTGTGCAAATATCTACCTAAATAAATAGGCAAATACTTGTACATTTTACTCGCAAGTGCACAAGATCAAAACAATAGTATAGCAGGCAAATACGAGATCATTCCCACGAGGATTGGTATAAATTGTATTTAAAGAGAAATTCCTAAAAGCGATATGTTGAATAAGACAGGATAAAAGATTGAATTAAAAATACTATGAAGAAAAGGTAGGGCTTCGATATCCACCGCTAATCATACTCAAATAAGATTCGCAATATACACAATACTACAATCATAACATGATGCTTAATGCTTACCAGCCACAAGGGAATGGTATCTTCTCCTAAAGCTATTGATTTCCCTAAACAACGAGTTAGGCATGGTATCTATTCTAACTCTTTTCTTCCTTGAAAGATTTAGCATGGTATCTACTAAGTTGTTCTTCAAGAAAGCATAAATCTATGGAAATCGGTAAACACACTCAGATTGAAATATGGTATCTATTCCAGTTATCTTTATGTTGATTAATCCAAGAACCTGTGTCGGGGTTCTTCTGTTACTCTATTATGCCCAGGACTCGGTCATCCAAATTGACATAAATAACAAATCCATACCACAAGAATATGCTAGCTAAACATAAACATGAGAGGAATTCAAGAAACTAGAATTAATCAAGTTAAGCATCAATATATAAATTGTAGCAAGGCAAATTGAAAAACTTAAAAAGACATGATTAGGGCTTCAATCGAGCCCTAACTAAAGTATTAGTTACAACTAATATAAACTAAAATTATATACATATAGAAAATAAATAAAGGAAGAAAATAAAAACTAGAAAGAACCTCCTTGATATAGTTTTTGATTCTTCCTCAAAGCTTCTGTGTGTCTTTCTTCAAAGGCTAGAGGCCTATTTATAGGGATTAGAGAAGCTTTAGAAGCTCTAGAATTCCTATTACAATTCTAAGTAGGTTTTCTAGTCCAAAAAGAATAATTACAAATCTTCTCCTTTTCTGAAATTTCTATCCAAGTAGGAAAAGGATTCCAAAATTCGTACAGATTTGCAGTCTTTTATTTCGGGGCGATTTTGGCATGGAAAAAGTCCGAACTAGGAAAAACATTTCTGACATATTTCTTACCTTTATTATTAGCTTTCCAACGCCACCAATTTTGTTGCAATCTGATACTTGAGCCGAAAGTTATGATTAAATTACTAAGACGTGCTCATTCTGGATTCTTTCCAAAGATAACGAATTTTTGCCAACTTCTCTTTCCTTAAATTCAAAATTGATTTGGAATTTGAATCTATCCAAAAGTGAGTTTGCTGACTTCATTATAATCTTGGAATTTGATCGGTTTTTCTTCTAAAACCTGTAAAATACAAGAAAACACAAAAACAACACAAAACATCAAATTATAACAAAACTAAGAGCATAACATATGTAAATTAAGGGGCTTGAATGTGTAACATTCAGCACTTATCAATAAACCAGACTCCAAACAATACCTAGAAGAGGGGTTGAATCGGTGTATGACAATATAATGTGGAATTAAAAATTTAATCAACCACAAACAAACAATCATCAAAATATGAAAAGAAATAAAGCAATTGACACAGATATTTGGTAACGAAGTGAATACTCTTTTCTCCGGGGTAGCCAACCCAGGAAATCAATCCTATAATGAAGAATTTGTAAATTACAAGATGTTAATACTGACAAAACATTTGCAATCGTCACACTCTTGAATTGCAACAAGTGACCCACTTGTCTGCTTCTCTCCCAAAACCTCCGGAGAGTTCTTCTTGATCTCCTTAACCAAAACTTCGGTTGGCTTCAACAGTTCAAGGTTGATGGTTAAACAATAACCAAAACTCTAAGAGAGATTTAACATTAATAGTCCTTGTCTAAAACCCACTCTTAGCACACTGAATTCTAGAGTAGAATCATTAATCAATCCGTGCCTGGGAGTCCCATTAAATAGATCTTTGAAGAAAACCCAATTCGAGTTCGAATAGTATTTTAGAAAAATTCGCTTAGATTTTCGGTCATATATTCCGAGGCAATTTTGGCATAAGAAACGTTTGAATTATGAAAAACCTATTTTTGAGATTTTTGTTTCCTTTTGGGTTATCTTTCCAATGCCACTTTTTTCACTATAATCTGATACTTGAGTCGAAAGTTATGGTTAAAATATAGAGACATGCTCAATCTGGAATTTACAAATTCGATTTTAACTCCACTTAATGAAATTCCAATTTTCTCCTTTCTCTTTTTAATTAGGCTTAACCACATCTACTAGGTCTTCCAATTTGAGTTGGATTCAGTCTTGGATAAAATTCTTCACTGACTTAATGACATGGGTATACCCAACAAGGATGATTTAACAAAGGCCCATGCTTCAGCCCAATTAAGTCTACAGGCTCAACAGAATGTAAATGCCCAAATTGAAGAAATCCTGATGCAATCTAGAGAGTTCTAAAAACCCTTGTGTCCATCCAATTATCCATCATTTCCAAGACATGCTTAGGTCTAATTTAAAGTTCAGAATCTTATCTTTCCAATGAAAAAGGTTTCAGTCCATTTGGAGTTGCATGCCGAAAGTTATAACCATTTTAAGTGTAGTAGTCAAGCTTCTCAGGAATATGCATTAAGGTGCCTGTTTGTCCCCTTGTCTGCTGCACTAACTGATGATTGTTTTCTGTCATTACTACTTGTTTAACTAAATTTGATGCTTATCCTATGCTTAGAGGGTTGTTCTAAGCTTATATAATACTTGTGTGTGCAAGTGTAGGGCAGACTAGAGTTTTGTATTAAACACCAGCCTTTGGCTTGTAAGAGGAGAGTTCTCCTTGTATCTCTGTATCTCTTTGGTGTGATCCATAGAGTGGTGAGTTTCTAAGGTTTTGTATCCCTTGTTGTAATCCTTTAGGTGGTGATATTCTATATCCATTTGGTGTTATCTCTTGGGTGGTAAAGTTCTATCTTTCATTTTGAGTATGAGTTTGTGTAGTTATTTCCATCTCCGTTTCTGCCCGGTATCAAACTGGTGTCAAAGCTATGGTTGCTCAAAGTCTTTGAAAATTAAATTGACTTCTAATTTATCTTGTGCATGTGCAACGTATAACAAAATATCAAAAGTGCAGAATTAAAAGAGACAGATATTTTGCTAACAAAGTGGAAACTCAATTAAGAGAAAAACTACTCCGGGGCAGCCAAACCTAGGAAATCCACTATCAGAAGATAAAGCTAGTACAAAGACAGTAACATTCACATACCTGATGTAGCGAAAGTATCTTGCACTCTGCCACGTAACCTAACGTGAATGCCTCCCAACCAAGTCTCTTACTTGAAGGGGTCTTCTATGAATTCCTTTACCTTAGGGATCTTCCCTTAGATAGACTTCAATCACGAGCATAATAACAGAACAACGGCAAAAGCTTGAGAGCTAGCGGATTTTCACAATTTCTCCCTAAACACCCTCTCTAAGCTATAAAGAATTCAATACCAAATTCTGTAAAGAATACATGCCTAGATACCTCTATTTATAGGCTAAGAAGACCTAAATCGAGTCTGTCTCTAATTTCTCTTGGCGGCGTCCGGACGGAAGCATTGAGCATCCGGACGGTCTTCTATGCAATTGGCTTTCCATAACACGTTCCACGCGTTTCCATATTAAGGCCGCGTCCGGACAGTGTTGCCCTAGCGTCCGGACAATTGCAACTCTGCTGCACGTAACTTCCATAATAAGGATCGCGTCAGGACAATGTTGCCCTGATATTCGGATGGTTGCAATTATTCTCCTGTCTTGCCTTATTAAGGACCTCGTCCGAACGGTGTTGCCTTGTTGTCCGAACGGATGCAGCTATCTTCCCATATACATGTCTGTGAAAGAAAACCTAATTCTTCTCGAACCCTGAAGTGTGTCCAGACGTGTTGACATGACGTCCGGACGGATGTACGTTGGAGGACTAAGAATCTTCTAGACACTGAAGTGCGATCGGACGGATGTACGTTGGAGCACTGAGAATCTTTTAGACCCTGAAGTGCATCCAGACAGATGTACGTTGGATGCATGCCTAAGCCGTCAGGACGGAAACTTGGGATCCAACTTCTCTGAGTTGGAATCTGCACAAAATATTCTTTGAACATCTTGAAACACTTTTTTGAAATGAAGAATCTGAAATATATGGCATCCCTGATAAGAACAACAACTTTACAAGATAGTGATTTTGTCAAACAGAATGCAGCCAATCACAAACTAACAGTCTTGATTTTTATGGTTGTTCGTGGTTGTAACGACCCACCCCCAATGACACAATATTGTCCTTTTTTGCTCCCCTGAACCAGACTTCCCAGGAGGTCACCCATCCTGGGATTACTCTCGCAGAAGCACGCTTAACTGTGGAGTTCTTATATGTTCATGGTCATCACGGCTTTAAAACGCGTTGTGTCATAAATGGTGCATTTATACATATAAGCACATCCTCATTCCCAGGCGATGTGGGACGTCACAATTTGTAACGACCCACCTCCAATGACATAATATTGTCTGCTTTTGGCTCCCCCAAACCAGACTTCCCAGGAGGTCACCCATCCTAGGATTACTCTTGCAGAAGCACGCTTAACTGCGAAGTTCTGATAGGTTCATGACCATCACGGCTTTAAAACGCGTTGTGTCATTGGGGGTGGGTCGTTACAGCGGTCGTCGTGCTCAAGCTAACCAACCCCCAGCAGCCTAGAAAGAGACCCGGGAGATATCGAAATGGACAACTTGAGGAGACAAATACAACACCTCCAAGAACATTTAGAATGTTATGAAGCCTCTGAACATGATGCCCCTCCTCATCGTTCGGATGTTGAAGCTTCAATAAAAAATGTTCGCGAGAAAACACACAACATGATATGATAAATCAATAAAAAATGCAGTAGTGTGTCAATGGTAAAGAAAGCAAATGATAGATAAAAACCTATAAGGATCACGTCCGGACGTGTTACCAACTCGTCCGGACGGTACACTGCCAGATTAGCAATTGGCAGGGCCGCTTGTGTCCGGACTATAAGCCAAGTCCGTCCGAATGATTCACACTGAAAAGCTGAAAATCAGAGAAAAATTTGCAGAAAAATAATTTTCCCTAAAGTTAGCTTCGGAACACACATGTATAAATAACTGATAAAGTAGTCAAATAGCAACTCAAAAATATGCAAAGATATAATTGAGAGCTAAGTATTCATTTTGATAATTTCTGCGATTACAAGGATTATACCTATTTGCACAAATATCAGTACAAATTTTCCTACAGATAGAAATTATAAATAGATTACTCAACTCTTGCAATGCGTGTGTGTGTGAAAGCTTTCTTAATAAGGTATGAAGTTTGCTGATATGATTTAAAGCAACTGAATTTTCTAAACAAGAGAGAAAATCAAAGATAGATCAGCCAAAAATCAAACCTTATTATGCTAGGGCCTAGCCACCCTCATATGATACACTCCCCCTAAGAAGCAGCACTTTTTCTTTTACTTAATCCTTTAGTGACCGTCTATTTCCACAATGATTTGGTCACTAACTATTTCTTTAGAGACAAGTTTAAAAACAGATTTATAGCATAATAAGCAGTGGATCTTTTCAAATATCCATATGTATTGAAATTTAGATGCTTTTTATCACTTGGTGCTGCAACTTGATGTGAATTTTAATTGTACTCGCAAGTGCACGAATCGTTTACAATAAATAGTTTTCCAAGTGCAAGGTCAATCCCACAGAGAATTGCATTCTTGAAAACAAAATTTATGACTAAATTAATCAAATCCTAACCTAGTTCCAAAAAAAGGTTTGATTTTGGTGAATAAAAGGAAACATAAATAAAATAAAATAAAACAAAACAAAAGGTACCAAGGTTTTGGAATTCACACCGACAAATCATAACAACATACTCCATGTTTATCAATATTAATCCGAAGTTCTCACAATTAAAATTCTAGGTATGTTTTACTATGCTTCAAAAAGTTAATCAAAATCATCTTATGTATCCATTCTTTACACAAATCACAAAAGAAATCTAATTTAAATCAAATCATCAAGTGTATCTGTAAATCACAACAAGATATCCGATTTAAATCAAAACAACAATTGTATCCGTAGAATAAATCACAAGGGATATCCAATTTTTTTATAAATAAAAACCAAGCAATCAATTATGTGAAATCATCAAATGTATCCTTGAATCACAAAAGATATCCAAGAATCAATCCTAGTACAAATCGGAATAGGATTCGTCCAGATTTACGTTTTTATATTGCGGGATACTTTTAGCATAGCAGATGTCCGAATGAGGAAAATACTAGTTCACAATGATTTTTATTATTTTGAGCTATCTTTTCAACGCTGCTAGTTTCATCCAAATCCGATAATCAAGAGGAAAGTTATGGCAAAAATACTATGACATATGCAGAATCTAAAATTTAATCCAATCCAATTTTGACTCCAATTAGAGAAATTCCGATTTAATCATTTCATTGATTTGGTTAAACATAACCACATCATCGAGGTCTTCTCAAAGTGGTTTCTTTCAAGTTTTGCATTTTTCACTTTAAAGCTGCCGTTTTCCTTTAACAACCTACAAAACACTAAAAACACAAATCTAACACAAAACATTAGATTAAGGCACAGCTAAAGAATTAACTAATGTAAATTATGGGGTTTAAATATTCAATATTTGGTACTCATCAAATTCCTCCAAACTTACATTTTGCTAGTCCCTTAGCAAAACAAAACAAAAAATAAAATGAAAGCGTTAAACATAAATCCTCTTTCGTGGGAGAGACGATTGCATTTAGCATATACAACAAGCATTTTAAACCCCTAGGACTTTCCTAGTGGACGAGTGAAGTCTGGTGAGGCTTTGCCTGGAATGATACCCACAAACATTTTAAAACACTATATTTTTTACAAACAATGACTTCCACACAAACACATGGTTCATACATCATGAGCCGGTTTAATAAAGTGAACATCACACTCACATCATTAGGACATCAAAAATCATTCAACTCATAGCTGGAAAATTGAGACAACTCAGGTTCAAATGAGTGCAAAGTGATACTAACATAAACTCATGAGGTTTCATTTTTTCTCAAAGTTTATGTACTCCAAAATTCATAGGAATTTTATCAGATGAAAACAACCAAGGCTTAAATCAAAATGTGCATTTTTTTTTTTTTGAACAAAAAGACAAATAAACAAACAAACAAATAGACAAAGTGTTTTTCCATACGCCAAAACTTGAATTACACATTGCCCTCAATTTATAGTATAGAAATACATTACCAAAAGTAAGGAAACATCAAAGTGTGAGAAAGGGTGGGGCATCCCCTAAACTTAAACACCAAAACACCTGTCAACAAAACTAACAACAATATTTTCTCATAGGAACAAGCATCAAAAGGTTAATTGCTGTCAAAAACAAAAATAAACTGAAAAAGGAAAAATGACTCATAAATTAAATGCAAAAAATAAAAAATAAAAAATTATCATACTTTCCCCGATCATTTGGATGTCCAAACAATCCCTTCCACCATTTCTTCTTTAATCTTATGTAGCAGTCTGGAAGGATGTTTCGCCATCTGAAGTAGCCAACTTGCTTACTTCGAAAGATTTTCTTAGGACAATGATTCCTAGATTTGCGCACTTGTGTGCATAATTTCTTAAGAATTTTGGCATAAGGTGGCTCTTTGAGACATTGAAGAACCTAAGCTTGGGGTTCATGAAGTGTCTCAAGAGGACAATGATGAAGGAAGGAGTTTTAGTACTCACTTCCTTGTCATTGGACAAACTTGTATCTGTTGGGGGCTTAACTCGCTTTGTGTGCTCAACTTGCTCTCTTTTTCTTCCTCATTGTTATCCACAATATCCTAACTCGTATGTATGGTGGTGGTTGGAACATACTCATGACAAGAATTGCTGGATTCATTCTCATCAATCATGTAGTGCCTTTTAGCCATCAGCTGACTTTGAAATTCTTCTTTCTCTATTTTGTTGAATTCAGCAACCAGATAATCGATTTGTCCTTCCATCTTGGCAAAAGCTTGATGTGTGAACCGCTTAAGCTCTTGTATATTCTGCATGCTTTCTTGTATGAAAGCTTTGAGTGTGTCTTCCAATGATAATTCTTGTGCCGAATAATTGTATGATGAATGATAGGAAGATTGGTGATTGAACTGCGGATATTCAAGATGGTGTTGTTCATGGTATTCGGGAGCATAATTTCTTGTGGCTTGAGCATGCCACGAGAAATTAGAATGGTTGCTCCAATCTGGGTTGTGAAAATTGGAATTTGATTCAAACCCTGGACTGGAGAAATTGATGTTCATTTGCTCATATGAAAAATTGGAAAGTTGTCCCCAGGATGGACAATTACTGGAACTATGATAAGGATATGAGCAATATGAACATGGTTTATGTGGGTAGAAGTTGTGAGAGTAGTTAGTTGGAGCAGGTGTCTTACCACTAGTTGAAGCATGTTGTGCATATAAATTGCTATGATTATCAAAAGAAAAATTCATGATTCACTCTCTCTTTAGCATGCAAATATCCTACATAAAACATCAACCATTTTTTTTTATTTAAAGAAAATAAAAATAAAGAAAATAAAGAAAGAAAAAATCCTTCTTTTTTTTTTTTTTGAAAAAAGGAATAACAAAAACCATTTGCAAATAAAAATCATAATTATAACTAGTAGAAAGATAAAATCAATTTAGAAATAAATTGTTTTCAAAAATCAAACAATTCCCTGGCAACGGCGCCAAAAACTTGATGTGAATTTTAATTGTACTCGCAAGTGTATGAATCGTTTGCAATAAAGGGTTTTGCAAATGTAAGGTCGATCCCACAAAGAATTACATTGTTGAAAACAAAATTTATGACTAAATTAATCAAATCCTAACCTAGTTCCAAAAAACTGTTTGATTTTGGTGAATAAAAGAAAGTATAAATAAAATAAAAAAAAAATAAAAAAAAAAAAGAAAGAAAATGTACTAAGGTTTTGGAATCCACACCCACCGAATCATAACAACATACTCCATGTTCATCAATATAAATCCGAAGTTCTCACAATTAAAATCCTAGGTATGTTTTACTATGTTTCAAACAATTAATCAAAATCATCCAATGTATCCATTCTTTACACAAATCACAAAGAAATCTAATTTAAATCAAATCATCAAGTGTATTCGTAAATCGCAGCAAGATATCTGATTTAAATCAAAACATCAATTGTATCCGTAGAATAAATTACAAGGGATATCCAATTATTTTATAAATAAAAACCAAGCAATCAATTATGTGAAATCATCAAATGTATCCTTAAATCACAAAAGATATCCAAGAATCATTCTACACATTGAAAAGAAGTAAAACATTGGAAAAATTAAACCAAATAAAGTCGGATAATAAAGACTTATATGGAAGTATTGTTGTTCTTCATCGATGAGGCTTCATCTTCAACCTTAGTTGAAAAATTAGCTACACATGATTATAAAAAATAAAACCTAACCTAAAAAAAAAAAAAAAAAACTAAACTAAAAGATAAAATATTTCTAGTCTCTCAATCCTCCTCTTTTTCTTGAGGCTTAGCTGTGACGTCCCACATCCCCTGGGAATGAGGATGTGCTTATATGTATAAATGCACCATTTATGACACAACGCGTTTTAAAGCTGTGATGGTCATGAACCTATCAAAATTCCGCAGTTAAGCGTGCTTCTACGAGAGAAATCCCAGGATAGGTGACCTCCTGGGAAGTCTGGTTCGGGGGAGCCAAAAGCGGTCAATATTATGTCATTGGGGGTGAGTTGTTACATTAGCAGTCTATTTATAGGGAGCAAACAAACTCTAGAAGCCCTAGAAATCCCAAAAAAAGTACTTCAATCTCCTAGTCAAATTTGGAAGCATTCCTATTACAAATCGGAATAGGATTCGTCCAAATTTATGTTCTTATATTACAGGATACTTTTGGCATAGCAGACGTCCGAATTAGGAAAATCCTATTTCATAATGATTTGTATTATTTTGAGTTAGCTTTCCAACTCCACTAATTTCACCTTAATCTAATACTTAAGCAGAAAGTTATGGCGAAAATACTATGATATGTGCATAATCTAAAATTTAATCCAATCCGATTTTGACTCTAATTAAAGAAATTCCAATTTAATTTTTTCATTAAACATAACCACATCATCTAGGTCTTCTTAAAGTATGTTTTCTTCCAAGTTTTGCATTTTTCACCTTAAAGCTGTCGTTTTCCTTTAGCAACCTACAAAACACCAAAAACACAAATTTAACACAAAACATTAGATTAAGACACAGCTAAAGAATTAACTAATATAAATTAAAGGGTTTAAATATTCAATATTTGGCACCCATCACAACCTAAAAAGAATGCTAGAATTTTTAGATTTTATGTTCAACTAGTGAGTTGGTCAATTTGACCGTCATAGAAAAAAAAAATGTACCTTAGGGAAGCTTTGGATGGTGCACAATTTTTCATCGCATAAGAAAAGCAACTATCTATCATTAAGATGCAACAGGAAAACTTAGCAATTATCAGCCATAAACTCTCAATCATATATAAGCATATTTAATCAATGCACAATGAACTGAGATATCAGGCAAAAATACATACAATATCTGAAAAACTATAAAAAAAAAAAAAAAAAAAAAAAAAAAAAAAAAAATTGCATATTGTCCCCCAAATATTTTTTTTTATTATTATTATTTTTATTTTGGAAAAAATAAGATAGAAAAACAACAAAAACATGCTTGTGGAGACAAGAAATAATATCTAGTCCTGGCATGAAAGGTAAGAGCAAACCTGACCTCAGGGAGAGAGGTTTGGAATTACCAAGACAGAAATACAGCTGCCCGACGTGCTTTTTCTGTCATCCCCAAAAAGTGTTTGCAAAAGTTTCTCAAGACAAACAAGAGAAAATATGGGGATAGAAAAAAAAAATGGTTCCTCAAACAGAATGTAAGGCCTGAATAAGATATGACATGATAAACAATGCAATGCAAACATGCCTGACATGCACTAGGATTTAGGAACCAAAATCGTAGGCATGGTGAGACTGCACCTCAACTCGGTGAGTCCACTCCCCCTTAAGGGGTGAATGGTCTCATCCTTTCTGACACATACTTGCCTTACTAGTGGTGTTTGTTGATAGGCCTTCATCTGGTTGTCCATCTATCTCAGCAAGCTCTACATCAAAATAGGCAACCTCTCACAAGATTGGTTGCTTTCGGGCTTCTGCGGCTTCTTCTTGTAGAGCCTTGATTTGGTCTTCCTGGGTTTGCCATTCTGATTGGCAAGAACAAATTGCTGTTGTTGCCGCTGATGCTGAGGAGCCTAATGCTCCTTTTGAGGTCTATTGCTGGATGTAGCTTTCCTTGGTGGCTCCTTCTTGACCTTTCAATTTCTGAGTATGGAGGAGTCGACACTTAGGTAGGAAGTGACCACTTAAGCCACAGTGGTGGCATATAGGAGGCTCTCTCCTGGTAAAAGGTATCTGAGTAGGCTCTACAACAGCCAAAACATCTCTACCAATGACGACCTTTCCCTTATCCATGCAGGCGGGTGGAGGCTCGGGAACTGTGGGCTTGACACACATAGTCTTGGAAGTAGAAGGGATATCAGAAGTAGAGGCTACATAGCCAAGTCCTGTCTTGTCAGTTGGGCATTTCTAAATTGATAGCATATGAGTGAGCTTTTCATCAGTAACTCTCTCCAAATGCAGCTATGTCTCCAACAGATTTTCTTCTAGATTAGTGATCTTCATCAACATCGCGCTTCTTTCTGTCTTTAGACTGTTTAGCTGTTGCACGTGCTGTTGGTGTGTCTCCCTCAACTTCAAGAACTTCATGTAGAGGATTTTGTAGGCCTTTTTTTAAGTTCTTCCCTATCTTCATCACTGCTCTCTGAGTAGTAGGACTGTGACCTCTCAAATTCTTCATGAGGTGCTACGTAGGCCAGAAACTTTTGATCCTTATCTGAGGTCTCTTCTTCTTCAGATTCGCTGAGAGTAACGATGTAAGCCTTCCCCTTGGCCTGCTTGAGATTCCCGCAATTAGCCCTCACGTGCCCAAAGCCTGAGCACTCAAAACATCTAGGACCTCTAGGATCCTTCTTCTGATTCGGCTTCTCTAGGAGTTTGCCTAGTCTTTCGGTGAATTTTTTCTTGAATTTATCATTCTTCGTCAATCTACCGATATTTTTGGCAAGCATGGCAATTGCATCTTCTTCTTCATTGTCTGAGTCTTCATCAAAGGAGACTCTGCTTTTATTTTTAGCCACCTTGAGGGCAATCGCCTTTGCTTTTCTAACTGGGGGCAGGGAATACTCATAAGTTTGAAGAGATCCCAACAACTCTTCAATCTTCATTAAATCCAGGTCCTTGCTTTCTTCAATAGTTGTTACTTTAATCTTGAAACGCTCCGGCAAAGACCTTAGAATCTTTTTGATGAGTTTTACATCAGAGACTCTCTTCCCGAGATTTACCATCAAATTTCTCAGGTTGTTGATCCTGGTGTAAAACTCACCGAATGTCTCATCATCTAACATCTTAATTTCTTTAAATTTTGAAATCAACATTTGGAGCTTGGTAGATTTAACAAGTTTAGTGCCCTCATATGTTGTTTCCAGTATTTGCCACGCTTCTTGAGCAGATTCACAATTTAAAATTCTTGTGAATTCCGACAATGAAAGGGCTTGACATAGAGCATGAAAGGCTTTATCATTGGAAAGTCATGCGCTGTTTTGAACAACAGATAGCTCGGCAGTTGTAGCCTCTGGTTTAGTCCAACTAGTTTCTACAATTTGCCAAACATCAATAGATTTTAAAAAGAAGCACATACGAGATTTCCAATAGCCATAGTTCGTGCCATCAAAGGCAGAAATAGAATTAAGAGATTGAGAAATCATAAAAATAATTAGAAGTCAAAAGGATTACACTCAAGAATTTAATCTAAACTGAGTGTACCAAGCTCTAATACCAATTGAAAATTAAATTGACTTCTAATTTACTGTGTGCATGTACAACGTGTAAAAAAATATCAAAAGTGCGGACTTAAAAGAGACAAATATTTTGTTAACGAAGTGAAAACTCAATTAAGAGAAAAACCACTCCAGGGCAGCCAAACCCAGGAAATCCACTATCAGAAGACAAAGCTAGTACAAAGACAGTAACACTCATATACCCGATGCAGCAATTGTATGTTGCACTCTGACATATAGCCCAACGTGAATGCCTCCCAACCAAGTCTCCTACTTGAATGGGTCTTCTATGGATTCCTTTACCTTAGGGCTCCTCCCTAAGATAGACTTCAATCACGAGCACAGCAATAACACAACGGCAAAAACTTGAGAGCTAGCGGATCTTCACAATTTCTCCCTAAACACCTTTTCTAAACTATAAAGAATTCAATACCGAATTCTGTAAAGAATACATGACTAGAGGCCTCTATTGATTGGCTAAGAAGACCTAAACAAGTCTGTCTCTGATTTCTCTAGGCAGCGTCTGGACGGAAGCATTAAGCGTCCAAATAGTCTTCTGTGCAACCGACTTTCCATAACGTTCTCCACTCATTTCCATATTATGACCGTGTCCGGACGGTTGCAACTCTGCTGCACATAACTTCCATAATAAGGATTGTGTCCAGACGATGTTGCCCTGACGTCCCAACGGTTGCAATTCTTCTCCACGTCTAGCCTTATTAAGGACCTTGTCCGGACAATGTTGCCCTGTCGTCCGGACAAACGCAACTATCTTCCCATATACATGTCTGTGAAGGAAAACCTAATTCTTCTCGAACCCTGAAGTGCATTCGGACGTGTTGCCATGACGTCCAGACGGATGTACATTGGAGCACTGAGAATCTTCTAGACACTAATGGGCGTCCGAACGAAAACTTGGGATCCAACTTCTCTGAGTTGGAATCTGCACAGAATCTTCTTTGAACATCTTGAAACACTTTTCTAAAATAAAGACTCTAAAATATACGGCATCCCTAATATGAACAGTAACTTTACAAGATAGTGATTTTGTCAAACAGAATGCAGCCAATCACAAACTAATAGTCTTGATTTCTATGGCTGTTTGTGGTTGTCGTAGTCTGGCTAACCAACCCCTAGTAGCCTTAGAAAGAGACCCGCGAGATATTGAAATGGACCACTTAAGTAGACAAATACAGCAGCTCCAAGAATATTTAGAACGTTATAAAAGCCTCTGAACATGATGCCCCTCCTCATGGTTCGGATGTTGAAGCTTCTTGCGACGATGGAGAGAATGTTAATCCTTTTCACCAGGCTTGTAGTCACGCCTCGAGTGATAGTACTCCACCTCATCCTTGAAACCTAAGAATTCATGGTGTCTAAAGCCATTATGATGTCAAGGTGAACATTCCAGAATTTGAAGGAAGAATGCAGCCGAATGAATTCACTGATTGGCTTAACACCATGAGTGAATCTTTGATTACAAAGATATTCCAAAACATCACAAGTTGAAGCTTGTTTCCATCAAGTTGAGGAAGCATGCTTCTATTTTGTGGGAGCACCTTAAGAAACAGCGGGAACATGAAAGGAAAAACCACATTGTGACGTGGGCAAAGATGAAGAAGGCTCTCAAGAAGAAGTATTTGCCAGATCATTATCGGCAAGATGCTTTTCTTAAGTTCCACAACTTTCAACAGAAGGTGCTTTCTCTAGAGGAGTACACGGCAGAATTTGATCATTCTCTGATGCGTTGTGATATTGTAGAACCAGAAGAGCAAATGGTAGCCCGTTACCTTGAGGGTTACGTTTCAAAATCAAAAATGTTGTACAATTACAACCTTATTGGACTTACAATGATGTTTGTAAGCTAGCACTTAAGGTGGAAAAAAAATTGAAAGAAAAGCGCAGGAATACCTATCGACCTTTCAATCAAGGAGGAATCACCAACTGGGGGAGTAGTTCTACTACCAAGGTCACTCCATATCCCAAGGTTGCAGCTGCCAAACCCACCAAGGGTGAAGCCAAACCACCAATCAAGAGTGAAGCTCCAGGAGGTTTAAACCGCTCCAATATTTCTAACTCAAGTAGAAAATGCTTTAAATGTCATGGTTTTGGACAAATTGCTTTTGATTGTCCAACTTGCAAGATTATTTCACTTGTTGAGGAAGACTTGGAAGATGATGTTGAGGATGAACCAATTGATGAAGAGTCCGAGGAAGACTTGACATATGCGGATCAAGGGGAGTCTCTTGTAATTCATAGGATCTTGAAATCCACCTACGGAAAAGAAGATTGGTTTCGGGACAACATTTTCCACACCAAGTGCACCTCTAATGGCAAGGTGTGTAATGTCATCATTGATGGGGGGAAGTTGTGAGAATGTGGTGTCTACAACCATGGTGGAGAAACTCAACCTAAAAACAGAACCTCATGCCCATCCTTACAAGCTTCAATGGCTTAAAAAGGGCAATGATATCTAGGTAACTAAGAAATGCTTAGTTCAATTCTCTGTTGGAAAAAATTACAAGGATGAAGTTTTGTGTGATGTTGTTCCTATGGATGCATGTCTTATATTGCTCTATAAACCATGGCAGTTTGATAGAAGAACTTTTCATGATGGTTTCAAAAACACTTATTCTTTTGAAAAAGATGGAACCAAAATTACCTTAACTCCCTTAAGAATGTTGACTCCACCTAAACCTTCTAAAGGGTAGGGTAGTAATCTACTTTCTATATGTGAAGTTGAGAGAGCTTTATCAGAATATGGGGAAGGATATGCTCTAGTGGTAGTGAAAAAGAAAGACTCAATTGAAATTCCTCTTATTTTACAACCACTTCTTGAGAAATTTCCTGATGTTATTCCGAAAGAGCTTCCACTGGGTCTACCACCCATGAGAGACATACAACACCACATTGACCTTGTTCTTGGTTCCTAGTTCCGTTCTACCTAACAAGGCGGCCTATCAAATGAATCCAAGAGACCATGAAGAGTTGCAAAGACAAGTTGATGAGTTGATTACCAAAGGCCTTGTGGGAGAAAGCATGAGTCCTTGCGCTATTCCGACATGTCTAGTACCAAAGAAGGATGGTTCTTGGCGTATGTGTATCGACAGTAGGGCTATGAACAAGATCACTATAAGGTATCGCTTTCCCATTCCGCAGCTAAATGATCTTCTTGATCAACTTCATAGGGCCACAATATTCTCCAACCTGGATCTTCATAGCGGATATCATCAAATTCGCATGAGAGATAGTGATGAATGGAAGACAGCTTTCAAAACTATAAATGGCCTTTATGAATGGATGGTCATGCCATTTGGACTCTCTAATGCTCTTAGTACATTTATGCGTTTTATGAATCATGTTTTTAAACCTTTAATGGGAAAATTTGTTGTCATTCACTTTTATGATATCTTAGTTTACAGCAAATCTCCAGAACAGCATATGGAACACCTTCAACAAGTCTTTCAAACTTTACAAGAACAAAAGTTGTATGTCAACGTGTAGAAGTGTCGCTTCTTCACAAATAGCCTAGTGTTCTTAGGCTATGTTGTTTCTAAGGAAGGAATCATGATGGATCCCGGCAAAATTGAAGCAATCACCAGCTGGCCTATTCCCAAGTCCCTTCATGACATCAGAAACTTTCATGGACTTGCTTCATTCTACCGGCGCTTCATCAAAGGCTTCAGCACCATTATTGCTCCCATCACAGAATGCCTGAAAGGAGGAATGTTTAAGTGGACAGAAGAAGCCCAAAAGTGCTTTGAACTTCTCAAGTAGAAAGTAACGGAGGCACCAATCCTTATGCTTCTAGATTTCTCCAATGTGTTTGAAGTTGATTGTGATGCTTCTAATCTGGGAATTGGTGGTGTTCTCAGCAAAGAAGGCAAGCCAATTGCCTTTTTTAGTGAAAAGCTCAATGACTCCCCGAAGAAGTATTCCACCTATGACAAATAATTATGTTCTCTTGTTCATGTCTTGGAGCATAGGAGTCATTATCTACTCTCCAAAGAATTTATACTTCATTCTGACCATGAAGCTTTGAAGTACTTGAACAGCCAACAGATGCTCAACACACGACATGCAAAATGGAGAGAGTTTTTGCAAGCTTTTTCATTCTCAATCAAGTACAAGGCAGGTAAACTCAATCAAGTAGCAGATGCATTAAGTCGAAGACACTCTTTACTTAATACCATGCAAGTGCAGGTAGTGGGTTTTAAAGTTGTCAAACAACTTTACAAAGATGATCCTAATTTTGGCTATACTTGGAAGGAATGTTCTAATGGTCCTAACAACTATTTCTTACTGTAAGATGGTATTCTTTTCAAAAACAACCATTTATGCATTCCCCAATGTTCATTAAGAGAAACCATTATCAAATAAGCCCATGGAGGAGGTCTTCCTGGTCATTTTGGCACAAACAAAACTTTAGCTCTTGTGCAGGAGAATTTCATTTGGTCCAATATGATACGAGATGTTGTGCAACACGTGAAACAATGTCGAATTTGCCACCTCACAAAGAGTCGCAAATAGAACACCAAACTATATATCCCATTACCTGTTCCAAATGCCCTATGGGAGGATATCAGTCTTGACTTTGTTGTGGGTTTACCTAGAACCCAAAGGAACAATGATTCTCAAAGATGGCCCATTTTGTCCCTTGCAACAAAACTCTTGATGCATCTCATGCTGCTGAATTGTATTTCAGGGAGATAGTCAAGCTTCATGGCATTCCCAAAACGATCACTTCCAATCGTGATTCCAAGTTTGTTTGTCATTTTTGGTGTACACTTTGGCGAAAGCTTGGAACTATCCTCCAATTCAGCTCTGCACACCATCCGCAAACAGATGGTCAAACTGAAGTTGTTAACCGAAGTTTGAAAAACCTCTTGAGGAGTTTTGTGGGAAAGAACATCCATCAATGGGATCTCCTCCTTGCTCAAGCTGAATTTGCCTATAATAGGTCTACTAGCCAAACCACTGGTTGTAGTCCTTTTGAAGTTGTTTATGGATTGAACCCCATTAGCCCTCTTGATTTGGCTCCAATTCCTACTACCATTCAATTTAGTGGCGATGTTGATGACAAGCGAAGGGAATCAAGAAGTTGCATGAGAAGATTTGAGGTCATATGAAAAAGCAAAATGAAAAGTATTGTACACAGGCCAATAAGCATAGAAGGCTAATGGTTTTCAAAGAAGGAGATTTGGTATGGATTCATCTTTGAAAAGAACGTTTTTCAGCGAAACGACGATCTAAGCTCCTACCACGAGCAAATGGTCCTTTCAAATTGCTCCAACGCATTGGGTAAAATGCTTACAAGATTAACTATGGTGTATCTACTACTTTTAATGTATGTGACTTAGCACCATATGAAGAAACTGAAAAGACCACGGACTTGAGAGCAAGTCCTCATCAACCGAGGAAGCCTGACATGGGTATACCCAACAAGGATGATTTAACAAAGACCCATGCTTTAGCCCAATTAAGTCTACAGGCTCAACAAATTGTAAAGGCCCAAATTGAAGAAATCCTAATGCAGTCTAGAGAGTTCTAAAAAACCCTTGTGTCCTTTCAATTATCCATCATTTTCAAGACATGCTTAGGTCTAATTTGAAGTTTAGAATCTTGTTTTTCCAATGAAAAAGGTTTCAGTCCATTTGGAGTTGCACGCCGAAAGTTATAATCGTTTTAAGTGGAGTAGTCAGGCTTCTCAGGAATATGCATTAAGGTGGTTGTTTGTCCTCTTATCTGCTGCACTAATTGATGATTTTTTTCTGTCATTACTACTTGTTTAACTACATTAGATGCTTATCCTATGCTTAGAGGGTTGTTCTAAGCTTATATAATACTCGTGTTGGTATTTTATGTTGGCTACATTCTGGATAACCAAAACACTTTATGTAATGGTTGCAAATTAACAGGATGATCGATTTTTTATTCAGAGTCTTCATGAATTCAGACTAATCACAAGCTTCTAAAAGATGTCCATGAAGATTCCTTACAAATTCTGCGCCAAATCAACAGGTTCCTGTGCAACAGTTCGGACGAGCCTTTGAAGGCGTTCGAATGCCCCGCAGTGTCTAGCAGATTGAGTTGAAGACGTCCAGACGACAGAGCAACACCGTCCGAACGCTAGGTCAATCATTATTCTACACTGTTTTGGATTTCAGAAGTCGACACTGTTAAGGAAGTCTTTGCAAGTCATCCGGACGACGTGGCAACACGTTCGGACGCGGTCCAACATTTCTGAATATTCCAGTGTTCCGTTCGAATACGGAGAGGATTTATAGCGAAGACCATCCAGACGCTCGGCCAAGACGTCCGGACGTGGACCTGAAAAGGATAGAATTGCACTGTTTCTGAAAGGTGATCGCAGAAGACCGTCCGGACGTAGTTATCTTCCGTCCGAACGCTCGACAGCCAGAGTCTGAATCTCAGTAGATTTAGGTTTTCTGTAAGCCTATAAATAGAGGGCCTTAGGCTTGTCAATTGTATGAATTTTGTATCGAATTCCATAGTGCTTAGAGAGGGTGTTTAGGGAGAATCAAAGATCCGCTAACTCTCAAGCCGTTGCCGGTGTGTGCTCAACAGTTCGTGCGAAGTCTATCTTAGGGATCGGCCCTAAGGTAAAGGAATCCATTAAAGACCCCTTCAAGTAGGAGACTTGGTTAGGAAGCGTTCACGATTGGCTTCGTGTCAGAGTTAAAGGTATGACTATTGCATAAAAGTATGTGAGTACGAGTATCTTGTAATTAGCTTTGTTTTCAATATAGTGGATATCCTAGGTTTGGCTGCCCTAGAGTGGTTTTTCTCTTCACAGAGTTTCCACTTCGTAACAAATATCTTATCTTCTTTATATTCCGCATTTAAGATGTTTTGCTGCACACAAACACACACACTTGGTTGTTAGAAGTCAATATTTATTTTCAACTTGTGTGTGCAAGTGTAGGGCATACTAGAGTTTTGTATTAAACACTAGCCTTTGGCTTGTAAAAGGAGAGTTCTCCTTGTATCTCTGTATCTCTTTGGTGTGATCCATAGAATGGTGAGTTTCTAAAGTTCTGTATCCCTTGTTGTAATCCTTTGGGTGGTGATATTCAATATTCCTTTGGTGTTATATCTTGGGTGGTAAACTTCTATCTTTCATTTTGAATGTGAGTTTGTGTAGTTGTTTCTATCTCCATCTCTGTCCTGTATCATTTAACAAATAGACTAAAACTTACCACCAATTAAATTTTGACACCAAATTTGCCAACACTAAAAACCTAACAAAAATCATTCTCACATGTGTTCAAATAGATTCTATAATATTTAAATAAAACTTTCATAAAATATTTGAAGCATATCATATAATGGAGATTTCGAAAGAGAGAAAATGGATTGGTTACTTACAATGATGTGATTTTAAGAAATATGAGAACTTGATGAAGACCTCCCCTTGTAAATTAGTGTGGTAAATTATGGAGGAATGAGTTGGTGATAGGTGTGTTTGGATCCTATAAGTTATAGTGTTTGAGGGGATTTGGAGGAAGCTTGAGAGGGGTTGGGAGAAGAAATTAGAAATGGAAGAATGGGGACGAATAAGGGTGTGGCCATGAATATGGGGGAAATGAGAGAGTAATAAACAAAGTTGCTTTCTTGGGAAGCAAAGAAAGCAACCATGCCCCTCCCAAAAAGGAACAATCTCATCTATTAACTAGTCCATAACATTAAAAGTTTGTTTTTTTCCCTTACCAAGGTGGTCATTAGAATGCATGGATTTATGTTTTCAAAGCTAATTAATAAGAGTTCTACTTACTACTTATGATTAAGAATGGGTAAAGTATCTAATTAATAAAATTTAGGCTAATTTAAAAATCATAAGGTTTTAATGTTCATTATCTTATATGATGTAACAACCCCCTTTTTATAAAAAAAGTAAGTGAAAATTTCGATTTTCACGTGTTATTACGACTTCATCAGAATTAAATAATTGGTAGTGGAATATATTTTTTCTTTAAAAACTTACGAAACATAACACGACAGAGCTTATTGAATTACCTCGTTATATTAAAACATGAACCATGAGTTCTAATACAATAAATAACATATGTGCCATATGCGGCACTTAATAAATAACCATTGTTTTATCCTACATATCAAGTATTACATATTAAAAGTCTTAGCCTTAAACATAAATGCTATTAGCTGTATCGTTCCTTCCATCCTGCAAAAACTCGTATATGGTTGTAGTTAATACCACAATCCCATACAGTCGGAACAGTGAGTCAACTGTCTCCAATAACATAATGAAATACTAAATCATTTAAAAGTACACCACACAATATTATGATGATAGTTATATGTATGCATGATATCATAGACTCATTTTTGTCTTAGGATTTAAACCTGCAGCCTTATTAACACTTCTATATACTCAATCTCTCATTACTAGCGTAGATGGATAGATAGATGCCGTGAGACTTTAACGCATGATACGGTCTTACCATAGATGGATGAATAGATGTCGTGAGACTCCAACACATGATACGATCTTACCATAGATGCCGTGGGTCTTTTACCATCTCCGATCTTATCATAGATAGAAACCTTGGACTTTAACTAACCTTTTCCCTCATTAGTGCCGTGGGTCTCTTTACCAAACTGGACTTATCATGGGACTTAACCTACAATCTTTTGTCTCGGAACATTAACACTAAGTCGTTTTCTTACTTATTGCCTCAGGACTTAAACCCTAGTCTTATTAACAGTTCATATCTTCTCACAGTTAATATGCAATGACGGTTTATCAACATGTTCACCATTCATGACAATAAAATAGGCATGGTTCCAAACAAAATGCCAAACAACTTGTATACAATTAAATAAAACAGACATCACAACGTCATCAAAGACAACCACATATCATCAGTGAGTAAGAAATACTCACAGTTATTTCTTTGCTTCAGAAAAGTGTTCACACAAATATTAGCTACAATATAATTTAACACCAATAATAGTGAATTAGTACAATCCACTTACTAAAATCATCTTAACTTTATTTTCATTTTTAACCTTTAAACCTTAACATAATCTCAAACATTACATATAAAATTGATTAATTATAATGCCACATATTTCATGTAGGCATTATAACATCATTTATTATTAAATGACCAAAATATCATTGTTATTTAAAAACGGTTATTTACATAACAACCATATATATAAATCACATAAGTATAATATCCTATTTTTATAAAAATAGATATAACAGTTAATATAACTAATTTGTCGCAGTTATAAAATAATTCCAATTTTATATTCTATAAAGTTGAGTAGAAGAACAGTATTAATATTAATAATGCCTAATATTACTTTTAAAACAATTGGGCGGCGCAACGACTCTATTTTAAAATAGTGACTTTTTACTCGGGCATTACAACAACGTGTTTTATAAATCATTTGCGCCACATGAAAAGCCCTGTTTAAAAACACAACATTAAAACATTAGATAACTTATAATAAAACTCATAATTACAAATATTAAAACAATACTTTATTTAAAAACCAAGTATCCCTTCCTTATCCTTTTATTCATTATTTCTTTTCTTTTATCAATTAATTAAATACACATATATATTACATAAAATCCGGTATATAAATATATATGTAACACTCACACACTTGATTCTTTTCCGTTTGGGACACACGTAGAGAGAGAGAGAGAGAGAGGTCATTTTTCTTTTGGCTTTTATTTCTTTTTTCTTTCCTTATCTGGTCCTCTTCTTTCTCTTTTCTCCTTCTTTTATTCACCGACACACACAGCAGGTACCCGAGAGAGAGAAGAGAAGAGAAACTAGAATCCAAAAGAGAGGATTCTTACCTGCAGTTGTTGTCTCGAGATGGAGAAGAAGAAAAGATCTGTTGCTAGTCTAGGACAGAATTATAGAGAGGATTCTTCCTCTGTTTTCTGTTCTGACCGAAGGTGGGAGAAAGAGAGGTTTGAGGCTACTTTCTTCTTCTTCTATTAGTTTAACCCCGAGAGAGAGAGAGAGAGAGAGAGAGAGAGAGAGAGAGATGGAAATTCTGGTGTGTAATCTCTCTAAGAACAGTATTTAGTTGCTGTCCAGAATGATGAGCAGAGGGAGAAGGAGTTTCTGCAAAATTTCTGCAGAGAGAAGAAGAGAAGAATGCTTGAAAGTGAAGAGGGGAGCTTTCCTTTTCTAGAACCCATGAACGGATTGGATCCAATTGGGCTCAGATACATCTAATGGTTGGGAGAAGGTTCAGCTCACCTAGGTGTGTCATGCTGTCCAATGAGTCATGAAGAAATCATTAGCTTTGGTAAAAATCAGAGAAGGATAAGAGGAAGAAGGGTTGAGATATTTGTGCAAAATATCAACAAAGAAGAAGCCATGCATGATTAAGGCTTGACATGGGTTGTAACTTTTCATCAAGATCTATATAGGTTGATGGGCTGGTTCCACGGGCTGGGCTAATGGGATGAGTTTGTGGACAGTATAGCAATAGGAATGGGCTGGGTTCATGTAGGACAAAATGGGCCCACAAATTATTAATGCTAATTTTCCTCCAAATCAGGGGTAATATTTTTTTGTGGGTGTTTTCATACTCTTAACAAAGTCCAAAAATTATGAAATTTGGAAGATAGCTAGAATACTTCGAGATGAGCGTTCTGGCTTTTGAATCAACTAAAATGGAGTTCGTTTGACCCTATTTTCATTATTCCAAAGTTTAAGGTCCGTTTTAACTTTTTATTAAATTAGAACTATAAACGCTTTTTAATCAATGAATATTTATTTTCATAAATATTCATATATATTCTTTTACCTTATTATTAGGTCTTAAAATATATTTTAAGACATTATATGTTATGTGTTAAAATCTGGGGTGCTACATATGACATATGCTATGAATGAAACATTAAATTATGTACATCATTAAGGATAAGACTATGCCATGAATTACACCTTTATATTAATAAATTAATTATCCTTATAATCTTTTTAGGGGCTTTGATCCATATTTTACTAAGTTCACTAGGTCCAAATACATTGGTTCAGATATCTAAGCCCAAGACATTATGTTAGAACTCACACTTACTTAAATCAAATATGAGGGTGTTACATTATATCTGCTACAAAAGGAAGGAGCTTCTAAGGAGTACCTAAACCAAATTAGTATTTCCTAAATCAAGAACCTAATCAATAATTCTTGTTGTATATTTGGCAACCTGACGGTCCTCTTCAACCTAGATAGAGACAAAATTATCTATGACTCTGCTTGTTTGAACCATGCCAAGATTGTTAGTGTCTATAAGAACTGATAATATTTGTGTGAAAATGGATTGATATTTATAATCTAACTTTCGTGAGTTTGTTACAAGGATAACTACAGTATTCAAAATATACATATGATGAAGATGTAATCTATCTCTTATCGCTTAAGACTTGAATTCATACTTGGTTTATCTAGATGAACATTCAAACTTGTGGATAACTGATTGGGATATTGTGACAATACATGATTCTCTTTTAAAGGTTTATTGCTAGTGAAACACACATCAATTTATTCCACTTTCCGCTTTAGTATACTCTGATTAGTAGTTTTTAGAGTAGTGAATTCAACTAATTACCGGTTAATTGGTTAATGACACTGCGAGTTGATGAGTGCTAAATATTGTATATTTGGACCCCTTAATTTGTATTTCTTAAACCTTTAACTTTGTTATTTTTCTGATTTCTTGGTAAGTTTTTTGGTGTTTCAGTGTTTTATAGGACTTTGAGATAACATGCAGTATTTTCTATGGGACTTGCAAAGAAACAGGAGAAGAAGTCGTTAAAGCCATTCAAAGCACGGGTGTTAGGGCTGACATGGCAGCATCTTTGGAGAATCAAGCACCTAGAAGGCGCACAAGGGCTCAAGCTCGATGTCGATCGATCGACCAAGATAGTCGATCGAGCGCATTGTCGATCAATCGACCAAGATAGTTGATCGAGCGCATCGTCAATCGATCAACCAAGATAGTTGATTGAGCGCATCGTTGATCGATCGACCAAAATAGTTGATCGAGCGACAATCAGGGCTAACGTGGCATGCGCGAATTTCAATGCTCTGACGACTGCTGACAATCCTATTAGGGTTTTCTAGGGATAGAGGCGCTATTTTGAAAATATGACCCTAAACCCTAGCGTTCTTTTCTCCTATTAGGGTTTAGAAAGGTAGAGATACCATTTTGTAAAAGTTGGGTTTAACCTAATCTTTTGCTATAAATACTCCATGCTAGGCACCTCTTAGAGCATCAATTTTTCTTTTTTCAAAGCATTTGTTTTAGCTCTTGCCTTGTTCTTTTCTGTTGTAAGTTGATATTTCGTTCATGTTTCTTTTAATTTAAAGTTATTTAATTTTTCGTTCTTCTTTCTTCTCTTTTTCATTTTAATTTATCGCTTTAATTTATTTACCGTTATTTAGTTTCCGTTCTTCCTTCTTTTCTTCGTTATTTTAATTTATCGCTTTCTTTTTATTTAAAGTTATTTAATTTCTGTTCTTCTTTATTTTCTTCGTCCTTTTTATTTATTTTATTTTTTTTTATCACTTCATGTTTTCATTTCAAGATTGTTTGATGTTTTTAGTCATGAGGCTAAAATCATCAACTAAGGTTGATGATGAAATCTCATCAATGATAATACCGACACTCTTGTCATGAGATTCATAGATTCGATGTTTCTATGTTATATTCAAGTTCCATTTCAATTTATTGAATTATTTCTTTAGATTGATAATTTTTATTGGATGTTTGTTGTAATTTAACCGATGGATACATCGATTGATTTCTTTGAGATTGGGATATCTATTGTGATTTTCGGATACAATGAATGATTTCTATTCTAAGGGATAATCGTTGTGATTTGTTTGAGTCGTATTCATCAAATGTTTTCACGCTTTGTTATTTAAGAACTTGAATATCGAGTTCCTTGAATCGAATTTATGAATAAAATGCAAGAGTAGGGTGTTTGATTTGATTTTGTGAATTCCGATACCTTAATGTTTTTCTTCTTTGAGTTATTTACTCATTTTTTTATTTTATTTCTTTGTCCTTAAAAGAAATCCAAAATCGCAACTATAGGTTAAAACAAAAATAATTTAAATAGAAATTGATTTTCTTTTCTTTCCACACACTTTCCTGTGGATACGATCCCGCACTTGCATGTACTATGCTACATACAACTCGTGCACTTGCGAGTAAAATTTGCACATCACAAGTAATACTCTAAGTTAAGTAAATATAATTATTTAATTTTGGGGGCATTACAGTGTGGTATTAGAGCATTCGACTCCATCGACCACAGAAGATAATATGAGAATAGGAGTTGATATGGTAGGATTTAAAAATATATAAGGACTAGAGCATAGGATAGAATTAAGACTTTTGGGTGTCATGACTTGAATGTTAAGGTGCGGGCTAAGTAACGACCTATGTTTGATTACTATAAGAATTGATTGATAAGGGTCTAGAAACGAGCTTACCAGTCACCATATTGCAACGTTTGATTCTGTTGCATGAGCACATGCGCAACTGGCGCAGACGGAAGTTATTGCTACGTGATTGGCCAATGGAGTATGGACCTTATGTGCCAGGCTATAAGCCCCCATTTTTGCAATGCGTAGGCTCGATCTTATGAGGAGTGATCATAGCTGGCCAACACAAGACAAATCATCAAGTGAAGGATATTCAAATGATAAGATAAGCATGAGAAAAACCTCGACAATAACCCCACTCCAGCAAAATGGAAATGTCGCAATGTATCTGCATTTGTTGAGGGATTTCCCACCAATTCCTAGAATGCACAATCCTTGCGTTAGTGTGGAAAGAAGGCACGAGATAGCAGCCCACATTTCTCGTATGGCATAAGAGTATGCAGAGATGGAACAGAATGAGATACGACCGCTGAAGGCCGGAGCACTCTAAGAGGGGACATGTAGCTAGAAAGCAACTTTTCCTTTGAGCATTAAGGAAGATTATGCAACAATGATCAAGGAGGAAGAGGATCCATTCGAGGACACTGCTAAAGGCAATGCCAACTGTGATGAGTAATTTTAGATTTGACGTTAGATAATTAGCAGATAGAAATGGTTAGGTCACACACGTGCACCAAATAGATAGGTGTAGGTTGTACTTTTAGGTAGGAACACGATTTTGTTTTGAAGTGATTTCCAAAGTAAGAAAGAATTTAATTGCTTCTTGACTTCAATTATTTCTTAAAAAGAAGTTTCTAAAAAAAATTTGTTGGTCGAAAATTCGAGGAATTGCTGAATTTTCGAGCGAGACGCCGAATGCTCAATGAAACCCAAATTTGAATTAAATCAGAATTTAAAACGCCAAAATCCTACCCGTTTTTCATTTTTTCTCATAAAGAACTCTCACCACTCTTGATTTCAGCTGAATCTCTCCTAAACCTTTCAAGTTTTTCAAATATCCAAGCTTATTTACATGGATTTGATGGCGTAAGCATGTATTTCTACCAATTTTTTCTTCAATTTCAAAACCTTAATTTTTGGATTGAGGGATTTTTTATTTCAATGGAAGTGCTTGGATTACACATGCAGCACATAGATGTTATATGATTGATGTTGGATTGTTCTTGAGTTGGGAAGGCTAAATTCCAACACTTGTAGCCCTTGATTTTGACCCATTCGGATTTGGGGGGTTTTGTCCAAATCTGAAAATTCCCTTGGATTTCTAGATGATTGATGCATCTAATGAAGCCCCATTTGTTGTGGGTAATATGTTTTGGCCATGACTCACTACCCCATGACCCCGCCATGCCCAAAATTTTCCAAAATACTAAGTATTCTGTGAAATGCCCAAACGAAAACCCACTTGGCAGGCACCACCCATTTTTGACACCATTTGGGCCTCGCCCACTGTGGAACCCAAGGAAAAGCCCGTAGGGACCATTCCGTCATTTTCCGACCACCCAACGAAATTTTCTCGTTAGGGCCAATTACGCCTTGTGTGATTTTTCCTCATATAAGTATCGGAACCCATGCCTTGAACCTCACACCACCATTTGTGACTAACCCAATATTCGACATGGGTTACCATGTTGAAACCTAACCCGTTTGTTGTTTTGAAATTTGTTTAAGTCACTAGACATAGTTAGGGTTCATGTAAATAGAAATTGATTAGTGTATCTGGTTGTAGCATGACGATGGTACGTACCGCGGGAGACAAGAGACGACAGAGAGTGGATGCCAAGGCCTCTTCTTCTCGTACCCAGCGCAGGATCGAAGTCGATGCAGAGGATACGGATGACATCAGCTGAGGGGTCTACACTTACCCAAACGACAAAGGCCACCAAGCCAGCACCAGAGGCTCCACCAACTCGAAGGTTTAATACCGCGAGGTTTATGGATGCCCATGCAGCCTTCTGATTGTCTGGCTACTACTAAGCCCGAGGCCTTCTCGTGGATAGAGGGGCAGATCTACCCGACATCAGGAGACACTCCCAGAGAGCCCCAGAGCTTTTTGAGTTTTAGGAATGGGGATAGATGATCTCAGAATCCCTCCCCGCATCGACAGACTGGTTCGCGAATTCTACGGGAAAATTTACACGCACTGCGAGGGCTACTTTATGACTTGGCTCCGCGGCCACCCTATCCGAAAGGATGCCGAGCTGATAAGCACCATCATCCACACCCCTTGGGTGCCTGAACCGAAGTACCCATTGGCTGGAGAGTACAGGCCTCCCCGCTCTGTGCTAGTCCAGTGTTTCAAGGAGGGACGGCCCCATTCCATGGCTACGGAGCGTACTAGAGGGTTCAACCTCAACTAGGGACGGAGCCAGACATTTCGCTGGGAGGGGGCCAAACAAGGGCTCAACCCAAGGGAGAGGCCAAACAAGGGCTCAAGCCCAAGTCCATCCATTTTAAACACCTCACCACATCCACATCCACATCCATATCCCTTTTAATACGGAAAAATGAGTTTGAGCGCACTTCTATCTATAAAAAAACAAAAAGGAGCGTGCTTCAAGCCTATCACCAATATGAAGTACTCTACCATTTCTCGAAATTTCTTCTTCACCAGCATCATCTCCAATTTTGAACGCAACGTCAAAGTCCCTTGGCCTCATCAACATCAGCTACTACTTTGGTAGTTTGGTACTGGCATTTCAGGGAACACGGAACAACCCTTCGACGCTAGCTGAGACTCTGCCTCCTTCGCTAGAGGCTTCCTCATCTAAGACGTCGTTGGACCAGCCTTATCCATAGACAACAGCACCTCAGCAAAACTTCTGTTTCCTCCATTCTCCGTCGTGGCTTTAAATTCCAACTTCAATTTCTTGCCTCTGCCATCGTACGTATATCGACAGAGAAAAATAAACGACTACTCTCAGCTCTGAAGAAAAAAACCTCCAACCTTTGCCATTTCTCCCTTCCGACTAGATGATAAAACCCCTCCTTCTACCTCCACCATAATCCTTTACAACCAAGAATTGACCATTCCTATTGGAACACCACTGAGCAAGGAAATCAGGGAAGCCATCCTAGGATTGTTTCCAAAAAACCGAAGAACTCTTCTATGTCAACAGCTCCTCAACAGTGTCTAGTAGCCAATAATCTTGAATTTTTTTTTTCTTTCAAATGAACTGGGGGGTGGGGGGGGCATGGCCCCTACCAGCCACCCCCCAGCTCCGTCCCTGACCTCAACCAGCTCTCAGTGGAGGCACAACTAGTCTTCCACATCATCGCCAGCCAAGTGCCCCCGGTTTAGAGCACGGACCCCATCACTTTTGAGCGGGCCTTGTGCCTATATGCATTGTTGACACACGTGCATATAGACTTCGCCTCCATCGCCATCGCCATCATAAGGCAGGTCGACGATATTGAGGCCGGCACAACTCTACTGTTCAAGGCGCCATTGATCACCCCAAAATCAAACTATGATTTTTAACAATAGTTAAATTTGCAATATTAATCGGTAATTAAAATCTCTTTACAAAATATACTTGCCTTAGTAATTTACTAAAAATAATTACCTTAAATAAAACATGATCGAACATTCGATGTGGACTACTTTTGCGTGTGTTTAGAACAGTACATCATACATTCGAAGCATCTCTTGAACGTTCAATGTGGACCCATTTCCTTTTTCAGAACAATACATCAAACATTCGATGTTGCCTAAAAAGCAATTTTTAACCTATTATCTACCTCATTTAGTCTTATCTCCTCAAAACTTGCCTATATAAACCCCCATCACGCCCCTCAGATGCCTCCACCCCCCCCACCCGCCATGCATCCTTGTTTCTTCAGTGAGAAGAGAGATTTTAGAAAGAGACGATGTGATCTTGGTGTTGTCTAGCTTCCTTTAAGGTAAACCTGAACTTTAAACTCTTGTTCATGATATTAGTATCCTAACCATATGTTATAATGAATCTTTAACATACCATGATGTGTTTATAAATAATATCTCTTAAAAATGAATTTTTTTTAAAAAAGATAGGAGTTTACACGTATAAGGCCAAAACGTTCGACAATGGCCAGAAATTGGTAATTAAGGTTTTAATGATGGGTTGGAATGCTGAAGTCGTATTTCAGGATTTTACGTGCATAGGTTAGGACGCTCATTGTATTATGTTTAATATTAGGGTGTGTTTTATAGTAACAGGAGTTCAAGATGTGTTTGAGCCTTTGGATGAGCATTTGAGGAAAGTACTTACAAAACTTGTCTCATTTTAACGTGGGGTATATCAACTAACTGAGCACATTTTATTCTTCATAATACTACGTTGTTGGCCTGCTTTTTTTATACTACTTCGCCGAAAACGAATCCTTAGTTGCATCCAAAATCTCTAGGTTGAAACCCACCAAGATTAGGTTGAAGCACACTCAGACAAGTCATGGAGTCAAAGAGGGTGGGGGTGGGGGTGGTGACGGTGGCGGTGGCATGGAGTAATGAGCGTGAAAAGTAATGCTATACATTAAACAAGTATCCATCTTCCATCCATTAAAAGCTGATTTGACATTTTTTCCATAATATTTGGAGGATGAAAATAGGTTTTTGATTGGAAAAGCATGCCACATCAACTTTTGGTAATGTAAGGATGATATTTTATAAGAAGACCACGTCGCATCAGCTTTTTGTGGATCAAACGGTGGATACTTGCATGTAGCATTAGCTCATGAAAGAGATATATATGGTTGAGGGGGCAGGAAAGAGAGAATGTGGCAAGCAATTCAACAAAAGAAATTAGGGAAATAGGAGGGTGTTGAAGACGGTGCAGAGGAAGAGATGTGATGATTGCAGCACCAAAAAACAAACAGGTGAAAGGGAACAAAGGCTTGGCCTAAAAAATGATCTACGTTTCAACCAAATGCGAACCTTTTCTTTCCCTTTAAAACTACGAAAAAAATAAAGTCTTTGATTAACAATTTCCGGTAACATCAAACAAAATAAAAAAGAACAAAGATTGAATCGCTTTTGAGTTGCCCAAAAACTCAGAAAAAAAAAAAAAAAAACCTGGCCTCTTTTTGTTAGTTTTTTTTTTTTTTTGGAAGTAATTTTTTTTTTTATTTAAAAAAAAGTTCTGGCGTGATATTAAAAGTAAAAGTAACTTGAGTGTATTTTTGTTGAGTTGCTTGTTAATATTTTTCATATGAATATAATAATAAAAAATAAATAAATAAAAGAATTATCAAACAAAACTGCAGGTTCACCATCATCGATTTCTTTTCCTCTCCAACAAAAGGAAGACGAAAAAAGAAGTGAGTTTGCAAAGTCCTCATGCTAAAGGGCTAAAGCAAGTTTTCCCAGCACAAGATGCCCACCAGGAAATGTGACATCAACAATATATAGAAGAGAATAATCATGCCTTGGACCACCATTCCAAATTAGCTGTCAGTAAATAAAAGAAACTTGGCCAAGAAGAAAGCACAGGAACTAAGAGATTTATTCCCAAGGGTAGATCAATTGACCGGAGACCATGCCTTAAGAAGCGGATGCCACTAGTTTGAATTCCTCCTCCCCCTCCCCCTCTTGTGTGGACATGTAAAAAAAATAAATAAATAAATAAGGAACTACAATTCACACCTTTCAAAAGTTCTTTATATGGTTTTTCTTACTTCCCTCACTTTGTAAAAATTATCATTGAATCTATAAGGCTCATGTATATTCTCACGGCTCAAACATGACTCTACAGATTCAATGATAATTTTAAAAGATTCAAAGATGGAAAAAGAACAATGAGAGGATGTATAGCACATCTCCTAACATCAATGTCCCTGTACGGCTTTTTGTACTTATCTCAATAAAAACTTCTATTTTCATATGAGAAATGCTAGAGGTACCAAATCTTTTACCAAGATATAGGTACCAAGATGATGTGGAGCCATTTATTGGTACCCGTAACATTTCTTTTTATTAATTGTTTTCATCATCTCTAATAAATAAACTCTACATCATCTTGGTACCCATCTCTTAAAAAAATTTTGATATCCCTAGCATTTCTCTTTCCATCACTTCTACCAAGAACTAAAAAAATAGGAAGTCACAAAAAAAAAAAAAAAAAAAAAAAAAAAAAAAAAAAAAGAAGATAGGAAGTCATTTTTTGGACAATTATCAAGTGACCCAATTGAAATGTATGCCCAATAAAATGACAACCAACAAAGAACCTTAGTCAATCCACAGGGGCTCTGATTCTTAATGTGGACTTTTTTTTTCTTTTTTTTTTTTGCTTTTAATTTAAAAAAAAAAAAATGTTATAATATAACATAAAAGTAAAAAGTATTTGTGTTTTTAAAAGTGTTTTGTAGTTGGGTTGTTTGTTAATATGTTTTTAAGACAAGAAAACAAAAGACAACAAGAATTTTAATAAACGGAGCCAGTTTTAACACAATAAAATCACAATCTAAAATATAAGAAAGCAACAGAGCAAAGGTGCCCACCAACTTAGTTCTGAGGTCCCTTCAAAACTCAGAATATAGAAGGCAAGAAATTGGTGCATGAAGTGGCCAATAGCTAATGGCAAAAAATCCTACCAACGATTGATTCAAATCCTTAAATCAGCACAATTTTTGGTTAAGCGACGAATGGCTACGGTGATCATTCAATGATCAATATAGCAAACAAAAAGTCACTATCAACAACGCAAAGGGCTATCATAACAATTCAGAGATCAAAAATAAAGAAAAGGTTGCCTTTCTCATAGAACGGTATTAAATAATCTCGATTATTTGAAGAAGATCAACTCTAATATGTTATTATTAGACACAATTCGCCTAAGACTCATTTATCCCTCCACAACGCTATCAACTCTCAGAAATTGGCCTTGAAGAGGTTATTTTGCTCGTTGTGACTTATAAGTTTTTTCGGTTTTTTTTTTTTAACCCCTGCACTCTTCGCACGGATCAGGTAATGCTCCAGCTTTGCTTGCGAACTGGTCCCAAGATATTGTTTGTACTCAAGGAGATTCGAACCTTATAGACCTAATGAAAATGCCACAAAAGACCAAAGCCCTTAAGTCAACCCCCTAGGGTTACCACCAGCAATAATACAGTAGATCAAATTTAATTAAAGCAAGAAATAATAATATAAATCACAATGCAAAATGATGGCATAAACATCGACATAAATGCAAAAGATACTGACATTGCAGTCTGATACAACGTGATAAGGAAAAAGATAAGAACAACTTAGCCAAATACTACATAATATTAGACTCCACTAGGTCAGGGGACTCCAGGAACGACATACTAAAAAACCCAAACATGGACAAAATGCATTTTTCAAACAAAAGAGACCACATTAAGAAACTGCACGCAGGTCCTCACAAGACTCACATACAAACACTAGATCCAGCACGAACACATCCTACTAGCAAAGCCACCAATGATTCTTCTGTGACTGGCTCCCTGTTTCACAGATTGGAAAAAGAGAAAATGCGACATCAGTTAATGGTACTACAAATATATATTTAAGCATAGAAAATCAAAATTCAAAAAGACAATTACCTTGTGCATGGCTTGGTACGATCAGCAACCTCCAAGGCAGATAAACCTTTTTGGTGATCAAGATGGATGCAGCACTATGCAGTTACAAGAAGAAGCAACTACAAGGGGCTTACAACAAAACAGAGCAGCAAACTACTACTATCTACACCCCTCCCCACTTTTCCCTCTTTAAAAACAGGAAAAGCGGTGAATGGGGAGGAACACCCCGCAGAGTGTACAGAACCGAGTAAGATCCAAACACAACAAAAGAAACAATAAATATGAAGAGGGGAGATGTTGATAGGCGAGTAAAGAGTTATAGGGAGGCAGATCATCTGGCAGCCGATTGAGGCAACTTTGATCTTTGAGACTAATCAATGTCAGGGTATGAGAAAGGATAATAAAGTTAGGCTATGAGAAACAAAGGATAATAAAGTTTAAGAACAACTAAAGAAGATGATGATAGCAAGAATGAAACAGAAGCCTACGGAGTTTGTGTAAGTAGTCAGTTCCAGATTCTACAGTATATACAGGGTCTGAGACAAAGACCTAAACCTAAACTTAAACCGAAAGCTTGGCATCATAACTTTTGACATTCAACTAGAGAAGTTTTTTCCTTCAGGCCCAATAAATTCAACAGCAGTAAGGTATTCTATCCATGCCAAAGAACAGCTCCACCAATCAATCAAGCAAATTTCCATGCATTACTTCCTAAACCTTCAAAGTTCGCTTCCATCCGTGCTGCAAAACCCACCCATAATACGCATACATTCCTCTCGCTATGATATACCCATGAGTCCATGACCAAAATCCAAGTCCATAACTCAATCCCAACTCCACATCAACTCTTAATGTGTAACCCAGTGTAACCCAGAGACAATTAACCCACCACAGCCATTGCCCTCGCTTACTTAGATAAACAAACTCTTACAGATTCGCACTACGGACCAATTTATTCACCCTATATACAATCTAACACTAACCTAAGCTTTCAAAGTAGATTTATTTACAGGAGCCCCACACTCCAAACCATGTCACTCATCCAGATTAAGAATGCGACGTAAGGTCTTGGTCGCAGAGTCAGCACTACGAAAGATATCCCTGGTAGAACTGTTATGCTCCCTAGTAGGCGATGGAGGTGCAGACTTGGCCATTGGGTGGTACGTTTTGATCATCTCAGGGGCCGAACAGGGCAGGTTAAGCGACACGGTCCTCTTTGGCCGGATCGAGAATTTGGGTATCGGTAAGGAACTCGGCGGCGGCGAGTTCGAGTACGTGGGGCCAGCCCAGAGCTCAGAAAATGAGAACCTCTCGTTAGCAATATCCTCGCTAAAAGCCCTCTCTTTGTTACAAGCTTTCGCGTTGATATTAATGGGAGCGCTTTTCACAGTTGTTTTCGAGTGTGTGTTGCTATCAGAGTGTGTCGGGGATGGTGTTTCAGGCAAAGGTGCAGAAGGATAAGAAAAGCACGGTTTGGTTACAGGAGTAGAGCAAGCTTTCAACGGGGTCGGTAGTATACCTGCGCCGGATTGGTAACTCCGGCAATTGATCCCTCTGAAGTCTCTGGACGGCGACGAACCAAACTGGGCCGGCCCACTGGGTTTACTTCCGCTGTAGTACTGGTTCCTATGCTGAGCAACCACAAGGGTCTCCATGGTGAAACTCACTGATTCAGTCACAGTAATCCCACTAGATCCAGTTATCCACCGCTACGACTCTGCCAAAGGTCTCTAAATCGAGCTAAAATTCACAACTTTAGGCGTTTTGACTGCACTAAAACTCATAGATCTTCTGCATAATAGACCAAAAATCGAACATCGAACCCCGCGAGTGAAACAAACTCCACAGTGTTCGGTCTCTCCGACACTCAATATTAAATTACCGGATCAGAAAACCACCCAAAACCAAACCGATTCAAAATCAAACCAGATCTTCCCAGAAAACAACTACAATTGGCTGTGAAACAAAACAAAAAGAAAATAAGAATGAGATAGTGAATAAAATAGCAACAAAATACAAGGGAAAACCCAGAAAAGCTGAAAGCTTCGATTCTTATTTTCATTGTGACATTCTCGGGAAAGTGAGAGTGGAAAAATTACCAGAGAGCTGTGACAGAGTTCGTCAGTGAAGCGAAGATGGGGACGTCCGCAGAGATTATTCGATCTAAAGAAGAAAATGGTAGCCCCCAGCGAGGGTTATAGACAGACCAGAATCCACGGATCTGAAATGAGTCTTATAGTCGTAATTTTTAATCGTTGGAGTATTTCGTGTTTACTGGTGTACAGTTAATGCCACGTCTGATGGAATCACGTAACGGAGTTGTTTTTTTTTTTTTTTTTTTTTTTTTTTTTTTTTTTTTTTTTAAATAAGTATACGATAATACGATTCACAAGAGGGAGAAGAAGGTTTTCGAATTAGTGACATCCGCTTCATAAGGCGTAATCTCCAACCGATTGATCTAATATATATATATATATATATATATATAGGATGAAATTGTTGGTACATATAGTTATAAGAATAATGTTTTTCTTCCCAACAGGTGGTTTGATATAACTTATAATATTAATTATTTTAAAAAATAAAATAAAATATAATTCATTTAAAACATATCATATATGCTAGTATAACATAAATATGATAAATAAGTTTGAAATGTTATTTTACTCTGGTTATAAATACATGCAATCCTCTTATATGAATGGAAAAATTGTTAAATTTGTTATAATGTTTTGGCTTTATAACAAATAATTTTTTATGGTTTTAAAATGAGTTTACAAATTTTGTGATATGCTTTGTAACAAAATGATCCCTTCATATAAATTGCGATCATTTTTTTTTTTACAAAGTTCTTATAAAATTACAAATAAATTCTTTAAATACAAAACATAAAAATAAAAATAAAAAGGGATTGGGGTCGGGTGGGGTCGGGTGGGCAGCTAACTGTTAGGGGTAGTTCGACTATCCTAAAGATTGATTCAGAGGGTGTTCGACCACCCCCACCCCAAGCGATCAATTCTACGATGGCCAACCACCCCAGTCCCAAAGTAAGACTGGCAATTCAAGTTGGCGTGTCGAGTACATATCGAGTCGACTCACAAGTTAACCCGAACACAACTAATTTAGTTAAACGGATCAAACTCCTCAACTCTAACACGACCTATTCAAATAAGTGGGGTGACATGACATAACCCACATAGCCTATTTAATAAAACTCAACCCACATAACCTATTTAATAAATAAGCTGTGTTAGGTTGACCCATTTCAACCTATATATGAAATTAAATGTAAAAATAAAATAAATTTTAACTTATATGAATTTTAGCCTTTTAGGGTTTTGTTTTGAATTGTAAAAAATAAAATAAATAAATAAATAAATCAAATTTAATTTGTACGAGTTATACTAGTCACCCATGAGTTAAATGAGTTGAACCGAGACTGACCCGTTTATTAAACATGTCAATTCAAGTGACCTGAACCCGATTATATAAGACTCAAATTTGCTAATTTTATGTTGAATTCGTGTCAAATTCGCAGGTCGTGTAAAAAATTTACAGCTTTACCCCAAAGCCTTGGGGGTGATTCGGTGTAACGTCCCCAGGGTAATTATGAAATATTATAATTACTATGTGGCATTACTATTATTTCTTGATAATGTCTGACAACGAAAAATGCAATGAAATTTTTCTTTTTTTACATCTATCACATCACATGAGCAATATTTACCAAAACATTAACCATCACGTACTACGTACATTCATAGTCACATAATTGCGTCAATCTATCAACTTATAACTTTTATAGTTACATATCTGAGTGCAGGCCAAAAATACTAAACCCTAATGCCCTCGAATCTTTCGCCCTTTGCTTGCTCCAGTTGCACGTCCCTTGTCTCAACATGCTCAATCTCTGTAAGACATTGTTTTATACAGGTGGGAATGTGAGTCCACAGTTCAATAAATAAACATCAACATGAGAGATGTGTATGTAGTGAGCTTTAGTTAAAATATGAATACTTTATTTCGTGGGGTAAGCTTTAGTTAAAATATGAATACTTTATTTCGTGGGGTAATTACCTTTTCCCCTCATGAACTACCAACTTTTGCGCAAAACCCCCACAAACTACCAACTTGACCAAAATAGAGCATTTAACTACCAAAGACAACCCTTTTCCTCCCTTCCGTCAGTCAGAGGGATTAAAACAAACGGTCAACAGGTCACGTGACCATCATGTGTTGTTTTACATGGGGGCATGTTGGAAGATGGTGGTAGTTCATGGGAGAAAAAGAGGAAGAAAATGAGGATAAAACGGCATGTGACGGTCATGTGACCCGTTGACAGTTTGTTTTAACCCCTCTGACTGACGAAAGGGGGGAAAAGGGTTGTCTTTAGTAGTTGAATGTTCTATTTTGGTCGAGTTGGTAGTTTGTGTGGGCTTTGCGCAAAAATTGGTAGTTCATGGGGGGAAAATGTAATTACCCCTTATTTTGTAAATTTCATTAACATTTTTGTAAGACCTTAAAATGTTTTATTGTAAAACATTCATTTGTGTAAACCCTTTAGCAAACTATCTTTCACAACTATTCTTATAAATTCCTTTTTGTAAACTATTTTCGTAACTACTCTTGGAAAACATCATTTTGTAAAACCGTCTTTCGTAATCCCTTTTCCAAAAACTGCTTTTCATAAACTAACTTTCGTAAAACCAACTTATGTAACTATCTTTGCAAGATTGTCCTTGGAAACTATTTTTAACTCAATGTCTCATAGCATCATAATATGAATCATTTTATTCTTTAGCACAAAACATCATAATTAATAATTTAAAACATTACAATTTTAGCTTAAAATTACGTGCCATGATACATCATGTCCCGAGATTGTATTTTTAACCGGACCGGTCAAGTAATTTTTGTCCCAGAATGGCCAAAGTGGGAGTTTCTTAGTTTGTAATTGGCCACATTTTGTTGGACAAAATCACTTCTTTATAATGATGCTTTTAAATAAGGATTCCGCTATTTAGAGTACTTCCAAAAGATTCTGCACAATCTACAAGTCAGATAAATTTGATTCCCTGCCAGCTGTCCGGACGACGTGATATACCGTCCAAACGCCCAACTGTCCAAAGCATCATCCGTCCGGACGACGAGAACTTTTCGTTCGGACCTTCCTTTGTGTCGAGAAGCTTCGAACTGCTCCAGCTTGCATCCATCTGGACGACACTTAGTGTTCGACCAACTACGAGATTTCTTTCCAAAACACAGATATGGGAAGTTCGCTGCAACCGTCCGGACGATGTGGAACACCGTTCGGACACGCTCATTCATAAGGCAAGTATCGCATTCAAAATCCAGACGTCCGGACGTCAGTCCTCTTGGTCCGAACGAGCGAGCATCAGATATGGAAATTGCCTGCATTAGATCAACCGTCCGGACGACCATTTCTTTGTTTCAGACGCGCTAAGCCTTGATATGAAAATTACTTGCAGCGGAAGTACGACCGTCCGGACGACAGGGCACCACCGTCCGGACGCGGCTCAAATCATGAAAGAATTTCAGCGAAATTTTGGAAAACCGATCGCACAATTGTCCGTCCGGAAGCCCTATGACTACCGTCCACTGTGCGGATGACGCCTAGGTTTTATCAAGCCAGACGCTCAGTTGAACCTGCAGCCTATAAATAGAGGTCCCTAGGCTTGAGAACAGCAAGAATTCGGTATTGAATTCCATTAGTGCTTAGAGAGTTATATTGTGAGATTATTGAGCTGAGTTAGTCTCTCTGAAGTCATTGAAGTGTGTGTTGTTGCTGCGCTGATCTGAAGTCTTTCTTAGGGGTTGGCCCTAAGGTAAATGATTCCATTGAAGACCCCTTCAGGTAGGAGACCTGATTGGGAGGCGTTTGTGTTAGGCTACACGTTATAGTCCAAGGTACAACCACTGCATCAGGGGTATGCGAGTGTTACTACTTTGCAACTAATCTTGCCTTCTGAATAGTGGATATCCTGGGTTTGGCTGCCCCGGAGTGGTTTTTCTCAGATCGAGTTTCCACTTCGTTAACAAAATTCTTGTGTTGTTTAAATTTTGCATTGATATTATTTTGTTAACACTTTGTGCACACACACACTTGTTTATATTAGAAGACAATTTAAATTTTCAGGGGAGGAAAGTGCAGATCCACTAGCCAACAGGGGTCAATCTTGTCTGGTTGGTAAATTGTTGGCTGACTGAGTGGTGCCGAAAGAGCTTATTCGGGTTCACATGTTGCGTGCATTGAAGATACTGGGATCGATTTCGTTCAAGGTGCTTGGAGAAAATCTGTTTCTGATAGAATTTGAATAGGAGTGGGAAAAACTCCATGTTATGGAAGGGAGACCATGGTTATTCGATGTGAACCTTGTGGCCATTGCAGAATTTGATGGGTTTACACCCCCTACTCAGATGGTTTTTAAGAAGGTTGCATTTTGGGTTAGGATGTATAATCTCCCACTGGCTTGCATGGGATCGACAATAGGGCATCAAATTGGTGCCATAGTTGGAATGGTGGAAGAAGTTGAAGTCAATGAAGGGGAAGAAGCGTGGGAGGAGTACCTCCGGGTTCGTATTGTCATTGATCTCACCAAACCTCTGGACAAGGGGCAGTAGATCAATATCAAGAATAAATCTATCTGGGTTACGTTCAAGTACGAAAAGCTTCCGAATTTCTGCTACCAATGTGTAGTGGTTCGTCATGGTAGAGATGGTTGCAGAGCTCAAGGAGTTCAAAGTAATGGAGGCTTACCGGGAGATACCCTGTTTGGCCCATGGCTTAAGGTACCCTCTGTTTTCCGTAAATGGCGAGGTGGAGAAGATTCTAAGGAGCGATGGAGAGCAGAACATGGGCATCAACGGAGACGTGAAGGGAATACCGGGGATCGCATTGCAGACGTTGATCGATACGGTGATGGGGACGTTCAATGCAGTCCAAACCCTACTCTGCATGCAAGGCGGAGTACTTTTTTGGAAAGTCCGGATTCGTCGGAAACTGATCGGAAAGGGCATGAGTCATGGGGGAGGAAATCTAGGTGGGTGATGAGCCGGAGATGTAATGAGGATTCCATAAACAGCTCAACTCATTTAAGTGGAGATTCGCAAGAGAACCGTTATGGAGAAAATATGACTATAGCAGAAGTAGCGGAAGACCATAACAAAAATTACCAACTTAATGGGGAAAGAGGCATTACAACTGGAGGGGGAGACAAATTGAAGAATAATCCAGTTGGAGGAAAGCAAGAGGCAATTTCAGAAAACAATTAGGCTCATGGGCCATATTCACGCTATGTGGGAAGTTGGGACTCCAAGTTAGGTCGGATGAGGTGGCAAGATGTTGGAGATGGGCTGCACGAAGTCCAACTAGCTTGGGATCCTACATCCACGTCCTATTTTCCCAAACTTACATCTAGAAGCCCTATTATGGAAAACACGTGTCCCTCAAGTAAACAACAATATAGTTTATCTAAAACAGTGCATGAGGGGTGCTCTGTTCCTCTACAAGGACACTCTCCAAAAAATTCTAGCACTACATTGGAAGGAGTAAGTTTGAAGGAAGCAACTAGTTGTCATCTTCCCGATGTGACAAAGAGGGCAAGAAACACTGACATTCATGCCCAACAGGAAAGGGATGCAGCTACTCAAGCCAAGGTGGGGTATGTCTCGTGTCCTACCTGGAAGAAGAGAGCACGACTGACTCACCATGAAGCGGGTTTGGAGATTCACGAGGAAGAGAAGGCTGGAAAAAGGAAGGGGGAGAAGACGATTGAGGGGGCAGAAGCGGGCTCAAACAAAAAAGGTAGGAACCATGATGTTAACCTCATACAGAATCCAACTATTCAAGCGGTGGCTGTTGCACAGCCCCACCTTTCCCAATGATTGTATTGAGCTGGAACTGCCGGGGGCTGGGGAACCCCTGGACAGTTAGAGTCCTTCACCGAATGGTGAAGGAAAAGAGACCCAGTTTGGTGTTCCTTATAGAAACCAAACTAAACAGGATGAAAATGGAGGCTATTAAAACTAGGCTTGGCTATGATGGAATTTTCGTAGTGGATAGCCATGGGAAAAGTGGAGGTCTGGCACTAATGTGGAAGTCAGACATTTTGATTACAATTCAGAATTACAGTAGACGGCATATCAATGTTGTGATAAAGTTGGATAGCACTGCAAAAGAGTGGAAATTTTCAGGCTTCTATGGCCACCCTGAAGTGGCTAAGAGACCAAGTTCATGGTCCCTTCTCAGACATCTTGCTACATTGGCTCCGGATCCATAGTTATGTGTAGGGGACTTTAACGAAATTATTTCTGCTGTTGAAAAATCAAGCAAGACCATTAGGCCCCAGGGTCAAATGCAAGCCTTTCATCAAGCTCTAGAGGACAGTGGCCTAGTTGATTTGGGATTCATAGGGCCGAAATTTACTTGGTGCAATGGGAGAAATGGCGGAGATTTCACATGAGAAAGATTGGATAGGGTTGTAGCAACTATGGGGTAGAATGAGTTGTTTGATGTGGTGGAAGTGTTTGTTCTAGCCCGAAGTCAGTCTGACCATCATCCAATTATGGTGGACTTCTCTAGCACTAAGGATTTACAGTGGAGCAAATGTAGACGTTTCAGACATGAGGCTAGTTGGTCCAAGCAACTAGGCCATAAGGAAGTCATTAAGCAGGTATGGAGGAAAAAAGTTAAACATCCTGATCCCTGGAATAATTGATGAGTGCCAAAAAGTGTATATTTGGACCCCTTAATTTACATTAGTTAAACCTTTAGCTTTGTTATTTTCTGATATTTTTTTGTTAACTTTGGTGTTTTAGTGTTTTGCAGGACATTGAGATAAAATGATGATATTTTAGTGGAATTGCAAATAAATTGGACAAGTGGGGCCAATTCGTAGATGAAGTGAGAAAAGGCAAAAGTAAAAAATATGGAGAGAAATGCATATATATATATATATATATATATATATATATATATATATATATATATATATATATATATATATATATATATATATATATATATATATGGAAAAGACAAAAGATTTTTGCAATAGAGAGATGCGATTGCTCTCGGTTACAAGAAGTCAATAAATGCTAAGCTTTTCTTGATAAAAAGACAAGCACATGATTTCTTCCCAAGAAGGACAGCAGCACTAGCAGACCACACTCTTTCCAAAACAATGCAGCAGCTCATCTCTTCTTCCAAAGGAAGACCTGCAGCTATGTATATTTAGGTTGTCTCTTCTCTCCATAATAGGAATAAGACATACACGTGAAAGGGCACCAAACCGTGAAACACGGCATTGACCTGGCAGTGAAAGTAAAGAGAGGCTGAACGATAAAGCAAGGGGCAGAGGGCCATTTTTTAGACTTTTTGTTCAAACCCTAAGCTGAGCTATATATATTACGTTTTCTGTTGTAATTTAAGAGGGGTGGAGTGGGGCGCAGCCTCTCTTCTGCTGTTCACGCACCAAGTTTCCATTTTCTTGAATTTTCTTTGTAAGTCTTTTAATTTTTCTGCTTTTAATTCAAGGTTTTAGGTTTTATTTTTTTTATTATGTGTAGCTAAAATTTCATTTAGGGTTGAGGATGAAACCTCATCATTAAATAGATACTAAGTTTTCATGCTTGTTTATGCTATTTGAGTTTATGGGTTTTGATTTCTCATTGTTCTACTTCAATTATTGAGATTATTCTTGGATATCTCTTGTGATTTCCGGATACATGTGATGATTTGAGATAATTTCATTAAATTGATGGCTTGAGTTTTTATTTATCAAAATGTTGGATATTCGGTGTGTTTCATTCTACGGATACATTTGATGATTTAGTAAAAACTAGATATCTTTTGTGATTTGTGCAAGAATGGATTCATTGAATGATTTAAATGATTTTTGAAGCAAAGTAGAACAAACATAAGATTTGTATGTTAAGAACTTCAAATGGTGTGGATGAGTATGAGAATAGGTTGCTATGATTTGGTGAGTGTGGATTCCAAAACCCTAGACCCCTTTATTTTCATTATTTTTGTTTATGTTTTCTTTTGTTAAAAATCACTAAATTTGGAACTAGGTTAAAATAGGATTAGTTTGAATAGAGATTAATTTTTGCAACACAATTCCCTGTGTGATCGACCTCGCACTTGCAAAACGTTATATTGCAAACGATTCGTGCACTTGCGAGTATTATAATTTGCACAACAATAATATCCAAGGAAAATTATCTGGGTGTAGAAGGTCTCTAAAACAGTGGGTGAGAAAACAGATCAATATAGTGGAGGAAAAAATTCGGTAGAAAGAACAAGATCTCAAGGTAATTCAGATGCAAGATCATGATTTGCCGGAAATAGAAGGCCAATAAAAATCAGATTTGGATTCATTACTAGAGTAAGAGGAGCTGAAGTGGAGGCAGAGAGCTAAGGAAAGCTGGTTGGTGCACGGTGATCGCAATTCAAAATTTTTCCATGCCTGTGTAAACCAGAAGCACAACCAAAGCAGAATGAAGCAGATCAAGGATAAAGAGGGCAGGATGTGTTCATCAAAGGAAGAAATTGAAGAGGCCTTTGTAGATTATTTCAGTAACCTTTTCAAGGCTGAAGAATCTCTAGAGGTGGAAGCCTGTGTGGAGGTATTGGAAAGGAAGGTTACTGTAGCTATGAACCAGAAACTTTTGGCTGAATTCACCATCGAGGAGATTACAGTTGCTTTAAATCAAATGTCACCTCTGAAGGCACCGGGGCGAGACGGTTTTCCTGCATGCTTCTATCAACATAATTGGGCCACAGTGCACCCTGAGGTATGTTCTGCAATTTTACATTTCTTGAACTCGAGTTGCATGGATCCTAGCATTAACATAACACATATTGCCCTCATACCAAAAGTTGCTTCTCCGGGTTGTGTCACCGATTTCTGTCCAATTTCATTGTGCAATGTTGTTTATAAGTTGATATCCAGGTGTTGGCTAATAGGTTGAAATTAGTGTTGCCAGATATCATTTCCTGCTACCAAAGTGCTTTCATACCTGGTAGATTGATCATTGATAATGTTATTACTGCATATGAAACCATGCATTCTATGCAAACAAGGATGTGGAGCAAAGTGGGATTTATGGGAATTAAACTCGATATGAGCATTGAGCAAGGTGATGTGCAAATTTATTTACTCGCAAGTGCACGAATCGTATGTAGCATAGTACATGCAAGTGCGAGGTCGAATCCGCAAGGAAGTGTGTGTAAAGATAAGAATATCAATTTCTATTTAAATAAATTTTGTCTTAACCTAGAGCCAAAGATTTGGAATTTTTGTCAAACAAAACAATAAACTCAAATGACGTTGAATAAGAACAATTAATAAAAGCACTAAGGTTTCAGAATCCACCTTGCCAAATCAAAAACACATTCTTGTATTTTAATTATACACCCGATAAACAAATAAGTTTTATTCACTGTTCAAAGTTTCATAAAAATTATGTTAAATCATTCAATGAATCCAACATAATAACAAATCACAACGAATATCCAATTGAAATTAAATTATCCAATGTATCCGTTCAATGAACAAATCACAATGGATATCCTCTTTCAATCGAATCATTCGATGTATCCGTTTGGTTGAAACACAACAAATATCCAACTTTTAATAAATGGACATTCAATTAAAAGACATAAATCAAATAATTGAACTTGGACTTGAACAATATAGTGGTAAAAGAATTCGGGATTATATAAATAAAACAACAAGAACACGCTTTATCAATGATGAGGTTTCCTCTTCAACCTTAGTTGAAGATTTAACCTCTCATGGCTAAAGACAAAAGAATAACTAAAATATAAAACATGAGAAAATAGAATAGAACGATGAGGAAAAGATAAAGAGACAAAATAACATTTAAATAAATTAAGGCAATAAAATTGAAATAATGAAGAAAAGAAAGAAGAACTGAAACTAAATAACAGTAAATAAACTAAAGCGATTAAAATGACAAGAAAAAGAAAGAAGAACTAAAAATTTAATAACTTTAAATTGAAAGAACTATGAATGAAATATGAACTTACAAAAGAAAATACAAGAGCTAAGACAAGTGCTCTGAAGAAAAAGTGATGCTCTAAGTGGTGCCTAGTATGGGGTATTTATAACAGAAAATTAGGTTAAACCTAATTTTTACAAAATGGCACCTCTACCCATCTAAACCATAATAAGAGAAAAGAATGCTAGGTTTTAGGGTTATATTTTCAAAATGGCATCTCTACCCCTGAAAAACCCTAATAAGAGAAAAGAATGCTAGGGTTTAGAGTGTCTGCAGTTGCCAGGAGTAAGGAAATTCGCGTTCTTATATTGCAAGGCACTTATGACGTAGTAGACATTCAAATTAAAAAAATTTTATTTCACAATGATTTGTAGAATTTTGAATTAGCTTTCGAAAACCACTGATTTCGCTTTAATCCGATACTTGAACTGAAAGTTATGATCAAAATACTATGACTTGTGCATAACCTGAAATTTAATTTAATCTAATTTTGACTTCCAAAAGTTGCATTTTTCACTTTAAAAATACCGTTTTCTCTCCATGATCTGCAAAATACCAAAATACAAAAACTAACCAAAAACATTAAAAAATAACAAAGCTAAAGGTTTAACAAATGTGAATTAAGGGGTCTAAATATACAATATTTGGCACTCATCACAAGGCTTATGATTGAGTTGAGTGGAATTTTTTAGAAGAAGTCATGATCAGGTTGGGATTTGAGATGAGGTGGGTGCAATTAATCATGACCTACATTAGCTCTGTGACCTATTCAGTGGTAGTGAATGGAAACCTGGTGGGTAATATCCAACCAACGAGGGGAATAAGGAAAGGGGATCCTATCTCCCCCTACCTATTTCTCCTTTGCGTGGAAGTTTTAAGCACTTTACTTCATAAGGAAGAGCAAAGAGGGGTCATAACCGGGGTCCCCACCTCTCCTAAGGGTCCACATTTAAGCCATCTCTTTTTTGCGGATGATAGCCTACTGTTTTGTAAGGCTAATTCGGTGGAGTGGAGACAGTTAATGAAAATATTAGGAGTTTATGAAGCAAGATTGGGGCAGAAACTCAATTTGAATAAGACATCCATATTTTTTAGTAGGAATACCAGCAATGAGAGAAAGCAGGAAATTCTATTGCAATCGGGGTTGTCAGAGGCTACTAGAATTGATTCATATTTGGGGTTGCCTATTGTTGTTGGGAAATCTAAAAGACTGGCTTTCAATGATATTGTTGAGAGGGTATCCAAGAGGCTTAGTAATTGGAAGGTGAAGTTTCTCTCCTAGGCAGGGAAGAGGTGCTCTTGAAGGTGGTGGTACAAGCTATACCAACATATAGTATGGGAGTTTTTCAATTGCCAATATCTTTGTGTAAGGAGTTAAACAAAATGATGCAAAATTTTTGGTGGACCCATATGTCTAAAAGATCTCACATCCATTGGATGAGTTGGGAAAAAATGGGGTGGTCCAAATCAGTAGGAGGGCTTGGTTTCAGTGATTTAACCCTTTTCAACAAGGCTTTATTAGTTAAGCAAGGGTGGAGAATCTTACAAAACCCTTCATCCATGGTGGCACAGATTCTAAGGGTGAAATACTATCCTAACTCTTCTTTCCTGGAGGCTCAGTTGGGATCAAAGCCTTCCTTTGTTTGGAGCAGTTTATTTAACTCTAGGGATCTGCTTTTACAAGGACTAATTTGGAGGGTGGGAAATGAACAATCAATCAGGATTTGGGGAGATAAATGGCTGCCTACTCCAACAACTTTTGCAGTCCAATCTTCTCCTCAAATCCTCCCTACTAATGCCAAAGTGGAAGATCTAATAGACTCAGATTTGAAGGACTGGAACGTTGATCTAATAAAGGCAGTGTTTGTAGAGGAAGAAGCAAAAGTCATAATTAATATCCCTTTAAGTCCATGCTTGCCTAATGACAGGTTGATCTGGATGGAGACTAAACATGGTGGTTTTACCGTGAGAAGTGCCTATCATTTAGGCAAAGAATTGAAAGAAAGGGAAGAGGGGCAGTGTTCTAAAGTGGAGAAGGGTGAGGAGGTTTGGAAAGCCATTTGGGCTTTGGAGGTCCCTAATACAGTGAAACTATTTACATGGCAAGCATGCAACAATCTCCTACCGACAAAAGTAAATCTGTTCCACAAAAGGGTAGCTGACACAAAGCAATGCCCTTGTTATGGAATAGAGGATGAGACCATTTTTCATGCTTTGTGGGAGTGTCTGGCAGCTAGAGATGTGTGGCGCGAGGGGGGGGGGGGGGGAAAGCATCTTGTTTTCCAAAATGTCATTTTGCTGAAACAGATTTTAAAAACTTGTTTGCTTATTGTATGGGCAGGTTTAATAAGGAAGAATTAGCTTTGATGGCAGTTGTCTCAAGAAGAATCTGGCTTAGGCGTAATTCCTTGGTTTTTGAAGGCACATTTGCACATCCTGACAATGTCTTAAAGGATGCAGTTTCGGCCCAGGATGAGTATAGAAGATGTAATAAACAGGAACAAAGCTTACTGTTGGAAGGGGGGATCCCTCCTTGTAATCAGCACAACCAATGGACCCCCCCTCAAAATGGGGTCATAAAACTCAATTAGGATGCCTCTATAAATTCTAAGAAAGGTTGGATTGGATTGGGCATGGTTGCTAGAGATAGCAATAGAGAGGTCTTGAGAGCTAGGAGTGTAACAAAGGAGTTGATGGCGGATCCAAGTACAACAGAAGCGATGGCAGCTCTATGTGCTATGCATTTTTGTAAGGAAGCATGATTCTTTGAGGTCATATTTGAAGGGGATGCAGCCCAAGTAATTAAGGAGATTAACTCAGCTCCCCCATTTTTATCCAATATAGGCCGCTTTATTGAAAGCATTCATTTAGAGATGTCTTCGTTCAGATCTGTGGTGTTCTCTTTTATTCCTAGAGAATGTAATACTGCTGCGCACACACTTGCAAAGGAAGCCACAAGACAAAAGATAGAGATGAACTGGATAGGAGACTTTCCTTTCTGAGTATTAGGAGTATTGTAACTAGGGAACAACATGATCCCTAGATCCTCTTGTTGGGTCAATTCTTATTTTCTAAGCAATGATATATGAGTTACTGTTTTGTTAAAAAAAAAAAAAACTAACGTGTCATTCTTAATCTATTTTTGACTTTTTTAACGTTATAGATTCTTAAAATTTTATGTAAAATAGATTTTTTTGAAATCTTATTTATTATCTTCATATTAAATAATAAAAATTTGACTGTATCAACGTTTATCAATCGGTTACTTGCCAGTGTTCTACTTTATCAATCGGGGGGAGGCAGTTTTGTACATAACCACAAATTCCCTACTAAAAAAGCGTCCTAAGGTTTTGCGATCTGTTCTTGCGCTAGGGTTCTCAAGGGCACGATGGAGGCCGCCAGAGGCTCTAAGGGCCCTCCGACGGTGGCGGGGAGGACTCGGTCTTTTGCGGAGTTGGTGTCGGTACCGCCTCAGTCCATCCCTGAGGTTGTGGTTCCGTTTCGATCTCCCCAGGTTGTGGATGGGGAGGTTTGCGTACAGTTTTCCAGGGACGAAATTGAGAGATCGGCGGCCCCATTTTGATTTGCTATGGTGATGAAGTTTCTGAAGCAAAGGCCCTCACTTGATCGGATCCGTGCGTTCATTAATGGGCGTTGGGGCCTAGTCTCTCAGCCGGTAGTCTCAGCAATGCGGAAGCCCAGAAACGTGTTCATTCGATTTTCTTTGGAGGCAGATTTTATCAAGGCTATGTCCCGTGAAAGCAACGAGATTGATGGGGTCAATTACCACAATTTTCAATGGACGGTGGACTTCTAAGAAGAGATGGAACCTGTGATGGCACCGATTTGGATTAACTTACCGGGGCTTGCTCCGAACTTCTATCAAGAGTCATACCTGCGAAATATTACTGCTCCGGTGGGAATTCTCCTTCGGAGAGACAATGCAACAAAATGTGCGACACGCACGGATGGGGCTAGGGTCTGTGGTCTAATGGATATCTCCCAACCACCAGTGCAACATGTGTGGATTGGGATGCCTCGCCAGCTTTCCAGTGTGCGTCAGGAAATTATTTATGAAACCCTTCTGGCCTTTTGCACCAAATGTAGTACACAAGGGCATAATATTGGCACTTGTAAGCTGTTGGTGAAGGACATAGGGAAAAAGAAGGAATCGGGTCTTGTATGGAAGCCGCAAAAACTCATAGCACCAGAGAAGATGGTCGTCTTGGGGGGAAATCGATCCTCTGTTTCGGGAGATCCGGTGGGAGATGATTTGGCTATCAAGGAAAATACTCTTGAGGCTAAAAATTCTGGGGTGAATAAGGAAGTTTCTGTCATGGAGAGTGAAAAAATTGGAACGTATTGCGGGGATGAAGGGCTGGCTAGAAGTGACGAAGGGCTGTCCAAGGATCAATTGGAGTCAATGGAAATAAATGTTAAAGGTTCAACTGGGATGAGGGGTGCTGAATTGATCATAGCGGGAGCTGCTCTGGAGGTTAATACTAACATGGATTGTACGATGAAATCTGTGGAGATTGGTGGGGATTCTGGCAATTCTGGAGGGGTTGGCCTGCTGAATGGTGAAAAGGAGTGCGATCCTATATCTATAAATGGCTCTTTGGATGGTGTTATATTGGAGAATCTAGATGATAATGTTAAGGAGTTGGCCAAGGAAAATCTTGGGGGGAGGAGAGTCGAAAAAGTAGCCAAACCTATGATGAGGAGTTCAGGGTCTGTTTCGGATTCAGAGGGAGTAGGTGTGATACCGCATTTTGCGAAAGAAAAAGATGGTGTCTCGGATACAGAAATTTTGAAACCAAAGATGCGATCTAGTATGAAGCTACGCAGTTCCTCATAGGCTCCTAGCAGGCCTGAACGGATTGATCAATGTTAGACAACCTGCTGTTTTGGAATTGTCGAGGACTCGGTTCCTCGAAGACACGATTACGTGCTATGCTAAAAGTTTTAAAGTCGAAAATTTTAATTATTGCGGAGCCTTTTCGTCAAGATTGTAAACTTGCACGTTGGCAAGGTATGTTGAAATTTGATGTTTCTTATTCGAATGGTGATTCGGGTGGTAAATTGTGGGTCTTCTGGAAAGATGAGGTTCAAGTTAATATTCTTCAGGAGTCGAATCAGCATGTTACTTTTATAATCAACTCTTCTTTGCTCATTTCTGCTGTCTATGCTAAATGTAATTACATGGAGAGAAGGCAGCTCTGAGATGGTCTTCTGTCATTTGGAGTTTTACAGATGCCTTGGATGATTATTGGCAATTTTAATACTATTCGTCATGATGGGGAGCGAAGAGGAGGTTGTCCACGTCTGCCAAGGGTAATGGAAGATTTTTCCTTTTCTATACAAAATGGTGGATTGATCGAAGTGCCTTTTTCTGGAAATAAAACTGTCTTGGTGTAATGGGCGTGGAGGTTTGACTCGTAGTTGGGCTCGTTTGGATAGGGCTTTGTGTAATACAAGGCTTTTGGATAGTTGGTCGACGGTTTCATTGAAATATTTACCTCGAAAATCGTCAGATCATGCGCCTATGTCTCTTCGATTGGAGATTTCAAATAAGAGGTATGGTCCTAGCATTTTTAGATTCCAACAGATGTGGACGTTGCATGAAGGTTTTGGGGGGTTTGTTCATAATCTATGGAATGAGTAGGTGGAAGAAGCTGGTTTGTGGAAGCTTGCTTATAAGTTGAAAAAAGTTAAAAATGCTCTTAGAAGATGGAATCGTGAGGTTTTCGGTTGGACTAAGGTGCACTTAAAACGACTAGAGGAAAAGGTTGAGCAAAGGAAACTCAATTGCAAGAGTCTTATTCACAAGAAGTGGAAGCGGAAATGCTTGAGGCTCAAGTGAAATTAAACGCTTGGTTGAAACGAGAGGAAACCAGAATTGCTCAAAAAATTAAAAATACATGGATAGGGCATGGAAAGGTTAATGCTTCTTTCTTTGCAGCTTTGCAGACTAGGAAGAAGAGCATTATTAATTCGATGAAACTTCCGGATGGTAGAATGCTGTCTACGCCGGAAGAGATTCATAATGAAGCGGTTGTTCACTTTGCTGATTTTTTGAGTCGCAGGGCATCGGCGTCGGTGCTTAGTTTATCAGATATTATCCAAGAAGAGGTGAGGGAATCTGAAAATTTGAATTTATGTAGGAGCCCTACGGAGTAGGAAATTAAAGATGCCTTGTTTGATATTCCGATTAATAGCAGCCCTGGCCCAGATGGATTTACTTCTGGTTTCTTCCAACATTGTTGGGATTTTATTCAAACAGACTTGAACGAGGCAGTCAGGGATTTTTTTGCGGGTACGGCGTTTCCGAGGTATTACACCGCTTCCTTTCTTGTTTTGATTTCGAAAGTGCCGAACCCATGTTCCTTTGATAAATTTAGGCCTATTAGCCTTTGCTCGGTTGTGTATAAAATATGTTCAAAGCTCATTGTGAATCGATTATCTGCTGTTTTGTGTCGTTTGGTTTCTGAAGAGCAAGGAGCCTTTATGCCTGGCAGAAGTATTTTTGAGAACATAAGTCTTACACAGGAATTGGTTCAAGACATAAATAAACCAATTCGGGGGGGTAACATTATGATGAAAATTGATATGGCCAAGGCTTATGATACAGTAGACTGGGAGTTTTTGTTGAAAGTGCTGAATGCGTTTGGGTTTTCTTTGGGGTTTTGTAAGCTAATTTCCAACTATGTTTCTTCTTCTTGGTTCTCTATGGTTATGAATGGCACTTCTAAAGGTTTTTTTAAGGCTGGTAGGGGTCTTCGCCAGGGGGATCCTTTATCCCCTTATTTATTTATTTTGGTGGAGGAGGTGTTTTCAAGATTGTTGCGAAAGAAAGTTCAGGATGGGACTATTGGATATTATTTGCAACCTAGAAAGAGCCCGTTAATATCCCATTTGCTTTATGCGGATGATATGGTTATTTTTTCGACTGGTAGAAAGAAAGATGTGAGGAGCATTTTAGAAGTTCTTGATATCTATGCCCAGTGGTCTGGTCAAGTGGTCAACGCCTCGAAGTCATCTATATTTTTCTCCAACCGTATACCAGATTCTAGGCGTCAGGAGCTAATTAGAGTATCTGGTTTTTCGATGGGGAATTTCCCAACGTGATATTTGGGGTTTCCCATTTTCTCTAGTAGGGTTAAATCTTGGTATTTTGATGACTTGTTGGTTAAAATTTCTAAAAAGATTGAGGGTTGGAAGATGAGATATCTTTCTGCTGGTGCCAGATTACTTCTGATTAAGCACGTTCTTTCAAGTTTGCCGGTGCATTTATTATCAGTCTTACCAGTGCCCAAGCAAATATTTGGGAAGATTAACAGACTTTTTAGTACGTTTTTCTGGGGTGTGTCTGAAGGAAGGCCAAAGAGGAAATGGGTGAGTTGGGAATCTGTTTGCAGGCCCGTGGATGAAGGCGAAGTGGGGATCAGAAATATTATGGATGTCTACAGCTCCCTTCAATCCAAATTTGCCTGGAAATTCCTCTCGGAGGATACCTTATGGTCGCGTTTCTTTAAAGCCAAGTACGTGAAGAATCAACATTTTTCCCTTGTGGATTCCTCTAAAGGCTCTAGATTTTGGAAAATGCTTATTAAAGCAGTTCCCCTGGTTATTGACAAATCCGTATGGAGTGTGAAAGACGGGAACCTATCATTTTGGCGGGATAAGTGGATGGAGTTGGGTCCTATATGTCAGAATGTTCAGATATCTGATTTGCCTTTCTTAAAAATAAAAGATTGCATGGTTGAACATAGTTGGGATGTGGACTTGGTTGTTCAGCTAGTGGGTCAAGAGGTTGCCGATGATATTTTCTCTCAGATTGATGGCACTAAACCAGGAATGGATCGTTTAATATGGCTTGGTAGTAAGGATGGGAGATTTTCAACAAAAAGTGTTTGGGACTGGCTTCGTATTTCGGTTCCAAAGCACCAATGGACAAACTGGATTTGGCACTCTGCTTTACCAAAAAAAATTTCAGTTGTTGTGTGGAAGGCGATGACAAATAGCTTGAGTGTGGATAACCGTATAAGGCGTATTGGTATCTCTTTAGCCTCAAAATGTGAATGTTGTCCGCAGGGCGACTTTGAGGACCTGGATCATGTGCTTTACAGTGGCAAGATTGCGGCTAAGCTTTGGCAAATATGCTCTAGTTTCCTGGGTATTCCTTATGTGGCTACTCGGTCTTGGTTGGTTACTGTTGAAGCTTGGTTTCGAAGAACCAAAAAATCCTCAAAGGTTGGTAATTTGATTGGGTTGATTCCCTGTATCATTATTTGGAATCTATGGATATGGAGGTGTTCGGCTCGTATGGAGGGACAAAACGCATTCTTTAATGTTTTGTGGCAGAAGGTTAAATACTGGATTCATTGGGTTGGTTTGAGGCTCAGGGATACCGGTAATTTGCATCATCGTGATCAAGCAATTCTTAAAGAATTAAATTTGCCGGCTGTTTCTTTTTTGAAAAGCAACTTCGTTGCAGTATCTTGGGAGAAGCCAGAGTTGGGTTGGTTCAAATTAAATACAGATGGTAGTAGTTTGGTGAATCCGGGGGAATCAGGTGCGGGGGGGCTGATTAGAGACCATAAAGGTAATCTGATCGTTGCATTTTCAGAGTATTTTGGTATTGGTTCTAATAATAAAGCTGAATTATTGGGGGTTCTAATTGGTTTGCGAAAATGCAAGGCGATGGGTTTACGTAATATTGTTGTTGAACTTGACTCATCCCTGATTGTGACTTGGTTCGAGAAAGGTAGTTGTCGGGTTTGGTACTTAGAGGATTTTTGGGAGGAAATTTTCCTTCTCATCAGTGCCCTGAATACTCGGTTTAACCGTGTTTTTAGAGAGGGTAACCAAGCTGCGGACTGGCTCAGTAAACGTGATAGTGCGGGGATTACGTATGAATATAATTCGAATAATATTCCTAAAGAACTCAAAGGGATATTACGGGTAGATAACTGTGGTTTACCTTGCTTAAGAATGAAGTAAGTTGTGGTCTGTCTTTCATGGGATAGTGGTTCTTTGTAAATCCTGTGAATTTTGGATGTTATCATGGTATTCCTCCGCCAAAAGTGAGGCTTTTATCTAATAAATTTAAGCCGGGATCACTATTGGACATGTGATCTCGTCTTTTCTATATATATAAAAAAAAAAAAAAAAAAAAGTACGTAACCACATAGCCATGGTCAATTTTTGGCTTTTTGTTTTTTTTTTTTTTTTTTTTTTTTTTTTTTTTTTAATAAAAACATTTATAGACAATTTAAAATACAAAATTTATTCAAAATTATTTCTACTATTATGCCATAATAAAAAACAGAAAAAAAAAAAAAAAAAAAAAAAAAAAAAAAAAACTTGTAAATACATGGGTTAATATTCTCTATAATTATTTGTTCGAATTTGAGAGAATTTCAACAAGTGATTGTGAAATATTATTTATGAAACCCACTTGATTAAATAAAAATTATATTGTCCATCAACTTATCTAGTTAAACGAATTTTATAAGTCTCCCATAATTAAGTGTTTAAATTTTTTTATATTCAAACAAATAATTTTTTTTTTTGAACAAATGGAAAACTTCTCATTAAAAAAAACAAACCATTACAGTCTAGAGACTCTTAAAGTCTCTAAAAGAAGCTGAGGCTATAAACAAAGGCGTAGAGTCAACCCATACATGAGAGATACATCTTAAAGAAGCTCTTCTAGTTAGAAGATGAGCTACTTCATTAGCCTCCCTAAAGTAGTGATTCTATTTGCAAGAAAATAGAGAAGCTGCCTTAAGTTTGAGAGCATCCAGAAAATGTCCAATTCTGTCCAAAGAATGACAGGAGGAAGAAACACCTTTGATGATCTGATGAGAGTCTCCTTCACAAACAAATAATTGTAAAACGTCGTTGTCGGTAAAAACATTGTCAAAAGAACCGCATATGTCTTACTCGTACAATACAAGTCATGCGATATGGTGTGCGCTAAGCTAAGATAAGCATCGGGATGAAAAAGAAAGAGATAAAGGTTGGAATAGTTGTCTGTTTTTGTTCGGTAAATAAAGACGAAGAGCATCTTCTTCTTTTTTATTTATTTTTTATTATTTTGAACCTCAAAAATATAAAAAATAAATTAATTATCTCATGCGGTGGGGCCAAACACTGTTTGTCCGTCTCTCTTTAAAAAGTTATATTAACTGGTTTTTATTCGTAATTGATTTTAAATTAACTAGAAATGTTACGTACATTCTTATTTTCATTTTTATTTGTTTAAGGATACATTTTTTTGATATGTCATTAAAAATTACTATTAAATTTCAAATAAATCACTATTAAAGGTATAAGAGTGAGACTGTGTATATCATTTCTCTTAATTAATTCATTTTGTTAAAACTAATGACCTAATACAATATCTTCCTATTTTCTTTCTTCTTCTTTTTAATTCATTTTTTTTTTAACAATTAATCAAACTACAAATCAAGGGAAGCATGAATGCTTACTAGCCCAATCAAGCATTTGTGAATTGAGTTCGAGTATAAATGTTAAAAAAAATAAAAATTATCTCCAACCTAGTACCTAAAATAGACAACATAACAAATTAAGAGCCGTAGCAATAGTTTTTCTTAGATTTTCTTTTAATCTTGGAAACCAAACTATTTTCTACTTCCTAATTCAAATAAATTCTACAATGTCTTCCTTTATCATTTCCTTATACAATTTAAATATTCCATATGAAAGATATTGGAAAAAATATTATTTAAATATTGTTTCAAATAAATCTTAGATAAAAGAGAGAGAAAATAATTTTTTTTAATGTTAAAATAATGTTGAGGGAATTATTTTTGTTTCCCTAGATTTATGGTATAATTTTTTGTTCTTTTGATGCCCCCAAAGTTTAGACAACAATAAGAAATTCTGTTCCAAAAAGTTTTTTAGGAATTCTTTTCTTTCTACATTTAAAAAATAAAATGAGTTTTAAAAAAACTGTTGTTAGTGCTCTAAGGGTCTGTTTGAGTTTGTGATATCAAAAAGTGTTATTTAAAATGTGCGATTGAAAAAATTAATTTTTAAAAACGCAATTAAACGTTTGGTAAAATCGCACTTTAACCTTTAAAATCGCAGGTTAACCTTTTAAAATTCCGCGTTTTAAAAAAAGCACCTCATTGCGTGCAATTTGAAAAAACAGTTTTCTGTGTTTTCAAATCGCAATTTTTTAAAAATCCAACTTTCAAATGGTTCATTTTCTACGATTTGATTTAAAATCGTACTTTTTATCTACAAAATCACAATTTTAAACACACCTTAACAAAGGTAAGAAAAGATAAAATAAGTTCTTAAAGTAAAAAAAGAAAAAAAAAGAAAAAAAAAGAAGAAGCATAATTGGACATGATTACGAGAAAATATATTATAATTTACTAAAAATCTGCCCAAGTGGTTCTTTGCTTGGTGGGTTGGTTTAAAAAGTGAAAAGACAGTCAAAAGAAAGCGTATTAGTTCGTTCAACTTTAGTGGGGCACGCCGAAAGGGATCAAAGAGTTCCTTGTCCAAACAACAAATATGACCCTAATGTTCTATCATAATTACTGTCGTTTGGTACCATTATTGATCTACTTTTATCAATGAGTTGTTAGCTTGATTCAACGGTTGGGCTGGAAGATCATATTTAATGCTTTTTTTTTTTTTTTTTTTTTTTTTTTTTTTTAAATATATATATTGTTAAAAGCTTATGCATGAAGATGAAACTGCTAACTCCAATTGATTTTTATTTTATTTTATTATTATTATTTTTATCTCTCTCATGTCTAAGCTGGAAATCTGTTTGAATTTCAACTTCCTATCAAAAGGTTCGACCCATGAGATACAAATTTTGTTTTTAATTTGATTTAGCGGGTAATGTTAAAAATTATATTTTTATCTTATAATTATTTTGCAATGTTAATGTGGCAGTGTCTTAACCAACTTTTAAATTAATTATTATTAAAAATAAAAATAAAAATGTAAGAATTTGTTAAGATTATCACGTCAACGTTGTATGATAATTGTTCAATAAAAATGTAATATATATCATTCCTCTTATTTCATATGGTTTTGCATTGTACAATTACATTGATAAAGTCTTAAGCAACTTTATAGGTCTACTCATCTAGTCGGCCCAAACCGGTCGACCCGACAATTTTGACCTGTCCCAATGGGTTACGGGCAGGTAAAACCGTCCAAGATTCGGTCTAGTGTAACTTATTTATGAATTCCGACCTTGTCAAGTTGGACATCGGGTTTGGAGTTGAGTAGCTTCTCACATTTCTTCTTCGCTTTCTTTTTCTCTTCACCGAATATTCTATTCAGTTAACCAATTGTTCTTCTTCATCTCTGCATTATCGAAAGTTCTTCTTCTTCATTCTGTTTTGAATAGACTGCCGATTGTTCTTCTTTGCAGAACGCCGATCTTCATTCTCCTGAGTATAGGGACATAACGGCATATAAACCAAGGGGAGCCATCGGCCCCCTTGGTTTTCAAATTTTCTTTTTAAATTTTTTATTAAGTTAAATATATATGTATTTTTATTCTTTATAATTAGGCTTGGCCCTTATCAAAATTATGCTTGATGTCTCATTCATAATTTGACCCCCTAGATGAAAAATTCTAGTTTCGTCACTGCCTCCAGGAGTGAGGTTCATTGCCAAACTGCTTTTATTAATTTGTTGATGCATTTTGATGTGGAATGTGTATTGATCGATTTACTGGCAGTTTTGATCTGGAATGATAGGCTTGGTCAAATAGTTGCATTATGCGTAGGGTCCGCAAATCGTGTTCGTGTGTCAAATTCGGTTTATGTTAAAGAATGGATATAAAAGACTATATTTGTTAACCATAATCTGATTCATTTAAGTAAACATACCAGATCCTTCAACCCTAACTCTCTACTTTTGTGTTGGGTTCGCAAATAGTGTCAGAAATTGTCAGTCTTAAATATTATTGCATGTCGGGTTTGAGTCGGGTTAAAGTATGGATGTAAAACTATATAGGTCAATTTTAACTTGCTAATTTCGTGTTAAGCTCATAAGTCTTGTAAAAAATTACTAGCCCTAATTAGACACAGTTGAATTTAGTTTTTTTTTTTTTTTTTTTTTTTTATTATTTTCTCAGATTTTAAAGTGTTGAAATTTTTACTACTAAACTTCAGTTTTATTTTATTTTATTTATTTTTATCTTTACATAGAAACTCTTTTACATCTTCTCATAAACCTTACGATTCTATGAAGCATTTAAGATTTAATTTAAAGAAAGTGTCCATTATTTGAGAACTGTAATTTTTTTCCCCTAAATTTTCATTGCTCAACTTTTAAAGGTAAAGTACAATTAGGATAATTTGATGGTCATACATGTGAGTTCAATACTTTGCAAAAGCTTTATAAAAAAAAAATACTTTGCAAAAGCACTCATGGAGAGTAAGAATGCACCAATTATTTGAAAACAGCACAATCTTTATGTTTGGGAATTGGGACCGATTATTATTCTTATTATTATTTTTTAGCAGAGTAGTATGACGGGTAGATTTTTTTTATTTTAACAGTAGTGGGCCAACATGAACGGGCCAGGTAATGGGCTTAAATCTAAGTAAATTAAACATAGTTAAGCCTGTTGGCCCAAGCCCAACGAAGATGGTTTCCCAGAAACAATGAACTGCATTCTCCTAGGTCCTAGTGACAGACTTATCAATAAGGAGGCTGCAGTCAATATTAAAATAAATAAATAAATAAATTAAACATGCAAATTGTCTTCGTTTAAATTCATTATATCTAGAATCTAAGCTTTGACGTTAGTAGGAGTTGAAGTAAAAATAATCGCACTCTTCATAGGATTTTAGCATATAAACCAAATAGATGCTCAAACTCTCATGCAAAACAGATTTCATTGTTTCTATGGAAATAGGTTTGGCAGAAAATGCACCATCAGGTCATCTGTGAAGCTCAAATGAATGAGCTTCATGCTAGCTAGCAAATCGTGGATGATAATGGAAATTAGATTCAGTAGCAGAAGTTATGAGTTTAGAAAAGATCTCCATAGCCATGACAAACAGAGAAGAAGACAAATGTCTCAAACCTTTCTTCCAAGAAAAATAGTCAATTAACTACCAATATTGACTCAAAAATGATGTGCAGGTTGCTTTGTCTTGCCAAAGAGTTAGATGATGTTAGGGATAAAATCAACCCTAGAGACACGTGGATTCGGAAACATCTCGGAGCTATGTCTCGGACATTTATTACAGCCAACAAAGAAAAGACTGCCTAGGTGTAAATACATCTCGGAGGTATAACGATGTCTCGGTGTAAATACATCTCGGAGGTATAACGATCTTAACACTCCAGGTTACGGTATGAAGAACATCCCGAGATCTCCTAATCTGAATGGAGTGAGCACATCTCGGGTATTTGAGTCTCGGAGTAACCTCGCCTCGGAGATAACAACAAGTCGGTACAATAATGTCTTAGCTTTTTATAACCCCGTTATGATGCAGCGATATCCCGAGATCTCCAAGGTAGAACGAACATGTCTCGGACATCATCGCCTCGGGGTCTGGTTGAAGGTTTGCCGCAGATGTTTCAGAGTACAATAAGGACAGAATTCCATGATTAATGGGATAAGGTAGTTATTTAACGATTGAGGTGGGGTTCAGCATTAAACAAATGCTAGTGGATGATTTTGGAGAAACTCTGCTGGACAACAACATCAAGACAGCATGGGCAGCACTTTCCTCCATCCCAGGCAGCACTTCCTCCAAGCTTCTTGGACAATGCATACACTCAATAAAATAATCCCACTCAATCATAAAATAACCGTCCACTCACTCCTTCCAAGACCATGCACTTCTCGACCAACTTCATTCCACTCATTATCATCCCCACTCATCATTAAATAATCTCCAATCACTCTCTCCACTCGAGGACACAACAAAAACAAATGTTAAAGAAATAGAAGGTGGCAGACATGGGAAGATGGACGCTCCAAACAGAATAAATTAAGCCAGAATTCGAGCTCCTGGGAAAACGAGGCATGAAGAATTGGAAGGAGGCAGCAAGTATAGTAAGGCCAGGAGCCCGGCCTATAAATAGAGGTCATCGCACCAGATGCAAGGGAGATAGAAAGAGATATAGAAAAACAAAGGCACAAAGAGGAGAAAGTAGAGAAACTTAAGAGAGGGAAATCTGGGTGTGTCGGGGCTTAGGGCTACGAGTGATTTTTCTCTTGTAACTACTTAATAGTGAATTTTCTCTACACCTCCTACAGTGGATGTACCTAGGTTTGAGGGAACCACTTAAATCCTTGTGTCATCCTCTCCCCTATTTCCTCAATTTTTTCATTTCAATCAGGCCTTAGGAAATAAGACTAATTTCCTGAGATAGCGAATCATCAGACGACACGTCACCATACCGGAAACTGTACCAACAGATGACATCCATAATCTTGTCATATTGAATTAGATACATTTGAGCTTCCTAGTTTAACAACTTTATTTTTTCTCATTTATATTGTAGATGATACATCGCTTATGGCTAAAAATGAAACTAATACCTCTGTCCAACTTCCATCCATAAATTGATGAAAATTCAAGTTAATGCCCTTAAAAAACAGATACCTGTCCCTATGGCCCGTTAAAAATTAATAAAAATAAAAAATAGGAAACTAAAAATATTAAAAAACATGAAAAAAAAATTCAAAAACTTTTTGAAAAAAAAAGGGGTGGATCGAGACACCCCATGGCCGGTTTAGGGTGGTTCGGCCAATCCCACAAAGCAAAAAAATAAAAAATAATCCAATAATAAAATAAAATAAAATTTAATGATTGGCCATTTGGGGGTTGTTCAGCCACCCCCAATGGGCCAACCCCTTAATTTGTTTTTCTTTTTGGTCTTGTAGTGGTGGTTGAACCACCCTCAAGGGCTATGTTGGGCAGATCGGCCATGGGGTGGCTCAAGCCACCCATCTTTTTTTGTTCAAAATATTTGTTTTTTTTTTTTGAAATTTGTTTTAAAATTTTTAATAATTATAGTTTTGTATTTTTTTTTGGTATTTTTATTAATTTTTAGTGAGGCATAGGGATACATGTTTGCTTTTAAGGGCATTGACATAGATTTTTGTCAATTTATGGACATAAGTTAGACGTAGGTACCATTTTTGTTTTTAGCTATAAGCGAAGTAAGATCTACGATACAAATTGCGCATACCAAAATAATACCAAAGAAAAATTGAATGGGATGCCCCTAATTTTTTCATGAATAATTTTATTATTATTTTTTAAAAAATGGGTTAGATGAAATTTCTTAAATTCAGTCTATTAAGTTAATATCTGTCTTTGTTGGGAAATAATCCCACCGAGACCAGCTCACCCCAAGACCACGGGCCGGTTAGATAGGCATAGGCCCATAAAGACTTCTTAATCACCTGAAGCCCATGAAAACATCATTATTACAGACATCTCTGGCTCGGTGTACACTAGCCTCAAATAGAAGATACTACAAGACAACCATATCCTGGGAACACCATAAAGAATACTTGCATTGGGTCATCCCAGAGGCAGATACGCCTCAGGAGACCATGACCGATGAATATATCGTAAGTTGGTCTTGGAGCAAGTGCATAACAGGGCTACCGGGAAGCCACCAGTACAGATTATATGTGGGATTCTTATCCCGATATGCTAGGAGGGATTCCTGGAGAGAATCTACCCCTAGATCACTGGGAAGGTTGCAGCGAGGTCTCAATCCTGGATTTTTCGGGAATAGCTTTTATCCCAAATTCTCCTAGATAAGCTCTTATCTTGGATTCTTATAAACAAGATTATATCCTGGGTTCTCCGGGATAAACTCTTATCCCACACGATTTGGGATAAGAGTTTCATTCGAATTCAAATAGGGAGCAATCCAATTTGAATCAGACTCCACTTCAAACAGGAATCCTGTTCCAAGTAGAATAGGCCCATACTCTTGGTATGAAAACAACTCTGATTATTGTGCTTTGACTACTCCATATGAATTGTCTAAAAATGCTGACTTAAACATTGGAGTAAGACCCTGCCAGCACACCCAACAAGCTCCTTTAATTTATTTATTTTTGAAAAATTGAAATGACTTCTAAAACAAAGTAAGTGTGTGTGTGTGCTCAAAGTGTTAACAAAATAACAATGCAGAATTTAGAAGACACAAGAATTTTTGTTAACGAAGTGGAAACTTAATATGAGAAAAACCACTCCAGAGCAGCCAAACCCAGGATATCCATTATTCAGAAGACAAGACTAGTTACAAAGTAGTAGCACTCACATACCCCTGATGCAGTGGTCGTACCTTGAACTCTAACGTATAACCCAACACGAATGCCTCCCAACCAGGTCTCCTACCTGAAGGGGTCTTTAATGGAATCCTTTACCTTAAGGCCAACCCCTAAGATAGACTTCAATTAAGCGCAGCAACAGCACACACAACAACGGCTTTAGAGAGACAACTTAGCTCAATAATCTCACAATATAACTCTCAAAGCACTAATGGAATTCAATACCGAATTCTTGTTGTTCTCAAGCCTAGGGACTGATAAGCGTTGAATGTTGCACATTCAAGCCCTTTAACTTATATATGTTAATTCCTTAACATTGTTATTTGTTTGATTTTGTGTTGTTTTAATGTTTTCAGGTTTTAAATAAAGATGCAATTAATTCCATTAATTTTGGGATTAAAGCACACTTTGAGAAGACCTATAAGATATGTTTAAGCTTAACCAATCATAATAGAAGACCTATATGATGTGGTTAAGTTTAATCAAATCAAGAGAAGGATTAAATCGGACTTTCTCCATTAAGAGTCAAAATTGGATTGGGTTCAAATTTGGATTTTGCACATATCTCAATGTTTTGATCATAACTTTTGACTCATATATCGGATTGCAATGAAATTGATGGCGTTCGAAAGCTAATAAAATATTAAACAAATATGTCAGAAATAACTTTTCCTTCATTCGGACTTTTACTATGCCAAAATTGCCCCGCAATAAAAGACCGCAATTCTGGACGAATTTGGAATCCTTTTCCTACTTGGATTGAAGTTTCAATCTCCTACTTGGACAAGGAGACTCAAGGGACGATTTTTATAGAATTCCAAGAGCTTCTAGGCCTCTCCTAATCTCTATAAATAGACCTATAAACATTGAAGAAAGACACATTGCTACCTAGAGCAAATTTAGAGAAAAACTTCTTGAAGGCTTGAAGAGTTGAAGAGAAGTAATCATGGCAGGAGGCCATTGCAGCAGCGTCATGAGCGGCTAAATTCCTAATAGGGTGTTGATGTAGCCCTTTCTAAGTAACAATGGTTTAATTATATTTTAGTTTGGGATTTTCTCTATGCATGATGGTTGTATAACTGTGAGAATTGATTTTAATGTTTATATTCAATCGTTATGAATTTCTTATCTTGTCTTAGAAAGTCTTTTATATTGATTGAACTCAATCCTTCATATTTTCTGTGATTATGTGAATGATTGTTATACAACGGTTTTAATTGATATATGATCAAGAGGATTAGATAGACCATGCCTAAGGAAGACGGATTGTACTACACCCTAGTTTAGTATAATTTTGGTAGACAGTCCTTGCTAACCGAAGATGGGTTATACTATTCCATTGATTGTGTGTATCCTATTAAAGACGTAGCTAGTCCATGTCTAGGGAAGACGGGTCGTACCGCATCTTAGTGGTTAGGTGGACGGTCTGTGCCAACCGAAGATGGATTATACTTATTCTTTAGAGGTAATTTCTTGACTACTCGAGTGAGACGAGCCCTATATCATGCATATATATATATATATATATTTCTTATTATTATTATTAAACAAAATGCTATATGGAAATGACATCATATAACATGCAAGGCATAATCAAACTTGTGTAAGCTCGATGTTGCCAATATAGAAAAACAGTCGCTCGACCTGTTTTTTTTGTCTTCCCCAAATAGTACATGCAATATTCTCTCAACAGAAATAGGGGGACAACACAAAACTGGTTCCTAGATTGCATAGTAAGCACAAAATATAACAAGTAAAAGTCCAAGCAATCAAACCTGATACCTTAGGATTAGGAACCAAATCCTAGGCATGAACACATTTTCTTACTTGGTGCGTACATTCCCCCTCTTGGGGTTAATATCTCCCTTCTTTCTGACCCAAGCCTACCTTCCTGTGGGTGGTTGCTGGCAGGACTTCATTTTTTGACCCATCCACTGCATCATGCTTTGCATCCAAATAGGTGGTTCTCTGTAGTATTGATCATTTTCCACCTTCTGCGACCTTTTAGAGTGCTTGGATTTGATCTTGGATTTGCCACTGTGATTGGCAGGTACAAATCGCTGCTGAGGTCGCTGATTGTGAGATGCCTGGTGCCATGGTGCATGAGACCAAGGAGCTTGAATTGAGGGGCTTGATGCCTTGGCGCTTGCCTCCATGGAGCTTGGTAATGATTCTAATGCCATGGAGCCTGATACAGGGTCAGAGGTCCTGTGCCATAATTTGCTTGCCACGGCACTTCTTTCTTGAGTTTTGCTTTCTAGGCTTTAAGTAGGAAGCATTGGGGTCGGACATGCCCACTAAGACCGCAGTGATGGCATATAGGAGATCTTCTGATGGAAGGGGGCTTCTAATTGCCCGGAACATCTCCATTAAGCTTGTCCTTCCCTTTATCTTCAACAGTGGGGGGCGGATCTGGGACTGCAGGCTTTACAAAGATAGTCCTGGAGGTAGAGGGAGTGTCAGAAGGAGGAGCTACATACCCGAGACCAGTCTTGTCGGTTGGGCTCTTCTGAATTGACAGCATGTGAGTCAGCTTTTCATCAATGACTCTCTCTAATTGGAGCTGAGTCTCTAGTAGCTTCTCTTCTAGCTCTTGTATTTTGAGCAGCAATTAACTCTTCTCAGTTTGCAAACTATTCAGATCATGAAGGTGCTGCTTACGACTTTCCCTTAGTTTTTCATACTCTACATAGAGAGTTTTGTACACCTCCTTGAGTTCATCCCCATTATCACTGTGCTCTGAGTAATAAGAATCCTCCTGTTCTACAAGAAGAGCCACAAAAGCTAGAAATTTTTCTGACTCAGGAGCTTCTTCTTCTTCTAACTCATCACTAAGAGTCACATTGTATGTCTTCCCTTTGCCCTTCTTGAGGTTCCCACAATCAGCTCGTATATGCCCAAATTCTAAGCACTCAAAGCATTTCGGACCTCTGGGATCTTTCTTCTCTTCCTCAAATTCAACTTCTCTGGGAGCATTCTTCATCTTTTCAGAAAACTTCTTGAATCGGTCATCTCTCATTAGTCTTATGAAATTTTTGGCCAACATAGCCACAGCTTTTTCTTCCTCTTCAGAGTCATCTTTAGATGAAGCTTCCACTTTTTTCTTGGAAGCTTTCAGGGCAATGGTCTTCAGCTTTTTGACCGGGGGCAGGGACAACTCATAAGTCTGAAAAGATCCCACCAACTCTTCAATCTTCATTTCTTCCATATCTTTGCTCTCTTCAATTGTAGTCACCTTGAACCTGAAACGCTCAGGCAAAGATCTTAGAATTTTTCGAATGAGTTTTACATCCGAGACGGGCTTCCCAAGACTCACCATGGAGTTTCTTAGGTCACTCATTTTGGAGTAAAACTCTCCAAATATCTCTTCTTCCAACATCTTAATTTCTTCAAATCTGGAAATCAACATTTGAAGTTTGGCAGATTTTACAAGTTTGGTGCCTTCATATGTTGTTTCCAAGATTTGCCACGCTTCTTAAGTAGATTCACAATTTGAAATTTTTGCAAATTTAGACGGTGAAAGTGCTTGACATAGAGCATGAAGGGCTTTATCATTTGAAATTCATGTGTTTTTTTGTGCGACTAGTTCAAGTGCTGCATCCGCTGGTTTAGTTCAACCAGTTTCAACAATACTTCAACAGTCAATACATTTTAGAAAGAACCGCATACGAGCCTTCCAATAGCCATAGTTCGTACCGTCAAAGGCAGGAACAGTATTAAGAGTTTGAGACCCAAGCTCTGATACCAAATGAAAAATTGAAATGACTTCTAAAACAAAGTAAGTGTGTGTCTGCTCAAAGTGTTAACAAAATAACATTGCAGAATTTAAAAGATACAAGAATTTTTGTTAATGAAGTGGAAACTCAATATGAGAAAAACCACTCCGGGGCAGCCAAACCCAGGATATCCACTATTCAGAAGACAAGACTAGTTACAAAGTAGTAGCACTCACATACCCCTGATGCAGTGGTTGTACCTTGAACTGTAATGTGTAACCCAACACGAACGCCTCCCAACCAGGTCACCTACCTGAAGGGGTCTTCAATGGAATCCTTTACCTTAGGGCCAACCCTTAAGATAGACTTCAATTAAGCGCAGCAACAGCACACACAACAATGGCTTTAAAGAGACAACTCAGCTCAATAATCTCACAATATAACTCTGAAAGCACTAATGGAATTCAATACCGAATTCTTGCTGTTCTCAAGCCTAGGGACCTCTATTTATAGGCTGAGGGTTCAAATAAGTGTTTGGCTTGATAAAACCTAGGCGTTGTCCGGACGGTGGTCATTGGGCGTCCGGACGGACAACTGTGCGATCGACTTTTTGAAAATTTCGCTAAAATTTGTTTTGAGCTGCGTCCGGACGGTGATGCCTTGTCGTCCGGACGGTCGCACTTCCGCTGCAAGTAATTTCCATACTAAGGCTTCGCGGTGGACCAAGAGGATGGTCGTCTGGACGGTTGATCTGATGCACGGTATTTCCATATCTGATGCATGCACGTCTGGACCATGAGGACCGTCGTCCGGACATCTGGATTTGAATTGCGATACTTGCCTTATGGACGGGCGTGTCCGGACGGGAATCCACATTGTCTGGACGGTTGCAGCAATCTTCCCATAACTATGTTTTGGAAAGAAATCTTGAAGCTCGTCGAACACTGAGAGTTGTCCGGACATGCTGCTGAAACGTCTGGACAGATGCAAGCTGGAGCAGTTCGAATCTTTTTGACACAGAGGAAGGTCTGGACGGAAAGTTCTCGTCGTCTGGACGGATGATGCTTTGGACAGATGGGCGTCCAGACGGTATGACACATTGTCCGGACGGCTGGTAGGGAGCCGAATTTTCTGACTTGCAAACTATGCAAAATCTTCTGGAAGCACCTCTGAATAGTGGAATCCCTATTAAAAAGCATATTTACAAAGAAGTGATTTTATCCAACAGAATGTGGCAAATTACAAACTAACAATTTTCTTTGTCTCACAGCAATTAGAGAAAGCACCACCAAAAGGCATGCATCACCAAACTGAAAACTGTCCCAACAGTTTTTATAATATGTAATTCTCATGTGCTTTTTTAATATGAATGAACATATGTTTTTATGCATATGAAAAATATATGTTTTAAAGATAGTTGTCAATTTAATAAATTAAATTTAAAAAATTTCTTGCAAATGCAAGGAAAAGTTATTATTTCTCTTATGTTGCATGTAATTTATCTTTCTTAAAGTTCGAGTTATAAAATATTGCCAAGTGTTTTATTTCTCTCTAACTCATCTTTTCTCCTATCACTATTGCTTGTCAATGAGATGAAAAACCTTGTACATGGCATCAATTAAGAGATAAGAATACAACCAAGTGGTTAGAATTGAGAATATTAGACCATTATCAATGGCTTAGCCATTTTCTTATGCAAAATAGTCAACCATGTTAAAACTTACATCACCAGCTTATTTAAATCTCGTCTCTATTTTATTAAAATAACATTTTTTAATTTTTTTTTTTCATTTTAATTTAAAACTCATCTCTACCGAAAATACTCACACTCACACTGCTACCACCATAACCGAAAATCAACCAATCATCCAATTAACAGCAAACCAAACCACAATCATCACAAAAAATACCCAATCGACCAGAAAGCAACGGTCACCCACTTCCCTTCGACAGGAAATCCCCCAAACTCATAAGCACAATTCAAGAACACTCCACAAAACGGCATTGCAAGACCACTACATCTTGCAGCCTTGGAGCACTCCTAGCAAAGCTACCTTCTGCCGGACATGCTTCTACAGAAACGCAAAACTAGAGTCTTTGTGTTACAGATGCTGCTCAAGAAGAAAAAAAACCATGGTTGAAAGAGAGAGAGAAAGGTTCTAGGATATGCTTCTACACAAACAAAGGGGAGAAGAAAAACCCACGGGTGAAAGAGAGAGAGAGGTCATGGGACATGCTTCTACGAAAACAAAGGGAAGAGATGAGTGAGTGAGAGAGAGAGAATCAGAAAAGAGAAAAAGCATTGAAGAATGAGAGGTAGAAAGAGAAATGAATAAAAAATAAACCGGTTGATGTACCGTGTCACGCCACATGATACTGTTTACAAATCCATCAAAAATTCATTTTGCATTTTATTTGAATAATTGGATGAGGGAGCTTTTTAATGAATTCATTAACCAATTTAGCTAAATGGAAAAAATGGCTAAGTCACTGGGAGTGCTCTTACACACGTATATGGCATTAATTAAGATATTCTCAAAATTTGTTGCTTCCTAATTAAGTTGATCGTTGTCTTTATTCTTTAACGTTAACCACACACCTTTTTCTTTTACTTAATTCCTTTTAATCCCAGATAAAATTGATGAAAGATGTGTAGGGTCTAAATTTGGTTTGCTTTTCCCACAGCCTTGTGCGTCGAGATGTACATGTGCTGATGCCGTTATTTGCAATATCTGCAATGGTATCCGCAAAGTGCGGATATCACTTTTACATATCCATATCTGCATAATTTTTACTAAACGTTTCTGCGCAATTATTGCCGTTATTATCCATTAATTTCCGATATTAGGTAATGGGCATTTTGAGTCTATTTTAGTCTTTAGGGCATTCTTTGGGTTTCTATTAGCGTCTATTTTAAATGATTTTGAAAATAATTTGAGCCGATTTTTAGTGTTTTGGGTTTGTTTTAATATTTTTAAAGCCACGATCTTTTGGAAATATATTGATTTCATATTAATTTTGTTTTTGTGCCCAAGTATAACATGAGAAAGCAATACAACTAACCAAACCAATATAAACATAACCTAAACTTAATCCAAAATGAAATTATTTTAGTGAATTTATTAAATATAATATATATTATATATAAAATGTATGAGGATGCAGTTTCGCTACTCGAAAACCGCTACGTCTTTCCGTATGCGCGGATAATCATTTTTGCTATCTGGATTCGTATCCGTATGTGCGAATTGCGAATGTAGACTATTAATATCCACCTGGATGTATACCCTACTTGTGCATCAGTGCGTGCCATGCCTGTTGGGAGCTATCCTAGTTGAACAAAGAGAAGAATTTTCTTTCTTTTTCTTTCTTAAAGGCTAATTAAAAGTGACCCTCATCCTTTTCTTTATTCCAACTTAGATAAGCAAGATTATGTTTGGGACTTGTCCACCTTCACTTTCCGCGATGAGACAAAAGCTTGTTTCAAAGCAAAGCTTTGTCACTTTCGAAACATAATCTAAATAGATGTTTAATTTTTTCCTTGTCTCTCACTTTGGTGATCAAAAGGAATTAGTTATTTGTTTAGTTAATTGGTGATCAATCAGTCCGAAATATGCATCCCCTAGACTTCTTAAGATATTTTATTAAATAGATTTCTTTAAGTCTTAACCAGTACTGTATTTAAATTAAATTGAAGAATTTTGTTATCATAGTAATATTTATCGATCCCTTTATTATTTATTAATTATATTTATCACTTCCTATGATAACTCACAAGGCAATAAATGATGATAAATATGATAGATAGTGAAGTGCTAAATATTGAAAACAGATACTCTCCAGTTTATTTGAACGGGAGAGTTTCAACTTCCTTATAATTTAAGAGTATTTTTGCATGTCCTTTAACATTTTTTAGACTAAAATACCCGTACATTATAAGGAACTGATTACTCTCCCATTTATTTGAACGTGAGAGGATCCTATGCCCTAAATATTGATATAACAAAATTTTTACCACTTAATTTGAGAAAAAGGGTACTTGAGATTTAAAGAAATCTACTTGAGAGAATACCCTAAGAATTCTAGAAAATCTTAATACCAGTCATTCTGCGTAGTCGTAGAAATACATTGTAGTTATAGGTCCCAATTGTGATGATGCCAAAAAATAAAAATAAAAAATAAAAATCCAGGCTATGTTTGTCTAGTGGCATTTTGTAAGGCTTTCCTTCCCCTCATTGTTGTCGACCACTTCTACATCTTTGAAATGATCTGGAATATATTGTTGTAATAATTTCTTAATTCTTATAGGGCAATATATATATATATTAATTGGTAAAATATTATAAAAATATTGTGGATACCACGGACCATGGTTTAATATAAAATTGTATGTTATTGTGATTTGAATTGATAGTGTGTCAAGTGATTATGATCCCACTCTATACCTCCTAGCTATATATTTAAAGTTCAAAACTCTAAGTTTTATTAGGTCATAGTTCAGATCGATCCACACATTAATTAATAAAGTATTTGAATAATATTTGAGTGAGAAAAAATAATTGGTTGCTTGTTTTCTTATAATAAGCTATAAACAATGTATGCCCTACAATAAACATGCAAAAGTATTATTTAACTTTTCATCTGCTCCCCATTTTCTTGGATCTCTGGCGTCATAGTGACAAAGATCCTCCCTGTTGTAGTTTTTCTTCGTTTATATATATATATAATGTATCATTAAACTTTTATTGGGCAATCTTATGGCTGATAGAAGCCCAGTCCAAGAAATTATTTGATATGTTGTGGGTCAATTAAGAAGCGTACAGTGATAATGGCCAGGAACCCAATTGACAAATTGAAATGGAAATTTGTATTCACACGTCAGAATTTGATTATGTCGAGACATAAGTATAAAAGTATATATGTTAATTTTAGTTTGTTTTATTTAATTAAACGAGTCAATTTTTCAACTTTAACTTTCTAATTTATTGTCGTAGGTGTAAAAAATTATCGATCCTTATATCCATTGTGTGTCGAAATCTAATTGTGTTGACACTTGAGAATGAAAGTATATGGACTCCGGATAATGGGCAAGCTAAGCTTAAAATTAGGGTTGTTAATTTTTAACACGACCCGTAAACTCAACACGAACACGAACACGACACGAAAATACAGGGTTTGGGTTTGGCATAATCGGGTTCGGGTCATAATTTGGTCAACCCGATTATGACACGATTATATTTGTGTCTGACGGGTCAACCCGCAAGTTGACCCGCTAACACGATTATGACCTGGTTTTTTTTTTTTTGTTTGGAAATACTGAAACTTCAAAAAGAAAAGTAGAAAACCTAGCATCCCCTAGCCGCACGCAATACACACTGCTTGGCTCCGACATCTTCTTTAGTTCTTCTTGGCCCTCTTGGATGAATCCTTGTTATCGGTCTCAGAAATCGGCCGCTTTGTAACTGCCGACGATCTTGCAGCCAACGACTGGGATGAGGCAGGCTTGAATCTGGGCTTGGTGGTGGCCTTCACTCTTCAGAGCCGAGTCTTCCATTGGCTTCACGCTCGTGCTCGGGGTGGCCCCAGAGACAGGTTATTCAAATCAAACCCGGATACGGATGAGTCATTGACTATTTCACAACTCTTATCAGAGCAATTTTTTTTTTCTTTAGCCATCTGCGAATTTATGAATTTAGGAATCTTTTTATGATTATTTTTTAAGAATTTTAAAAATCCCCTATTTTTCTTTTACATTTTATTGTTTACAAATCGCCTCAGATCCTCATTAGCAGCGATGGATTTAAATGATTTGTAACAATGTTTTGTTTGGGTTATGAAGATGGAGCTAACAATAACCTCAAATCTCCAATCTCCAATCTCCAATGCTTTGTTTGTATGTTAAATAGGTTCATATATACAGCATCATTATTCTCAGCAGTCTCTCTCTCTCTCTCTCTCTCTCTCTCTCTCTCTCTCTCTCTATTGCTTTGTCTTTTCTCTAAAGTTCAAATTGATGACAACGATTGAGGCTCAGGGACCAGAGGCTCGCTTTTTTGAAGCGGGGTTTTTTTCAGTGACTGGAGGGGATGGTAAAGATGAGGCTTTTTCTGCTTCAACTTCATCTTCTTCTTCAGTGGAAATAAACATGTCAATCGGGTTCGTGTTGGGTAACCCGGTTACCAATCAGGTCATGTTTAGGTCACGAGTTTCAACCCAATTAATAATCGGGTCGGGTTCGTGTTGAACCCGATTAAGTAATCAGGTTGGTCAGGTTGACACGAACCTTCGTGTCAACCCAAATTGCCAAGCCTACTTAAAATCGTATAAAGTTGAGGCCTAGCCGAGTATGTAACACATGGTGATATGTCACGTAGCATCACCCCAAACTCAACACATGCCACCACTTGGAACAAAAGCATTCAACAATGTCATTCTGCATCCCACACGTGTAAATTCAAAAATCCCTGTTGTCAAATTCTCACTAAACTCTAGCACGTACATGTATACATGCATGCACTCCGGCCATATTGCACCTATGACCAACTATCACATAGATTAACCTCTTTTTGCCAGAAAAAATGAGCCAGGAACAACCACAAAGACCCCGTGATGACCAGCATTCCCACCAGGAAGTCATCAAGTACGGTGACATTTTCGACGTCTCCGGTTCTTTGGCGTCCAAACCCACTGCAACACAAGACGTGTCCACCATGCAAGCTGCTGAAAACATGGTACTTGGACAGACCCAAAAGGGCGGCCCTGCAGCCGTAATGCAATCTGCAGCGGCAGTGAACGAAATAATCGTTGCCGTTTGTCACCGCGACGTCTCGGACATTGCCAGAGACCAGGGTGTCACAGTTAGGGAAGTTGACGTAGGTGGCACCCGTGTCATCTCCGAGGAAGTTGGTGGACAGGTTTATTTTGCTCTTCAAAATTCATTACCGTTAAATGTGCAAGCTACTAGATCTTTTACAATGGTTAAACTTTCACAAAAACTTATTAACAATGTCAATCTCTTAATTAACATATTAAGATAAATTTGATTCTTTCCAAGCGTTTAGCAATTTAACTGGTAACAGCGTTGATTTCTTAACAAAAGTAGAACAGAAATAAAATAATTTTTGATGATGCCCCATGCAATCTGGTAGAAGGTGCCAGAAAATCCACCAGCTCCTGGAGAGCTATGAGGATATGCAAGAGAACAACATCTTTGATTTCTTCTTCTGTTGGTGTTTGGAACACCACGTTTATATGTAACCTAATCAAATTTGAATTGGTTTTTATCTTATATTTAGGGTTTAGAAAACTTAGTTAATTTTCACCACTTTTATAATTATACTCATAAATTTTAAAAAGTGTCAATTCAATGAATTTATCTTTTAATTTATTTCAATTTCACCATTCAATTTATTTCAATTTCACTTCTTCAATAAAAAAATCAATGGTGATAGGTGAAGTTTTCTCATAATCGCGAATTAGAACTGATTTTGGAAATTTGTTGTATTTTTAAACCAGTCAAGTGATTTTTGTCCCAGAATGTTCAAAGGGGAGGACCAGATATTATTTCTTTTCTCCCTGAGGTCAGGTTTACTCTTACCTTATTTGCTAGGATTAGATATTATTTCTTTTCTCCATAAGCATGTTTTTCTTGTTGTTAGTTTGTGTTTGGCTACATTCTGTTGGACAAAATCACTTCTATGTAATGATACTTGTTATACAGAGATGCTGTGTTATTCGGAGTCTACACTTCAGTTTTGTCCTTCAAAGAAGACTCTATGTAGAATTCAAAGCAGTTAGTACAGTTCCCTTGCAACCGCCCGGACGACATGTTATACCGTCTGGACGCTCAACTGTCCAAGCATCATCCGTCCGAACGACGAGAAATTTTCGTCTGAACCTTCCTCAGTGTCGAGAAGCTTCGAACTGCTCCAGCTCTCATCCGTCTGGACGTCTCAGCAGCACTTCCGGTCGCCGTCCAGTGTTCGATTAGCTATGGGATTTCTTTCCAAAACACAAAAATGGGAAGACAACTGCAACCATCAGGATGATGTGTGTTCTCGTCCAAACGCGCTCATTTATAAGGCAAGTTGTGCATTCAAAATCCAGCCGTCCGGACGTTAGTCTTCATGGTCCAGATGCTCAAGCTTCATATATGAAAATTGCGTGCATCAGATCAATCGTCTGGATGACAGTTGTTATGGTCTGGATGCACCAAGCGTTGATATGGAAATTGCATGCAGCTAAAGTGCGACTGTCTGGACGCTAGGGCAACATAGTCCGGACACAGCTCAATTCAGGAAAGAATTTCAGCGAATTTGGAAAGCCGATCACACAGTTGTCTGTCCGGACGCCTTATGTCTACCATCTGGATGGCGCCTAGGAAAACCTAATCAAACGCAATTTAGGTCTTCTGTAGCCTATAAATAGAGGCCCTTAGGCTTGAGAATTGTAAGAATTCGGTATTGAATTTCGTCGAGCTTAGAGAGTTATATTTTAGAGTTGTGGTGCTGAATCGATCTCTCTCAAGCCGTTGCTGTTGTTTACTGTTGTTGTTGTTGTGCTGAACTGAAGTCTATCTTAGGGGTTGGCCCTAAGGTAAAGGGTTCCATTGAAGACCCCTTCAAGTAGGTGCCTTGGTTGGGAGGCGTTTGTGTTGGGTTACACGTTAGAGTTCAAGGTACGACCACTGCATAAGGGTATGTGAGTGCTACTGCTTTGTAACTAGCTTCGTCTTTTGAATAATGGATATCCTGAGTTTGGCTGCCCCAGAATGGTTTTTCTCTTAATTGAGTTTCCACTTCCTTAACAAAATACTTTTGTCTTTTAAATTCTGCATTTATATTATTTTGTTAACACATTGTGCACACACACATGGTTAAAATAGAAGTCATCTATTTTTCAATTGGTATTAGAGCTTGGTACACTCTGTTTAGATTCAATTCTTGAGTGTTATCTTTTCTTTGACTTCTAGTTTTATTTCAATGTCTCAAAATCTTAATACTGTTCCTGCCTTTAATGGTACGAACTATGGCTATTGGAAAGCTCGTATGCCGTTCTTTTTAAAATCTATTCACTGTTGGAATATTGTTGAAACTGGTTGGACTAAGCCAGCAGATGCAACTCTCGAACTAGTCAATGAGAAAAACGCACGACTTTCTAATGATAAATCCCTCCATGCTCTATGTCAAGCACTTTCACCGTCTAAATTCGCAAGAATCTCAATCAATGAATATGCTCAAGAAGCATAGCAAATCTTAGAAACAACATATGAAGACACTAAACTTATTAAATCTGTCAAACTTCAAATGTTGATTTCTAAATTTGAAGAAATTAAGATTTTGGAAGATGAGACATTCGAAGAGTTTTACTCCAAAATGAGAGATTTAAGAAACTCAATGGTGAGTCTTCAGAAACCGTCTTGGATGTAAAACTCATTCGTAAAATTCTAAGATATTTTCCTGAGCGTTTCAAAATCAAGGTAACTACAATTGAAGAAAGCAAAGACTTGGAAGAAATGAAGATTGAAGAGTTGGTGGGATTTCTTCAAACTTATGAGCTATCCCTGCCCCCTGTCAAAAAGATGAAGACCATTACCCTGAAAACTTCCAAGAAGAAGGTCGAAGTCTCATCTGGAGACGACTCTGAGGATGAAGAAAAAGCTGTGGCTATGCTGGCTAAAAATTTCAGATGATTAATGAGAAATGAGCGGTTCAAGAAGAAGTTACTGAAAAAATGAAGAAGGTCCCCAGAGAATCTGAACCTGAGGAAGCTGAGAAGAAAGATCCCAGAGGCCCAAGGTGTTTTGAATGCTCAGGGTTTTGGCATATACGGGCTGACTGTGGGAACCTCAAGCAGGGAAAAGGGAAGGCATACAATGTGACTCTCAGTTATGAGTCCGAAGAAGAAGAAGCTCCTGGCAAGAGAAATTTCTAGCCTTTGTGGCTCCGCATATAGAAGAGGAAGATTCTTACTCAGAGCACAGTGATGAAGATGGGGAAGAAGTCAAGGAGGCTTATAAAACCCTCTATGTAGAGTTCGAAAAGCTGAGGGAAGCTCGCAAGCAGCACATTCATGATCTGAATAGTTTACAGACTGAGAAGATTCGTTGCTGCTCAAGAATAGGGGCTAGAGGAGAAGTTATTGGAGACACAGCTACAATTGGAGAGGGTCACCGATGAAAAGTTGACTCACATGCTATCAATCCAGAAGAGTCCAACTGACAAGACTGGACTCGGGTATGTAGCTCCTCCTTCTGATATTCCCTTTATTTCCAAGACTGTTTTTGTTTAGCCTACAGTCCCTAAGCCTCTACCCACTGTTGAGGATAAAGGGAAGGACAAAATCAATGGAGATGTTTTAGTTACTCAGAAACTACCTACCATCAGAAGATCTCCCATATGCCATCACTGCGGATTAACTGGGCATGTCTGACCCCAGTGCTCCCTTCTCAAAGATCAAAGAGCAAAGGTCAAGAAAGAAGTGCCCAGACAAGAAAATTATGGCACAAGACCTCTAGCCCTGTATCAGACTCCATGGCATCAGGCTCCTTATCAGGCTCTATAGAATCAAGCTCCAAGGCATCAGGCTCCTCAGTACCAAGCCCCATGGCATCAAGACCCAAGGCGTTATGCCCCACGACGCCAGGCTCCTCAGCATTAACAGCCTTAGTAAAGATTTATTCCTGCCAAGCAAAATGGCAAATCAAAGACTAACAAATCCAAGCACTTCAAAAAGACGTAGAAGGTGGAGGATGATCAAAGCTGCAATGAGCTAACCATTTGGATGCAGAGCATGATACAATGGATGGATCATCAGATGAGATCCAGCCAACAACCACCGACGGAAAGGCAGGTATGGGTCAGGAAGAAGGAAGGCATTCACCCCATAAGGGGGAATGGACTTACCTAGCTGGTGAGAATAATCATTCCTAGGGTTTGGTTCCTAATCATAAGGCATCAGGTTTGATTGCATTGCAAGATCTTTTACTTGTTATATCTTGTGTTTGCTATGCAATCTTGGAACCACTGTTATTTGCTCCTATTAGTATTTTATATTGGCAACATTTTGGTTAATAAAAACACTTTATGTAATGGTTGCTTTTGAACAGGATTATCAGTTCTATTCAGAGTCTTCAAGTAATATGGACAGTGTCTCATTTCATGCCATGTGTATGGTCACAAGTTTTTAAGAAGATGTCCATGAAGATTCCAAGCAATTTCCAAGTCAAATCAACCGGTTCCTGTGCAATCATCCGGACGCCTTGCAGTGTCTAGAAGTTTCAGCGTTGAAGACGTTCGGACGTCAGAGCAACAAAGTCCGAACTCTAGGTCAAGCTTCTCCAATTTCTACACAGAGTTGGATTTTAGTAGTCGACACTGTTTGGGAAGTTTCTGCAAGACGTTCAGATGACATGGCAACACATCCAGACGATGTCCTGCATTCCAGAATATTCTGGGTTTCCTTTACGAGCGCAAAAAGGAGATACAACGAAGACCGTCCAGACGCTAGGCCAAGTTGTCCGAACGTGGACCTGTTATGAGAAGAATTGCGCTATTTTGGAAAGACGATTGTAGTTGACCGTCCGGACGCTCGGTCAAGCAGTCCAGACGCCCTCCAGTATTTTGATCATAACTTTCTGCTCAAATATCGGATTGGGATGAAATTGGTGTCATTGGAAAACTAATGAAAAATAATACAACTTGACTATCTAGACGGCCAAGAAAAATGTTCGAACGCGTGCCCAGAATCCGAATCTTTGTTGGTGTAGGACTCCTTATTTGAGTTGAAATAGGATTTGTAAAGCCTATATAAAGAGGGCTCTAGGAGTGCATTATGTACAGAATTTGGTATTGAATTCTCTTAGCTTTGAGAGCGTGTTTAGGGAGAATTGAAGATCTGCTAGCTCTCAAGCCGTTGCCGGTGTGTGCTCAACAGTTCGTGTGAAGTCTATCTTAAGGGTCGGCCCTAAGGTAAAGGATTCCATCAAAGATCCCTTCAAGTAGGAGACTTGGTTGGGAAGCGTTCACGATGGGCTTCGTGTTATAGTTAAAGGTATGACTATTGCAATAGGTTTTGTGAGTACGAGTGCTTTGTTACTAGCTTTGTTTTTGGATAGTGGATTTCCTGAGTTTGGCTGCCCTGAAGTAGTTTTTCTCTTCACAGAGTTTCTACTTCGTCAACAAATATCTTGTCTTCTTTAAATTTCGTATTTAAGATATTTTGTTGCACACAAACACACACTTGGTTATTTAGAAGTCATTATTTTATTTTTCAGCCCCCTTAGAGAATCTTGCAGGTACTATTTGGGGAAGACAGAAAAAGCATGTCGGGCAACTACTTTTCTATATTGGCAACTTTGATCCTTCACAAGTTTGATCTTGCCTTGCATGTTCATTCTATGATAGCATGTTGTTATTTTTTTAAAAATAAATAAATAAATAAATAAAATTTGGGGGAGACAATACAGGGAATTTTCTTTTTTCTTTTCTTGGCATGTTAGACATTGCTTGTACTTTTGCCTGATATCTCAGTTCATTGTGCATTAATTGACTTTGCTTAGATATGATTGAGAGTTTATGACTATATATCTACCAAGTCTTTCATGTCTATGTAAAAGCTGGATAGTTATTTTTCTCATGCGATGAAAATGTGCACTTGTCAAGGCGCCCCTAGGGTATATCTTTTCCTCTCTGACTTCTTGCTTCTGGAAATTCTAAATAAGAGAGATGTTTTTAATTAGATGGTCAAATTGACCAACATGCTAGTTGAACTTAGAGCCTAAAAATTCTAGCATTCTCTCTAGGTTGCAGGACCAACAAGAACCAAGCAGTTATTCTTCTAAATTCTGTATTATATGCTTATATTCTCTGCTTCTGTGCTGAATTAGCTTTATATCTTGTCCTTCATGGTGCAAGTAAAAATTTTACCTTGTCCTTCATGGTACAAGTAAAAACAATTAGGTGCTGCATCTTAGGGGGAGTGCATCAGATGAGGGTGGCTAGGCCCCAGTAAATAATAAAGTTTGACTTTTAACTGATCTTTCATTGATTTTCTCTCTTGTCTAAAAAATATGGTTGCTTTTTGTCATATTAGTGAACTTTATACCTTATTGAGAAAGTCTTCACACACACACACACACACACACACACACACACACACATTACATGAGTTGAATAATTTATTTAAATTTTATGTCTACAGGAAAATTGTGTGCTGATTAAACTCCAAACTCTCTTTTATATCTCTATATAGTTTTGAGATGCTATTTGACTGCTTTATCAGTTAATTATACATGCGTGTTCTGAAGCTGACATTAGGGAAAATATTTTTTTTGCAAATTTTCCTTCAGTTTCTGTTTTTCAGTGTGAAGCGTCCAGACAGTCTCTCCATGAGTCTGGACGGATGCGGCTAATGTGTCCGGACGGTAAGGATACATGTCCAGACGCCCGCGGCCTGTCGCATGCTTATGTGGCAACGCATGTTCGGACGAGTTAGTGATCCATCCGGACAGGGACCCTACAAGGTTTAAACATCGCTTTCTCCCCTAGCAGCTGCACTCTCTTTGACTTTTCTTCACTTTTTGTCTTCTAGTGCGTGTTTTCTCACGGGTTATTGCATTATCTCAGCTTATTTTGTCCGTTTGTACAATTTTCTCATCTCTCCAAGTACTTTTTCAATTCTTGTTATTCTTTTCAAAGTCTTGTGAACTGTTAGAATATTGAATCTTTTGGGAATGATTTTAAGATTATAAAGTGCATATTTGTGATATTTGCTGTGTTGGGATAATATGTTTTGGTATTATTTTGGACTGTATTGTGATTTTTGTTGGTTGTAATTTTTGGAAAAGTCCATTTTATTGCCATTATAATGTCCAATTTTATTTTGGAACTAACAAGGGTCTAATATTTTGGAGAATATTTTTTTTTTGCATACCTTGGTTATTTTTGCAGAATCATATCTGCTGGAAGTCCACAACGCAGAGTCCGACAGAGGACAAAAGGAGATTTGGCAGCTCTTAGAGCCAAAATTATGGACAGACCCGTCATTACTGAGTGGAATGTTGTTCGTGCGGACATCATGGTGGCTCCTCTGGACAGCATCCACGATATTATCCAGACCTACCACTGGGGATATCTTCACAATTGTGCTTGTGTTGTGCTCACCAGGCTTGTAAGACTATTTTATGTTAATATCGAGGTTGTTCAAGATGATGAACATGGGATAGTTCTTCAGTCCTCTATGGAAGGGCATGTTATCACTGTTGATCCTCAAATCATCAGTCAGTTCATTGGGGTGCCTATGCTCTAGAGTTCCGCCAGCCTATACAATGAGGTAGTATTGCCTCCTTCTCTAGATGATCTCAAAGAATTTTTCCATGCTGTCCCTCAAGGAGAGGAGCGTGCCACTACCATTAGGATCAGTGCCCTGACTGCCCCACACCGCAGACTTGCCAAGATTGTCCAACACAATCTCTGGCCCGTTGTTAGGCGCAGTAATTTGATCTTTAAGAGGGCCCAGTTTGTATATGCCATCTGTCTTTGCTTGCCTTTCTACCTGTGCAAGCATATTTTGGGAGTTATCCTGGAGGCTCGTGATGAGGGCAATATCGGTCTCCCTTTTGGTTGCCTACTCACTCAGATCATTCTGCAGTTAGGCATTTCTATTGCTGGAGAGCCAAAGATGAAGATCCAGGATCCCATCAGCAAGCAGACGTTGATGAAGTCTAATGCCCAGTTGAGGTGAGACGATCAGGATGATGATCCGCAGCCCCCTCCTATTCATGCTGACGTACCTGACATTGCATCCTCCTCTTAGACTGCTCCACCACCTCTACACCAGAATGCCGGTTATGCTAAGATTTTGGAGGCTTTGGCATCTCTACAAGAGGGATGAGCTCTATGCAGCTGGCGATTTCATCACTACAGCAGGGGTTTACATCTATGCAGCAGGAGGTTCACTCTATTAACCTCCGTGTGGAGCAGAGTCAGTTAGACATCTAGGAGTATCTCAAGCACCACCATCCATCCAACAGTGATGATGATGATGATGTGCCTATGGCTGAGGCAGCATGATTTTTTTTTGTTGTGCTAGGTTTTTATTTATTTTGAGACATTTTATCGTTCTCTCTTTGGATAATTTGTTAAACCTTTTCACTCTTGGATATTTATTACTTTGTTTACCCTTGTCCTATTGAGACATTTATGGGGAGTAATTTATGTGTAGTTTTTCTTATTACTATGTTTTACCCTTTGTCCTTTTGTGACGAAAAGGGGGAGTAATTTTTGATTTGGACTGGGATTGTATTTTTAACCAGTCATTGTCCCAGAATGGCCAAAGAGGGAGTTTGTTAGTTTGTGATTGGTTACATTCTATTGGACAAAATCACTTCTATGTAATGATGCTTGTTATACAGGGATGCTGTGTTATTTGGAGTCTACACTTCAGTTTTGTCCTTCAAAGAAGACTCTGTGCAGAATTCAAAGCAGTTAGTACAATTACCTTACAACCGTTCGGACGACGTGTTATACCTTTCGGACGCTCAACTGTCCAAGCATCATCTGTCTGGACGATGAGATCTTTCCGTCCGGACCTTCCTCTGTGTCGATAAACTTCGAACTGCTCTAGCTTGCATCCGTCCGAACGTCTCAGTAGCACTTCCGGACGCCGTCCAGTGTTCCTTCAGCAATGGGATTTCTTTCCAAAACACAGATATGGGAAGACAGCTGCAACCATTCGAACGATATGTGTTCCCATCCGGACGCGTTCATTCATAAGGCAAGTCGTACATTCAAAATCCAGACGTTCGGACATTAGTCTTCATGGTTTGGACGCTCAAGCTTCATATATGGAAATTGCGTGCATCAGATCAACTGTCCAGACTACAGCTATTATGGTCTGGAAGCGCCAAGCCTTGATATGGAAATTGTGTGCAGCTAAAGTACGATTGTCCAGACGCTAGGGCAACACTGTCCAAATGCGGCTCAATTCAGGAAAGAATTTCAGGGAATTTGGAAAGCCGATCACACAGTTGTCTGTCCCGATGCCTTATGTCTACCGTCCGGATGGCGCCTAGGAAAACCTAATCAGACGCGATTTAGGTCTTCTATAGCCTATAAATAGAGGCCCCTAGGCTTGAGAATTGTAAGAATTTGATATTGAATTCCGTAGAGCTTAAAGAGTTATATTTTAGAGTTGTGGTGCTAAATCTGTCTCTCTCAAGCTGTTACTGTTGTGTGCTGTTGCTGTGCTAAAATGAAGTCTATCTTAGGGGTTGGCCGTAAGGTAAAGGATTCCATTGAAGATCTCTTCAAGTATGTGACTTGGTTGGGAGGCATTCGTGTTGGGTTACACGTCAGAGTTCAAGGTACGACCACTGCATAAGGGTATATGAGTACTACTGCTTTATAACTAGCTTCATTTTCTGAATAATGGATATCTTGGGTTTGGCTGCCCCAGAGTAGTTTTTTTCTTAATTGAGTTTTTTCTTCGTTAACAAAATACTTGTGTCTTTTAAATTCTGCATTTATATTATTTTGTTAACACATTGTGCACACACACACGGTTAAAATAGAAGTCATCTATTTCTCAGTTGTTTTTCTTTTTTTTCAACATTAAAAAAAAAAATGGGGGGGAAGGGTGGGTGGAGAAGATGCATAGTTTTTTTTTCATAGCTTTTCAGATGTTTGTATGTATTTTTACCTGATATCTCAATTCATTGTGCATTGATTGAAGATGCTTATATATAATTGAGAGTTTATGCCTGATATCTGCTAAGTTTTCCTGTTACATCTAAATGCTAGATAGTTGCTTTTCTCATGTGATGAAAAAATTGTACACTATCCAAAGCTTCCCTAAGGTACATTTTTTTACTCTTTGAATTTTAGCTTATAAAATTCTTATGAGAGAAGATGCATAGTTTTTTTTTCATAGCTTTTCAGATGTTTGTATATATTTTTACCTGATATCTCAATTCATTGTGCATTGATTGAATATGTTTATATATAATTGAGAGTTTATGCCTGATACCTGCTAATTTTTCCTGTTACATTTAAATGCTAGATAGTTGTTTTTCTCATGTGATGAAAAAATTGTACACTATCCAAAGCTTCCCTAAGGTACATTTTTTTACTCTTTGAATTTTAGCTTATAAAATTCTTATGAGAGAGATTTTTTTTGCTAAAATGGTCAAATTGACCAACTCGCTAGTTGAACCTAAAACCCATAAATTCTGGAATTCTCTCTAGGTTGCAATACAAGTATATAAAGCATTAAAAAAAATCAAAAAATCTGAATTTAAAAGATCCACTGCTGAATGTGCTTAAAAATGTTCTTGAACTTGTCCTTATAGAAACAGTCGGTGACAAATTCATTGCGGAAACAGACCGTTACTAATGGACTAAGTAAAAAAAAATGCAGCTTCTTAGGGGGTGTGTATCAGATGAGAGTGACTAGGCCTTAGTAAGATAAGGTTTGACTTTTGACTTATTTAACATTGAATTTCTCTCGCATAGAAAGTTCAGTTGTTGTAAATCATATCAGTGAACATCATACCTTATTGAGAAAGTTTTCACACACACATGCATAGTATGAGTTAAGTCATCTATTTAAAAATTTCTATCTACAGGGAAATTTGTGCTTAACTCTCAACTATATCTTTGCAAATTTTTGAATTGATATTTGACTGTCTTATCAGTTATTTATACATGAGTGCTCTGAAGTTAACTTTATGGAAAATTATTTTTCAGCTTCCAGTGTAAAACATCCTAACTGACCTATTCTTGAGTCCGGACGCATGCGTCTCTGTCGATCATATGGCAGTATACCGTCCGAACGAGTGTGTACCACGTCCGGACGCGAGCCCTTTAATTTCTTTGCCATTTGCACAACACTACATTTTTTTTTCTTTCTTATTTTTGTCATGTTGTGTGTTTCTGTCGCAGACTTATCCTAATATTTTGGCATTCCTTGCACATCTCTTCTTATTCCATTATATATATATATATTTCCTTTATTCTTTTTGACTTGTTATCCTTTTTAGAATAATGGAATATTTATTGACTGGGATATCCCAAATATTGTCCATGAAAATCCTATTTTGTCTGTGTGCTGAGTTGGTCTTGATATATTTGTGCCTTATGTATTGCTGCATTACTTGTGTAAATTGTTTTGGCATCCAATTAACAGCCGTCATAAAACCACATTTTTTTTTTGGAACTAACAGGATCTAATCTTTCTTTGTGGTGGTATTTTTGAAAATATTTCTGTTTAAATCTTTTCAAGAATATGACAGCCAGCGACTCCCAGCACAACGTCCGACAGATGGATCATTTGGAAAACAGACTGTTGTTGAAGCCATATGCTCAAATTCCAAAGGTCTCAGGATTTAGATGAACTTTTTCCCCCAGCTTATGCAAAGCCTTCCATAGCATCTTTCTTCAGATCTTCACCAGTTAGAGGTTCAGTGACGAATCCTCTCATTTATCTTGCAAACCAGTTGACTAGAGGATTTCAATCTACGGATAATCAGTTTCATGCTTTGCAAACTCAAGCGACTGAAGGTTTTTAGTCTATGGTACTCGACTTTAAGAGCTAAAGCCGAAGTAGCTCAACTCCAACTTAAATGCACGGATCTCTCTCCGTCACTTGCTTTCAATGGATCAGCAGGATTTGGTACATGAATGATTTTTGTTCCTCTCTCTATCAGTTGTTTTACAAACTTATTATTTGGGCTTTTTGCAAACACTTTTCTATTATCCCTATTATTTATGAATTTTAGAACTTTTGTCTATGGTTTAGATACTCCGCTTACCCTTTGTCATTTTGAGACAAAAAGATGGAGTATTTTTAATTTTTAGACCGGGTTTATTTTTTTAAATCGATCAAATATTTTTGTCCCAAAATGGCGAAAGGGGGAGTTTGTTAGTTTTATTGGCTACATTCAATTAACAAAATCGCTACCATGTAAGTGTGCTACTGAAACAGGGATACCGTATTTATCTAGAGTTTTACAAGAATATTTAGAGCTTAATTCTCAACTATGGAAGGGCCTTAATATGACAAGTATCAGTGTTACAAGCATCAAGATGGCAATTTCAAGACTCTTGGAAGATTCGGTGCAGTTTACAACTCAGCAAAAGTCGAATCCCCAGTTGACCATTCGGACGGCCTTGTGAAGCGTCCGGACGCCATTTAGTTCAAGACGTTTCTGAACAGCTTAGCATAGACAACATGAACCGTCTGGACGCTACTCACTGTTCGAGAAGATTCTGAATTACGTAGCAGACACAGATTGGTGAAGACATCTTGCAACCATCCGGACGTAGTCCTTAATAAGGAAACACATGAAGTGCATTATGGAAGCCGGTTGCAGTTTATCGGCCGGACGCTCTCAGCCTACATCCGGACGCCGCCATAGAACTACTAATCAATATTGAATTATATTTTCAAAAGCCTATAAATAAAGGTCGCTAGGCATGTATTATTTACAGAATTCAGTATTAAATTCCTTTAAGCTTAGAGAGGGTGTTAAGGTAGAAATTGTGAAATCTGCTAGCTCTCTAAGAGTTGTCCGTTGTGTGATTTGATCGTGTGAAGTCTAGCTTAGGGAGGAGCCCTAAGCTAAAGGATTCCATTGATCAAATAGAATGGGACGTGAACCCCCAATACTACCTGCCAATTAGAGTTACAGTTTACCGTGGGACGTGAACCCCAACTTTGTTACCCGTGGGACATGAACCCCCACTTCGTTCAGTTCTATATGCCATATGCTTATGCTTCATGCTTGACAGTATACTATATTTTCATTTTCACAATCATGCCTTTAACATATGCTTTCAATATAAACCATAGACAGTTTAACACATCAGTTAATAAATCAATATTTGTGTAATTTAAATCCTAACCGCAGTAGGCATTCAAACATTTAAATCACAATTCAAATCACACTTCACACACATCTCAATTTGCAATCACATCATTGGTATAATTTCAACATACTTGAAACTACTTAAATCTTCCCAAAACATATATTTTAACATATTGTTGGTTCGGTAAGAAAAAACACATTATATGCATTTCTATAAATTACATAAAGGTATCTTTTTCTCAGTGAGTAGAATACTACTCACCTTGGCTACGCGGATATTAAGCTCAACTAAGTTTCCAAAACAATTCCACGCAATGTGCTACTGTAAATTAACACATTGCACAATACTTAGCATTTTTCTAACATTAAACCAACACTTAACTCTTAAATTACCCAAGAGTTAACCCATGGAAAACCAATAGAATTTCTAGGGTTTCCAATCAACTACCCATAAACAATAAATACTAAACCAAAATTAAACAACACTAACCTATAAGATTTACTTAGGGTTAGACAACTAACACCATTATTTAAACAAATTACCCAATAACTAAGTTTTTGAAAAAATTACCAAAATTCACCAAAATGTAACCCAACACTTGGAGAATATTTTGGAAGCTGTAAAACATACAAATCCTAAAGAATATCATAGATTAAACTCAAACACTTCAAGATTCAACCCAAAATCTCAAAGAATAGGTAGAAACATAGATCGGGCTTCGTAGATCATGTTTCCGGGGATAGATTTGAGGTTGGAGGCTTGGATTTTCGTAGATCAAGGGTATTAGGTGAAAACCTAAGAGAAAACCGGGAGAGAGAGTGGGAAAATTAGAGAAAATGAGCCAAACAGACTCATTCTCCCATTTATCTCAGGTACCGTCCTGACGGGTTGTGAGAGTGTTCGAACGCTCGCACATTTGGTGCCGCATGATTTGCTGTGACAGCCGTTCGAACAGTGGTTGTGACCATCCGAACGCCTATGCAAAAACCCTGCTCTCTGTGGCTCCTGTTCGCTCGCCCTCGCCCGTTAGGTGGGCTATCCGGACGCCAACCACAAAGAGCAACATTCGCTCTCTGTGGCTTCCGTTCGGTCACCCGTTCGGTGACCATCCAGACGCCAGCACCAAAAACTCCATTTTTAGCACTTTTTTGGGTGTTTTCTCGCATTTTCTTGACATATAATTAACCCTAACCATTTAATCACTTAAATTTTATACTTTAATCATTAAATAATGTCTCGGACATTACATCCCTCCCCTCTTGTAAAAATTTCGTGCTCGAAATTTTGACCGTAAATCATTTTATACACATACAAGCATGCATTTTAGTAGGAATACACATGCAAATATGCATTTCGCTCAAAGAAACATGTGAAAGTGGTTTGGTAAAGCAATCATACCAGGGTTAACTGGAATAAATTAGGAAATCGCTCCAACATCTGTTGCTCAAGCACCCGTGTAGTTTCCTCAACATCATCATTTCACCACAAAATTTTCGCTAATGGAACAATTTTGGTCCTCAGTTGGTGTTTCAAGCGATCCAACACTTTCTTTTGTAGCTCTTCATAAGTCAATTTCGGTTGAATACGAAGAGGCTCATCTCATGGGAGGGATTAAAAGCACATTTTTGCAACTGAGAGACGTGGAACTTGTCATGAATGCCCACCAAACTAGGAGACATCACGACCGTGTACCCTATGGGTTCGCGTGTTTAGCCCTAGGAACAGTCCAATGTACCTTGAACTGAGCTTACCCTAGATGACACTTGGGGGTACACAAGGACACTAACTGCGACCTCGTGAACACGACGATGCATATCTGCGTAGCTTTTCCGTCGACTTTGAATGGTGAGCATCCACTTTTGTATGTATGCAATCTTCTCTTGAATCATGCACCAATTCATGGCTTATTAACTATCTCACGCCAACTTCATCCCAAGGAAGTGGCAATCCACATTTGTTCCCGTACAACCTCGTACGGTGCCATGCTAGCAGTTGCTTGTAAGCTACTGTTGCAAGTTGACTCAACTAATGGCAAGTATCATAATCCACTTCCCATGAAGTCCAACACGCACAACCTAAGCATATTCTCAAGTATCTAAAATGGTTCTCTCAAATTAGTCGTCAGTTTGTAGATGGTATGTTGTTCTAGAATTCAGCTTGGTCCCCATTGTACCGCTCACCATCTCTACCAAAACTTCAAAGTGAACCGTGGTTCACGGCTTGACACCATGGAGACAGGCACCCCATCGATTTGCAGCATTGCAAACTGTTGTGCCAATTGCCTTCGGTGTACTTAGAGTCAATCTCGCCATCTTGAGATTTTAACTTAATGCACTAGCCGCGACATTGGCTCAAGTTGAGTGATAGAACACCTTGTTATCAAGATCCTCCAGCACTCCAAGCCATCATCGTTGCCTCATATTGTAGTCTCTCAACGATGGAATGCATTGAGACTTGGGTGATAAGTGTGGGTTTGACACACTTCACCATAGAGGTAGTACCAACACATTATTAGGGCTTACACAACTGCTGTTAACTCCAAATCATGAGTAGGACTGTGCTTCTCATGATTCACAGTTGCCTAGAAGCATAGGCCACATCCCAACCCTCATATCACGATGCATCTGTGTAAACCACATACCCAACAATTTCTATAGGTAGCGTAAACACAAGTGTTGTTACGAGTTTTCAGTTCAACATTTGGAAGTTAACTTCGCAATTGTCACTCCAAACACATGGGGCATTCTTCCTTGTGAGGATGGCGAGTGGCCCTCACAATTACGAAGAGTCCCACAACGAACCTCCTATAATAATACGCTAGACCTTCGAAAATTTGGACCTCCCAAACGTTCTTTGGTCTAATCCCATTCATCCATAGCTTTTACTTTAGCTGGATCCACTACGAATCCGATCTGGTTCACAACTCGAACCAAGAAGGACAATTACTACAAACCAGAACTCACGTGTTATAAGTTTGGCAAACAACTTCTTTCCTCAAGCACTTCCAACACTGTCACCAAGTGTCTTTCATGCTTGACACCATTAGTCAAATAGACTAACATGTCATTGGTAAATGCTACTACTCCAAAGTCTAAGTACTTATGGATCACTTGATTTAACAAGTCCATAAATACCAATGGTGTACTAGCCAATCCGAATGGTATCACCACAAACACGTAATGGCCATACTGTGTTTAGATCGCCGACTTAGGCACATTTTCCTTGCACCATGAGTGAATGGCATCTCAAAAGAAGATCAATCTCTAATGATGCGTTTGGCAACAAAGTTGCCTCAGATTTCTATTCGGGTTTTTTCAAAACCCGCATTCAACCCATATTCAACCCGAGCAAAAAACCGAGCTGCATTTCTATTCTACTCATCCACACGAATTCCAACACCATTATTACCTCAAAACCAGCGTTGAATACTGTGGGCGAAGTGTCAGTCCCATTTTAACTTGAAGTTTTGTTAGACTAGTATAAATATTATTGTATATGTAGGAAAAGGACTTTTGACTCTTGAGAGCACGCCTACCCTACCCCCAATCTTTTTTCTCAGCTGGGAATTGAGAACATTACCTTAATAATGCCGACGGCTTTAATGGCATCAACTAATGTAGCAGAATTGAGATGCGATCACCACCAATAGCTGACCCATTCAGACCGTATATTTGGTATACTAGGGTTACACCCAATTTTTTCTCACACCCAATTTTGTCTCCCACCGGCTGTCTTCCCCAAAACACACTTCCCCCATTCTTCACTCATGCAGAACAAGAGAACCAAAAACCCGAGAGACGGTCCTCCCGTTTGCCTCTAACGCGTGTCATGTGTCAGGGTGCTTTTCAGGTGTCCATCACTTCCTTGCGCCCATTGCAAGATCCTGCATATCTTGCCATCAGAGAGAGATCTTTCACCCATCAAAAAGGTTTGATTTTTGTAAGACAGATTTATTTCTCTTTACCGACCTCAACCTAACATTTTTTGGGTAGTGTGTTATGAGTGACGGTCTCGCACAGTTGACGGCAACTGCCTATAACTTCAAGCATCGGAAGACAGAGCCCATCCATGTCTTCAGAGAAACCTCTTCCCTCGAATTCGCCTTCTTCCTCGAGTGGTTCCAACAACACCTGGTACCGAGTTCCTCCAGTGAAGGCAGTCCACGTAGGCGGTCCAAGAACACGGTCTTGGAGGGTTAGTTCTAATCTCCGTTTAAATGTTGTTCATTTTTTTTCCTTTTGTATTTTTACTTTGTAATTTGCCCATGAACACTGCCAATGGGTTTTAAGGGACTGTCATCCGGATTTTTACTTTATTATTTTCATTTATTCTATGTTGTTTGTAATTTCCGTTCGAATGTTGTTCCTTAAATTGTTGGTTTGGATATTGTCGATTTCCTACATTTATTTCCTGTCGGTGATTTTTGTTACGTGCTCCTGGATCTTTCTGTGCTTATTTTTTAAAAAATTATATATATATTTTTTTTGTCACCCAAGCTGTGTTTCCAAAATAAGTTTTAATAATAAATTTTTATATACAAAAAAAAGGGGGGGGGGGGGGGGGGGGGGGATCCGATTCATAACAACAAATAGTATAAAACAAGTTGAATGCAAATAAAAGAATGTACTATATTTTTAGGCTAGGATATGTCACAGGAATCTGCCAAAAGTGGTCAAAATTTTTGCCAAACTATGAACTCGACCGGTTTTCAATCAAATCCGGAAACTAACAAATGTAAAATGGTATTCAATTAAATGTGGAATAAGAAACTGGTTTATTTAAATCTTAGGAAACCTGTAAACATGCCAGAATCACTCGTTCACTGTTTGCTGTGGTGAAAAAAAATAAAAAATAAAAATAAAAAGAAGTAAGGAGATGATCAATTACAAAAGTCCAATTAAACCTGGGGATTGCATCATAACAGTATTGAAATGGAAGATGCATTTGAAAAAAAGAAATAACGATATAACGAAAAATAACTCATAGCAGTCTTCTTTGTAATAATAGATGATAAATTGTACCTTCTCATGCATATTTTTTTTTTTATAAAATTCAATTGAGGTTTGACACAGATGGTCGAGTTTTTAAAAACAAAACTGATTATAAAAAGGCATACAAATAGTAATTTATAAAATTGAAATCATCTGTCACAATTATGACAAACAAATAATTGAAAATGAGAAATGCTAGTATCTTGAATGCTGTGCTAAATTCATGCTACATGATGTACAACCTTATTCAACGAGAAGCCGAAAGCAGAATTTTTCTCCCGCTATAAAAACCTATCATATTCGAAAGGTATCCCTTACAACTTGTTTCTAAATATATGTTGGAATGCATGTTCACTTATAACTTCTTCATCATAGGTATATATTAAAAATACAAAACTATAAAACCTAATTAGAATAGAATTTATGTTAGTTGAACATGAAATGTGCAAAACCTAATTAAAATAAAATTTATGTTAGTTGAAAGTAGAAAAAGATTTCAATTTTTTAAAAAAAAATCGCATAATAGGGGCTTTGAAAACGTATTAACCCAACTTTAAAAAATAAAAATGTGTTTATTTTATTTGTCGATTTTATTTAGAGAAAACGTGACACAATGGGAGGTGGAAAGACCACGGACTGGACTGATGAGGAGGAGGACATTTTTGTCGAACTTCTTGTCGAGAATGTGCACAACGGTTCCATTGTCAAAGGGAGTGTGAACTCTGCACTATGGGTGGAGCTAACCAATAGACTGAATGCGAGGACGAATAAAGCGTGGACAACAGAGCAGGTATCACAGAAGTACGGAAGGCTTCGAAAAGACCACAAAGACTTCTCTGGTCTATTACATCATGAAACAGGATTCGAGTGGGATCCAGTATTAAACACGGTCTGTGGGACCCCGACGCAATGGGAGCGTGTCAAGATGGTATGCTCTAGCCCAAATTAGCTCGGTCTAATCACTCTTATATTGTAAAAATATCCCAATTTTCTTACTTAGTACTTTGATCAGGGTTTCCGTAGGTGAATTTGAAAATTACACGCTTCAAGACAAAGGGCTGCCGTAACTACGACCAACTTGGGATCATATTCGATCGGTCCACTGCAACTGAGATTCTCCATCGGTCCTCCGCCCTGTGCCCACCCAACAGCGATGATGAAGCAAATCTTATGCACCGTATGCAGACAGAAGGCATACACGTGTACAAGGGTGGGGTAGGTTGTAGAGATCGACCCGATGGTTTTCCGTCACAAACATTTGTTGACCTTGATAGTCCGCATGATAATGAGATTGGTGGACCTTTAGTTGGTGGGAGTCGGCGCAGTGGAAAAGAACCAATGGAGGAGGATTCAAGGGGTAGGGGCAATGATCGGGCACGTGATATTGGATTAGGCGTGAGCATGGGATCCTCAGGGAAAGGATCTTCAGGAAAAAATTCCTCAAGCAAAAGTCATGATAGATGCTACTAAGCAAAGTATGTACGAAGAGTTAAGGGATATGGCGAGGGCAAGAAAAGAAGCATTACTTCGGCAGAGATAGCCAGTAGAGTATTCGTCACAACTACACAGCACTGGCAAGTCAGCACATCCGATAAACCAAGCTATGGACTTGCTGGATGAGACAGGGGGAGATTGTTGATGATGTATACGTGGCTGCATGCTTTGCCATATTTGATGAAAAAATGCAAAACATATTCATTCGCATGAACGTGGCACGCAAGAGAATTTGGTTATCAAAGCTGAAGCCTTAGTATTGCATTCGTCTGAGTTGATTGTGTTGTGTTGTTTTATTTCACTAGATGTTTTATGTTAGTTGAATGTGTTTTAGAGATTACCTATGGGACAAGTGTAATGTGTTTGACTATGCGCTTTGTGATAATATTAATGTGTTTTATTATGTACCTACCTACGGTTCCTAGAAATGTTGAATGTGTGTTTACTAGTATTCGTCACCACATTATTTTAATTTGTATTGAAGACACTGTATATCGGTAGGATGGATGGAGCTAATCTCCCTTTCGTACCCGCGAATGAAGATGGCAATGACGAATTTGATGAGGAGCTATTCACCATTCTGGGGGTTCTTGAAGTAGCAGAAGAAGATGAAGATGAAAACACCAATATGCCACAACGCAACTTGCCATTACGAGGGGCCATGTACATAACATACATGCTGAACGGTCACCCAGTGCCGTGTTATGAAATGTTCCGTATGGAGCCACCGGAGTTCAGATCTTTGTGTCTTGAGTTGAGGGAGCGCAGGTTCATAACAAGTACAAGAAACCTTGATGTTGAGGAAAGTGTTGCTATATTTCTTTTGCTTACTGGTCACTGCCAAGGACAACGGATCTCTTCAGATCGCTTTCAACACTCCACAGAGACAATAAACCGGCATTATAGGAGGGTGTTGAAAGCATTGAGCCATCTGGCGAAGGTATACATCAAAGTGAGACACAGGACTGGGTTGACTATTAGCGACAACTATTCTAGTCGTCACTAAAATGATCCATAAATAATATATTAGACTCAAATTAGCGACAACACATCGTTGCTAATGTCTCATGTATTTAACTTTTTTTTTTTTTTTGTAAAAACAAAACTTTACCCCCCCCCCCCCCCCCCCCCCCCCCCCCAAAGTTTAATATAATCTGCAATTTTGCCTCCAAAGTGAAAAAAAGTTGCAATGGACCCCAACTAAGTTTCATGATTTTGCTATGTAGCATATTCTTCCGAAAAAACCCTTAAAAAGATCAATTTCTTTTTCTTTTTTTTTTTTAAAAAAATAAAAAAATAAAACAAAATTGGGGATATTTTTTAGTCTTTTTTTTTTAAAAAAAAAAATTTAAAAAAAAATTGAATTTTTTTTTTTCTCGGAAGACTTGGCTACATTACAAAATTAGGAAACTTGGTTGGGGTCCATTGCAACTTTTTTCACTTTAGAGGCAAACTTGCAATTTGGGTGAAACTTTAGGGGGTTAAGTGTAGGTTTTTTTTTTTTTTTTTTTTTTTTTTTTTTTTTTTTTTTGTAAATGTATCATAAATACTTGAGATAACGTGAGATTTGAAATCACTCATTCACTTTTTAAAAATAAACATTCGCTCCTTAAGTTTTTAATTTCGCGAATTTGAAAAATGGTCGTTCCGTGTTTTTTCCGTCCAATTTTGCAACGTCTGTTAAGTTGAGTCACCATTTATCCACATAGGCATTGACACATCAGTTAAAATGACATCGTTTAGTTTTTTTTTTTGTCAAATCACCTTAAATTAATAATTTTTTTTTTATTAAAATCTAAAAAAAAATAAAAAAAAATAAAAAAAATCCATTGCCGATGCAACAGAGCCGAAGGTGAAGGTGAAACAAGTTGGATGAAAGAATGGTTTGATTTTTTTATTCCATTTGATATGAAGAATAATTGATCTGTAAAGAGGAAAATGAAGCAAAAGTGAACAATGAACAAGTTGTTGGAAAGAGCAGATGATAGGCATGGTATTTGAGAAAATGGATAATTGTACCGTTGGTCCCTGGAGTTGACCATAATTATTTTTCACTCCTTATGGTTCGAAAAGTTCATGGGAGGTCCTTGTGGTAAACAATAATTACGAATTACTCCCTAGACCAATTTTCCATCCACTAGGTTAACAGATTCCGTTAGTCAATCACGTCACACCCAATAGGAAGTCAACACGAGTCCATTACAATAAAAAAATATGAAAAAATAAAATATAAATATTTGTTTTAAAATAAATAAAAATAAATAAAACAAAGGGGTGGCTGCCGGTGTGGGGGTTGCCAGGCCACCCCCAAACACCTTTGGTGGTGGCCTTCACAGGTGGCCGAGGGTGGAGGTTGACCACTCCAAGAGGTGGCCGGGGGTGGGTGGCTACCCACTTTGTTTTACTAGTGCATTACTCCAATCGATAGAAAATCTTATCGATCCTAGTGCATTACTCTGATCGATCGAAAATCCGATCGATCCTAGTGCATTACTCCAATCGATCGTAAGTATATGAATTCTATATTATCCTAGTGCATTAGTTCGATCAATAATGATAATAATATATGGATTTTGTCTTATCCTTGTGCATTAGTCCGATTAATCGTGACACGATCAAATAATTAATTGATCCCCAAACACCTTTGGGGGTGGCCTTCACAGGTGGCCGAGGGTGAAGCGTGACCACCCCCAGAGGTGGCCGGGGGTGGGTGGCTGCCCACTTTGTTTTACTAGTTCATTACTCCGATCGATTGAAAATCTTATCGATCCTAGTGCATTAGTTCGATCAATAATGATAATAATATATGGATTTTGTCTTATCCTTGTGCATTAGTCCGATTAATCATGACACGATCAAATAATTAATTGATCACAAACTTACATATTTTTCAGGAAAAAATACACATACCCCCTCAAATTGATCCATTGTCAATGTTCCATCTAAACTACAAACAAATGTCAATGTCAGCCCCTTAATGACAAAAATATGCTTCATAAAATTAAAAAAAGAAATTATAATTATAACAAAATTAAAAAAAAAAAAAAAAAGTTTGGAAAACCAAGGGGTTCATTGTAATTTTTTAAATTTTTGTAAACAATTAATTTTCATTTATTTGTTTTGGAATTTATAAGAATACTTTAGTCCTTTTTTTTAAAAAAATATTAATAAAGAAATATATATATATAAGAAAAAAAAGAGACCAAAGTTAGCCAACCGCCCAACCCATAAACAATGCTAATTAATTGAATCTGGTAGCACTCCATTCACAAAAAGTATCGACTAGATAGGCTATTTACACAAAAAAAAAAAAAAAAAAAAAAAAAAAAAATTCCACTAGTTGCACGCGGGAGTCTTTCCCGCACAAACCAAAACTAGGTTGTTATAGTTTAAGAAGCAGATTAAAAAGAGCAAAAAACAAAACAAAAAACAAAATACAAAGAAAGCAAAGAAAAGGGGCGTTCTCGATCTCATCATCAAAACCGTTTCTCTCTCTCAGGTCTCTCTCTCACTCTCTATCTTGTTTTGATCCGTACGTTTTACTCCCAAAAAAATTGTGAACCTTTGAATTGGGATTTGAATCTATTATTGTTTAGAGGTTAATTTTATGTTTATTTTATTTTAGTGCTAATAGTAAAAAAAAAGTGATGCCTTTGAATTGGGATTTGGATCTTTTATTGTTGGACAATTTTGGAAAAAAGTATGTGTATTTTGAAAATAGTGACACCTAAAACCTATAGATTGATAGCAATATGTGACCTAAAACTTTCCCCTTTTCCACAAAATAGTTTATGAGCAACTTGGATTAATTGTAGTTTTATCTCATCTGGGGTTGGTGATCGTTTCAGGCTTGCAGTCAAGACTGATTCGGTTTTTTTTTTAATTTATTTTTTCTGAGACTAGGAAATTATTAAATTGCCTGCACCAACTAGATTATCACACAAAAATCACGTTTTTGTTGTCATGTACGTCTAAGAGTACTGCATATATGTCTGTGTTTTTAATTTTTAATTAAGCTTAATATGTTTATGTTTTTTATGATTACATATTGTTAATGAATTTGATGGATTACTAGATTATTTTTTAATATGTACCTTGGCTCGATCTCCTTTAGCTTCTATTGGTCATTTAATTTATTGGATGTGTCAATCAGGTAGAACAATTAAGGTTAATATCTCTCTTAATTATCACAAGAAAATCAAGTAGATTCACATGCATATGTGTAGAATAAGAGTCTCTGTGTATTTTAGTTTTAATTAAGCCTAAATGTTTTTTTTTCTTTTCTTTCTTTCTTGAATTCAAGAAGAGAAATTATGTCACTATTGAACTATTTTTTTTTTTTTTTTTTCCCAATGGTGAGTAAAATTTGGTAAGGCTTCTAGGAATGCTCGAAGTCATGCCTTTTTTTAATTTAAAAGTTTTAGAATTTTGATAAAACATGTTAATCAATCGAAAAGTGTTTTAGAAAGAAAGAGTTATATATTCTTGCATTGTTTAATAAATGTGAATTATTTGCAATCATCATTCTTTTTTTTCTTTCTTCTTTTTTCTTTTTTTTTTTATATAAAAATATATATTTACTTTGTGAGTAATTGCGCGATTTCAATTCCCTTAGTTTTTAATCAGGATGCACTTTTCTTTAGAAAGTTTTATAGTTTTTCAATAGGCACTTAGGTGGTTCATAAATAATTGTTTTGAATATTGATGTTGAAGTAAAATAGAGAGTGAGCTGCTTTTGGTGTGTTTGTAAATAGTTTGTAAATAATTTGAGGATTTACAAATGAATTGATATTTTTTTTAGGTGACTTTCCCTGTTTTTTTTTTTTTTTTTTTTTTTTTTTTTTTTTTTTTTTGTGTTGTTGTTGTTGTTGTTATTGTTGTTGATTTGTCTAATCATGAACTGTTGTTTTCCATTTCAGCTCCTAAGAAGAGGCAGCAAGTGCCATCTGCATACAATCAGTTTATAAAGTAACAAATCTGCCATTGATTCTTTTGGGTATCTTTTTATCCTTTGCATAATAAAAACGTTGTATATATTCAAACTATAACATTCCCATTTCTCATGTAAGACAAAACTTCATTCCTATGTAGAGAGGAGATCCAGGGGATCAAGGCCAATAATTCGGATATTAGCCACAGGGAAGCATTTATTACTGCTACCAAAAATGTAAGTACACAATATTCATTGCACGATCACAAACACTGCAAATTTGAAGTTGAAATTTTTTATTTTCAAAATTTTGCTTTCTGGTTTTTTATCAACATATTGAATCTCTTCAGATTTGGAAAAATGACTTCTTAAGATTTTAAATAATTCATTTTATTATGTTTTGCTATGCAATTTACTTGATCTTTCATCTATTAGGGTTAACATTAATCTATATTACTTATAGGAAAAACAGTGAATTCAAATCTATAACAGGCTTTGTTGACCCAGTCCTGTTGTAGCTTGTTTTATAAACTGGTACGAAGACTTTAGTTAAACAGACATCGAGATGGATAAGAGTTGGATGCAGGAAACTCATAGATTTGGTGAGAAATATTCCAAAGGTGTTGAACAATTCATTAAAATGGCATGTGGTCACGTGGATGAGCTTAATAGGATCAAGTGTCCATGTCGCAAGTGTGAGAATCGTTACTATAAGCCTATAGACATGGTGGAAGATGATTTGTTCATTAACGGAATTGATATGAACTACACCCCGTGGGTATTTCATGGGGAAGAAGACCCGTTTCGTATAAATGAGAATGTCAATCATAATGATGATAATGCAAGTTCGAAGGATATTGATGAGGTTGAACAAATGTTAAATGACATCGGTATGGGGACATTTCCAGGTGCTAATGCAGGTGAATCCTCTACTACTCCAGGTCCAACAACCAATGATTACGAACCGAGAACTTTTGACCAATTGTTGGAAGATGCCCAACGTGAACTTTATCTTTATCCAGGCTGTAAGAAGTTTTCAAAGCTCTCTTTCACTGTGAATCTACTTCATATAAAAACACTTTGCAATATGAGTAACAAGGCGTTTGATATGGTGATTGACTTGATAAAGAGAGCTCTCCCAGATGGAGAGACATTACCAGGATCATATTATGAAGCAAACCAGTTGAGGCGAGACTTGGGTTTTAGTTATGAGAGGATACATGCATGTAAGAATGATTGCGTACTTTTTTGGAAGAATCACGCTGATAAAGAAGAATGCCCAACATGCAAAACTTCAAGATGGGCAACGGTCAAAGGTAAAGGTAAGAAAATTCCACATAAGGTCTTACGGTATTTCCCAATTAAATCGAGATTGCAACGGTTGTTTATGTCGAAAGATATTGCCAAAGATATGAGGTGGCACAAAGATGGGCGTCAAGATGATGGAAATATAAGACATCCAGCTAATTCAATATTGTGGAAAGAGTTTGATAAAGAACATGTTCAATTTGCTCAGGACTCCCGCAACGTGCGACTTGGTTTAGCAAGTGATGGTTTCAACCCATTTGGTAATATGAGTACATCATATAGTATATGGCCAGTAGTACTTGTGCCGTATAATTTACCTCCGTGGAGGTGTATGAAAGATCCGTATATGATAATGTCCTTTCTTATCCCTGGACCTAAGGCACCTGGAAATGATATTGATGTGTATCTGCAACCGTTAGTGGATGATTTGCAAGAATTCTAGACTGAAGGCGTTCCTACGTATGATGCGTCGACACATGAGAATTTTAAGTTGCATGCAACATTATTATGGACTATAAACGATTTTCCTGCATATGAAAACTTGTCTGGGTGGTCTACTAAGGGAAAGCTTGCGTGTCCAGTATGTAACAAGGATACAATGTTTAGAAGGTTGAAGTTTGGATTTAAGACGTGCTACATGGGTCATCGTCAGTTCTTACCTCAGGGGCATAAAAAATCTCTCTTTGACAGTACTGAGGAGCATAGAATGAAGCCTAATGAATTATCTGGAGATCAATTGTTAGACCAACTAAATAACTTAACAAATGTGCAATTTGGAAAAGATGAGAATGGAAAATTGAGAAAGCGAAAGCGCAAAGAAAATGAGTTGAATTGGATGAAGAAGAGTATTTTTTTTAATTTGCCTTATTGGTCAACATTGAAACTGAGACACAATTTAGATGTCATGCATATTGAAAAAAACAAATGTGATAGTGTCTTAGGTACACTACTGAATATTGATGGAAAAATGAAGGACACTGAAAAATGAAATTTGACTTCTAAAATAAATAGCAAGTGTGTGCACAAAGTGTCAACAAAAATAACTATGCGGAAAATAAATGACACAAGGATTTTTGTTAACGAAGTGGAAACTCGATTAAGAGAAAAACCCTTTCGGGGCAGCCAAACCCAGGATATCCACTATTCAGAAGACAAAGCTAGATACAAGATAGTAACACTCACATATACCCGATGCACTGGTCGTACCTTGCTCTCTAACATGTAACCCAACACGAATACTTCCCAACCAGGTCTCCTACCTGAAGGGGTCTTCAATGGAATCCTTTACCTTAGGGCCAACCCCTAAGATAGACTTCAGTTGTAGCGCAGCAACAGCACACTTGCAATGGCTTCAGAGGAAACTTAATCAGCTCAAGAATCTCTCAAAATAACTTCTCTGAGCATTTGTGGAATTCAATACCGAATTCTTGCGGTTCTCAATGCCCAGGGGCCTCTATTTATAGGCTGAGGTACAAAATAGGCGACTGCAGTGATATATGCGGGTGCCGTCCGGACAGTGGCATGGGCTGTCCAAACAGACAACTGTGCGACAGATTTTTCCAAAAATTTCGCTGAGAAATCTTTCTTGTTTAAAAGCCGCGTCCGGATGGTGAGACACTGTCATCCGGACGGTCGCACGTCCGCTGCAAGTAATTTCCATATAAGGCTTTCGCGCGTCCGGACCATGATAGGCAGTTGTCCGGACGGTTGAAGTCGAATCGGCAATTTCCTTAACTGATGAACACGCGTCCGGACCAAGGCTGACTGTCATCCGAACAATGATATTTGAATTGCGATTCTTGTCTTATGTATGAGCGCGCGTGGACGGGAGTCCACGTCGTCAGGACGGTTGAAGCAATCTTCCCTTATTTTGAACTTGGAAAGAATCTGAGACTAATTGATCACAGAGAGGCGTCCGGACAGGCTGATGAGACGTCCGAACGGATGCAAGTTGGAACAGTAGCTTCTCGAAACAATGAAGGTCCGAACAGGAATACATGTCGTTCGGACAGATGATGCTTGGTCTATCGGGCGTCCAGACGGATGGAATAGTGGACAGATGGGCGTCCGGACGGGATGACACGTCATCCGGACAGCTGACAGGGACTCTAAAATCTTCTGTCTTGAAAGCAGTGCAGAAACATCTGAAACACTTCTGAATAGTGGAATCCATGTTAAAAAGCATCTTTACAAACAAGTGATTTTGTCCAAACACAGAATGAGGCCAATCACAACCTAACAGACACTTGCAAGGCACGACAAGATTTGTGTGTGATGGGCATACGTAAAGATTTGCACTTACAACCAAATGGTACATCCACATCAATGCCACATGCAAATTTTACCTTGTCAAAAGCTGAGAAGAAAAGTTTCTTAGATTGGTTGAAAGGTGTGAAGTTCCCTGATGGGTATGCATCTAACATTAGTCGGTGTGTGAACGTCAAAGAAGGTAAGATTTCGGGAATGATTGTCACATCTTCTTTCAATGATTACTTCCTGTTGCAATGCGCCCATATTTATCGAATGAAATATGTACAACATTGATTGAGATGAGTTGAGTTTCTTTTTTAAGGAATTATGTTCACGAACATTGAGATTAGATGTCTTGAAGCGAATGAAGGATGACATCCCTGTAATTTTATGCAAGTTGGAAAAGATATTTTCACCGGCTATTTTTGATATAATGATACATGTAGCTATTCATTTACCTCGAGAGGCCGAGCTCGCAGGACCAGTACAATTCCGTTGGATGTATCCAATTGAAAGATGTCTTGGTAAATATAAGCAATTTGTGCTGAATAGAGCACGTCCGGAAGGGTCAATTGCCAAGGGATATTTATCTGTTGAATGTTTGACATTCTGCTCCATGTATCTCCGTGGGATTGAGACAAAATGGACTCGTGAAGAACGGAATAGTGACGGGTGGCAGGTGGGAAAGAGTAAAGGCTTGTCTGTGTTCTCTCAACGAGTTCGTCCTTTAGGAGCAGCAAAATTTATAAAACATGAAGATATGGTTCTCTCAAGGGCTTGATGGTATGTGCTTAACAATTGTGACAAAATTACTTCATACATTAGGTAAGTGTATGATTTATTGTTCTTTTAACTTATGCATGATTTACTTGACAATAAAGTAGAGTAATTATGATTCTTTATGTAGTGAACACTATGACAAGATCGAAGGAGAAGGAACTGTGGAAATCCAGAGTAAGCATGAAGCCGAATTCGAAAGCTGGTTCCGACATCGTATATGTGGGCATAATGTAGAAATCGTGTCTAAACAAATATATGATCTTGCATGCGGACCGAATCATCAAGTTGCAATGTTTAAAGGCTGTATTGTGAATGGGGTTAGGTTTCACATAAAAGACTATGAACGGACTCTACGTACCCAAAATAGTGGTATAATTGTTTCAGGTGAGCATCACATGAAGAATATTGACTTCTATGGTGAGTTGAAGAACATTCTAGTGTTACGTTATGGTCGAAATCTTGTGTATTTATTTGAGTGTGATTGGTGGGACATTGGGCATAGAACAAGAATGCAAATAGATGAGCATTTTACGAGTTTGAATACATCGCGTACATGGTATGCATCTGATCCATTTATCCTAGCATGCCAAGTTTCACAAGCATTTTACTTAAAAGATGCCAAATTGGGTAGTAGTTGGCAAGTAGTACAAAAGGTGACCTATAGAAATATATACGATGTTCCAACTGTACAAGAATGAGAGATTGAAGAAGATGACGAAGGCTTTGGTGATGAGGACGAAGAAGATGAATGTGTTGGGGGTCATGCACCTGTGCAACAAGGAAATGATGAAAACTCAACTCCGTTACGTATAGATGATGTGGAACCAATAGTTGTTGATAGAAGCATGTTAATCAACGATGAGGCCAATAATGAGGAGAATGAAACGACCTATGATGATGAAGAAGAGTTATCTAGCAACGATGATGAAGAGGAGTTATCTAGCAATGATGATACAAACTCATCTCATGAAGAGGAGTTATCTTGCAACTCTGATACAGACTCTGAAGATGATATGTGTTGAATATATTCTATTGTGAAATCTATTTGTTGTTTTGTGATATATGGTAAGATGATATAGGCATATGATTTGTTTGCCTCATTAGAAATCATTTGAGTATTATTGTATGTTTATATTTTCACATATTCTTATCCATTGTTACTATTGTAGAATCAGTTATACACAATGAATCGAGGACGAAAACGATGTATGGCCACGACTCATTCTATGCCATTGCAGCTCAATGATAAAGATGGGGACACAAGTTTAGGATCCCAAGTGGCTATTGAAACTGATGTACAACCATGTCAAATGATGACTTAGGGACCCTCCAATACATCTTGTAAGTGCACATATAATATTTATGCAATAAGCTCTGTTATTGAACAAACTACTTCACCAGAAATTACTAACTAGGTTTTCATATTTTGCCTCATAGCTGTTATGTACAGCAAGAAGAAAAGAGGTCAGAATAAATCCTTTAAGTTCAATAATCTTATAGAGCATAGTCCCGTTCCGATAGAAATCCATGCTGAGGCAAGAGGACTTGTAGGCAATAATGCTAGTCAATTTAGTAGGAGGGTGACAATAGTTGTTCATCAACACGCCGACCTCTGGCATGGTTCTTGGACTCGTGTCCCACCAAAAGAGCGGCAACTGTTAAGAAATCGTGTTTTGGTGAGTTTTATTATTTGATGTTATGTTAATTACTACATATAATATAAAATGTTAAGACTATTGTTTTCTTATCTATTATGTTTCAGAGTGAGTGAGATTTAGATGAGAACGTGAATGAACACAATGCAAGTGTGGAGTTGGCCTTATCAAATAGTTATAAAACACTTCGTTATGGTCTTCATCAAAGATTCCTAAAATGCGGTGGTAATACAGACTTAACAATGGCGAAGACAAAAGTTCAAAAGAATATGTCACAAACCACGTGGCATAAGATATGTGAATCATTTGCCAACAAAGATTGGAAGCGTAAGTCCTTACGTAATAAGGTGAATAGATCGATTTTGAAGACCAATCACACATCCGGCTCTAGATCTTTTATTAGTCATCGCCATAGTAAGGTAATAATTTTATACTATTACATTATTTTAATAATTATATTTAGAGCATATGTTAATCATGTGTCTATTATGTGCAGAAGAGACAAACTGGGGTGGAACCTAAGGTAATTGACTTTTATAAGATCTCTCACACAAAGAAAGATGGGTCATTTGTGACTCCGCTATGTGAAGAACGATACGTAAGTAATTGAAATATAACTTTTCCATTATATAATTAAATTGCATAAATTATTTAATTAAAGTTTATGTTGCTTGGGCAGAATTTGATGCAAGACATGTTGGTTGACGAAGAAGTTGTCTTAAATGAAGATGAAATATTTACACAAGTTCTTGGTGGGAAACATTCTGGCCATGTTAGAGGAATGGGAAAATATGTCATACCTACCCCATCCTCTTCGCATTCGCGATATGGCACCCAAGTCAACCTTGAGTTAAAGGAAACAAAGCTCGAAGTGGCCAAGTTGTCAGATCAATTATTGGAAAAAGAAAGAAAAAGAGATCAACAAATAGAAGAAAAAAGCAAAATGAGTCAAATCGACGTATCGATGAGATTCAAAAAGAAGCAAACCGACATGTTGAGGAGATTCAGAAAGAATCAAAGCGCCAATATGATCTTCTAGTGTCACGTATTTTAGGTAAAATGGTTGTGTGTCAAATATGTTTTGTTATGCTTTAATTGAACAACAACAGCTAATTTCTGACAGTCGACACCTTTATTTGTTTTTCTAAATGTTATAGGAGCACAATGTCATAATTTTGCCCAATTTGATGGGGAAGGTTAAAGAGATTCGATTCGAAAACTTCACGTCTTTTGTGCTATGGAGTATGGTATGTTTCATTCCAAATTTATATTTGGAATTAAGTTGTATAGCTTGTATATTTGGATGTTTTATTTGAATGAGAAGATAAAAGGTATTTAAAATGGAGCAGCTTGTGTTTTCACTTCAGATGCATTATTTCTTGAAATCTACTTTATGGTCGGTTATGCTCTTCATAAAATAGTTCTGTATCCATGTCCTTGCTTTATCTACTCTGAGAGATTAAGGGCCTAGTTGATTTTAGCATATGGTCTGGTAATTGTATTGTTTCTTGGTACAATTTGGTATTTGTTTATTATTTGACTTAGGTGCGTATCCTTTTACACTTCGAATTTCTATTGGTTTCATAAGTTTAGAAAATGGCTCTTTAAGTAGTTTAATTCTGTAGTATTCAACTGTTGGATTTGGTGCATTGAACATGCTTTAATGTTCCAATATATTTTTTAAGGAGGATCTCAATGTTTGCTTACTGAAATATAGTTTTTATTTTTATTTGAAGTGTAGTGTTATATTTCTGTTTGGGCTTAAGTTTGCTGATAGTGATTATTTATTTGTTCTTTTGTCAGGGGAATCTACGATCGCCGACACTCTTGTGGCTTATGTTAAATTATAGTTGCATTAGTTAAATTTTGGATACACTTAATGTTTTATCAGATTTTTGGATGCACCAAATGTTCTAGATGTAATTTGACGAGGAAGACTTAGTTTTTCAATACTTAATGTTTTATCATATTTCGTTTTGAGGATGATTGTTATGCTTAAACAATTTGGCAGTTGGGATTGCATTTTAGCAATTTTTTTTTTTTTTTTTTTTTTTAACAAATATAGATAGATGCTTTGCTTAAAGATGTGAGCCGAGGGCAAACCAAAATTCTATTTTTGGTTTGTTATCTTTTATGCATATTAATAAATGCAATTTAGATAATTCATACCAAACATTAAAATATTAATTGGCAAAAAAAAAAATGTAATTGGCACAATTTTTTATTAAAAAATTATTTATCATTAGTGATGACTTACGTAGTCGCTAATTAATATGCAAAATATCATTAGCGACGACACAATGTCGTTGTTGTTGTGTGCACATTAGCGACGACACAATGTCATCGCTGTTGTGTGCACAATAGCAACGACACAATGTCGTCGCTGTTGTGTGCACCATTAGCAACGACACAATATCGTCACTAATGTGTACATCATTAGCGACAACATTGTATCTCGGGAGGCATTTTTAGCAACCATTATTTGTAATAATAGCGACAACAACTGTTGTCGCTAATAGTCATTATCAGCGAAATAAAAAGTCATCGCTATTTAGTCTTTAACAACGATGTTTTAGCGAACACTTTTGCGACGACCAAGTCATTGCTAATAGTCAATAGCAACCACTTTAAGGGCTTTAGCGACGACTCTGAAGACCATTTTTCTTGTAGTGTAGCCTCTATTCGGTGAGAATGATAGGCTTAGGCTCAGGCCCATGCTCAGGCTCAGTAAAGGTCTTGGTTAAGCTTCCTCTGTTCTACAGACCATGTTGAGTTTGTGGAGAGTCTGGAGACTGTCTGGACATCAAGATTTTATGTTCGAACAGGAACTCTAGGGGTGGTCTTATGCCAGGTCTGTCCGGACAAGAGTTCAAGGGAGCAGTATTTTTTAGCCATGTCTAGATCATAACGCGTTGGCATGTTTGGACATGCGGGGCATGAAGCTACAGAATCTTAGGGGCGAAACCCTAGGGGCGTTTGGATACTCCGGGAGGGCGTCAAGACACAGCCACTTGAAAAATCCGATTTTCAATTTAAAAACCTGTTATAAAACACTATTATTATGGGAAAATTGTGAAAACACTGAGAGGTCTTTTCTAGGTTTTCTATAAATGTTTTCTATAGAATAGTTTGAGAGTTAAATAATTTAATCAACGTCTTTGGATTGTAAGTCTCTTGTATTATTTTCTCCATCATAGTGAAATTTGCTGCAACTTTGTGGACGTAGCCCTTAGCGGTGAACCACGTAAATCTTATGTTATTTTGTGATTACATGTTTATCTTCCTTCTGCTTTCTTCTTTTTTGCATCTCACGGGTCTTGAGAAATAGGATATATTTCCTAAAAATTGGTATCAAAGCTTTTGATTCAGGTGGAAGCAATGGAAAAGGAAGATCACTATTTAGTGAGGCGTCAAATCAACACATTACTGAATTAGTGACATTTCTCTTTGACACTCCACTAATTAGTGACACGTCACTAATAAGTTAAAAAAATAATAATAAATATTGAATAAATATTTAGCGACGTGGCACACTAAAAAAAATAGTGACATGGCAAAGAGTACCACGTCACTAATTAGTGATGTGGCAAAAAAATGAACAACGTAGACATGTCACTAAACCTACAGATTTTTGTAGTGTTATAAAAATGACACATGTCATTTTTAATATTATTATAATTCCAATTATTATTTTGGTAATTTCGATACCAAATCTTAATTATACATAGAATCTAAGTCATGCAAGTTTTTTTTTTTTTTTTTTTTTTTTTTTTTTTTTTTTTTTGTGGGGACAAATCAATGTAGGGTTTTTCCTAGTTTGATAGGAGTTAGGATTAGGAAGGCTTAGAAAGGTTTTGGATCCTAAAACGGCGATTCAGGTTTCTTCTTTGTGAAGAGAATGCACCCTCGGGCCGCACTCTATCAACTGGCAACAGGGCAAAGTACCCATAACAACATGGCATAGAAAGAGGCCCTCGTCGTACATGGCATATTTATTTCATATATTGTTCCTAGAATTTGAGACAGTGCTTTCAATCCGCTAGATAATATAATGCGGCAAAAGCTTCTCGGAGTTTCCTCTCTCGGCCATTTTTGCAACAAGAATGCTCATCACGTACAAAATTTTCTGTCTCGAGCAACACCAAGGCAACTGTTTGTCGCTACTCCACGGCCACTAATTTCAAAGGATTTAGGGGATCATAGCGATTCAAGCAAGAAAGGGATCTCTCAGCGTAGCAATATTTTCCACACAAGTTGCACCATCAAGAAGAAAGTTTGTGCGGTAGTTATCGACAGCGGTAGCTTTGAGAATTTTGTCACAGAAGCATTGGTTCGTCATCTCAATTTGAAGACAAAGAAACACCCTTCACCTTACTATCTCAGTTGGCTGAGGTTAGGCATTGAAGTGCTTTTGACTGAGACTTGCCTTGTTCCTATCTCTCTCGGAAAATCCTATAAAAGTATAAAACTAAGGTGGCCTGTCATGTCGTAAACATGACTTCTGTGATGTAATTGAGATATGATAGGCAGGGGCAAACCAACAGGCCCCTGCCCGGCCCTTTCCTACGTGGAAAGGGCCATTTCAGTTTTAGTGTTTTTTTTTCTTTTTTTAAAAAAATAAAAATAAAAATTTCAAATTTCAAATTTTGAAACCAAAACCACTGCAGCACCCCCATTTTCTCATTTCTGTTCCCACCAAGCTTCCCCCCAAATTTTCCCTCCCTCTCTCCATCTACCCATTTTCTTCCCACCGTCGACCACCGCGCACGACCCGCCACCGTCGACCGCGCACGACCCGCCACCGTCGACCTCGCACGACCCACCACCGTCGTTCTCCATCTTCGGCAAAAACCCAACCACCGGTCGTTTTCCATCTCCGGCTGTCTTCCAGTTCCGACGACCGTTTTCGCACGACCCGCCACCGTTGTCTTCCATCTCCGGCCGTCTGCCATCTCCGGCCAATATCTCCCCTATTTCCGGCTCCGGTACCGAGCTCCATCTACCCATTTTCTTCCCAGGAGTAAACCAGACTGAGTACGCCGCCACGCACGAGCCCGCTACTGTGCGTTCTCCATCTCCGGCCGTCTTCCATCTCCTACCAATCGACCGCCGAACGAGGTCCCCTAGTCCCGGCGACCATCTCCCTCATTTCTGGCTCCGGTACCGATCTCCCTCATTTTTTGGTTTTTTCAGTTGTTTTCAGATCTGCCTTTTTATCGTTGGACTCTCTCTCTCTCTCTCTCACCCACACAAAAAAACACACATGTTCCCTTTTCACTCTCAATGATAATATTTAATTAATAACTTGAAAAATTGGAAATTAATGTCATAATTTGGAAATAAGATGCATCTGTTGAAGTAATGAGTAACCAATTATATATAAGATTATTCAGTTCTTGAAAGGGCTTCTTGACATTATGGATTTATGATTCTTGATTGTTAGTTGCTGAAATAACATTTACTGAGGAAACTTTCTAAGGATATTGCATGATGCTGTTGTAGGAAAAGGAACGAATACTCATTCATTTTCTTTGACAAAGATCGTTTTGGGGCAATACGCAATAAAAAAATATGGGTTTTGTTGATTGGTTGAGTTTTTTTTCCTTGGCTTTGCCCTGACAATACTGTTTTTTCTTGCTGTATTCTAGACCTATTCTCTTGATAGAAAAATAAATTATAATATTCTAGGTATTTTTTTATATGGTTTTTATTTTTTTGGGTTTGTGAAGTTTTGATATTGTTCTTATGCTTAGGCCTTTATTGAGTGCTATGTTTCTTGAGTGCTTTTCTTGTAATTGTGAACTAAATGATAATGCATTGATATGAATCTTTATTTGTTACAAAAACTTTTAGATGGACTTATCACAACTGGACTTGATTTCACAATGCGAAGATAATTGTTCATTGACACATATTGAACTTGATGATGTTGTGGCCATCAAAATGGACCCTCAAAATGGAATGTTGGGCACTTCATGCTTACTTTTAATTTTTGTAACATATCTTTACACCATGTTTATTTATTTATTTTCATTTTGTGATAGATGGAAATGGAAATGAAATTGTAGTTGATGAACAATTAAATGATAGTGTGGTTAATTGTCGGTCCAAGGCCAAGCTCATAGATGGAGATAAAGTTGTTGAGGAACCTAAGAACAGTATGCTATTTGGCTCCATGGAGGAAGTCATTGACTATTATAGGAATTATGCAAAGCAAGCGGGATTTGGTGTGATACAAAAGAAGAAGAAAAAGTATGAAAATGGAGATGGAGATGTACATTACATCACCCTGACTTGTGCTCGTGGAGGCAAAGCATCAGTCAGTTCAAGTAATAACATTTGCAAGCCTAACAAAACAATCAAAACGGGGTGTAAGGTTACTTTGAATGCAACGTTAGTGGGTACATCGTGGTATGTGACAAATGTAAATCTATGGCATAATCACGATTTAAGCCCAGGTAAAGCAAGATACTTTCGGTGCAACAAGATGTTGGATCCTGCTACGAAGAGAAAGCTTGATATAGATGATAGAGCTGGAATCCGTACAAATAAAATTTATAACTCACTAGCCGTTGAAGCGGGGGGATATGAGAATCCTACATTTGGAGAGAGAGAGTGTCGCAATTAAATTGCGAGCTCAAGACGCCTTCGCCTTGGTACAGGAGGTGTCGCAGCACTTCGTGACTATTTCAATAGAATGCGGAAAGTGAATGATGATTTCTATTTTGATATAGACGTGGATGATGAGTGTAGGCTGAGAAATGTGTTTTGGACTGATGCACGAAGTAGGGCATCGTATGAAGATTTTGGTGATGTGGTTACATTTGACACAACATACTTAACCAACAAATACAAAATGCCATTTGCCCCTTTTGTGGGGGTAAACCATCATGGTCAATCAATTCTTTTAGGAGCGGCATTAATTTCATATGAGGATACGGCGTCATTTGTTTGGTTGTTCGAGGCATGGTTGAAATGCATGAAGGGCCGTGCGCTAGGGGCAATTATTACAGATCAAGATAGGGCCATGAAAAATGCTATTAGTAAGGTGTTTCCGAATGCCCGTCATAGATTTTGTTTATGGCATATATTGAAAAAAATTCCAGAAAAGTTTGGATCACATTCACAATACATTGCCATTAAGAGTGCCATTCGAAATTGTGTGTATAATTCTCATACATGTGACGAGTTTGATGCATGTTGGCAGAGTATGCTCGAGTGTTATAATCTGGAGGAGAATGCATGGCTGCGTGATTTATACAGTGAACGGACTTTCTGGGTACCGGCATATTTGAATGGTGTGTTTTGCGCCGGCATGACTACCACACAACGTAGTGAGAGTACGAATGCCTTTTCTTGATGGTTATGTGCACTCGTCCACTTCATTGAAGGAATTTGTAGATCAATACGATAACGCTTTGCGTAGGAAGGTTGAGGTTGAGAATGTTGCTGATTTTGATTCCTTCAATACCACAATTTCATGTGTAAGCTATTGGCCCATTGAGAAGCAATTTCAAAAAATGTACACCCATGCCAAGTTTAAAGAAGTTCAGAATGAGATTTCAGAGGTTATGTATTGTTCTTCCTCTCTTTTAAAAAGTGAATGTGAAATTAAAACCTATCAGGTGATCGAACGGGTAGAAATTAATGAATCCTACAGGATAAAAATCATTTTTAATGTTTGCTACAATGGTCCTGTATGTGAAGTGAATTGTAGTTGTTGTTTGTTCGAATCAAGAGGATTTTGTGCAAACATGCCATATCCGTGTTGACTACATTTGAAGATGTGGATTTGTTGCCCAAAAAGTATTTTCTAAACCGATGGAGGAAGGATTTGAAGCGGCCATATAAGCTAATCAAGAATAGTTATGATCCCTTGAGTGGCAACCCTACTGCAAATCAATATGCTGAACTGAGCAAAAATGTGCTGAAGTTATCCGCAATTGTAGCACCAAACGTGGACCATTGCATGGAAGTGCAAAAGTATGTTGATATGCTAATTAAGAAATTTAGCAGTCCAAGCTGTGAACAAAGTCAACCTTCCCAATCGCTCCCAAGTGCACCTATGATCGATAATGAAGCCATGGATTGTATGGAGGTGGAGGTGTGTAGTCCTCTCGTGGCTCGGACTAAAGGGAAGCGACCATCAACGAGAAAAGTGTATGTGGTTGAAAAAGCAGTGAGGAAAAAGTCAAAAGGAGGAAATAAGAAACAGAGTAACACAAATCCCGAGCAGCAAAGGAAAAAGAAAAAGAAGGTATCCATAGATTTGAAAGTCGTTGTATGTGCACATATTGATGTGTAATTTTAATATTAAATTTAACATTCTTGAATATTTTATTTTTTGAAGACATGCCAAAGATCGCTAGTAGATGAACTGGACACAAGTGAAGATCCGTTGTTTTTTTCAACTGATGTGCAGCATGACCAAGTGATTGAAACACAAAATAGTGTACTTACACATGTACTGAAAGGGGGGGAAAAAAAGTTCATATACGTCCATTTGATTCATACATGTTGACGAATAGTTTAATTTCATATCTCATATTAATCATTCGAGGTATTTGTTTCAGATATTCGGGAATTCACAGTCATCATGTATTTTGGAAGGAGATTTTATATATTTGTCGTAAGTGGTAAGGTCTCTTTGATTAAAGTAATTTTTTTTTTTTCTTTGGGAGGTCAATTGTTCTTACTAAAGTTTGCTTGTGTGCTAATTTTTAGGAGGAAAAGAGGTGGGTGATGAGTGTAATGGAATTTGAATCAGGTGACAATGTTCTTTCCTTATATGAGTTTGAGTACCATAAACCATAAACCATAAGCACTATTCTTGTTCTAAATTCTGATATATCTGCTTTGTACGTTCTGGAGTGGATGCAGTGAAATAGTAAATGAGATATTTCTGAGTTCAATGCTGGTGTATCTGAGAGTTTGTGCTGAGTCAAGTTATTCATGGTCATGTATACCATGTTTGGCTGGATGCATTCTGATTGGAATTTTTACTTGTCTTTTTCGGCTTGCTTTGATTTATTTTCCTTTGCTTCGTATTGTCGGGATTACAACGTGCATTTGTGAGTGTTTATCTTACTCAAAACTCTCTCTGCCCTCGGCAAATGATATTCATGCACACAATTGCATCTGTGCAACTGATATCTTATACTCATTGGCTCAGCTTCTTTGCGCTTATATTGAAAAATGCAGTTGTTGTTCCCTTGCCTTTTCTTTTTCTGAGAATCTCTTTTTCTCCCAAATGAATGGTTGAACAATCATTTGGGTGGTTTTCACAAGATTTCTAGTCCACTAGCATATAAATGCACTTGGTGCAATTTTTTTTTTTTTTTTAATGAGAAACAAGACAGATAGATGTTGGATGCTCATATTCAAATCTTAGTTGTGCTGGGTCAGTAGGTTAATAAGGCATGACAGAGTACTGGTAGTCATGTTTGGCATTTATTTCTCTTGTGTTGTCACTTTCAACTCAATGAATCTTAGCTTAATGGGATCCCAAAAGCCATAGGCACGGCACTGGGCACTATTTCAGCTTTTAAGTCTATTGCTTTTGAGAGCAACTGGCCAGCATGGCCTGCAGCCTGTAGGATATCGAACAAAAAAAAATATTTTCCAGGGCATGCACTTTTCTACATTCATGTAAATCAGATTGGGGGCAGCTATGGTTGTTGCTAATTACTTCTAATCATGAATTATGGATTTGCCCGTTATAGGTAAGTGAGCAATTAATTAATGTGAATATCCATCCATAGGAGGATGTTCAAATACCCCTCATTACATGAGGACAACTTTTATATTGGAAATATCAAGCATTTGAATTTTGATGGCTCTCTATATTTGCAATTTAATTATGAGAAATTAGAAGAAGATAAAGCCAAAAGGAAAAGAAAAGAACATCCACTTTGGCATTTGATTAAAACTGTTGTGATATTCATGTGGCTAACTGCACCCTAATTCTTTATGTAGATTTGTTTCTTGCCCTGGATACAGATATGAATGGAACATTGAGCAAGCAGGAGCTTCAACACCAGTTTCTACATTATTTTCCTACTTTTTCTATGTAAATTTGGATTTCACTTTTTTAGATTCGTGCATGACTTTGTCAATGGATATTGTAGTTCTGTTGAATTATGAGCTATACCATGTCATTTTTTTAAAGCAAAGGATCAACTTGTTCACCTGCTTGTGTGTATACCAGTTTGGTTTCCTCACAAACATTGGATGAAAAAAATGCGTTAGGTAAGTTTGTTGAATTTCCGTTGGTGCTTAAGAGTATTGGATTTTGTAAAGAATAGGCATTTTCTTGATAGTAGCACCGCTTTGGAAACAATAGAATGTGACCTTTGTTCCATATGTTTAGGGTGTTACTTTTGTTGGAGACAGGCTGGGCATGCTAATCATGTCCTTTTTCTGTGCTGAGATCTTCTTAATTGTATAGCTTGCCAACGTTTCTATTAGAATGACAAATTAGTGACCAATCTTGTTTGGCTTGCTGACCACATTTCTTTTGCAAACTTTTGGCTTCCATGGAAGCAAATCGAGAGCCTTATATGCTCTGTTGGTTGTTGGAAAACCTCAGAAAGTTGGAAGAAATTAAAACTATAAACATTTTGTAGTTTCCTTAACATGAATAATGAAGTCAACTAGTTATGGTTGTTTCTTCTTTTGTAGTGTGCCCCAGGGTGTAGAAAATAGCCATGATGGAGATTTTTTTTATCTTCATCTAACAATAGACATGATTGTGCTTAAGAATGCCGTGCACCAGAGTGTACAAATAGACATGATGCAGATATTCCAATGCAATGGAATTTTCCAATAAAGATATGGGACTTTTAAAGCACAGCAATTTTTCAGGCTCAAATTCAATGAAATGAAAGATGCAGGAATAGGTCTAATTAATCCACTCAATTCTTAACAGTAATTTCCTAGTTTTATGTCTCTAAAACTTACAAAACTCAGCCAAACAGACCAGCTAGCCAAAATCACCCAACAACTAACCAAAAGAGCAAAGAAACTGCAGGAACATCATTACCAAACACCAACCCAGCTCAGAAATTAAACACCTTAAGATGACTTCAATTAATTTGAAGTCCAAAAGATTTACAAATCATTTCTTCATTAATATTTTAAGACCAAAAGACAACAATTCAGTTTAACATACATTTAGGAAATTCGTACAAGCAGAAAAAAGTTTCATACAACTGAATTGTTTCCATAAATTCATTTTAACATCAAGTTAGTATGTCTAGGTTCACTATAACTACAAAAATAAAAAGGCTAAAAGCAAAATGACAACTAACAACAAAACACAAAACATCTTCCCATTATGTTGCCCTAATTGTTCCTTACATTCTTTTCAATCAATTCCTCAACTTTCTCCTCCATTTCTTTCAAATGTTGCGCTAATTGTTCTTTGCATTTTTTCTCAATTACTTCCTCAACTTTGTCATTATCAGCCTGTCTTATCTCCTCCATCTCTTTTAGATGTAGCGGTATCTCTTCTCGTATGCAGACATCTCCTTATCAGCCCATTCAAAAAAATCACAATCACCGGCTTTCTGCATGAAAAAAAAGGGGTCAGCAAAAATGTCATAAACTACTAACGAAGAAATATAACACAAAGCTAATTTCAAAATATAACAAAAATTACCTTGTAGTTATTACATCCACACAACTTTTTAGCGGGATTGGATGTGGTCCAAGAGTTCCTTAGACGTGCAGGAACTCCACACATACATAACGGAGGACTGCTTGACAAATCACTTGTTGTAGACATTTACTTGTGCCTACATGACATGAGAATCTTCTATATATTGAATTGGGGGGCTAAATACTAGAAGGAATAAAACACTCAACATAACCTAAATATTTCTTACCCCAACTACTTAGGGACAAGAGCAGTGACTAGATTTACATAAATTGAAGTTACTGTCCATACAATGCAATTTAGAACATCAATGATTAAACTGCTGTCAAAGTAAGTGCATCACCTTGCACTATACATTGCAGTGACCAAACATGCCGAATTCATAAATTCCACATTGCAGTGAACCAAACATGCATCACCTTGCACTATACATTGCAATGAACCAAACAAGCTCAAATTCCACCAAAATCCATCTAACATAACAAAAAAAAAAATCCTCAAATTCTACCAACCCTTTTTTTTCTTGAACTTCAAAATTAAAAAATGACGAGGATACATCCATAAAACAAAAATATAGATTTAGATCAAACAAAATTAAACTTGCTTGAGAAATCTCAACAAAAAATCCTCAAAATTAACATTTATAGGAGTTATGAAGAGCCATAGGCACCACCAATTTTCATCAAAACAGAAGGAAGCCATCCAAATATAAGAAGATTTTGCAGCTAGGTCATTAGTATAGGATTGATATTGGGAGTGCTTAAATGCTAACTCTAATATTACGTGCAATTTTTTTTTTTTTTTTCCATAATATCTTAAAGTAGTCAAACCTATTATGATTCCAGAATTCTCAATTCAAGGTAGAAACGTTATTGAAGTGGAAGTGGAATGATAAGGTAACCGGCGAAAAAATCTATCCATGAACATGTACATATACACAAAGTAGCCAAGGAAGGTAATACAATACCTTAGAGAAGAAAAGGTGAAGACAGGTTTTGTTGAAGTTAGCGGAGCTGGGTCACAGTAGCTAAAAAAACCAAAAAATGGGGGAGATCGGAAATATCAGAATTTATTTTTGTATCAAGGGAACAAGCCTAAAATGCACCAAGAAAAAACTGTATTGTCAGGACAAAGCCAAGAAAAAAAAACTCAACCAATCAACAAAACCCGTATTTTTTTATTGCGGATAAAGGTCAAGGAATAGAAACATAGAAATACGTCATTGGTGTTTCAAAATTCCAAAAAAAAAAAAAAAAAAATCATTTCAGTTCATGAAAGCCAAATTAATAGAAACAAACTATTTAAGTTTCAGAAATCCGGTTGGATATGGCTTTGGTACTGTGACAGATTTTCAAGACAATACCTAAATAAGTAGAGCAAATAAGTACTTCAATATAAAAAAAAAATCGTTCACTCTAATTCCAGTAACACTAAAACTAAACCAACTAGTGAAACTAACCAATAACTTTTTCTCATAAACCTGTAATACAATTTCAAAGAAAAGTTGCACATTCAAAACTACAAGAGGAACCTAATACTTACTTTGACACTATAAAATAATGATAGAATCAGACGTTGTGCTTCAATCAGATTTCCCGGTCCAGACAAATTCAAATAACCTTGTGGACATGTACATATTGTGATTGCTGACAACAAGAATCTAAGGTACAGCATCATAAGTAAGGAGATCCGAAAATAACTGAAAAAATCAAACCATACATGTAAAGCACCTAGTCATGCAATATCCTTAGAAAGTTTCCTCAGTAAATGTTATTTCAGCAACTAACAATCAAGAATCATAAATCCATAATGTCAAGAAGCCCTTTCAAGAACCGAATAATTTTATATATAATTGGTTACTCATTACTTCAACAGATGCATCTTATTTCCAACTTATGACATTAATTTCCAATTTATTAATTAATTAAATATTATCATTGAGAGTGAAAAGGGAGCATGTGTTTTTTTGTGTGGGTGAGAGAGAGAGAGAGAGTCCAACGATAATATAGTGTTTGTATTCCCTCCAAATGACTCAACTTTTTGAAATTCAGTATAAAAGGAGGAAAATACATCAGGAAGAGCAAGGAACATACAATAATTAATTAGCATGTAAATGCTCCAAGAAGCAAAATCGACGGGGGGGAGGGGGGTTTGGAATTTATAAAAGGAAAGTCATAGATGGAGGAAATCGGTACCAGAGCCGGAAATGGGTCGCCGGAAGTGGGGGACCTCATCGGCGGTCGCTCTGTCAGAGATGAAAGACGGCCGGAGACGGAAGACGACCGGAGATGGAGATCGCACGGTGGTTGGGTTTTGGCCGAAGATGGAGAACGACGGTGGGAGGCTCGTGCGAAAATGGTCGCCGGAACTGGAAGAACGACAGAGAACGGCCAGAACTGGATGAACAATGAAGAACGGACGGTGGTTGGCCGAAGATGGAGCACGACGGTGGCGGGTCGTGCACGGTGGTCGACGGTGGGAAGAAAATGGGTAGATGGAGAGAGGGAGGGAAAATTTGGGGGGAAGCTCGGTGGGAAGGTGGGAACAGAAATGGGAAAATGGGGGTGCTGCAGTGGTTTTGGTTTCAAAATTTGAAATTATTAATTTTATTTTTTTAAAAAAAGAAAAAAAAGAAAAAAAAAAGCATTAAAACTGAAATGGCCCTTTCCACGTAGGAATGGGCTGGGCAAGGGCCGGTTGGTTTGCCCCTGCCTATCATATCTCGATGTAATTTTGGGGAGGCCTTGGCAATATGATGTTGATGCTACTCATAAAGGTAGGAAGAATGCTTATGTTTTCTCATGGAAGGGTAGAAAAATTGTTGTGACTGGAAGGAGGGGCTTACCAAATCCTTTTGCAGCGGAGTCCCTGCAGGCCAGTTGCCACTGTTTTGACCTTTTCTTTACTTTGTTCTTTCTGGGCATTTTATGTTTCATCATTGTTATGATTAAATTACATGAGACTTTCAATTAGCATGGAGACAAAGAACAGCTGCATGCTCTTTGAACAACGTTAATCAAACCAATCTTTGGTTGAAGCTATGATTCAAACTTGGTGAGGCACATTATTCTGTCTTGTCCAGGAGCATAACATCATGTCCTCAACAGTTTTTGGTCCTGGTTCGCAGATGGGACACACGTACGGGATATTTTATAAGTTTCTTCTTGTTGTGGTTGCTTCTGACAGATTCTGCATTTTGACATAACAGATCCACAGGAAAAACTATCTTTTGTACGTGCGTGCTACTTTAATATTCCAAATTAGCTTCCACAGGCCTGACTTCGTTGAGGCCAAACTGATTGGGATTGCTGAAATATGTTGTATTGTGTGTTGGTCACAAAATTGTCTATTCAATAACTTTTTCATAGTTAGCATCGATTGGCCTTTATTTAGAATGGGATTGCTGGATGTTAGAATATAGATTTCTATATTTTTCTTATCAATGAATTTATTATAGGTGGTTGATTGTAATCAAATTTCTAAGATTTGATTATATTATTTTTATTCTTCACCTATCACATTTTTCCTATAAAAATTAGTCATTTTTATTGTAAAGACATCCAAGTGAATTAATATGAGCAAAATATATAGTCTTTAAAGCAATCCCTAATAGTGAATGCAAGCCTCTATCTCCGAACCACTCGAAAATCTGTCTATTTCTTCCTCTTGTTGGGCTATACTCTTTCATTTACAATTTTGTGCATGGTATTGGAGCTCTAAAATGACCAACATCGCTCCTTCCTATGTCCGCTGCCTCTTTGCGGCATTTTGTTGTATACATGATAAACCTGCCTCCCTTATCCGTACCATGTATATCCCTCCTACACCGGATGAATCAGCCTTATTCTTAACAAAACAACAGCGAACTCTCAACAAACACCAAGTTCTGGGAAATTAATTTAGTAATCATGGTGATAATATTATCTTCAATTATTTTGGGAATTAATTTTTTAGAAAAAATGAAAACTATAGTAGCAAGAAAGGCTAAGTTCCCAGCAAAGACAACTGCTATACACAGCTCATTTCTAAGATCCGATGAGAAGGCACATGCACTCGAGGTTGTGTGCAGAAGATTTCCCCTATTATTTGCTGGTGAACTAGTTGTATATATTATATTTTTTTTTGTCATTGTCTTATCCTTCTCCTTTTATGTAGCATTGTTAATTTACCATTTGATTTTTTAATTTTTTTTTTTAATTAAGGCTGATTGCAAAAGTAGATTGACAATGCCACGTCCAAGAAGAATGATAGGTAAAGAACAAAAGAATACCACGTAGCATATCTCGATCGTATTATAGACTGGTCACTTCTAGGAATTAAGTCAATTAGGAAATTAATAAAAATAATAGTGTGTACATGCTAACAAATATTAACCGTCCGCATCTACTATCCGCAACTATCCACATATGTGGATGCAGATAGCGGTTTAAAGGTACGCGGATGCGGTTATTAACAGTATCCGCATACCCTTTATGTATCATATATATATTTTATATATATTATATCTAATAAATTCATTGAAATGACATCATTTTGATATTTAATACCAAAATAATGTCGTTTTGGATTAGTTATAGGTTATGTTTATATTGGTTTGGTTGGATATGTTGCTTTCTTGTGTAACATTTGGGCAAAAATGCAAAAGTAATGTAAAATCGATATATTTTCAAAAGATTATGACTTAAAAAAAATTAAAAAAAAAAACTTTAAACAAGCCCAAAACATTAAGAATCGGGCTAAATTATTTTCATATCGTTTAAAATATGTCATAATAGAGACTCAAAAAAGTCCCAAAATACTAAATATGCCCATTACTTAATATGCAGATAGTAAAAATATGATTCAGATATCTAAAATTGATATTCACAAAAAGTGATTGTGAATGCGGATATTGCAAATAACAGCATTCACATCGGCATGTACACACCTAAAAATAAAAATTAGCAAATGGATATATAATTAGTAATACCCTGCATACCTTGTGATAAAAATGACAATAGAAAGAAGTAGTGATGATCGATGGTGATGACGACCCTGTGATCACATGTGCTTCATGGGTCTTTTCTTATCAGCACCAATTAAAGTAATATAAGAGGCAATGAACTACTGTCGGTAAGTCAGAACAAGTTGTGCACCATATATACTGTACGTGATCACATGTGGTTCATGGATCTTTTCTTATCATCAAAGAAGTTTAATACTCTGTAATTTATGTAATAAAAGAAGAAGCTAGTTTGTCGTCACCCTCAATATAATAAGGGCCAATAACCCCTAATACTTCACAACAATGTACAGGTGAAATTTCTTATGATCGATCAGTCATCTCATATATATATACAATGCATGCAGTTAAATAAATCTAGAAAGCTCGATCAAGCACAGCATTCTATAATCAATGGAGTTCATGAAACTGATCAGGAACACAAGTTTGAAACATTTTTCCAAGTTTCTAAAGTATATAAAAAATAAATAAATAAAAAGAAGTGGGGGAAAGGTCCCAAAGATAAGAGTAATGTGATTAACTTTTATAAGATCAGCAGCAATATTAATGGTTTGTCGTTCTAAAAGTACAATGAAATTAAATTAAATTTAATTTATACATGTAACCTTCGAAAGGCGAAAGAAGATGCAGAATAAGGGAACATAAATCTATACGTGAGGTTAATTTGATGGTTTTTTTTATTATTATTATTATTTAAGTGACGAAAGTGCATGATTAATGAACGTTATACATGTTTAATTAGAACATTGTTGAAATTGTTCTTTTTCGTTTTTAATGAGATTTATGAAAGTGATATAAAAGAGGGATTGAGATTAAATTGGGATCCTCATATGAATCTAGTATGAATCTAGATCATTAGCAAGCAAGATCAGAATTTGTGAGAAAAAATAAAGGAGCAAATGAACAGCGACAAAATATATCAAAAAATCTTAATACGGCGCACCGGGGTGCAATACAACATAAATTGGACTGCAAATTAAACCGCAAAAAAGAGTATGCTTGTTGGGATAGTTGAACAACCTTAATTCTATTTTTAAAATGGATAGTCCGGCCACCCCAAACCTTCATTATGGGGTGCTCGAACCACTGGCCAGCTCAACAACCATTTATTCTTTTTATTAATTTGCTGTCACAATTTAAGTCATTCATTTGAAATAAACAACTCAAATAAGATGTATTGCACTAGATCTCAATCGTAACAAGAAAACCATATTTTTTTTATAGTAGCTAGATTTAAACTAATTTTGATAAAATAAAATTAAAAAAAAAATGGAAGAAAGATAATGGCATGGTTTTTGGTACTGTTATAACTAATTAACTTTAATTTATTAATATCGTTAATAGGTTTAAAATAATTATCTTTTAATTTTTTTGGTGTATTTAGATAAACAGTTAATTATTTTCCATAAATAGATCACTACAAAATTTATTGTAAAATATCGTACATCATTATGATGAGATAGTGTTTGAAAATATTTATATTCGATCCATTGCCCCCAGCCCTATTTCATGATTTATTTAGTAATTATCTAGTGATTTAATTATCCATTTGTAGCTTTCATGTATCCTATTTCTATATAAATGTGCTTTGCCACTCTTGAAATATTTACGTATATATATATGTGGTATAAAAAGTGAGATAGGTATATATGTAATTTAAAATTGAAGTTTGGAAATTAATTAGGTTCATCTGTTAGGGAATGCTCTGACGTACAATGGAGGCTAGGGCGCATGGGTGCATTATTACTCGAGGGAAAAGCATGAAATGAGCTGAGGAGGAGGCCCATTTGGAAGGACGAATTATGCAGAAATCTCCTGGATTATCTACTGAGTTACTCAGGTGACACTGATCTTTCAACTTTGATGAATTACCAGCTTTGTTCTCTGGCTAGCTAGTGGTCACATTGTGCAGAACCAGCTTTAATTGTTCTCTGGCTGTGGTCACATAGTGCAATGTCCTTCTCTAAACGATTAAGGCAACATTTCTTTCAGCCGTTTCCTCCTTTTATATTTCTTACTTCTGAAAGGCAAATTTCATACCCGTGAAAAACGCTTTTCACACAGATCAAGTAAGACTCAACATTGTCGAGGGCGTGGTCCAAAGAATCATTTGCACCGTACATACCCAGGGGTGGGACAATAATTGTTTGTGATGGGGTCCAAACCTATACTAAATAAATAAGCACATAGATACATATAGTCTCTAAGCACATAGATACATGTAGTCTCTGTGTGCGCACGCGTTGATGTAAAATAAAAACAGACGAGTCCTAAATTTATAAGAAAATTTCACTTACCTCCATGATATTTCATCACTTTTGTAATAATATTCTCAATCTTTAAAAAGTTACAATGTCTAATCAGCATCTTTGAAAACTTTATAATGTCACTCCATTAGGGTTTTTTGTTTAATCCTAACGAAGGAAGTTGGAATACTAAAATACCCTTGTTATAAAAAATTACTGACTTGGGTTTGACTATTTTTCTTTCTTCTTTTTAAAATTTTAATTATTTAATTAGGGTGGTTTTGTATTTTTAAAATTTTGACAAGGGTATAAAAGATATTTCACCCCACATACCTTCTGATTTAACCTTAAACCATAACAATAGGGGTAATATTGCAAAGTTTTTAAAAATGACGACCTGACATTGCAACTTTTTAAAGTTAGAAAGTACGATTGGAAAAGTGATGAAGATCAGGAATAAGTGAAGTTTTTCCTAAAATTTTCAATTTCATACTAAGTCATAAGTCACAATTGTAAACAAAAGTTATGTATCTATAAAATTATCTTAAATAAAACTTTCTTTCAAATACAGAAGTTTCCTAATTTGCTATAAAAATGAAAAAATAAAAATAAAAATCCATATTTAAAATTAAAAAGATTTGACAGAGGGGTAGACCAGTAATTTGAGGGTAAAAAATTAAATATGACGGGACCACGGTATAAAATTAGTATTTTTGTAAGATTTTTTAAAATTTTTGAAGTTGCTAGAAACTCCGAAAAATCCATGTAAGTCCGCCCCTGTTTTCATGCACTCAAGAAAATTTGAACCTTACACAAATTCAGTGGATAGGAATAGTACCAAGTTTAAGGCTTTTACAGTATTTGAGGCTTGAGCCAACCCCTAAATATTTTCAGGATTAATCATTGTATTGCTATGTATATTAACCTCTATCTGTATATAAGCTCCTTATATACAGTTTTAAGGATGATGTAGTAAATATATATAATATATTCGTAATTTCTAACATAATTCAAAATTAAGGAAGAGAAGTTCACATTTTGTCTATGAAGTTATTGGCAAGCCATCGATATAAAGATGACATGTGTAGAGGCAAGCCTCACGTGAAATTTTCGACAAACGTTCAGAACCAGGGACAAAGGGGGGGGGGGGGGGGGGGGGGGGGGGGGGGGGGGGTAGCAGGGGCATGGCCCCCTCCAATTTCCTAAAAAAAAAAATTTATTAGGTGGAAATTTTTTTTTTTCTAAAATATAAAAAAAATAAAGGTAAAAATAAAAATTTAGCTTATTTGGCCCCTACCAAAAAAAGTTTTTTTGGCCATTGGCCCCTGCCCATAAGAACTTCTGGCTCCGTCCCTGTTCAGAACGTTTTGCAAGTAATTTAATTTTTTCCAAAACTCATAATTTGCCTTCATTTTCAGTGCTGTAGCCACCGCGTGCCCACCCTATATATATATATATATATATATAGATTATATTTGATATTTTTGTGAGTTTTTATCTACAATAGAATTAGCCGTTAAAGTGAATGTTATTCGACAGGTTTTGAAGGAGTACTTTGAATGCTTATAGGGGTTAAAAGCTAATCCTTCTAAGAGTTTTTTCTTCAGCGACGTGGCCATCTAGACCACGTGGAAAGCTGGTCATATGGCTACAGTAATAGCTATTGTAGTCACGTGGCGAATTGCTTTATTTTTTGTAGTGATTCTCTATAGTATTCAAGTGTATTAATCAGGTATTTTCATCCCCTCCCCAAAAAGATTATAAAGGCTTTTGAAAGGGGACTTGGGGTTATTGAAGGATTTGGAAGCTTGGAATCATGCCTCCATGTTGCGGCATGTTTGGAATCAGTTTGCTAGATCAGGTTCCATATGGGTTGCTTGGATTAAAGAGAACATATTGAAAAATAAGAGTTTTTGGAATATTGGTATCTCTCAAAACAGCTCTTGGTGTTGGAGAAAGCTGCTGAAATTGCCTGTCTTAGCCAAACACTTCCTCAAATTTGATCTGGGGGATGGGGAAAACATTCACTTATGGCTGAACCATTGGCACCCTTGTGGAATATTGTTCGATACTTATGGTTTTCGAGTTGTCTATGATGCTAAGAGTAGACTGAAAGCTAAACTTTCTTTTGTAATAAAAAATAAAGTTTGTTGTTGGAAAGCTGCTCGTTCTAATGCTCTTGTAGATATCCAAAGTAGGCTCCCTGAAATCAAGATAGGTGCTTGTGACATTCCTATTTGGTCTATCTCCAATAAGGGTTCTTATGTATACTCTGATACTTGGGAATATCTTCGGAAGAAAAATGAGGTGGTAGATTGGTGGCAACTTGCCTGGTTTTCATACGCTATATATCCCCAATCATGCTTTTGTCTTATGGTTAGCTATGCGAAATAGTCTATCTATTGGGGACTGTTTGGCTAGTTGGGGTTTCAATGGGAATGTGCAATGTTTATTCTACAGGAATGGCATGAAGAGCTGTGAACATCTATTCTTTGAGTACAGTTTCAGTCATCGCATTTGGAAAGCTGGAATACACCTTTGCATTGTGGATAATCCTCCTTCTCGTTGGGAAGAAGTAATGAGTTTGGGTAGTAGAAATTGGAAGGGCAATTCCATGCATGCTACCCTGTGTAAGCTGGTGTTGAGCTCCTCGGTGTATAATCTATGGAGTTCTAGGAATGAGATCAAGCATAATGGTTATCCCAAAACAGAAGAACAATTCTTGAAGGTGATTTTTTGGAAGGTAAGATCCATAATTTTGGGAAAGGGGAAGTTTCCAAAGTCTCATGCCAATGTTGTCCCCTGTCAAGCTTGGACATTTCTGTAGATTTATTGATTTAAATAGCCTTGTAGTTTTAGCCCTCTTCTAGTTGTTAGTTGGGGTTTGGTTTGTTGTGTTTGGCTCGATCTATGCCTGGGGCTTGTGTGTAGGAGTTTTTGTTTGTTCCTTGTTTTGTTTTCAGCTGTTTTAATTTACTGATTCTTTGTTTTCTCATTTGTTGAATGAAAGTTCTGCTTATTCATAAAAAAAAAAAATAATAATAATAATTAGCCGTTAAGAAACAAGTAAAATACAACTATGATTTGTTTTTTCTTTTTTTAATTTTTATTATTATTATTATTATTATTATTATTATTATCTATTTCGCTTCTATATTCTCTGGATATTCTACTAATGTATGCAGCAGACTTTATACATTGGTTATTAATTAATCCAATAAGCTTAGTTTTTATTTAATTTTGACTAAGAAGAGTTAGTTAATTTATTTATTTCCACAAATGATTAGAAGGACGGAACTAGGAGAGCCGGAGTGCCATGGCCATGGATTTTGAAAATTGTCCTTAATTTCTGTTGAAATTTTACGTGCTTATTTACTGTAACACTCTGATCTCACATTTAAAAGATGATCAGTAGCCCACATAGAGTTAGTAATTTATAAAAACACTCATGGGAGGTAATTAAGTGGAGAAATTGGTTCCTTCATTACTAAGTGAGAGTGAACTTTATAAATAATTCAAGGAAAGTTGCAGATTGACTAATCATTTTGAAGTCATAGTACAAATGTATACGGCTAGCGTTTTTCTTGAATCGTTACAAATGGTATCAAAACAACCTAACTAATAACATTATGTGGTACTTGAGTACTGCATGACGTGGGCCTGGCGATGACGTGAAGGATTTAAGGTGAGAGATTGTAACATTCCGGTTCTACATTGAAAAGTTAAGTAGCTAAAATAAAGTGAATAGATTATTATAAAGACATTAATGATAATGAGTACTAATTAAGTCGTCGCACATTAATTTCTTGAGATTGTGTACGTACACCTACTCTGTATTGACTAATCTTTTTAAAGGCATATATAGCTAGCGCATATTAGATTAACGTTTTTCCTTAGCCGTGCCCACCTACTCAATCCGTATCTGATCGATAATAGGAAATGGCTAGTCAATCCTCTAAAATTGAATTGGACCAACATATCAAAGAAATAGCTAGAAATATGGCAAGTGGATTGGAGCAAATTTCCTCAATATAAATCAACCGGCAGGGGCGGGCAGATGTTTACAGTTACCACTTACCAGAATGGGTGGATTAGGATTTTTGACATAAAATGAAGCAAAATGGTAGTTGGATATGGGCAGCCATTACCGCACATGTGCTAGGTGTGGCTCTTTCCAAGGTTGGTTGGACTATCCTTAATTATAGCCCTAGCTACGTACCATCTCTTCTTTCTTTAAACCTCTTAAGAGCATTCCTAGTAGCCTCATCAAATTTTACTCACCAAAATAACTAAAAATTACTTTTTTCTATTATGATGAGCCACTTTATTAAAATTCTCTCAGCAGCCTCACCATTTTAACTAGTCAATATTCACTATTCCATTTAAATAATAATTTTTTCATATTTCTTTATTTTTTCTCTATATAATATTTTTATAAAAAATCATTTATATCCATGAAATAAGGACATTATCGTGTGAGAGATGGGAGATGAGAGAAGAAAATGAGAGAAAAAAGGAAAAAAGTGTGCTAATCATGTGAGAGAGAAATGTGAAACAAAATTTGGTGAGTGGGTTGTTGAGTGAAAATGCCTGGTCTAATTTGACTAGTAATTTCAGTCATCAAATTTTTTTGGTTAAAATGGTGAGGCTGCTGGGAGTGGTTTTTAAGAGTTTTCATCAAATTGGCTCACCAAAATAGCTAAAAAACTAATTTGGTGAGGCTACTAAAAATGCTCTAACTAGTCTTTTCTATATATATATATATATATATATATATATATATATATATATATATATATAGAAACATTATCAAGAAAGCCAAGTGAAAATTTCAAATGAAGCTACGTACGTACAGGAAGCCTCTGGAGTTTTTTAATTCTTTTTTGGCCAGAAAATGTAGGAAAATATATATAAATTTTTTCTTAGGAACTGGACAAAAAGATCGATGCATATCTCGGCCAATATTTCAATCGGATGATCGCTCTCTTGTTTTGAACCTCACATTTGAGAACATTTTTGAAAGATGCTGCAAGTATATATAAGCTTACAAATAACCACGTAGGGGCCCAATAATATCAAGATTGGGGTCAATTTGTCAGTCTCTTCCCTGCGAAAAAGTCGGTCCAGCCGCTGAAAATGGCTTTTAGGGCACCTGTAAGTACAAATTTGCAAAAAAGGGACACTTAGTTTGTGAATCACCATAGCTTGGCACACAAGAGTGGGTGAAGGATATATATTGTTCAACCAGTACTCGTGCAAACATATCCATATGCAGTCCAGAAAAGATATTAAGCTGCACCAGGAAATGTCCAAAGGCATCTAAGGGGGGTTTTTTATAGAGATAATTTTAATTTGTTGGCCGGCCGGGGTGCACTAATGCTGCTTTGCTCACGTACGTAGATGATTTTTAAAGCATATCTTGTGAGGTGTGATTTCAAATGTTATAAAAAGAACTAACTTTTTTTTATTGGATATTAATAAATTTTCAGATGAGATAATCAAAGGCCCTGGCCGTTACATAAAAGGATATCAAAGTTAAAGTTATAATAGGTTCAAATTGTGGGAGCTTCAATGATTATTAGCATAAATTTATAATTTGAACCTCTAGGATTATTAACCGCTCTGCTGATACGGATAGACTCTTAAAAAATATATTGCGAGATATGATTTTGAATTCGATAAATTAAAAGCTTTAACATTCTCAAATGAAATTTTCAAATGAGATGAGCACCACATACGTGTGAGTTAAGAACTCACCATCTGCACGGATCGAGATTGTGGACCAACATCTAATGAAAAGCAACTTTTTTAGTTCTATATGCATTATTTGAAGCTTTTCCAAAAAAGACTAGGTAGCTTGATGGATTGGTCGTTATAGTTGGCACACTGTCCAATATTATTACACGTAAATAGGAAAGTGATACAACAGAAATATATGGATTATGTTATCGCTTTTACAAGATCTCCCAAGTAGGACTTGACCTCTACTGGGTCCCCCGACTTCCATTTGATAAATGTTGAACATGGTACGTACACAAGTAGCGTCGACGTCGTGGTAACATTTGCTCAAGTACATGTATACATATGGTAACAATTTCATAACCCTTTTTTGAACGATTCTAGCTTCTGTATTTATGTGCACTTTCCACCTATGACTTATGATTATCGAAGCTAAGCTATATATATACACGTACAATCCCTAGCTGGCTATTTAGATGGCTGGTGTTGAAAATGTTAAAGTATTAATTAAATGATTAAATTTACGGTAATTTAATATAGTATAAGAATTAAATATCTTGAGATCGAATTTAACTTCATCATTTACTTTTTATTTTAATTAAATATTTCACGTATTCGACCTTACTTATTAAAAAAAAAATCTAAACTCACACGTAAAGAAAAAGTTAAAGTATTTATTAAGTGATTAAATTTATCACTTATAAGTACAAACTTTTAAAATAATTGATATTTTACTTAAAAAAAAAAAACTGGTTTATTTATTGCAAATTTGTACTTACAGGTGCTCTAAAAGTTATTTTCAGCGGCTGGACCGACTTTTTTGCAGGGAAGAGACTGACAAATTGACCCCAATCTTGAGATTAGTGGACCCCTACGTGGTTTTTTTTAAGCTTACATGCAAAATAAATTAAAATATAAATTATTTTTGTTATTTCAATACTTTCTTTGTAATTTTTATTTATTTATTTATATGAATGAGTACGTATTTTATTAACCAGCAAAGAATTACAAACACCCCATTAGCTAAAAATAGAAAAAATGTTGCAGGATTTTTCAAGTTTAATATCGACCGATGGACTTATTCCTAACAACTTAATTAAAATCGTTTATAGAATTGGTAAATAAAATAAGGAAAAAAGTCTACATACATTCTCTCAAACTATAATTAAATTGATATTGTTTCTCTAAACTTTCAATCGGAACAATATCTCTCAACCATTCAAAAAGTGTTAATGTCTTCTTGATGATAAAAATAACCTTAATAAAAAAAAAAAAAAAAATTAAACTAAATATGTGCCAATTAATGAGAATAACGTGACAATAATAAAAATTAGTCTTTCATTTTATTTTTTAGTTTTTTACAAGTGTTTATTTCAAAATTGATTTCCAGTACTGTAATATAAGTAATTAAGTAGCATTAGTCATTTTAAATAATCCTTCCTTAATTTACAGCTGTCCAGTTTTCGTTGAACCAAAAGTGGAAGCCATAATCAACACCAATTGACAGCCTACCATAAGACGGATCGGATCCTCTCTCTCTCTCTCTCTCTCTCTCTAGAGTCAGTCAGACAAACACAATTAACACGCATAAATAGAGCTTCACCTTGAATCTTTTCTTGATCTTCTCTCTCCCTGCCTCTTCCTCTTCCAATGTGTGCATCAGATAAAGATCAAGAAGAAGAAGAAGAATGCCAATAAGCATACCAGGAAGAAATCTCAACCTCTGCTTCACAAAGATCAAATGGCCCCAATCACCCCAATCCCCTCCCAGGAGTCCCACCCCACAAAACCCAGATCATGATCACAACCGTTCATTACCCTCCACCAGTACTTCATCATCCCTCATCAGAAACTTCAACTCCCTCTATGACCACCAAACCTTTGACTCCACCTCCAAATCCCTCAGCCAGACCTCCTCCACCCTCTCCACCACCTCCTCCTCCTATGAACCTGACCCTGCCGCTGCCGCCGCCACACCGGTAGACTTCGCCTCCGTCTTCGCCTCCCAACGCTTCTTCTTCTCCACCCCTGGCCGCTCCAACTCCATTATCGAGTCCACCATTCAAGAATCAACCTTAGCACCCATTAATGATATTGCCAGACCACCAGAACCAGAGAAGCTCTTCAGCAACAGCGTAGCGGTCCCCACGTACTCGCCGGACCCCTACGCCGACTTCAGGCGCTCCATGCAAGAGATGGTGGAGGCGCGTGAGCTACTTGACGTGAAATCCAACTGGGATTTCTTGCATGAGCTTCTTCTATGCTATCTCGCACTCAACCCTAAGAACACCCACAAGTTCATTCTCGGAGCTTTTGCGGATCTTGTTGTCAACCTCCTGTCACAGCCACCAGCAGAAGCTAGGCCCAGGGATCCTACCAGTAACTGTGAAATTTCGCAACGGTGAGATTTAGGATTGGAATCTTACTACAAAAAAAAAAAAAAAAAAAGAAAGACGAATTTAGTACAGTGCATGTACTGATGTACGTATATGTAACGTGGGTGTCAGATAATGATTAACCATATAATTGTATTTGCGGGGAACCAAGTTTGGTCTCTTTTTTTTTTTTTTTTTTTTTTTTTTTTTTATTATTATTATTATGTCGTCCATTATTTCAGCTTTGTACTTCATGATTCCTTTTTGCATACTAGCTTCCAGGATTTTTCGTCTTATATATTTTTTTTTTTTTTAGTTTATCTCTAATAGGTATGATGTCCGAAAAACACGTGTTTGTTAAAATTTCTGTTTTCTCTTCATTTTCTGTTTTTAAAATAAAAAATTAACAATTCAAAACATAAACCACTTCAAATTATTTTTAACTTTATCTCACATCAATTTGGTCGCATGACTCATGTGAAGTTTCTTATATTTCTAAAACATTAACTCGTTTACCAAGAGAACTAAACACGTTTTTTAGGTGCCATAAATGAGACTATCTTTTTTTTTTTTTTTCTAATTAATTTGCAAGACATTACCAATGATTGAATTGTGATCTTGAAAGTTAAGTAACTAATTAATTCAAAAATATGGTTGCCAATTAAGCTTCTAAATTCCAAGTTAGAAAAAGCAACTGATCAATTGATTCACCAATGCAGTCATACATTATCACCAAATTCTCCCAAACACAAAACAGGGTTTGTTTTTTGAGAAAAAAAAAAAAAAAAAAAGTTCTCTATATATATATATACTAGAAAGTCAATCAATGCTCACGAAAGAGTACTTTGGAGCCAGTATCATATATTATCATTTTTAGAATTATAAGAATAATGAGAAAAATATAAAAAAGCCCTCTCAATAATTATTAGAAGAGGTTCCTGGTTTTGGCTGAATGCAAGATATGAGGCCTTGTGGAGATTCGAAGCCAATTACCTGAGGTTATTATTGGAGACGTGGATCAGCCGGTTTGGGGCACTAAGAGTGAGGTACTTTCTAATGCAGAAATTTTGGAAGAATTAAGGGAAAAACAACCAGAAGTGGATTGGCATGGTGTAGCTAGTTCTTTGCTGCTATACCTAAGCATGCTTTTTTCTTTTGGCTTGCTTTTCAGGATGCTATTACTTCTAAAGAAAATATGTACAGATGGGGTTACACTGGAGACAGTCTTTGCCTTTTTTGTAGGTTCAAACAGGAAAGTTTAGCTCACATCTTCTTTGAGTGTAGCTTTAGTAGGAGGATTTGGAGATCCATCATGGCAGATTGTCAGATGGTGGATCCTCCAATTAATTGGGAGTTGGTTGTGAAATGGAGCTTTGCTAGTATGAAAGGTAAAAGCTTGTATGCTACTACCCAAAAGCTTTGCTTTGCTGCTACAATTTATAATCTGTGGATGGAAAGGAATTATCTGATTCATGGTAGAACACTCAAGACTGAGGAAGCAATTCTCTCCACCATCAGATGGGAAGTTAAGTCGAGGATCCTTGCTAAATTTCCTCAGAATTGATGTTTGTGCCGTAGCGCTAGCTGAGCTTGGTGCTATTGATTTTCTGGTTGATCTGAACGTACAAGAAATTAGAGCTGGTTTTTGTTTATAAGCGTGGCTTTGTGTTGAGAGTTTTTTGCAGCTTTTGCAAATTATCTTCTCTGAGGTTTTTAGGAGGTTGCGAGTTTTCTTTATTGATGTATTTCATGTTTGTTGTCTCCCAGTATGTGAAGTTCTGTCTGATTGGGAGTTTGGGTGTTTAGTTGCTGTTTGTATATAGCAGAATTTGATTGTTGATCCTTTTTGGAGGGTTTGTCCCTAATTAGGATGTTGGTTCCAGCTTTACTGGAGATTTGTAACTTTTGAGTTTGGTTTATAAAAGTTTTAATTCATCCAAAAAAATAATTACCAGCAATTGATTTTCAATAAAGTCTCACAAAGTGACAAGTGTGAAACTATTATTTTGTATCAAAAATATCATTTTTCTGTCGTTCTTCCTAAAATAATCATATTTTCTTAAAAAATTTATTTAAACAATAAGTAGAAGGGGGTTATATGTAAATGAGTGATAGTTGAAAGAGGTTAGCTGTAATTAACCCGAAAATTAAACATTCATATGCATGCCCAAGGGAATTTGAATTCTCATCTCTTTAGAAAGGAATCTACATTGACAGCAAAAATCAGTTCGGAGGGAATCCTTTTCCCTTGGGTATCTAGATTTCTTCCAGTTAAATGCAACCAGACGAAATAATCTTTTAGTATTTTTAGAAATCCTAAAAGATTAGCACATCCAAACGCCCCATAAAGCCTTAAAGCATTTAATTTGTAACTCATGACTTCAGTGTAATTTTCAAGAGTTAAAAAATAAAAAATAAAAAATAAAGAAAAGAATATTAGAGGTCATCATTTACTTTAGTTTCTTTTCCTCCGAGTCCCTTATGAAAAGGACAATTTTATTTATTTTTATTTTTTTTACAAATTGCATTCTTCATTTATTAAAAAACAATCAAGCAAAGGGAAATTGCAATCGTGTTATAATACCATAAATACAATTTAGAGTTTTTTCAGCCTAAACTTTATCTATGACACTTTTAAAACATGAGCGGCTGAATTAACATTACTGTTCAATCCCCCAAGATCTCAATTGATCAATTCCTTCTTTGATTCATTTCATCTACTATCTGACTAAATCTGCTCCAATTTTTCCTCTCAGCTTCAACCGCAGTTACAATCTATTGTTGAGGAATTATGTCACCAGGCTCTTCTTGCTTATCTTTTTTTTTTTCACTATCATCCAAAATTTCAAAGTTCTCCTTTTTTTTTTTCTTTTTTTTTTCCTCTCTGAGAAGCTAATTATTAATGAAGATTATTAAAGTCCCACATGATCCTGAAATTACTGAAATTTGTGTAGTGGGCAGACAACTAAGTAAACAAGTAGTCAAATTTGGCAAATATGAATAAACTGGGTACGGGAATCACTGCGTCGATAGCCTCAAGACAATATTTGGATTAAGGAAGAGACAAATGTGAAGCACTGACGTCAAACAGAGACAAGACCATGGAATCTTGATTTTGTCTCCCCCCCCCCCCCCCCCCTTTTTTATTGTTTATTTTTTATTTTGCTTTCTCTTCTTTTATTATATAAAAAGGATCGGAGTACTTGAAGATTCAGTGAAATGTCTGTATATATATATATATAGAGAGAGAGAGAGAGAGAGAGAGAGAGAGAGAGAGAGAGAGACAAATGGCTATAATAATGGATTTCTCACCAACAAGCCCTCTTGGTTTAATTAACTTGATACCAACTACCAATGGCTTGTTCGTGAAGTCCATGATGCTGCCAGTAAAAGCAAAAATAAAAATAAATAAATAAAAGAGCTGATCATGAGTACTGTTGATGATTACTTCTTGAAAATATGGAAGAAGCCATACTATTACACTTATCGTATATATGTACTGGTTTTTGTATGGATCTAGAATATAATATTATAAATAAGGCCACAACAACACTACTCTCGAACACCCACAAATACAATCAACAGCCAAGGATTCTGAAAATCGGTGAGACGACAGACTTGAGTCTATGACAGTGGTTCACACGTGTGTCTTTTTCTTTTTTCTTTTTTTTTTTAAAAAAAAAAAAACAAAAAACAAAAAACAAAGACAATGGAAGCACGGAAAAAACATCCAAAAGAAAAATAAAGAAAATTGGTGGGGTAGCGCAACAAAGACTCCAATATAACTAATACAGTGCAAAAAAGAGTAGGATCCTCTCATGTTCAAATGAACCGAAGGGTATCTAGTTCCTTTTATTGTTGGGGTATTTTAGTTTAAAAAAAAATGTGAAAAGATAAAAATACTCCTAAATTATTAGGAACCGGATATTCTCCGGTGAAGAGAATATTTCGCAAAAGAAAACGGTATTTATAAACGGCGGTTTAATTTAAAGGGACAATCCAAAAGTGGATCTGCCTGTAGCAACACCTACTACTACAATCAGCAAGGAAGTTTGGGAACCACATTAGTGGAGAGAACACTGGTGATGACTGGATCAAAGCTGCTAGAGTTGGCCAAACACCACCGAGACGTAGGTACAGCACATCTGGATCTGGAGGTCTCTATATATAAAACGAAAAATGGGTACTAACTATATGAAGATCCATGCGCGAGAGAATAGGAGAGCTAGCAATCTATTGTGGAAGCCAAAACAAAGGGGCGACATATGCAAGCCACGCGCGCCGTGGCAGCATGTGAGGTGCACATGCGGCTAAGGGGGTAGTCGTCAGGTGGATCCTGGACCGAGAAAAGTGGGGAGGAGGCGCATTGGGGGTGAAGGGAGCGGGTGCACAGCACATCTAGCTTCTAAGTCGCCGACCCAAAAAAAAAAAAAAAAGGATAGAGGAAAAAATAAAGGAAGGAAAAAATGAGGGAGGAGAGAGGCTCTTCCCTCCTCTCATATAGCCCTCAAAATGAGGAAACAGAAGCTCCCCATAGAATAGTTTTTGGAGAGGAAAGAGAGGAGAGAACTCTCTAAATTGACGCAGTACGACTGTGGTTTATTAGAACACTATTTACCAATTGTTTTACTTTTATGCAAGTAAAGGCATCCTATGTAGATGATCTCTAAATTGTAATTAAGAATATAGGAAGCATGAGCTGCGTAGGAAGTGGCGCAAAAGTAGGCAAAAAGAAAGGCCATATTCATATGATTAAGCAACAGTTTCATTTACATTGAGGATGGGGGAGACCCAAAATACACAACCCTCCAAGGCATCTAATTGACATTTTGGCAACCCTACATTATACTACTATCTTACATTGCTATTAACAACTGTACTTGTGACAGAACTAAAAAAATCAAAATATCTGTCATTTTTTTTTTTTCCTTTGTCATTGCTCCCCGACTTTGGAACATCCCCACACCACTAGGAATTTAAAGATTCAAAAAATTGGCAGGATTCGCCACTGGGATGAAGTGTCAAAAAACTCCAAGCACATCCTAGTCATTTACAAAATTGGTTACGTACCGGCAACTCTGCTAACGGCTGCCATCAAAATCCTGCTTTCTACAGCAAATGGACCAAAAGGAAATCAACTAGCCTGGTTTGATAGAACTATTGCCTCGGGTGCCCACATGAATTACCCCCATTAGTGGCACAGTGAAGAGCCATATCAGAAGCAGAGCTTAAGTTGCACAGACTCAGAATTGCACTGCGTGATACTTGCATGATCAATCTGCTGAACAGCCTCACATTGCTCGGAAGATTTAGAATTGCAATGTGCTGAACTAATGTGATCAACCTGTGAACCAGATTCAAATTGCTTTGAAGATATGTTCTTCACCTCCAGCCTCTCAAGAGCTAAATCCTGACGGGTAGAATTGAAAATAGTCTGAGCCGCAGGTGATGCTTCTATCTCTTCATGGACACCATCCACCACAGCCTCATGAGAATCAAAAGCAATCTCCGTGGACATGCAAACTCCATTACTCATGCAAGTTGGCAAATTACGTTTCGTGATGGGATTTAAAGAAACTTCACAAGAAAAATGACATCTCCCCTCAACTGTAGTAGAGACATCTGCCTCATGAGTATCCAGCCCATTACCCTGGCAGGAAGGACTAATGTTGGATTCAACAGGAAAACCATTCATAACGGTTAGTCCCCTTTGGTGAACTGAGGAGTAAGTTGGGTGAACCATGCAAGCTGGTGCTAAAGTTGGGAGGGCTTCAGCACACGAAATATTGCTACTCTTGGGCAGAATCTGGGAGCCAGAACAAACAGTAGATGTTGGATCCACCTCATCCGATGCTGTAGACATATGCGGAACAGCAGCATGGCTAATTTTCCCTTCTTGAGTGTCGAGCATCCTTCCATCTGACTCAAGAACACATCCCACTTCCTGCAACTGTTGAGAACCGTAATGCTTGATGTCCTTTGCATCAAGAGACATCTGACTTGCAGCCTCTAGATTATGGAAAACAATATTCACACCAGAAACTTCTAATCCATCCACACAAGCCACTTCTCCGGGCTGACACATAATAGTTTCAGAGTTGTGTTCAACAATGCCATCTTCTATTTTCATCTCACAATCAACACGGTCAGTATCCACCCCAGAAGCACTAACAAATGGTTTTACACAATCAGAAGCTTCAGACCCAATATGAGATACTGTGAATAATTTGCTTTCATGGTCCGATTGGGAGTCCAATTCTATTGTCTTCTCATCAGGGTCTCGAATGACGGAACCAGAAGCAGCAATCTGATATTCCCTAATCTCTTCAGTTGGTCCATTAGCATCAAAAACTGAATCCAACGGTTTCACAACAGTTTTGTTCTCCTCCAGATTATCGTGAGTCACATGGATTTGAACTTGACATTTCATATCAGTAACACATTTGGGTAAATCGACAGTCTCACCTGGTTCATCAGATGTATCATTCAAGGAGCCATCAAGAAGCTGCGAGCAGGATTCAAGGGCAGTAGGTTCGTTTCTGTCATGTGCATGAGCTGCCGGAGACCTGGTAGAAACATTCAAATCCGACCCAGCTGAATATCTCGCATCAGAATTATGTGACGCCATGGGTTCAGTGGACATCATACCTATAAGAAAATAAATAGATAATAACATATATCAACCTAAAGGATGTGAATTTCTGTGTAGGCCCGTGAGAATCTAGTAATTACATTACCTTGTGTAGAAATCATACTATCATCAGCAAATTGATGCTTCAATAATGGTTTCTGCAACATATCTATGCCGGGGAACACCAACAAATTCATGTTCCTCATTTTCTTCTTGGTTGATACTTCAAGGGTTTTGAAACCAAAAACTGAAGTCCATGTTTCTCTAAGTTCGGAGATTGCAGGAATGACCAGTTTCTCAACATTCAGAGAGCACAGAACCTAACAATAGGATCACGGAAAGTAATACCAAAAGATAGCAAGTTTGAATCAGCAAACTGAAAGCGCACAATGAGATTTCTAATTAAATGAATGAGAACTCATAAATAGTCATAAACACCAATAAGAGATCACTCCACACACACTTTTAAATAGACTAGTAACATATGTTCAATGCAAGTGCACAAAAATGAGTCCTCTTAAAAGTACCACACAACTAAGTGATAGCCAAAAGCCAACTAATTATTAGAAACCAATCCCATAAAAGAGCCAGAACCCCATGTGACCAAAATGATGATAGCATTGATCATACACATAATTTTTCACAGGCTCTTCAAACAATTTTCTTCGTCTGCTCCCCTCAAGACATTAATTTCAGTCTTGATATATGTTTGGTGAAAATGATTCTCGAAAACTTGACATCATAATGGCGGTTAGCATCTGAATTTGGTGTCGTAACATTTAGCTTAACATATAAATTTCCAGCTATTGGATCAAGTTCGGAATGGTCTTAAACCATTTTATCCAGATGTCTCACATGTTCCATCCACATTTTCATGCATGTGCATGATGAGATTAAAAACATGGTTTGATAAAGGATTCTTCATGTATGCCGAGGTCTGGAATAATAGTATACAATTCCATTCTAATCCAAGTTGTAATCAATTTGGGAAGCTTTTACACATTTCCAATGAAGACCATTTAGGGCTTTTGCATGTGTTTGACAAGATATTTTATTTCTTTAAGCATTTACTTCTGCTTTCAATGCATATATATCATGGAAAGTCGGAAGCATCAGGACCACTTAAAGCTTGTAATGTACAATGAAAAACAAATATGAACAGAGGTCTGATAGTCATGGTCAATAGTGAAAATGATTAAAGTCATTAGAATAAGAGCAAAACAATCAATAGTACAATAACTCAATGCACCATGTTAATTATGCCTGAAAAAATGGAGAAGCCAAAAGAGCAGTAAACTAAAACATAACATCAAGGAATCTAAGACTACTCAAGTGACTTCACCATGTTTGTTATAAGTGTCAATATAAACTGACATGGCAAAAGCATAGTCATTGTCAAATGTTTATAACCTAAGCACTGAAAACAAACTACAAGGTGTGAGATCTGACAATCCTGGTGAATAATATGACCAACTGATTATTCACAGCAATATCTTGTAACGTTGCATAATGCTCCCTCCCTCCCTCCCCTCTCGTCGGCAAGTGCCGACGTCTTCCTTCCTCTGTTGATTCTCGGGTGCTGGTGTGGTTATGGTCCACGGTTTTTGGTCATCTGTGATGGGTTACTTGAGTTGGTTTTATGTAGAGGCCAATGCCTTTGAACTTTCAGTAGCAAATGGGGGAAAATTTTATGCTTCGTTGAAAGGAACCGAGGGATCTCCCGAGTAGTATATTTGGGTAAGGTGAGTGTTGCATGGCTATCGACAACAATGGAGGAGTTGGTCCAAGGAGAAGAGTCGACCGAGTTTATTAAATCATAGAGGGATGGGAACAACGCTTTCATAGCACAACAATGTTGTAACAGGTCTAGCCAGCATTTGGTGGCGGCGGAGTATGGGGGTTGGTGGTTGGAGAGATTTTACTGTAATCCCGGAGGGGTAAGAAGGGAGCGACTGGAAAAGTTGTGCCCCCAAGCTGAGAAGTTTTTGATTGGTCGACCACCTTAGGGAAGATCCTAACCATAGATAGCCCAAGGAAGCAGCATGTTTTAGTTGTTGATTTGTACTGTGTATGAGGAATGGGAAGTCTATGAATTATCTTCTACTACATTGTGAGATTGCTAGGGCCTTATGGAATGCTATCTTCAGTCTTGTTGGGTTAGATATGCCTAGACGAGTCATACACCTTTTCGCTTGTTGGGGAGGGTTGTGTGGCAATTTTCAGAGTGAAGATGATTCCATCCTGCCAAATGTGTCTTTGGCGGAAAAAGAAATGATAGAAGTTTAAAGACCGCAAAAGGACGGTGGTGGAACTAAAGTCTTTCTTCTTCAATATTCTTTACCACTGGACAACCGCTTCAGACTATCTTAATTTGCCCAATTTTCATGATATACGTTTGTGAGCTATGGAGAGGTGGTGTTGCGTGGAGGCAAAGTCGTTTGTGTTTACGGTGGTAGAAGGAGCCTCAGTGGTGAGATTGGAAGAAAGGAGGAGGAATTTTTCAGGTCTAGTACTACTTGGTGCTCAAAGTGTTGGGTGGCTAACTTCGACGATGGAGAGTTTGCTGTGGTTTCCAGGGGAGAAGGACTTTGTAAGGTCTTTCAGGGAGGGGTCAAAGATTCTCATCGTTAGGCGAGGTGGTAACATAGCTGGAAGATTCCTTGAAGTGGCAATCTACGCTTTGTGTGGCCAGAGATGGATTATTTACATTCCTGAAGGTTATGATGGGCGGGGATGGAGTAGATTTGTCCTTGAGTTAGGTAAGATCAGAGAATTTTTCAAAATCCTGGTTGGGCATGGAATGGTTCGTTTAGCTTCAGTTCCAGAGAAGCTTTGGGGAGTTGGTGATGATGCTAATGAAGGATCTGTCTCCTTTTTTTCTGCTGGTTCTCCCAGCAAAAACAGAGTGCCATCCTTCGTGGAAGTCCTGCGTATAGGTGCCAGATGTCCGAAGGTGGAGAAGAAGCTGTCTCAACCAGTAGTTCCGTTGGGTGAGAAGCATCGTGACAGCTCGGAGGAGGAGAAGAAGCTGCTTCGAACAAAGAAGCCAATGGGCAAGGACCTTTGTGACCGTTGTGGTGTAGAGAACGTGAAGGGTTAGATGGGCGTCAATTGGTTGCCTCAGACTTCTGCTGCTCGAGGCAAGGCTGGTTACTTCTTTGGTGATTCTTTTGCAGATTTTCAACTGACAGGAGAGGAGCACATGTATCCCTCTCTTTTGTTGTGGAAAAGCCAGCTGCAGAAGTTGAAGGCTGACGTGGACCAAGCACTAAGCAGGGTTTGTGAAGGGCTTCTATCGATTGGGCCTGGCTCTAAGTCCAAGCTTTATGGGCGGAAGAAAAAAAATAAGAATAAGAAGAGGCTTCGTTGGGTTCCGAAAGTCCCGAAACCCAACTCTAATGTCCTGTTAGCTGAACCAGTAGTGCGTCCTGAGGTGGGTTTGTCGCCGGCGTTGGATTTCGGCGGTTCAGAGAAACCTCTGGCAGTTTCTGAGCTTCCCGGTGGGTCATGTTCTCTGTCTCTAACGTCCAGATTCTCTACTCCGGAGAACCAATCTTCCAGACCCGTGAGGGGTCCTCAACCTGAAAATGTCGCAGTGGCTATGGAGGAAGGAGTGGGTTTGTCTGAGATGATGGATATTATTCCGACGATTTCAGAGGTATCCGGTGGGTCGTCTTCTTCCACTGTTGTCCCTGAATTGGCAAGCTTGGTCTCTCAACCGGAACCAAGTTCTGGGGTAGTGTCTTCCGACCTTGGTTTGGAGGCCAATCTCACAGATTCAGTCGCTTTGGTCAAATCTTCGATGAACACAGAAGGTGCGTTGGTTGTCTGGGCTTGTTCGAATCCATCAGACACTTTGGTTGCGTCGGATTCTTCTCCCTCTATTTCTTCGTTGGTATACGGCCCTTTTTCCCATAAATTATTTTCTGGTTTGGGGTTTAGGAATGGGCTGGATTTTGTTTCAATCCCTGAGGAAAAAGAGCCTTCTCCTCTGTCCTGCTCACCCAGTGAAAAGGTCAAGGGATTTTCTGGTAAGGAGTCTTCGGAGTTGCTGCTGAAGATGGCCCTAGAGTACAGCAGTCCGATGGGGATTACGTGTGTTGGCTTTGAAGGTCAGCTCCCACCCTTGTTTAGGGATCTCATTGCCAATCATAGCGGCAACTCTTCTAGTGGTAGGCGTAAAGGGAGGATCCATGGTAGTTTGATATGAAGCCTAAAATCCTTTCTTGGAATGTTAGAGGGGTTAAACAAGGGTGAGAAACAGTTAAGAGTTAGAAATTTATTGAGGCAATGGAATGCAGATATTATTTGTTTGTAAGAAACTAAACTGGAGTTTATTTCTGTCACCTTAGTGAGAAATCTTTGGAGTTGTCCCTTTGCGGACTGGTGTTACCTAGCCTCTTGTGGTGCCTCTAGTGGTATGTTGATTATGTGGGACAAAAGAATTGTAGAGAAGATTGATGTGTTCGTGGGTGAGTTTGTTCTTGCCTGCTCTTTTAGAAGTGTTGAAGATGACTTTTCTTGGGCTTTTGCTGGGTTCTATGGTCCTAACATGGATGCTCTTAGAAGTTCTCTATGGATGAGTTGGCTGGCCTCTCTTCTTGGTGGGTGCTACCTTTGTGTATTGGGGGAGACTTTAACATCATTCGTTTTCCTGCCGAAAGATCGAGTGATGTTCGCCTAAACACCGCCATGATGGAGTTTTTGGACTTTATTTTTGAGCAAGTCTTATGGATCTCCCTCTTGCTGGAGGACCGTTTACGTAGTCTAATATTCAGGAGAATCCCACTTGGTCTCGCCTTGATAGATTTCATCCCTTGATTGGGAAGTCAAGTTTCCAGGTTCTTTACAGAAAAGGCTTCCTAGATTGTGTTATGATCATTTCCCGATTCTTCTTGATTGTGGAGGCATTCATTGGGGTCCCAGACTGTTCAAGTTTGAGAATATGTGGTTGAAGGCCGAAGGGTTTGTGGATACGGTGCGACTTTGGTGGACGTCTTACCATTTCCAAGGTTCTCCTAGCTTCATCTTCTCTCAAAAGCTTAAGGCCTTAAAGAATGATCTTACGAGATGGAACGAACAGGAATTTGGCAATGTGGAGTTTCGCAAGAAAAGGCTTTTGGAAGAATTGTGTGCTCTTGATAGGTTGGAGGAACAATGTGGTTTAGCTCCCGAAGAAAAGTTCAAGAAAAGTGAAATCATCAAAGATATGGAGAACACTACTCTGCAGGAGGAGATTAGTTGGAGACAAAAGTCTAGGGTTTCTTTGGCTTAAAGAGGGTGATAAATGCACTAAATTTTTTCATCGGATAGCTAACTCGAACAAGAGATCCAATGCCATATAGTCTCTCTCAGTTAATGGCTCTATTTCTTCCGATCAGCAGGCTATTAGGGATCATGTTGCTCATTTTTATGAGTCCCTCTTTACAGAGCCTTATCCTTGGAGGTCTGGGTTGGATAACCTTGCTTTTGACTCTTTAGAAGATGTGGTTGAGGCTTCTTCCTTGGAATTCCTTTTGAGGAAAAGGAGGTCTTAGAGGTGGTTAGGGGCATGAACCGTGATAAGGCTCCAGGTCTGGATGGGTTCTCTATAGCGTTCTTCCAATATTGTTGGGATGTGATTAAGAAAGATCTCATGGGGGTTTTTCAGGACTTTTACGCTCATAGCAAGTTTGTCAAAAGCATTAATGCCACCTTTCTTACTCTAATTCCGAAGAAGTCTAGAGCTATGGATCTTAAAGATTTTCGGCCTATTAGTCTTGTAAGTGGGGTCTACAAGATCATTACAAAAGTTCTTGCTAATAGACTTAGAAAGGTTGTGGATAAGATAATCTCGAAGCCCCAAAATGCTTTTGTGAAAGGTAGGTAAATTCTTGATTCAGTTATTATTGCTAATGAGTGCTTGGATAATCGAATTAAATCAGGTGAACCGGGGTTGATTTGCAAGTAGGATATTGAGAAGGCATACGATCATGTCAATTGGAACTTTCTACTGTATTTGTTGAGAAGATGTGGTTTTGGTGAGAGATGGTGTTCGTGGATAGCGCATTGTATTTCCTCGGTTCAATTCTCTGTCTTGGTGAATGGTACCCCTTTAGATTTTTTCAGCAGCTCTCGTGGTCAAAGACAAGGTGATTCCTTGTCGCCACTTTTGTTTGTCATTGTGATGGAGGCCCTAGTAAGTTGTTCACTGTTGCTGTTCACAGGGGTTTTCTATCAAGTTTCTCAGTGGGTTCTGGTAGCAATAGGGTGCTTAATATTTCTCATTTATTGTTTGCAGATAATACTTTAGTCTTTTGCGGAGCTAATCTTGATCACCTCTGTTTTCTTCGAGTCTTTTTTTTTTTTTGAAGCTATTTCAGGTTTAAAGATCAATTTGGCCAATTCAGTATTGGTTCCTGTGGATGATATTGTTAATATGGATGATTTGGCTGGCATTTTGAGGTGCGGAGTTTTCTCTCTTCCTTTAAAGTATCTCGATCTTCTGTTGGAGGCCCCTTTCAAGGCTAAGTCCATTTGGGATGATGTAGTGGGCAAAATTGAAAGATGGCTAGCTAGTTGGCAAAGGATGTATTTCTCAAAGGGTGGTAGAGTTACCCTTATAAAGAGTACTTTATCTAATCTCCCCACGTATTTCCTTTCTCTCTTCCCCATTCCTTCCAGTGTTGCTAGTCGTATAGAGAAGCTTCACCGAGATTTTTTGTGGGGAGGTCTAGGTGAAGATTTCAAATATCATTTGGTTAGCTGGTCCACGGTTTGTTCCCTTATTTCAGAAGGTGGTTTGGGTATCCGGAATTTGAGGACCTTTAATAAGGCTTTATTAGGGAAATGGTTGAGACGTTATGAGCTTGAGAGAGAGTCTTTGTGGAGATCAATTGTGGATGCTAAGTACGGTTCTACTTGGGCTAGTTGGTGTTTCTTAGACCCCCCCTGGGTCTCACGGAGTAGGACTTTGGAAGAACATCAGGAAGGGGTGGAGTTTATTTAGTAGTCATACCAGACTTGTTTTGGGAGATGGATCTAAGATAAGATTTTGAGATGATGTGTGGTGCAGAGAGATGCTCCTTAAGGAAGCTTTCCCAGGTTTGTATGACATTGCTTGCGACAAGAACTCGCTCGTTGCAGCCCATTTGATTCTAGAGAATGGATCATTTCAGTGGGATGTCAGGTTCATTCGAGCGGCCCACGATTAGGAGGTGGACGTCTTGGCTTCCTTTTTCACCTTATTGTATTCTATCAGATTTGATCGTGATGATGAAGATAAGCTTTGGTGGTCTCCTTCACGCAAATGGAAGTTTGATGGTAGATCTTTCTATAAGATTCTTGCTTACAAGGAAACAGCTCATTTCCCCTGGAAAAGTATTTGGCGAACCAAGGTTCCATTAAAAGTGGCATTTTTCGCTTGGGTGGCAGCTCTAGAGACGATCCTTTTACTTTGGACAATCTCAGAAAGAGACAAATCATTGTGATTGATAGATGTTGTATGTGTAAAAAGAATTGGGAGTCTGATGATCATCTACTCCTTCATTGTGAGGTCCCTTGCATTCTCTAGAATGCCGTTTTTAGTCGCTTCTGTCTGTCTTGAATTATGTCTCGTCGGATTGTAGATCTATTCGTTTGTTGGTGGACAAGTAGTCGCTCTCAGAGTGCGGTTGTGTGCAAGATGGCCCCTTGCTACCTCTTATGGTGCTTGTGGAGGGAACGCAACGATAGATAGTTCGATGACAAAGAAATAACCATTGAGGAGCTCATTTCTTTTCTTTCATTCTTTGTACTCTTGGACGGCTGCGCTCCTTGCCCCTATAATGATTAGTTATTATGATTTTCTTGTATTGTTTTCCTCTTCTTCTTAGTTGTCATTTTTGTATACTCCTTGTGTACTTGATCGCACTTCGCGCTTTTAATGAAATTTCTCTTACTCGTCAAAAATTAAAAATTAAAAATAAATTAAAAAATAAAAAAAATAAAAATAAAAAAATTCATGATTTTCTTGATCTTCTTTCTCTTTCTAGCTAAGTGTATCTCTTGTATGCTTCCTGTGTACCTGAGTTACGCCTTTTCACTTTTATAATAATATTTCGATTACTTATCAATAAGAAAAGAAAATGATTTTGTAGAATCAAAACATTAAGAACTCTGGAAAAGTTAATTCAACACATTTTCCGTTGTTTAAATTTTAACCAATGGGATAGAAGTCGATGGCCTTTGGACTAAAAGGTAGTTCCTTCCCCATTGAACAAGGGGCAGTGACTGAAGTCATAAGTTCAATCCCACATGGGTGCATGAATTGCATTAACCTATGAAATAATAAGAATACTAGTGATGTGATAGAAACTTCAAAATATTAAACAAAGGATGCAAATTTATCTTTTAATTGCTCATCAGAAAGATCTTTGTAAAAACATCATTTGAGGCCCATTAACATATAGGGAAACTAAAAGCAGCATGTAGCTAATTACATATCAAAGTTCACAGTCTGCAACACCTGCAGCCATTTGTTTTATAGAACATTCTATATGACATGAGACAATTCAAGATTCAAGTAAACTTCCATCCCAAAAATGAGGTGATGAATTTTCAGATCCTACATGGAGACAGCAGAAAAACTTCTGGACTCCCCTTTAAGGAATTGGAAGAGGGAAAACTGGGGATATATAATGTTTTGCTTTAGATGAGCAATTCAGGGTTGTAAATGACTCCGCAGAGTACCATAAAGCATTTTGTTTATTATACCAAAACAAAACTAAAATAAACTTAAGTATCAAAAACAACAGTTTTGAAACACTATTTTTCCTCACGAAACACCAGTTCCTATTTTTCTTAATCTTCTTGACACTTAACACTGAGATTACTATTAAAACTGAACTCTATACCATGTAGGCAGCACCAACACTCAGGCAGCTCACTCTTGAATATATCAAGAAGATAATGGGCTTGTTTGGCAAGGGTAAAAAAGTTTTCCCTTCCCCTTCTCACTTATCCCAAAAACAATCAACTTCAAAACATTTCAACTTTATATCATCATTTCAATAATTTTTTATTATTATTTAAATAAAAAAAAATTCACTACAAAACAAAATTTTTTAACTTTTCTATACAAATTCTTTTTACTTTATATCACATCTATGACTTCCAACTCCCACTACCAATTTTCCTTCCCTTACCAAACAAGACCAATATTTCCTAGAGCAATGTAAACTATTTAGAGAGCCTCCTCAAATCAAAGAAGACTAAGAATGAAGAAATATTGACATCGATAAAGAATTTCTGAGAAGCAGTAAGCACCAATCCAAAAATAGATTTCTATTACCTCCAAAATAATGAACAAAAAGTAAATTAAACTGAGTTTAAAATTAACCAGCATTTGAAAGAACTTATTCATGCAGGCGGAAAGCCACAAACACACACACACACACACAAAGGCATTAGATTCTGAACATACAGATTCAATGGCACTCAGAAGCCGACGGCACATCCCTTGACGCCTATACATATGGCGGGTCCCAATGAATGGCATCTCTGCTAACTGGTTTCCATGAATCCTATTCGACAAAGTAGATGATCATAATTGTTAGTATCCGAATCTTTTTTTCTTTTTCTTTTTTTGATAAATAATGTATATTTCAAAAAATTTATCAAAAAAAGAGCAGAGGGGTGCAACACAAAGTACAGGATGTATATAGGATATCCCTAATCCATAGAAAGAAGAACACAAATCTAAAAAATCAGAAAAGGTAGAATCAAACAAAGTAGTCAACGTCACTCTCCACGTATACAAGGTTTGTAGCACCAACTTCTTCAAATTGAGCAAGTCATTCTCACAATCATTAAAACTGCGTGCATTTCGTTCCCTCCATAGACACCACATCAAACACAATGGAGCCATTCTCCAAATTTGCACCAACATACGATTGCCCATTTGCCCCCTCCAACTCCCCAACAACTTGCTCGCCTTTCGAGGCATAACCCACACAACACAAAAAAGCTGCAACAACGCGCTCCACAACTCTGTCGCAACCTTACACTGCAGGAATAAATGATCAATGGACTCTCCACAAGTCTTACACATACATCACCACTCCATCACAATAATATTCCCCTTGTGTAAATTATCTAAAGTTAAAACTTTCCTTAAGAGTAGCCGTCCAAACAGAATATCACTCTCGGATAAATCTTAATTTTCCAAATACTTCAAATGATTTCCTTCTCGAAGGGATCCAACAAATTTTATCCTCTCCTTCATACCTTACTTTAAAAGAATACAACTCCTCGAAAGATTGAGAGACCACTTCTACCTCCCAATCACGCACAGGTTGAGTAAATAGATATTCCAAAGAATGTTACCATTTTTTGTCTGCATATTCTCCTCTACCCATGAATCCTTACCACAAGCAATAGTAAACAACTCTGGAAAAAGATTCTTCAAAGGTATTTCCCCATACCGCACATCATGCCAAAACAACACTTTAGAACCATCTCCTACCTCATATTGCACATGATGTGCAAAACCATCCCACCCCCTCCTAATACATTTCCACAATCCCACTCCATAGGGTCTCCCTACCTCCTTAGAACACCAACCACCCCTCATACTACCATATTTTATGTCCACCACCTTTCTCCACAAAGCATTCCTTTCGATAGCAAACCGCCATAACCACTTACCCAGCAATGCTCTATTAAACTGAAACATATTTCTCACCTCTAACCCCCCTAAAACCTTCGGAGTACATATCTTAGACCAATTCACCATATGGAACTTAAATTCATCTCCAATACCTCCCCAAAGGAAATCGCTCTGAAATTTTTCCAAACGATTAGCCACTCCCATTGGAATAGGGAAGAGGGACAAATAATATGTGGGCAAGTTCAAAAGAGTACTTTTGATCAACGTTAGCCTCCCGCCCTCTGATAAATACAACATCTTCCACCCCGCCAATCAATTTTCCATCTTCTCAATAATTCTAGTCTAAATATTAGAATCCTTATACTTAGCACCCAAGGGAAGACCCAAATACTTTATTGGAATGGAAGCCACACCCCCAATAATGCTAGCCAAGTCCTCCACATACCCTTCAGCACCTACAAGAACAATCTCGGACTTAGACAAGCTAATTTTCAGCCCTGATACCACTTCAAAGCAAAGCAACAAGCATCTCAAATTTCGTAATTGTTCAACATTAGGCTCACAAAAAATCAAGGTGTCATCTGCAAATAACAAATGAGACACTATCGTTTCCACTTGATTTCTCAAGCCCACAAAGAACCCAGAAAAAAGCCCGCTCTCCACCGTTGCAGACAACATTGTACTTAAGGCCTTCATCATCAGTACAAACAGTAAGGGAGACAAAGGATCCCCTTGTCATAGTCCTCGTGAACTACTAAAAAATCCCGAATGCAACCCATTAATGATGATGGAGAAACGAACAGTAGGAATGCAATGAGCTATCCAACCTCGCCATCTCTCCCCAAACCCACATCTCTCCAACAAGTAAAGCAAAAACTCCCAATTTCCACGGTCATATGCCTTCTTCAAATCCAATTTACAAATAATACCCGATGCCCCAGAGCAAAGCCGACTATCCAAGCATTCATTTGCCACCAAAATAGAATCCAGAATTGTCTCCCGTTGATAAATGTAGTCTAAGAATGTGATACAATCTTCCTTAACACTGACTTCAACCTGTTTGCTAGAACCTTCAAAATGATTTTTTACATTCCACCTATTAAACTGATAGGGTCGAAAATCTTTAATCTCCACCGCTTTAGCTTTCTTTGAAATAAGTGAAACAAAAGTAGCATTTAGACTCTTCTCTAATTTTCCACTGTTGCGAAACTCCTAAGAACCGCCATTATATCAACCTTTAATACCTCCCAACACTTTTGGAAAAAAAAAAGCCATAATAAAGCCATCAGGTCCTGAGGCCTTATCGCTATTGAAATCCGCACTACCTCCCACACTTCACATTCCTCAAACTATCTTTCCAAAAATATTCTTTCCCCATCATCAATGGAAAGACATGATAGATCATCCGCCTTTGGTCACCATCGATATTGCTCACAATACAACTTTTGATAGAATTTCACAATGTGATCCTGAATAACTGTTGACTCATTAGTTATGTTCCCATCCACCACTAGGGACTCAATCGAATTATGTCTCATCCGCCTTTGGTCACCATCGATATTGCTCACAATACAACTTTTGATAGAATTTCACAATGTGGTCCTGAATAACTGTTGACTCATTAGTTATGTTCCCATCCACCACTAGGGACTCAATTGAATTATGTCTCCTGTGCGAATTTGCCAAGTGATGGAAGAACTTCATATTATTATCACTCTCTTTTAACCACAAGGCCCTTGACTTCTCTATCCAACTCACTTCTTAAAGATAAATACTCTGCTCTAAACTTCTAGAATACTCTTCTCGCTTAACATTTTCATCCTCAATTAACGGTGTCCCCTCTACAATCATATCCAGCTCACAAAGACCCTTCTCCATCTCATTTTGCATCCCTACATTCCCAAACACCTCATTCCATTTTTTCAGGTCAACTTTCAACGCTTTCAACTTTTGGGCCAACACATGACTTGACGTATCTTCATAGATGTAAGAGCCCCACCACATCTTAACCTGCTCCACAAAACCCTCCGCTTGCAACCACATATTCTCAAATTTAAACGACCTCCTACCCTGTCTCCCCACTCTACAATCCAATAACGACGGAAAATGATCTGGAAGTAGAAGTCGTCATCTGGAAAATATTCCTCCCATTATGTAGAGAACAAAAACCTATCGATTCTAGACCAAACATGACAATTAGACCATGTGAAGCTCCCCCTACCATTGGACCCCCCCCCCCCCCCCCCCCCCCCCCCCAAACAAAACCATACACCAAGGCATCTCCGATATAGTCATCAAACCAAGCAGCTCATCCCAAAGACCTCTTTTTTCCACATCATCATTAGGCCAATAGACACCCACAAAAGCCCATTCAAAATTCTCTATCACACTTCTGAAAGCACATACTACCACATACCTCCCTACACGCTCCTCAATCTTCTCTACCACTATCCTGTCCCACATTAACAGGATACCTCCTGATGCCCCTCCCGACCCCAAATACAACCAATCAACATGAATACACCCTAAACACTACGAACCACCTCCCAACTAATAAACTCCATTTTAGTCTCTTGCAAACACACTATTGGTCTTCCACTCCCTTAGCAACCTCCTAATTTTCATTTTTTTCTCGGTCTCATTCATGCCTCACACATTCCACGAAATTATCTTGGGCTTCATAATTAACATTTACCAACCCTCCCCTTTCTTGCCATTCTAGATGACTGGCCTCCTTTCACATCATAATTCACCAAGCATTCCAGCCTCTTCACTTCACATTGTCCTTGATTCCAAAATTTTGCGCTCAGATCAGTGACATGACCCACCCCACTATGATAACGATTGGCTTCAATAGCATTGAACAAAGCCATCAATTTATCTTCATATCTATAACAAGACAAACCTACAACGTGATAGAAGTTTTTAATACTCTCTACCACCCACTCTGTAGATATTGAGTTAGCCCCAATTTGTTCCCCCATAACCGCCAGTGGTTGAATATCCAGCAGCTCGCTTCCCCCACTGCCATCGTCTGTACGTGTCACCACTGCTAAAGAATCATCACCCTCATCCCCACACCGTCATCCATCTTCACAACCCACATATCCCCTGTAGTATCTGAATCTTACATGCACAAACCCATGTGCACACCTAATTGTCATTCTACTCCTGGCTTGGGACCAACACCAGTACAACTTCACTCAATAAGGCAATTCATGGATGCAAAGTAATGCATTAGCTAAGAAGGGGGAGACAAAAAGGCATCAAGTAGAGGTCAAGCAGTCCAGAAGGAAAGAGGACAGCAGCAAAAATGTTACACGTATATTCATACCAAAAACTAAAATCAACCTATTCTTGATAAATAGTGGTACACATAAACAAACATAAAAGGATGGGGTGGGGAGTTTTTTGGAGTTTTGTGGAGATTGGTGGTGGAAACCAAATATGATAGCATGAGGGGAGGTTGGTGTTCCAAGGAGGTAGCCTTTCGGAGTGGGAGTGTGGAAACATATAAGGAGGGGTGGGGAGATTTTCGAGTTTTGTTAGATATGTAATGGGAGATGGGTCCAAAATCAAGTTTTGGCATGATTTGTAGTGTGGGGACCAGCCCTTGAAGGCACCCTTTTTGGAATTATTTAGTATTGCACGTTGTAAGGTGGCATGGGTGGCAGATCATAAGTAGTTCTTTAATGAAAATCTCCAGTGGAATATATCTTTTACTAGACCAGTGCATGGGAGCTGGACTTTGTCACTTCTTCATTCAATCTTCAATATTCCATCAAATTGAGACAAGTTATTGAGGATAAAATTGTTGAATCCCCTCTAAAAACCGGAAGTTTGAAGGTCTTTTTATCATGTGTTGTCCATTCCTACCAGTTCCCCATTTCATTGAAAGAGTATTTGAAGAGTTAAGGTCCCTTTGAAAGTGGCGTTCTTTGGGTGGACGACGACAATAGGAAAGATCTTGGCTTTGGATAATTTGAGAAAGAGAAACATCGTAGTAGCGGATTGGTATTGTATGTGCAAGAGGAGCAGAGAGTCTTTCGACCATCTTCTTCACTGTGAAGTAACAAGAGAATTATGGGTTTCAATTTACCGTCTTTTTGGTGTAGAATTGTGTACTAGATTTGCTGGCAAGTTGGAGAGCCAATAACATCTTAGAAGTTTGGAGGATGGCACATTTGTTCTTAATGTGGTGCATTTGGAAAGAGCAAAATGCAATGAGCTTTAAAGATTGTGAGATTTTGATAGTCAAGCTTAAGAATGTTATGTTCAAATCCCTTTATACAAGGATAGCAGCATACAATAGCCTGCATTTTTTTTCTAGTTTTTCTCCATTTTTGGACTTTTGTTCTTCTTTTTCTCCCTACTAAAGGTCTCTCTTGTATACTTCCAATGTATTAGGGTTACGCCCTTCTGTGCTTTCTAATGAGATCGAGTTATTTATCTTTGAGATGTGACGCATTTGCTTAATAAGGGTTGGATGAAGAGATTTTCTGCAGTTTGGTTATTACTCTTCCTTTAGATGCTGTTTTATTTTGGTTATCTTTTCTTCATAAGGCAAAGGGTGGGAGATGTTCCTTGAGTTCTGTTAGAAGTTGGTATTGGTGCCTCTCCAGATTTTGATTGTTTAGGTAGAACCGTTTGTGCTCTGAACTTCTCTTGGATCTGTTCTTTTTCGAATAAAATAATTGCATTCATCCAAAAAATATCAGATATTTTCTAGTATTATTTTTTTCATTTATTACGAAAGTAAACAATTTCTTTAAACTGTTTTAATATATGGACGTATGCTATGTTTGGTTCTAGTCATTACTAGTCATTAAGATTTCCAGTATTCTGAGGATTTTAAGTAGTTATGGGACGTTTGGGTGTTTAATTATTTCAAAAACTAATTCAACTACAATTTACTGCGCGAATTTCGAAGTTTAACTTTTTGAGATAAAATTAGAAAAAGTTGGATAAAATATAATTTGTTTTCAAAAAAAAAAAAAAAACTAATAGAATTTGTTTTTGAAAAACTGGATTGCCAAACATACAACAATTAGGGTAACCAGTTATTTTAACAGTTTCTAGTATTTGGTCATCAGAGCATGGTCTGTGATAGATGTTTAACAAGATGTGATAGAATGGATAAAGAAAAGTTTTGATAGGGGACTGCGATTCATATATAACTGGTTTGATTCAGGTACAAAATGAACCAATCAGTTGAATATTGAATCCAGTTATATTTATGATATAATTTTCTAACAAAACTTATGTATATGTATAATCAGCTTTTACCGCTTTATATTCCAAAAGATACCAAAATTAATAAATTCATAATTCAAATTTCATAATTAAAGATTACTAATTATCAAACCAGATCAAGTTTGAATGAAAACCTCACAAGATTATAACAGGATCTGCTTCAGCAAATGGTAATGCTTTTTATGGTGGAACTTGACAAAGAACCCTCAATGATCCAATAGAAATAACAGGTAAAAGAGCAGAAACATGTGAAAGCCTAACATTCCACTGCACCACAATTTTCCCAGATTCCGCATAGAAGGCCCATCAGTATTGCACCATACAATTTCAAACCAGGCCTTATCATTCAAGCCACGGTTCACTAAAAGGAAACAGAGGAATATCCCATCTTCTTGGTGTTAATTCCAAGAACGAAAGTGTAGTCAGAAATGGGAAAACAACAGATTGCATTGACTTGTTCCTTTACTTTTTACATTCTTTAATTTTGATAAGTAATAAAATATATTGAAGTATGTCACAAGAATGAAGAGATTTTTTTTTGTTTTTTTTAATAAGTAACTGAGATATCATTAAACAAGAATGCAGAGATAGAAACATATAATCAGAGATAAAATCTAAACATCTAAGATCAAAGCCACATGCCATTATATGGTCATTGTTTTGTATTCTGAGGATCAACCAACAGTCTAACATCCACAATCAGTTCCATTCTTTTCAAAATATGCTGTCTTCAATAATTTCTATCTAGGAATTAACACGAGAATTAACATTTAACCGGCGAAAAAGAAAGACATGGAAGACTGGGAGCCAATTTAGACAGACTTATACCTGATGGATGCTGCAGAGATGATTTCGTCACCCCTCTCAAGTATTACAGCGAAAAAACCACTATAATTCAGACGAGTAAAATTTGACCTGAAAAGGGAAATGTTCCAATTTAATAAAGGACAAACAGGGCATAAGTTATTGAATTCCAATTATCAGATACAACACAAGCAAAACAAAGATACAGGTTGCCATAGCGCATGTCACAATTAATTTTGATCAAAACAAGATACAAGGATGTGAAAACTAATATCCTTAAAGAAACTGCTAACAGGGAAAAAAAAAAAAAATGTAAGGATGTGACAGCTACAACATCATCAAAAGAAACAAATCCACACATCTTTTACATGGTAAACTGTCAATACTGCAATTGCATGACTGTTATACTAAAATTTAATAACAGTTTATTAAGAGGTTCACTTTTTCATTTAATTAAGAGAAAATTTTTTGTCATACAAACAAAAGCAAGAAAAACTAAAATATAAACACAAAAGAATTCAAGCATTCAACAAAATTAGGAAACCTAACCAAATATGTACGAAGGAGTAAAAGAAACGGAAAACAACAAATAATGTCTGATTAAGCTTTTCACACGATAAAACATAATTAAGTAGTCTATGAAATTATTTGACCCATGACAACAACAACCAAAAAAAAAAAAAAAATACACACCCAATAAGTCACCCACAATATAGCATATAGTCAATACAACTTGTCTTGAACAGGACTTCTTAAAAACATAACTCTCCAATGGTCGCAAAGTGGCAAACATCAAAATCTTGAAGTCATTTACTTCAAAATCAAGGAGTTTTAATTGTCTTATTTAACATAAAGAACCCCACATACAAACAAACAAAATTAATAATAAAATAAAAACTGAAGCCTGTCATCCATGTAAAAAGTGGCTTAGAACACAGTACACGCACAAGTGTACTTACCCACAATTATAGAGAATATTATGGATTAGATTGACTCCACTTCTGTGGTCAACAACAGGTAAAAAGCACTCATCCATTATGAAAAATGCCACAGCTAGCTTAGAATTCCATTCAACCTCTGGAGGAATTTCACTAGGAGAAATATTTGATCCAACATCTGACCGGCGGATAAGAGTCCATGAAAATCCTCCTTCCAATTCATGTTTGACCCCAAGAAGCATCTGTAGTCTCTCAAATAACTAGCAGAACAAAAACATTTAGATTAATTTTGGTACAGAGAAAACTTGAATTAGATTGAGAAACCTTCTCAAAAGGAAATAATGTTTATCAGAAAAATGAAAAAAAGAAGTATACATATATGTGTGTCTGTGTGTGTGTGTGTGTAACTTAGACAAGGAAAAATAAAAATATATGTAGCCACTGCCGCCAAAACTCTCTAATCAAACCGGTACACATGCACATCCAGAGTTGAAACTGGCAGATTCATTCATCACCTAAAAACCAACAACCCTTGAATTTGGAAGGGGCTAACAATTGCCTCAAAAAGTTCCATTGAGACCTTTAAAGGGAAACCTGGGTAATATTAGAACATATAACTTGATTTTGAAAAAACGGGAGAAAGGAAAAAACCAAAGCCAACATGATAATTTTTTTAACTAATTTAGTTAAACACTTTTTAATCATCAAATAAGGCTGAGTCAGATTTTGGCTCCTGTTTTTCAATATATTTGAAAACCAACAATTCCAACATACTCACTAGAAATCTCAACAAATTTTGAGAAGGGTTGTAGAGAAGATTATTTCGAAGCCCCACAATGCTTTTGTTCAAGCATAGGCAAATTATAAACTCCGTTCTTACAGCGAATAAATTACTAGATAGCAGCATTAGATCTGGTGAACCAAGTGTTCTTTGCAAACTGGATACTGAAAAGACCTGTGATCATGTCAATTGGGAGTTCTTATTGTACTTACTGGGGAGGCGTGACTTTGGAGAGAAATTGCATAATTGGATGGCATATTGCATTTCTTTGGTGCGCTTCTCTACTTTGGTGAATTACACTCATTTCGGGTTCTTGAGTAACTCTTGTGGTTTGAGACATGGAGATCCTTTATCTTCTATGCTCTTTATCATTGTAATGGAGGCTCTAAGTAAAATGAAAACTGCTACTAGATGGGGGCTTTCTTTCAAGCTTTTTTGTAGGGTCTAAGAGCACTGCTCTTTATCAGAATGGCTCATGGTTGGGAAGTGGATGTCTTTACTTCGTTTTTTAATTTGTTCTATTCTTTTAAATTAAGACAGGAAAGTGAAGACAAGCTACGATAGGTCCCTTCCAAGAGAGGGATGTTTGATGTTGGATCTTTCTATAACGTCCTTGTACCTCATGCGAGCGTCTCTTTCCCTTAGATGAGTATTTGGCAAAATAATGTTCCCTTGAGAGCAACGTTTTTTGCTTGAACAGCCGCCCTAGGAAAGATCCTCACCATGAATAACCTAAGGAAACAAAGTGTCATTGTGATTGACTAATGTTGTATGTGTAAAAGTGGGGAGACTGTGGATTATCTTCTTCTCTATTTATGAGATTGTCAGTGCTATCTCCAATCGTCTTGCGTTAGCTTGGGTTATGCCAAGAATAGTAGACCTTTTTGCTTGTTGGAGAGGGGTGGGACGCAGTTCTCAGAGTGCAGCTATGGAAAATGGTATCATCCTACCTTTTGTGGTGTCTTTGGAAAGAAAGAAATGATAGAAATTTTGAAGACCGCGAGAGGACGGTAGTGGAATTAAAGTCTTTCTTTTTCAAAACTCGTTACCACTGAACAGTTCCATCCTAAACTTGCAAATGTTGATAGATGCCTAATTCATAGTTGTTTTAAAGATTGTTTTACACAATAAACTTTCCAGTTACAACTAAAATTTTGATCCCATATATGCCCCTTTCTAATTAACTTACAAAGATTTTTTTAAAAAAAAAACTTACTAAATTGTGATTCAGATATCTTCATGTACATGGCAATTCTAGTATTAACATAGAACATTTAATTTCCAAATTCAATGACTTTCACTATCCTATTGAGACGCTACTATATTAGGTATATGGATTTCCCACATTGAGTGAATAGATTATAAAGATACTCATGGATGCTAAAGTACCACATTGGTTCCTTACTATGTGAGACTGTGCTTCATAAATGATTCTAAGGAACTCCAATTGTAACTTACTAGTCCTTTCGCAGTAATAGCGTAGATGTGGCTAGCACTTCCCTTGAATTGTTACAAATGATATCAGAGTAACCTAATACCACCACATTGTGCCAGAGCATAGCATGACATGGGCCCCAATGACGTTAGGGGTTTGAGTGGGAGAGATTGTAACACCTCAGAAAGTTAGTCGGCCTTATGGCGTGAGTTTATGAAAACATATTAGGAGGGGCTGAAACACTTTCTCTAATTTTGTTACTATCAAGGTGGGTGATAGTAACAAAACTATCACAACACTTGGTGTGCGGATCATCCTCTCAAGGAATCCTTTCCAGATCTTTTTTGCATCGCAAGGGAGAGGGATGCTCTAGCGGCTGATCACGTGTTTGTTCACAATGACGAGGTGCCTTGGGACATGAGCTTTATCATACTAGTGCATGATTGAGTGGTGGATATTGTACATTCCTTTCTCAATGCTAGATATTTTGTAAGAGTCAAGGAGATGAAGATTAATATTGTTGGGTTCCTTCCAAAAGACAATCTTTTGAGGGGAGAACTTTGTAAAAAGTTCTCCCCAACGTTTGACAATTCTTTCCCGTGGAAGAGCATCTGGAACCTAATTGTTATCGGCATTGCAATTCCTTTAACAAAGCCTAAAAAATTTAAAAATTTAAAAAAAATAATAAAAAAATAAAATAAAAAAAATTGGTTATGTTAGTATATTTTGATAATGTCTTTGTTTTTGGTTTGATAAAGTGTTTTTTTATAAGTAAAAGTGAAGAGTGTTTATAAAAGTGTATTCTAGCAGGTTCCACATTTAAGAAAATGTTTTCTATGGAATACACCTACTAGAAGAAGAAGATAATGGCCACGGAGGAGAGGGGTGGCTGCATGGCCACCCTAATCTTATTGGGATCTCTCCTTCACTGAGGGTTGCCATAAAGCCACTTTCACCATTTTTTAATTTTTTAATTTTTTTAAAATAATAAATTAGCTCCTACCCCTACAGAAGTTAAACACCTATTTTGCCAAAATATTCCTACAAGGTGTGAAAACTTTTAGGCCTTATTTGACACATGGAATGGCTATTTCATTAGGAAAAAAATTTTGATAAGTGAAAGGAAAATGAATTTTTTCCATTCATTTTCCTTTCATGAAAGGAAAATGAATAGTTATTACTGGGAATGAAAGCATATGGGGTTCCAGACCATTCAAGTTTGAGAATATGTGGTTAAAGGCTGAAGGGTTTGTGGATAGGGTCCGGCTTTGGTGGGCGTCTTATCGCTTTCAAGGCTCTCCTAGCTTCATCTTCTCTCAAAAGCTTAAGGCTTTAAAGGTTGATCTCAAGAGATGGAACGAACAGGAGTTTGGTAATGTAGAGTTTCACAAAAAAATGCATATGGAAGAATTATGTACTCTTGATAGGTTGGAGGAACAACATGGTTTATCTCCCGAAGAAAAGGTGAGGAAATGTGTGGTCATCAGAGATCTAGAGAATTCTATTTTACAGGAAAGAGATTAGCTGGAGACAAAAGTCTAGGGTTCTTTGGCTTAAAGAGGGTGATAAATGCACTAAATTTTTTCATCAAATAGCCAACTCGAATAGGAGGTCTAACTCCATAGAGTCGCTCTCTGTCAATGGCTCTATTTCTTCCGAGCAGCAGGTTATCAAGGATCATGTTGTTCAATTCTATGAGTCTCTTTTTGCAGAACCTCTCCCATGGAGGCCTAGGATGGATAACCTTGCTTTCGACACTCTGGATGCAGCTGAGGCCTCTTCCTTAGAACTTCCTTTCGAGGAAATGGAGGTCTTAGAGGTGGTGAAATGCATGAATCGAGACAAGGCACCAGGTCCTGATAGGTTCTCTCTTGCGTTTTTCCAAGACTGCTAGGATGTGATCAAGACAGATCTCATGGGGGTATTCTGAGACTTTCACTCTCATAGCAAGTTTGTCAAAAGCATTAATACCACTTTTATTGCCTTAATTCCGAAGAAGTTTGGGGCTGTGGATCTTAAGGATTTTCGTCCTATCAGTCTTGTAAGTGGTGTTTACAAGATCATTGCAAAAGTCCTTGCAAACAGACTTAAAAAGGTTGTGGAGAGGATTATCTCGTCCCCTCAAAATGCTTTTGTGAAAGGTAGGCAAATTCTTGATTCAGTTCTTATAGCTAATGAGTGCTTGGATAGTCGCATCAAATCCGGTGAACCAGGGTTACTTTGCAAGCTGGATATTGAGAAGGCCTATGATCATGTCAACTGGGATTTCTTATTGTATATGTTGAGAAGATGTGGCTTTGGGGAGAGATGGTGTTCCTGGATAGCGCATTGTATTTCTACGGTGCGGTTCTCTGTTTTGATGAATGGCGCCCCAACTGGTTTTTTCAACAGCTCTCGTGGCCTTAGACAGGGTGATCCTTTGTTACCTCTCTTGTTTGTTATTGTGATGGAGGCTCTTAGTAAGTTGTTCTCTGCTACTGTCCAAAGGGGCTTCCTATCAGGTTTTTCTGTGGGTTCTGGCAGCAGTGAAGTGATTAACATTTCTCATCTATTGTTCGCAGACGATACTTTAGTCTTTTGCGGGGCTAATTCTGATCATCTTCATTATCTACGTTTGTTACTTCTGTCCTTTGAAGCTGTTTCAGGTTGAAAGATTAATTTGGCTAAGTCTGTTATGGTTCCTGTGGGCTATGTGGATAATATGGGCGATTTGGCTTGCATCTTGGGCTGTGGAGTTTCCTCTCTTCCTATAAAGTACCTTGGTCTTCCGTTGGGGGCCCCTTTTAAGGCTAAGTCCTGTTGGGATGAGGTAGCAGGTAAGATTGAGAGGCGGTTGGCTAGCTAGAAGCGGTTGTATCTGTCAAAGGGTGGTAGGGTTACTCTTATAAAGAGTACTCTGTCCAATCTTCCTACGTACTTCCTCTCCCTTTTCCCTATTCCCTCCAGTGTCGCTAGTCGTATAGAGAAGTTGCATCGAGATTTCTTGTGGGGTGGCATAGGCGAAGAATTCAAATATCACTTGGTTAGTTGGTCCAAGGTTTGTTCTCCTATCTCTGAAGGTGGTTTGGGCATCCGGAACTTGAGGATTTTCAATAAGGCGCTCTTAGGGAAGTGGTTGTGGCGTTATGCTTATGAGAGAGAGGCTTTGTGGAAATCTGTTGTGGATGCAAAGTATGGTTCTACTTGGGCTGGTTGGTGTTCCTTAGACCCCCCTGGGTCTCACGGAGTGGGGATTTGGAAGAACATTAGGAAGGGGTGGAGCTTGTTTTGTAGCTATACCAGACTTATCTTGGGAAATGGGTCCAGGATCCGTTTTTGGGATGATGTGTGGTGTGGGGAAACGTCCCTCAAGGAAGCTTTTCCAGTTTTGTATGACATAGCTTGTGTCAAGGATGCTCTCGTGGCAGACCAATTGGTAGTGGTTAGCGGGTCCTATCAGTGGGACGTCAGATTTTTTCGAGCGGTCCACGACTGGGAGGTGGACGTCATGGCTTCCTTCTTCTCTTTACTGTACTCCTCCAGAGTTGTTCATGATGGGGGAGACCGGCTCTGGTGGTCTCTTTCTCACAAAGGGTCTTTTGACGTTAATTCTTTCTATAAGGCTCTTGCTTGCAAAGATGCTATCCTTTTTCCCTGGAAAAGCATTTGGCGGACCAAAGCTCCTTTGAAAGTGGCCTTCTTCGCTTGGACGGCAATGCTTGGGAAAATCCTTACCTTGGACAATCTCAGAAAGAAGTGTGTCATTGTGATTGATAGATGTTGCATGTGCAAAATGAACGGGGAGACTGTGGATCACCTTCCTCTTCATTGCGAGGTTGCACGCGCTCTTTGGTATGCCATCCTTAGTCGCTTCAATCTGTCTTGGGTGATGCCTCTTCGGGTGATAGACTTATTCGCCTGCTGGTGGACGGGTGGACGCTCTCGGAGTGCAGTCGTGTGGAAAATGGTTCCTTGTTGCCTTATGTGGTGCTTGTGGAGGGAACGCAACGATAGACAGTTTGAGGACAAAGAAAGAACCATAGAGGAGCTCATTTCCTTTTTTCTTCATTCTTTGTACTCTTGGACAGCAGCGTATCTCGCACCTCTAGTGATTAGCTATAACGATTTCCTTATTTTGTTTTCTTCTTCTTCTTAATTGCCTTTCTTGTATACCCCCTGTGTACTTGATTGCGCTTTGCGTTTTTTAATAAAACCTCTTACTTATCAAAAAAAAAAAATGAAAGCATATGGAATGGAATAGCTATTACTATAATGTAGTTTGGTGACAATACATATGTTTTTAGTGGAATTGTACCAAAATTACTAAAATGCCTTTGATGTATATATAAACAAATATAATAATTATAATTAAAAAAAAAATCAAACTTTTGTGCTTTCTTTCATGTAATAGATTCTTAGGGTTAAAGCTAATTCTTTTTCTCCCTTTTCATGTTCAAGAGTTGTGTGTACATGTATGGATGTTTTGGTTTAATTTTTCCTCAGTTGTGATAATTAGGGTTCCTTATATGATGTGGCATTTATGTGTGATTCGAATTGTTGTGAGGCTTATATTGAAATATAAAGATATTGTTTTTTTATTGTTGGAAGTCCTTTGGGAGCGAAGCCGATGCTTTTGGAATTGTTGTGAAATCAGAATTATTTCTTATGGTGTTGGAAATGGGCAAATAGGTTTGAAGGAGATGAGATGCAGAACTCCATTCCCAGTCATCTTAAATCTGATTTTTCAAGGCTTTTCTCATTATATTCTTTTTTCTTTCTCGACTCTTTCACTCCAGCAGTGGCGCGTGTAGGCACGTCCTGCTAGGGTTCCATTCTCTCTAGCCGCATTGAAGCTCGGACGATGTATTAGATCGCGGAGTTTCTCGGGGTGTGAGTTTTCACATAGTGCTCTATTTTTGGTTGTGTTCTGGTTTGGTTTTGGCTCGTCAATTCTGAGCTAGGCTGGTGTTGGTCTCCGACTGGTGGTGGAGCGGGGTTGTGCGCGGAGATACCATGCGGTGTTGATATTGAGAGGCATTTCCCGTGGAAGCAAAAAAAATCTTCTTTTCAGTGAGAGTTGATAAGGTATACTTTCGTTTGGAGGAAATGAGGAAGGATTTTGTAAGGTTTGTTTTTGTGGGTGTCCAATGCTCCGTTTGGCTGGTGGATACGGTTAAAGAGGTGCTGAAGTCTCCAGGTAAAGAAGATTTCGTCAAGTCTTACCGGGTGGATGAGAAGGTGTTGATGGTTCATGGGGGTGGTAATAAGGTCGGCCGTTATCTGGAGGTGGCCGTTTATGCAGAGGGTGGTCGGAAAGGTATCATCTGGCTTCCCGAGGGTCGTGGAGGGTGGGGATGGCGACGGTTTGCGGGAGAGCTGTGTCAATTATTGGTGCCTTTTGAAGCCAACTCTCAGTTGCCGGGTTCTGTTGAGATTTCGCCCAAGGGGAAGCAAATGGGAGTAGGCGTGAAGGCTTCTTCGTCTGGCACTCCTTCGCGGAAGTGGTGCGTGCAACTTCCATTTGCTAGTTCTGCCGCGATCTCTGGTGAGTTACAGACGCTGCCTTTGGGTCATCTTGATTTGTTTCCAGTGGCAGATTGTTTTGAGTGGACAAATGGAGGTGAGAATCCAATATTGGCGGTGGGTTGCTCTAAGTTGGAGAAGAATCTAAAGAGGGCGGAAGCTGACTCAATGGGGATCGTTGGGTCAATGAAGAAGGTGAAAAAGAAGAAAGTACTCTCGTCAATCGCTCGCAGAAGAAGATTTTAGGGTATGCGTGGAGAAAGATGTGCTATCGGTTAAAGGCCGAAGTGGGTCAGGTGGTTGGTTTTGGGCTGGACCAATTACCCTCTGCGGTTTTTAGAGGTGTTCATTTGGGCCGGTTCTTGTCTAAGCCCAAACCGGATTGTGAGACGATGGGCTCTGGTTTTGTTGAGGGCGATACAGGTACGGATGTTGGTATGGGTTTGGGACTCATTGCGGGTCCTAGGCTCTCTTCAAATCCTGAGTCGCACTGTCGCCTGAAGTAGCTGTTTCTTCGTCGTCGAAGGTCATGGCGCTATTTTCATCTGCAATCAAGGATCTGGAAGCCCGCCAGAGTCGGTCTTCTCAGGTGAGTTCTGCTTTCGCCAATAGGTGTGATTCTATTCCGATGGTCGCAAAAGATACCTTCATGGTGTCAGCAATGGAGGAAGTAGCTGAATCTTCTTAGGTGTTCGAGAACCCTGCCCTTCAAAAGAACATATCATCTTTTTACTTTTTTTATGGTGCTATATGAAAATTATGTGACACCATTCCATTAGTTCACAGTACCTAAAAAAGGCAAGATCTTCAAGAAAGTACTATATGCACAGTAATAAACTATTGTGGCATAACATGAAACGCTCATATACGGTAAAGCAGTAAGAAACAAGCTGTTAAAATTCTTAGCACTGTTGCAGATAGGCAAGACAGAAAGCTCAACTGACACTACAGGGCAAACCCAACAAAACAATGCAATCTCCAATGTATAACATGACAGCAATAAGTTACTAAAGCGATAAATCTAGACATTTCTTAGAAAGAGAAATTACCTCTTGACATTTCATACCACAAAAGGATGGACAACTGGAATCAACACTTGTAGCATCCCTCGCTTGAATGCAGGATTGGTGGACTACAACAGACAAAAGTTGTTAATGTTTTCAACAAAGATACTGATTTTAGGTATGAACATCTGCTAAGCATAAGAATCTGCACATGATAAAAGTAGATGAAGATAGAGCCAATACATTTTTCCTCACACAAACCACACATAAGTAATGAAGATACGGCGATGTCATCATTATCATGCCTTTCATACGTATTCTCACCACCCATCCCACAAAATTTGCATGAACAATATACACAGTGCCAGTCACCTGAAGGAAAATTCTGCAAGAAGTAGAAAAGGATTGGTGCCTTGTCAGCTAGTATAAACATAACTTATACATATTTCAAAATGTAAAAGCACCAAATAACATTCAAATTGATAGACACAATACACCATTTCAGTTGTCTGCTTTTCATGAATAACATTTTATGGTGAATTAACTTTAAGGGAGCATTTCCATCATAAACTTCATCCAATATCTAGATCTTTATTTTATAAGTAATTGGCCCCAAGAGGAGGAATGAGAAATTCGAACTAATGAACTCCGCTTCATGAGAAGTAGTCCCTAGCCGATTGGGCTACTCCTTGGGATCAATATTTAAATTTTATTGACTGCAGCAATTACTTAAATCCATGTAGAGAGAAGGAAGACAAAACAGAGGAAAAACTAAAAAATGTTGGCACCAATTTGGCAAGAATTTTTTTTCCAGATTACGGAAGGATGCCACACAGCTTTTAGGGCCATGGGGAAATAAAAAATCGAAAGGAAAAAAATAAAATTTAAAATTAAAATTTAAAATTTAAAAATTTAAAAAAAAAAAAAAAAAAAAAAAAAAAAAAAAAAAACCAATGCAAGAACAGCTTGATTATGCATGCATGTAATTAGAATAAAACATATAATCATGTGGCAATGTATACATACTTCAATATCTAAGCAGCTTCGATGGAATGTCGATGGGCAACCATCACAACAGATCAAGTCCCCACCATCTCCACAGATACCACATGTATCATCATTTGGGTCTTCACCATCAACATCTATGAAATGGAACCCTTTACATCGGGATTCCTCTTGTTTATTCCATGAGTCTAGCAGGCACTGCAAGAGGGAAGTTCCAGTCCCAAGAATTATATTTTGATATGGCCGAGAGGGATTGCTTCCTGCATGAGCTTCAAATTTTGAGATTGGGATGATTTCACTACAACAGTCACAATGAATGCCATCTCTCGTAATTCTACCCTCAAGCCTTACACATGTCCTCCTCTGATTCATGAACTGCACCTTCCCATTAAGTGGTACCATTCCCAAATCAATCATCCAGCCAAACACAGTACGTTTCCCATTATATAGAATATAGCCATCAACATCTGAATCCACCCCCTCTTTAGTGTTGCGAACCAACAAAGCACATCGCTTTTTATTTTGTGTTTGTCGTCGCTTATGACCCCTGACTGAAATTGGCAATACTTCTTGTGATGTACCAGCTGAATCATCCTGCTCATGAAGCGAAGATTTCCGTTTCATTCTCCCCTTAACTGACTTACCCCCGGGACTCATGATAGAACTTGGTTTTTCCTTGTGCCTTTTCTTTTCCATAACTCCAGTCTTATCACCATCATTGCGCTTTTTGTTTTTGTCGGCCCTTGTTTTAGAGACTACCCTTTTTAGTATGCCAAATTCCTCCTCTGGTATTGAAGTAAATACAAAACCAGCCTTATAAGTCTTAGATTCACCATCACCAGCTTCATAATGCTGTTTAAGCATTCTGTAAGCCAATGTGACCGACCAGTGTGTCTTTCCATCTGGACTAACATAAACCGCATCATTGTAAGATCTTCCAAATCTAGGCCTATACTCAACCGTCCAGCCTGCACTAAAAAGAAGTTCTGTTATTTTGTCCCTTACTAATTGCTTTGTTGCAAATCTACCAGGCTCCACGACTTCATCCTCCTGTTTAACTGTCCCTCCTTTGCTTGTCTCTTTCTTGACACTAGATGCATTTGCCATCTTTGGTGACAGCCGTAATGAAGCATTGTTGTCCTCAGCTTCCAAATCTTTCCCAAATTTATTCTTCTTTGCTGGTGAAAACCTCTTCACATTGAATTCTTTCCCAATACATCTCTTTTCCGAGCATGAACTAGTAGTTGGTGCATTCCTCTTCACACTATCTCTCAGCTTTAAATCCTTCCCACCTTTCCTCAACCCAGCCACGTTTCCTCTCTTATCAAGCTCAGCCTTCAAAGCCCTATTACTTTCCTCCAACTTTGGGGGTCTCCCACGCCCACGTTTCAACTTTTTCTTCAACCTACCAACTGATTGATCACCCCTTCCCTTTTCTGCTTTTTGGGGTCTATCAAGCTCAGCCTTCAAAACCCTATTACTTTCCTCCAACTTTGGGGGTCTCCCACGCCCACGTTTCAACTTTTTCTTCAACCTACCAACCGATTGATCACCCGTTTCCTTTTCTGTCTTTCGGGGTCTCCCCCTCCCGCGCTTACGTTTCAAATTCATATTCGGCCTACCAACCCCTAGATCAATTTCTTCATTTTCCACCTTAACCTTATTCTTCTCGCGCCCATCATTCCATGTGCCTTTCCCACTAAAACCACGTTCACTCTCTCCCTTATGGCTTTCCTCATTGCCCCCACTTTTCACCACAAACCCCGACCTCAAAACCCGACCAGGAATGCACACTTTACAATCCAAACCCTCTTCTTCCTTCACCTTCTTCTTCAGAATACCGCCATGTTCACTATCTTCACCACCACCAGCCCTCCTTTTCCTCTCATTCTCAACTAACCTATCTTCCCCATCTTCTACACACTCCTTGACCAACGCACCTCCATTTTTCCCAATTCCCACTACCAATGACTCTCTCTCATTCTCCACATTGCCCAAAATAAAATGGGGGTTTTCCTTGCCGTCTGAATCGGAAACTGTCTCCTTCAGTTCATTTTGAACATTGTTATTTGGAGACACCTGATCTTTCCTATCTTTCTCCGGAATCAGCAATACCTTCCCAGATCTCAAACCCTCCCTCATCTCTCACAAAATCCACAAAACCTAAATTTCAAACAAGTCGAAACTCCGCTTCAAATAGTTTCACCTGTTTCCATTTTAAACCCAAACACACGTAAACAAAACCTCCACTGATTTACTTAAGAAGTAAAGCTGGACACACCCTAAATCTAGGATTTGAAGCGCTTATCTGAAGAGCTAATCAGACCCCGAAACCCAAAAAAAAAAAAAAAAAACTCAAAAAAGACTAGGGGAAATTGTACGAAGCGAATAAGATCAAAACCGGACAAAGGTCACCGAGCTTACCAATGTAGCAGAGACTGCGAAATTCTAAGGCACAACAAAGTCGTACGAGACATGTTTAACCAAAGGAACAGCGCATTGGGACATGGCGTCTGAGATTTTTGGGGGTTTTAGAGAGAGAGAGAAGAGGGGGTTTAGAGAGAGAAAGAGAGAGGGGGGGTTTGGGGATTTTTAAGTTTTCCTGGTTTACGTTTTCGTATTTTAGTTGTACTATTATGCTATTTGTGGAGATAGGGAAGGGCGGGATCGTCAATTTAGTCAATTTAGTCAATTCCGTACTCACTATAAATTTATCATTTCCCTCCATAAAGTTTTATCCAAAACTCGAGCATATAAAAATAAATCAAACTTAGGAAGCGTACGCCCCTTTGGGTGTCGTGAAGACAGAGGGAGAGAGAGAGAGAGAGTGCTTATTCGGCAAGAACTACGGGTATAGAATTTTTTCTTTTCTTTTTTCCTGAGCAACTACGGTTATAGATGTGTGATTGCTTCAGTGGGTCTTGTGGAAGATGCGGGGCACTGCATAATTTGGAATCTTTGTACTTGATGGTCGTTGCCTTATTTATCGTATATGTGTGACAGCTAAATAAATATATATCACGAACTACATTGCTCGGAATTATAAACACACGCCGCAAATCGTACATTATATAAGTAACAAAAAGGATTTTTGGTCTAAAAATTAGTGTGTCCAATGTCCACCCACCAGGCCGCTTTATTGGCAATTGTTACCACAATTTTTGGGTGTTTGGGTGAAGTCTTTGGAAGTGGTATCCTAACCTTCAAAGCTTCAAGTTGTTAGGGAGTCTCATAGTGTGAGAATGATGTATCTATAAAATAAAGAAAATATATATTTAAGACTTTGATGATATGTGTTAAAACAGTTTCTGAACTGGTAGCACAAGCTTCTGGAAAATTGATGTTGTATTTTCCTGCAAAATAGTAAGCTCGGTAAGGATGCTTCCTGAAGGTGTCAGCTGGTCTTACTCCGATACTCAAGTCAATTCTCTACATAATCTGTATAAATGCCTCAATAACAATAATTTCAAGTAGGGGAATAGCTAGAGGTAGGTGTGTATTTATACTGAAGGGTAGAGTCGGTTTTCCCTGAAAATGGAGGGAATCGGCTCTCTGATCATCGGTCTCCACTTCCGGAACATGGGTATTCATGCAGTCTAGAATGTGGGCCTTTGTATCTTCCGGAATGTGGGTTTCCACGGGTCCGGCCCAAATGTCTTCTCATATCCAGAATGTGCGCACCCACGTCCCGGGACATAAGTGACGGGAACGTGGGCTCTGAACGTGCCTGAGACACATTCCGGATAATTAGGGGTCTCAATCCTTTCGTGGGTCTCCATGGGTTACTTTCGGTTGGACTTGGTTTTGTTATGCGATGAGTCACGCGGCCCAGCCCTTTCAGTGGATTGGTGCTCGGCCAATGGGCCCGGTCGATTGTCTTCTTTGGGATTACGAAAAAATAAGTGGGCTGAGTTGGGCTTTTAGGTCCATTTATTATTTAATGGGAATATTTCCCAACAGTTACCCCCAAATTCCTCTTATTCGAGGTAGTCTTTGATTAAGGGAATTTTATGTCATGAATTTTTTTTTTCTTTTTAGCTTTGTCAATCAATCAACTGAACTGTAAGTTACGTAGAGCTCCGTGAGCCGGTCCACCAATCAGTTAGCCAATTTGTTGGTCATTTCAGGCTCTGTGCATAGGCTTTGTCAATCAATCAACCGGTCAATTCATCAATTGCCTCAGATTTTGCACGGTTTCCGTGTGCGAGTTGTCTCCTCGGTATGACATCTTGGTTCCCGATGTCCATGTAGCTTTCGCATGACGTTTCGATTTTCGATTCTAGGAACACGTCTTTCATTTAAACGCATCGTTTCTTGATTATCACGTGGCTTTCACATATACAGGTGTTTCCTCGGCACGACGCTTCGATTCCTGATTTCTGTGTAGCTTTAGCGTGACGTTTCAATTTTCGAGCCTCGGTACGCGTCTTTCATTAAACTCCAACTTTTAGGTTTCCGGGGAATGTGATAAGCATCGAATGTTGCACATTCAAGCCCCTTAATTTATATATGTTAATTCCTTAGCATTATTATTTGTTTGATTTTGTGTTGTTTTATTGTTTTTAGATTTTAAATAAAGATGCAATTAATTCCATTGATTTTGGGCTTAAAGCACACTTTGAAAAGACTTAGAAGATATATTTAAGCTTAACCAATCATAATAGAAGACCTATATGATGTGGTTAAGTTTAATCAAATCAAGTAAAGGATTAAATCGGAATCTCTCCACTAAGAGTCAAAATCGGATTGGATTCAAATTTGGATTATGCACATATCTCAGTGTTTTGATCATAACTTTTGGCTCAGATATCGGATTGCAATGCAATTGGTAGGGTTGGAAAGCTAATAAAAAAATAAAAAAATATGTCAGAAATATATTTTTTCTAATTCGGACATTTACTATACCAAAATTGCCCCACAATAAAATACTACAATTCTGGACGAATTTGGAATCATTTTCCTACTTGGATTGAAGTTTCAATCTCATACTTGGACAAAAAGACTCAAGAGACAATTTTTCTGGAATTCCAAGAGCTTCTAGGCCTCTCATAGTCTCTATAAATAGACCTCTAAGCTTCAAGAGAAGGTGTGCTTGTGCTTGTGTTTGTGCTTAGCTTTAGACAGAAAATTCTTCTTGGAGACTTAACAAAGTTGAAGAGGAGAAGAACATGGCAGGAGGCCATCTCAGCACCACGATGAGCGGCTAAATTCTTACAAAGGTGTTGATGTAGCCATTTCCAAGTAACAATGATTTAATTGTATTTTAATTTGGTATTTTCTATTTGCATAATGGTTGTATAACTGTGAAAATTGATCTTAATGTTTATATTCAATCATTATGAATTTCTTATCTTGTCTTAGAAAGTCTTTTATATTGATTAAACTCAATCCTTCATATTTTCTGTGATTATGTGAATGATTGTTATACAATGTTTTTAATTGATATATGATCAAGAGGGTTAGATAGGCCATGCCTAGGAAAGACGGATTGTACTACACCCTAGTTTAGTGTAATTTAGGTAGACAGTTCGTACCAACCGAATATGGGTTATACTATTCCATTAATTGTATGTATCCTATTAAAGAAGTAGCTAATCCATACCTAGGGAAGACGGGTTGTACCGTATCTTACTGATTAGGTGGACGGTCTGTGCCAACCAAAGATTGATTATACTTATTCTTTAGAGGTAATTTCTTGACTACTCGAGTGAGACGAGCCATATATCGTGCATAGTATGAATTTTCCTTATTAATTTATTATTGACCATTGTTATGTGGTGAGTGGTGAAATCAATCCCCTGTTCTTTATTGATAAGTCTTGAATTATTCAATTCAAGACCCCTTAATTTGCATTTGTTAAACCTAGTTTGTATTGTATATATAACGTTTTGTTATATTTTAGTGTTTTCTCTTATTTTCAGGTCTTAGTTGAAATCTAATTCAAAATACTTGAATTAGACCTGAAAATACATCAAGGGTATTTTGGTCATTTCCAGAGCTCGAAACTGATCCTGAGAAAATGGAAAATTGTCCAAGGCATTTCGATCGATCGATTATTTGTACAGCAATAATTCGATCGATCGACTTCTCGATCGATCGACATAAATTCGATCGAGCGAATTCGTGTCTTCCAGAAAGTTCAGATATTCTCAGATCTTTGTATTGTTTGTGCGATCCAAATTTAAAGTTGGATTTTGTGGACAGAAATGAACGTCGACTAGCTCTGTTTGTGCGGCTAGGATTCACTCTTTATGATCTTTTGTAAATCCAATTCTCTATATATATGAGATTAGGGTTATAGGTTAGATCATGCATCTTTTGAGATTTCGGATTTGCTCAGATGTATCACTTCAATTCCTTACGTTTTTAGTTTCCTTTAGTGCACGTTTTCTGGGCTTAGTTCCAGAGAGCTTGTCTCCTTTCCTTAATTTCAAGTTTTAGTTTAGCTTGTTCTTCATTTTCTTTCTTTCTTGTAATCCGAATTTCTTTAAGTTAATCTAGTTGTTTTTAATTCATTTCTTTCTTGTTTCTTTACTGCTTTCCTTTAAATTTATGCTTAACTTAGATTCAATTCATGTCTAGCTAATTTAGTCCTTAGGGTTTGATTCAAAATCCAATCCAAAGACCATGTAGTGTTCTTGATGTTCTTAGGATTTTCTTTAGATGTTTGATGATTGTTGAGGGCTAGAGGGTATCAAAACCCATGCTAAAAGGTTTTGGTATCAAGATTCCAATCAAATTTATTCATGAAAAAGAGTTTAACTTGTCTATGAGTTTTTCTTGAAGTCTTGAGTAAAACCAACGTTCTTGGAAACAAGAACGATGTCTTTTTCAATGGTGCTATTTGATATGATGTATGATTTCTCATTAGAGTCACCTTATAGGGTATGCTAGGGAACACCAATCATTTCACCCCTTTGGTAGTCTAATTGTATTTCAATTGTAGTTTAACTTTATGTGGAATGATTGGGTGTGAAACTAGATATCTTATCATTGTGGCCTAAGTAGGGTTTTTCATGTATTGTGTATACTTATTAGGATGTGTTATAGAGTAGTAAGCTAGGGCACCTTAATCACTCCACACCTTTGGTAGAGTAAAATGTTTTCAATTATAGTTTAATCTTTATGTGGAGTTGATTAATGTAAATCTAGGTGCTTTATGATTACGTCTTAACGAAAGTATTTTCATGTCGAGGTCGTCGTAGTGGTTGACGCCCATTACGCGCTCATATCAAGCATGTTAGGAAGATCTATATAGACTTTAAGCATTGCATAGGTTGAGGATTGGATAGGATCAACACCCTAAGATTTCTTTTAAGTTAATTTCATTTCCGTTTCCATTTCGTTCACCTTATCGTTGTAGCTTCAATTCTACAACTTTTGTTTTTACTTTTGTTAATAAATTAAGTTAGATACGCTCTTCTCATATCCTATTACGCAAAACAACCAATATTTCTCTGTGGTTCGATCACCCTTACTATAGTACAACCGATTCGTACTATTGCGAGTGGTAAACTTATAAATTTAAAATCCACGTAGTCGAGTTGGCTACCATTTATCTCATCAATACTCTGTTTAAATTTATGTCTTTTACTTTTATGCATTTATTTTTAGAAAACAAAAATCAAACATATTTTAAATTAAGTTATATTTAATCTTGAAAAACTTGACAGCAATACCCATGCAGTCCTTGAGGTTCAACACCCTCTCTATAGCTTTATCCTACAAGGATTCGTCCTATTGCAAGTGGTTATTTATTATTGATATATTTTGGTAAACAAAAGACTACATCAGAATGCTTTAAAGAAACATCCCCTTCCTCTCATTTCATTTCATATCTTCATTTCTCTTGAACTTTCTCAAACTCTCTCAAACTCTTTGAAACTTTCGGTGTTACTCTTCTCTGGCGACTTCCTTATTTTGGTGTTACTCTTCTCCGAAGACTTCCTTATTTCGGTGACACAATGGCCTATGGTTCTGATTCCAATAATGATAATGCTAGGGGTGCTCCTTTGGTCTTGATACCACATGAGATTCGGCTAAAGGCGAAGGTGACTATGGCCTACGAGCCTCACTTCCGTCACAACTATGACATTCCCGACTCCAACAACAAATATTGGAAGCAACAAACCTTCAAAGTCTCGAGGCAATGGGAAGTTGCTGATTCAGAGGTACTTTCCAAGGATCAGAAGGTTCCCCGGGAATGGGAGCTCTTGGTTGATGATTTGAGGGAACCTCCCAAGTTAGAGGCACTCGAGAGGCACCAGGTGGCCACAATGCTCCACTTCTCTTAGCATGGAAAAAACTTCGAACTGATTAACTTCGATCACATCGTCATAGACGTGAACATGCGGGACATTCTCGGATATTCTATTCCGGAGATTAGGGTCCCTTATGACAAAAAGGGCAAGTCAACGAGGAAGAAGAGTGGTGACGAGACTTCGAAGCAGGATGCCCCAAAAAAAGGGAAGGAGAAGAAGCAAAGTGCCCTGGATAAGGGGAAGAAGAAAGTTCAGACCATTCCGGACAAGGGGAACAGGAAAATACCCATAGCTTTTGCGCGAGTCTCGGATAAAGATCAGGAGAAAATGCTGCAGCCGGGAGGCAAGTTGATGTGTGACGCTGTAAGGGCTGGGGGCGGCGGCCCCCGAGTTAATGGCCAGGGGTTAAGACTGCAATGAAGAAGAGGCCTCGTACTTCTGAGGAGGGAAAGGGTGATGAGGCAGCAAAAAAGGCCAAGCTTGTTGAGATAAGTCAGCAGCTACGGGATCTTGTGGCCGACTCGAAGGCTTGCTATGTGCATCCGAGAATTTGCATTCCGACACCTACATTGTCTGACGAAGAGTTGTCGAATCTGGAGGAAGAGGCTTCTACATATTCCAACTTCGTATGTATCTTGGATGGGTCTAAGTCTATAGATCAAAACGTTGTGCCGTTAGCTAGAAAGACAAGGGTTAGTCTTTCTTCTTCTCCTTTAGCTGGAAATTTTTTCTTTACTCCGCCATCTTTGGAAATTTTTGCCGCGGGAGCAGTTCTTACTGAAGAAACCCCCAGGACTTTCGGGGTTCCAGCTAGGACTTCGGGGGTTTTACAGACTCCACCTATAGAGGAGCTAAGAATGCCTCTGGAGATTGTGCTAACTCTGGTTACAGACAAACCGGGGATATTTACTCTGACTTTCACGACTTTGCAAACCCTGGCTACGGAAGAACCGGGGATGTCTACTCTGAATTTAGAGTTAGAGGAACTAAGGGACATTCCACCAAACTTGGAATTTAGAGTTGGGGGTTCATGACTTTCCAAGCAATTGTCCTTCATCCCCGGTCTTTCCGGTGTCAAGTCGACACTATCTTTCCATCGAAATTTATGGGCCTTCTTGATGAGGCTGCTGCGAGCTCATCCAATTGGGAGCGGATTTAGTTCTCGATGCCTCGGGTTGGGGGCAATGAACTAGTTATCTCGAAGATCCGGATTTGCCTCCAGTGCTTTCGAATGCAACCGGGGCTTCTTCTAGCAGCCTGGCCTCTGATGCTTCATGCGAATCTCAAGTTTTTGTAATGAATGGAATTTTTTGTTTTTGTATACTCAAGTTTTGTAATGAATGAAGTTTGGTTTTCTAGATCAAATCAACCTTGTTATGTTATTTCCCCATAGTACCCCCCCATTACCGAACTTGAAAGAGTTTTAAACCCGGTAATTATGGTTGGCGGTTCCGGAGTGCCCATCTACTTTTGTACTTAGCTTGTTTGAAGCTAAGTAGAAAAGTATAGGCTCAGTGATTCTGGGGGTGCCCCTTACTTTTGTACTTGGAACTTCGTATAAAGTGTAAAAGTATAGACTTGATTCTGAGGGTGCCCCCCTACTTTTGTACTTGGAACTTCGTAGGAAGTTAAGTGTAAAAGTGTAAGCTTGGTGATTCCGGGTGCCCCTTACTTTTGTACTTGAAACTTCATAGGAAGCCAAGTGGAAAAAGTAATTTCTTTTTCAGAGCGAATCCCAGGAAACTATGCCCCTTTACTTTTATACTTGAAACTTTGGTCGAGGCTAAGTGAAAAAGTAGCTCCTTTACTTTTGTACTTAAGGCCACAATTAAAGTTAAGTGTAAAAGATTTTTCTTTTTGCGAGCTAGTCCCGGGAAATTATGCCCCTCTACTTCTGTACTTGAAACTTTGATCAAGGCTAAGTGAAAAAGTAATTTCTCTACTTTTGTACTTGAAGCCTCAGTTGAAGTTAAGTGAAAAAGTTTTACGCCTTGGTAGTGTTTGACAAGAAGTTGTTGCGTGAATAACAGTTTTATTCATTTGATAAATGAGGAGCTGGATACATGAATATGTTATATGTAATACTTGTGTAGATGCTCGGCATTCCATGGTCTCGGAAGCATTTTTCCTTCAGTTGATTCTAGATGATAGGCACCCTTGCGATGGCACTTGATGACTCGGTAGGGACCTTCCTAGACTGGGCCCAATTTTCCCTCGGTCGGATCTTTAGTAGCTAGGGTCACTTTTTGGAGAACCCAATCGCCGAGGATGAAAGATTGGGGCTTCACCGTTTCGTTGAAGTATTGTGCAGTATTTTCTTAATAGGCGGCTTCTCGGATCCTTGCTTTCTCTCCTGTGGCAATTCGAGAAGTAGTTCGATATGACCATAACACCTCCGGGATGTATTCGACCCATCCTTATTTCTGTTGGGCAACTTCTTCTTCAGAGTCTTCATCAGGGTTTTGTTAGTCGCTTCCACTTGTCCATTGGCTTGGGGATGACTTACCGAGTAGAAGTAGTGCTTGCTCTTGAGCTCGGCGCACCAGTCCTAAAATGGTTTGCAATCAAATTGCGTGCCATTATTAGTAACCAGGGCATGGGGTTGTATCGACATACTACCGATTTCCATAAGAAATTCTTCATGGCCCTGGTAGTAATCGTCACTAGTGGCTCCACTTCTGCCCATTTGGTGAAGTAATCGACCGCAACTACGAGGATTCTGTAGTTTCCTTTTCCCGGGGACATGGTCCTAACAATATCAACCCCCCATTGGGCGAATGGCCGGGGTGAAGAGATGGAGCTTAACTCTGCCAGAGGACTCCTGTCAATTTTTGCAAACCTTTGGCATTTGTCGTTGTGCTTGACCAATTTAGAGGAATCCCAGTTCATAGTTGGCCAGTAGTACCCTGCTTTTACTGCCTTATGTGTCAGCATCCGATCCCCCAAGCCCCCCGCGAACACCTTTGTGTATTTCCTTCAAAACATACTCGGCTTCGGATCTGGAGAGGCATTTTAAAAGCAGTAAGGTGTACCCTCGGTGGTATAAGACATCCCCGACGAGGGTTTACCAAGCAGACTGTGTACGTACTTTCTGAGCCTCATTTTTATCCTTGGGTAGTTCTCCTTTTCTTAAGTATTCAATGACATCTTTGGCCCAGTTGGGACTGTCATATATGTCGTCGATCTGCATTATCGGCTCGGGTTTAACTATAAAGGGTTGATCTAAGATTCTCACCTTCTGCTTCGATGCTTTGATATCTTTGTCCATCCCCAACCTTGACCGTGCTAGTGAGTCAGCTCGGGTATTGTCGGTTCTCAGGATTTGCATGATCACTGCCCGGTTAAACTGATCTGGGAAGCCATGGACTTTGGCTAAGTATTTTATCATTTTCTCTCCTTTGGCCTCGAATCCTCTTTTTACGTGGCCCACTACAACATGTGAATCATTGCGGGTCTCAAGGCTTCTTGCTCCTAGCTCTTTGGCTAGGCCGAGCTTTACTAGGACCACCTCATATTTTGCCTCGTTATTGGTTGTTAGGAAATTCAGCTTGATTGCTACCGAGACCTCATCTTTGTCTGGGCTTAATAGGATGACTTCGGCTCCGCTACTGGATTGAGTGCATGATCCATCCACATAAATTGTCCAAGTCTCACCTTCGGGTAACTCTTCACTTTCCAGGATGTTGCAAAATTCAACAATGAAGTCTGCCAGGACTTGTCCCTTGGCTGCTGTCCTCGGGTGGAATTCTATATCGAATTCCCCGAGCTCTATTTCCCAGTTGACTAACCATCCCGAGACGTCGGGTTTTTGCAACACCTTCTTCAATGGATATTTAGTAAGCACTCAGATAGTGTGTGTTTGGAAGTACGGCCTCAACCTTTGAGCCGAGAAAATCAAGGCGAATACTAGCTTCTCTATCTGAGGGTATCTTTCTTCAGATTCGTGTAGTGCTCGACTGGTAAAGTAGACTGGTTTCTGTGTCCCAACTTCTTCACATATCAAGGCTGAGCTTACTGTCGAGGGAGATACTGCCAAGTAAAGATAGAGGATTTCTCCCTCAAGGGCTTGGCTTGGCTCAACAGGGACGGGGTGGTCAGATAATTTTTTAGCCGGTTGAACGCCTCTTCACACTCGTCACTCCATACAAATGTCTTTCAAAGGATCTTGAAAAAGGGCAGGCATTTATTCGTGGTGTTAGTTTGTGATTGGCTACATTCTGTTGGACAAAATCACTTTTATGTAATGTTGCTTATTAATCAAGGATACAGTTATATTTAGAGTCTACACTTCAGTTATGTGCTTCAAAAAGACTCTGTGCAGATTTCAAGAGAGTGAAGTTCAAGTCCCCTGCATCCGTCCAAACGACGTGGTATTCCGTCCAGACGCTCATCAATCAAGCAACATTCGTCCGGACGACGAGATCTTTCCGTCCAAACTCCCATCTGTGTCCAAAAGCTTCAAATTGTTCCAGGTTGCATCCGTTCGGGCATCTCAACAACACTTCTGGACGCCATTCAGTGTTCGACAAGTAAAAAGATTTCATTTCCAAACACAGATATGGGAAGACAGCTGCAACCATCCAGACGATGTGGTTATTCCGTCTGGACGTTATCCTTGATAAGACAAGACGTGCAGAAGATTTACAACCATCCTGATGTCAGTCTACACTGTCTGGATGCTAGGGCAATACCATCCGGACGCCGCCTAGAGAAAATCGATTCAGACTCAATTTAGGTCTTCTATAGCCTATAAATAAAGGCCACTAGGCATGTACAATTTACAGAATTCGGTATAGAATTCTTTAGAGCTTAGAGAGTATATTTTAGAAGTTGTTGTGCTGATTCGCTTGCTCTCAAGTCATTGCCAAAGTGCTATTGTTGTGTTCGTGTGAAGTCTATCTTAGGGAGGAGCCCTAAGGTAAAGTGAAAATAAAATAATGACTTCCAAACAACCAAGTGTGTGTTTGTGTGCAACAAAATATCTTAAATGCGAAAAATAAAATAGACAAGATATTTGTTGACGAAGTAGAAACTCTGTGAAGAGAAAAACCACTCCGGGGCAGCCAAACCCAGGAAATTCACTATCCAAAAACAAAGCAAATTACAAAGCACTCGTACTCATAAAACCTATTGCAATAGTCATACCTTTAACTATAACACGAAGCCCATTGTGAACACTTCCCAACCAAGTCTCCTATTTGAAGGGGTCTTTGATGAATTCCTTTACCTTAGGGCTAACCTCTAAGATAGACTTCACACGAACAAAGGTAGCTGTTGTGCAAATTTTAATGTACTCGCAAGTGCACGAATCGTTTGCAATATAGCGTTTTGCAAGTGCGAGGTCGATCCCACAGGGAATTGAGTTGCGAAAATTAATCTCTATTCAAACTAATCCTATTTTAACCTAGTTCCAAATTTAGGGGTTTTTGATAAAATAAAACATAAACAAAATTAATGAAAATAAAAGGGTTCTAAGGTTTTGGAATCTACACTCACCAAATCATAGCAACCTAATCTCATGCTCATCTACACCATTTGAAGTTCTCATCATACAAATCTTATGTTTGTTCTACTTTGCTTCAAAAATTATTTAAATCATTCAATGAATCCATTCTTCCACAAATCACAAAAGATATCTAGTTTCAACTAAATCATCAAATGTATTCATAGAATGAAACACAATGAATATCCAACATAAATAAAAACCGAAGCCATCAATTTAATGAAACCATATCAAAACATCACTTGTATCCGGAAATCACAAGAGATATCCAATAATAATCTCAAAAATCGGAGTAGAACAATGAGAAATCAAAGCCCATAAACTCAAATAGCATAAACAAGCAATGAAACTCAGTTTCTATTCAATGGTGAGGTTTCATCTTCAACCCTAGAGGAAATTTCAGTTACACATAACTAAGGAAAGCATAAATAAGCTACAAGAATGTATTAAAATCAAAGAAAACTTACAAAGGAAGGATGTTCTAGGTGAAAATCACCCAAGAACCCTAAACTAGAGCAAAATCGGCCCCTGGGAGCGCCCAAATGGTCTCTGCCGCGGCTCCTCATGTAGAGAAAATGAGAAAAAGACGTATTTATAGAGTTGGCTAGGGTTTTTGTCCCGCAAAAATTCGATCGATCTACTTTTCGATCGATCTACTTAATATTTGATCGATCTACTTTTTCAGCACTTTCGAAAATCCAGCTTTTCTATGTATTTTTTTGCCTTGAAAACTGTCATTTTTCTCTTATTGCCCTGTAAAACGTAAAAACACTAAAACTAACCAAAACATCAGAAAGTAACAAAGCTAAAGGTTTAACTAATGTAAATTAAGGGGTCCAAATATACACTTTTTGGCACTCATCAGTAGCACACACTGGCAATGGTTAGAGAGCTAGCGGATCTTCAATTCTCCCTAAACACCCTCTCTAAACACTATGGAATTCTATATTGAATTCTTACAAATAACAAGCCTAGAGCCATCTATTTATAGGCTTCAGAAAACCTAATTCTAGACAAATTCAAACTCTGGCTGTGGAGCGTCCCAACGAAAGATAGCCTTGTCCGGACGGTCTTCTACAACTGCCTTTCCAGAATAACACAATTCTTCCCATAACAGGTCCACGACCGGACGGCTTGGCCGAGCGTCCGAACTGTCTTCGCTGTAACTCCTTTCCGCGCTCGTAAAGGAAACCCGAAATATTATAGAATGCTGGATAGCATCCGAACGTGTTGCTACATTGTCTGGATGTCTTACAGAAACTTCTCAAATAAGTGTCAATTAAAATCCAAGTCCATGTAGAAATTGGAGAAGCTTGACCTAGCGTCTAGACAGTGTTGCCCTAACGTCTTCAACGCTGAAGCTTCTAGACACTACGAGGCATCCGGACGCCTTCAAAGGCCTGTCCGGACAGTTGCACAGGAACCAGTTAGCTAACTTGGAATTTACATAGAATCTTCATGAACATCCTCTAGAAACTTGTGAAAAGGCAAATGGCATGAAGTAAACATTGTCCATATAACTTGAAGATTTTGAATAAGATCGATAATCCTGTTTAATTAGCAACCATTACATAAAGTGTTTTTGTAATCCAGAATGTAGCCAACATAAAATATTAACAAACTCCCCCTTTGGCCATTCTGGGACCAAAAACATTTGACCGGTTTGGAAATACATTCCCGGTCCAAAACAAAAAATACTCCCTCTTTTTGTCACAAAAGGACAAAGGGTAAACATAATATAATAGAAAAACCATAACCAAAACAAAAACAAGAGAAAAGAACAGGGTTAGGTCTTCAACAAGAAATCAGCACACACATGTATATAAACCTGTGAAAACAATCAGATGGCTGGTCAAAAATAAGCAAGCATATTGAAAAGAGTTGAGTAATCAATGAGCATAAATTCCCTGTAGGCAGAGATATTTCAATAGTCAACTTAACTCATGCAATGTATGTATGTGTGAAGACTTTCTCAGTAAGGTATGATCTTCGCTGATATGATTTAAAGCAACTAAATTTTCTAAAGAGAGAATTTTCATAGTTGGATCAATCAAAAATCAAGCCTTATCAAACTTGGGCCTAGTCACCCTCATTTGATACTCTCCCCCTAAGAAGCAGCATAATTTTGAATTTTACTTGTACCATGAAGGACAAGATATATGGCTATATCAGCACAGAAGCAGTGAATTTATTCAAGTAACTTTAAGCTCAGAAGTATAACTGCATGTTTCTTTTTAGTGCTGCAACTTAGAGAGGAAGTCAGAATTTTTAGGGCTAGGTTCAACTAGTGAATTGGTCAATTTGACAATCCTAGCACATAAATAATCTCTCAAAAGAATTTTTAGAGCAGAAAATCAGAGATAAAAAAAGTACCTTAGAGGAGCCTTAGATAGTGCACAATTTCGTCGCATGAGAAAAGCAACTTTCTAGTAAAGATGCAGCAAGAGAACTCAATCAGTCGATTATACAATCGAGTTCTGAAGCTGACTATAGGGAAAATAATTTTTCTACAAATTTTCCTTCAATTTCTGTTTTTCAGTGTAAAGAGTTTAGACGGTCTCCTCTTGCGTTCGAACGGGTGCGGCTTAGACGCTCGGACGGTCAGGTGACACGTTCGGACGCTTGCGGTTTTTTTGAATGCTTATGTGGCATCCCGCGTCTGGACGGGTTAGTGATGCGTCCGGACGAGTACCCTAAAGGTTTAAGTATCACATTTTAGCCCTAGCCGCCGCACCCCACTTCAATTCTAACTCTCTCTTTTTTCTTTTTTTTTTTGTCTTCTTGTTGCAATATTCTCGTGGTTTCGCGCATATTCTTGGCTTATGTTGTCCTTTTCTGTCCTTTATCTCATTTTCAAGTACTTTGTTCTTTCATTTATCTTCTTTTCAATTATTTTAACTGTTAGGATATTTTTTGGATAAAGACTGCATATTTATATTTGTGATATCTGCTGCTGAGTTTGGATTATCTGTTATGGCATTTATTTGGACTGTGTTGGGATCTATTGCTTGTTTGTAATTTTTGGAAAGTCCAGTAACTGCCGTTTTAATGCTGATTTTTTTTGGACTAACAGAACCTAATATCTTTGGTGTTATTTTTGGCAAATTTTTTTTGGTTCTTCTTTGCAAAATCATGTCTGCCAACAGCTCTCAGCGTAGAGTTCGACAGAGGATAAAGGAAGGTAGTGCTGCTTCCAGAGCCAAAATTGCCAACAGGCCGGTCATTCCAGAGCAGAATGTAGTCAGGGGTGATGTAATGGTAGCTCCCTTGGATGTTATCAGTGAGATTATTCAAACATACAACTGGGGCTACCTCTACAATTGCGCCTGCATCGTACTCACCAGACTGGTCCGAGAGTTCTATACTCATATGGAGGTTGTGCAGGATGAGGATAGTGGCATTGTCTTCCAGTCTACTGTTGAGGGGCATGTGATTTTGGTTGATCCTCAGGTCATCAGCTAGATCATCGGGGTACTAGTGCTTTAGATTTCAACTAGCCCTTTCAATGAGGTCTTGGTGGCTCCCACTTTAGATGATCTTAAGGAGTTCTTTCATGCTGTTCCACAGGGCAAGGAACGAGCTACTACTATCAGAATCGGTGCCTTTTCTCCCTCGCACCGTCTACTCGCGAAGATTGTCTAGCATAATCTCTAGCCTACTGTTTGTAGGAGTGATCTGATTCAGAAGAGGGCTCAGTTCTTATATGCCATTATCATGAGGTTGCACTTCTGTCTGTGCAAGCATATCCTCAACATTATGCTGGATGCCCAAGATGAGAACACTACAGGACTTCCTTTCGGCTGCTTGATCACGTAGATTATTATGTAATCTAGTATAAACATCTCTGGAGAGCTCAAGATGAAGATACAGGAACCCCTCATCAATCAGACAGTGATGAAGTCTAATGTCCAGCTGAGGCATGAAGGTTAAGACGAAGTTCCTCAGGCTCGTCCTAGAGTCATTGCATGGAGGTATGAGCTCGATGCAACGGGTGGTTCATTCTATTAACTTCTGTGTGGAGTAGTGCCAGGTGGATATCCAAGAGTGTCTCCAGCACCATCATCTGGCTCGTGATGACGAGGATCATCCTACCCTGGCTGAGGAGGATTAATTTCTTTTTGGTGCTTTGGTTATTTTTTTGAGACATTTTGCTTTTATTGCTTTATTACTTGTAATACTTTATAACTCTGGGATTTCTTTACTATGTTTACCATTGTCCTGTTGAGACATTAAGGGGGAGTAATTTTATTTGCTATTTTTTCTCTTACTCTGTTTTACCCTTTGTCCTTTTGAGACAAAAATATGGAGTATTTTTTGATTTGGACTAGGAGTGTATTTTTTTTTAAACCGGTCAAGTGATTTTTGTCCCATAATGGCCAAAGGGGGAGTTTGTTTGTTTGTGATTGGCTGCATTCTGTTGGACAAAATCACTTCTGTGTAATGTTGCTTATTAATCAAGGATACGGTTATATTTAGAGTCTACACTTCAGTTATGTGCTTCAAGAAGACTCTGTGCAGATTTCAAGACAGTGAAGTTCAAGACCCTTGCATTCGTCCGAACGACGTGGTATTCTGTCCGGATGCTCATCAGTCAAGCAACGTCTGTTTGGACGACGAGATCCCATTTGTGTCTAGAAGCTTCGATCTGTTCCAGGTTGCATCCGTTCGGATGTCTCAGCAGCACGTCCGGACGACACTCAGTGTTCGACCAGCTATGAGATTTCCTTCAAAAAACAATGATATGGAAAGATCGCTGCAATCGTCCGGACGATGTGGATTCCTGTTCGGACGCGCTCATCCATAAGACAAGTATCGCATTCAAAATTCGGACGTCCGGACGACAGTGTTCATGGTCCGGACGCGCAAGCTACTTATATGGAAATTACGTGCATCTGATCAACCGTCCGAACAACCATTCCCTTGGTCCGGACACGCGAAGCCTTGATATGGAAATTGTGTGTAGCTAAAGTGCGACCGTCCGAACGATAGGGCACCACCGTCTGGACGCGGCTCAAATCAGGAAAGAATTTCAACGAAATTTCAGAAAGCTGATCGCACAGTTGTTTGTCTGGACGCCCTATGACTACCGTCCGGACGAAGCCTAGGTTTTATTAAGCCCGACGCTCATTTGAACCTGCAACCTATAAATAGAGGTCCCTAGGCTTGAGAACATCAAGAATTCGGTATTGAATTCCTTAGTGCTTAGAGAGTTATATTGTAAGGTTATTATGCTGAGTTAGTCTCTCTGAAGCCATTGTTGTGTGTGTTATTGCTGCGCTGATCTGAAGTTTATCTTAGGGGTTGGCCTTAAGGTAAAGGATTCCATTGAAGACTCCTTTAAGTAAGAGACCTAGTTGGGAGGCGTTCGTGTTAGGCTACACGTTATAGTGCAAGGTACGACCACTGCATCAAGGGTATGTTAGTGCTACTACTTTGAAACTAGTCTTGTCTTCTGAATAGTGGATATCCTAGGTTTGGCTACCTCGAAGTGGTTTTTCTCATATTGAGTTTCCACTTCGTTAACAAAATTCTTGTGTCTTTTAAATTCCACATTGATATTATTTTGTTAACATTTTGTGCACACACACACTTGCTTTATATTAAGAAGTCATTTTAATTTTTCAGTATTGAATTTTTAGAGCTTAAAAAGTATATTTTAGGAGTTGTTGTGCTGATTCGCTTGCTCTCAAGCCGTTGTCAAAATGCTGTTGCAGTGTTCGTGTGAAGTCTATCTTAGGGAGGAGCCCTAAGGTAAAGGATTCCATTAAAGACCCATTCAAGTAGGTGACTTGGTTGGGAGGCGTTGCATTGGGTTATGCGTCAGAGTTCAAGGTACGACCATTGCATAAGGGTATGTGAGTGCTATTGCTTTGTAACTAGCTTTGTCTTCTGAATAGTTGACATCCTGAGTTTGGCTGCCTCGGAGTGGTTTTTCTCTTAATTGAATTTCCACTTCGTTAATAAAATATATGTCTCTTTTAAATTCCTCATTTTGATATTTTGTTACACGTTGCACACACATTTGTTAAATTAGAAGTCGCTTTAATTTTCACCTGGATCAGGAGATAAAGCTTGGTTGTCTGCAAGGAAGCGGACAAGCTTCCTGTTTCCGGTGAACTTCTAAATCATCAGCTACAAGGATACACAGCCCTTGGTATAATGCTCCATTGTGTCTTGTAGGTGCAATACTTATCCTTGTTTTGCTCTAGTGGCTCTCTTGTGATTTTTGGAGGAGGGTCATAATCGGGATCCATCCTCACCTCCATCAAGACTTCATGAATTGATGCGTTGAAAGGCGTGAAGTTATAGTCCTTAAACTACTTGCGTGATTTTGCCTCGGTTACTTGTTCTCCTTGTGGATTCTTTTTCTTTTTCTCAGAAGTCTGGGGAACCGAGGCTTAAGCTTTCTAAGAGCGAATCATGGTTCGAAGCGTCTCTTCCTGGTTTATGTACTCGTCCACCTTGTCCATAAATTCGAACAAGTTCTCAAGCTCTCAGCGAGCAAGGTCGGGCATTAGTGGCCCCTTGGGTCGTAATCCCTGGTAAAGAGCAGCATAGACCATTTCATCCATTGCACTTTCTACAAAAGATTAGGCTTGATTGAATCTCATGATGTAGTCTCTAAGAGATTCATTGTCTTGCTAACGCATCGACATCAGATGACCAGTTGGACCTAGGGGGAAGTTTCCTAAACCAATCTCGGGCACTCCCGGACATGGTGAGGGAGAAGGCTCGGCATGCCACCTCTGATGGAGTTTCATGAAGGTCCATGTGAGCTCAGTAATTATCTAGGTGCTCGGTTGGATCTTCGATCCCGGTGAACGTTGCAATGCTCGGGATCTTGAATTTCTTGGAAAGAAGGACTATCAAGATACGGTCAATGAACATTGAAGTTGTTCCGTGTAGCAGGTTGTCTACTAAAGAGGTTTTGCCTTTCTCTTTTTGGTGGACCTCCTGCTGAAGGCGGTTGTACTTCTCATCAAGGGAAGCCACTACCTCACTTAGTCTATTCTTCTTGTTTTGGTGAGAATTTCTTTCACTTCCTTTGAACCGAGAGTTGTCCTTGGGCTAGTTATCCCGAGAGCCCCATTGGTTCTCCGGATTCATATCTTCGTTCATGTGTGCATCACTCTCATCTCTGTCATTCTCGTCCGATTCTTCTGGGATTTGTCCTCTCGAGAATCATTCCAACAATCCTAGGTTTCTCTCGGTGAGAGTTGCCATGTCCCTGGACATTTCAACGATTTGGGCTTCCAGGCCAGCCACATTGTTGTTATTTGATGTTCCACCCACCTCGGGTGGAGGGTTGTTTCCTCCAGGATTTGTGGCTCTTGTATGCACCATTTCAGAATTTTTTTAAGTGAATCGATACAAAATCGAGTTCCCACAAACGGCACCAAACTGTTGAAATAGTTTTCGGACAAGTAGCACAAGCTTCTAGAAAATTGCTGTTGTCTTTTCCTGCAAAATAGTAAGCTTGGTAAGGATGCTTGCTGGGAGTGCCAGCTGGTCCCACTCTGATGCTAAAGTTAGTTCTTCAGATAATCTGTATAAATGCCTCAATAACAATAATTCCAGTTAGAGGAATACCTGGAGGTAAGTGTATATTTATACTGAAAGGGCATAGTCGGTTTTCCCCAGAAATAGGGGGAATCGGCTCTCTGATCGTGGGTCTCCACTTACGAAACATGGGTATTCATGTGGCCTAGAACGTCGGTCTTCGTGGTTTCAACGTGTCCGACCAAGATGCCTTCTCATATCCGAAATGTGTGCACCCACGTCCCGGGACATAAGTGCCCGGAACATGGGCTCTGAACGTGCCTAAAACACGTTCCAGATATCTCGGGGTCTCGGTCCTTTCTTGGGTCTCCATGGGTTACTTTCGGCCGGACTTGGCTTTGTTATGCGATGGGTCACGTGGCCCAGACTTTTTAGTGGATTGGTGTGCTTAAACGATGGGCCTGGTTGATGGTCTTCTTTGGGATCGCGAATAGTAAGTTGTCCGAGTTGGGCTTTCAGGCCCATTTACTATCTAGTGGGAATATTTCCCAACAATCTGTATAATTTCGACATTCTCTTAAAAATGATGATGCCTACAGATTTTTACAGCAAACACAACCACCGCTAGTTCTAGGTCATGAATGGGATAGTTTCTCTCATGGTCTTTGTTGGTACAGTTTCTGGTATGACCTTGACAACACACCCTTCAATGTTCCTCATGTCTCCTGGTCGCTGCAAAACAAACAATGCCAAGAGAACACACCGGGGATGATCGGCGTTCCTCCCTCCGATACCTAAGTCAATGCTTTAGTGAAAAGTATGCTCAAGCACAATAATTCAGTTCTCTTTTTCATACCTGAGGTATAGTCCTATTTATAGGCTGAATGATGACAACCCTTACTACATTAGGGTTTCATATTCTTTATGTTGTGACCTAGGAGCGCCGTCAGAGTCTCATCTTGACCCGAAATTCTTTCCCTTCTAGACCAAGATTCTTTCTTTAATAGTCACAAAACAAGATTCCCGGCAACAAATCCAAGATCAATTTTATTCCGAGATTTACAGGGATTGGGTGGGACCCGAAATACCCGAGATCACGTATAGCGAATCCCCCGTCCATTGCCCCGCTCCCGTGGCAATATCTTCCCAGGGCGTTTAGGTATCCGTACTTGTAGGTCCACATATGATGGGCCATAGGCCCACAATCACAAGCGAGCCAATGTAGGCTCAAGGCTTGAAACTCTCAAAATGTACCGGGCCAGGCTGGATTATCCCTAACAATCACCCCAAATTCTCTTATCTAAGCTTAGAGCTCGAATTATGGGAATTTTGTCGTTTTCATAACTCGTGCCTTAGTTTTTCCCAAGGCTTCAAACGGTTTCTCGCTTCTTTGTACAATGTACCATTATTGCGCTCTCGTGTCAATGCTTTGAAGCCCTACCAGTAGTAAACCCTCGAGATTCCATGTTTGTAGCGTCACCCGGGACATGTGTCCATTATCTAATGGTTCAGTCGTAGGTCATTTAATGGATTCCCCATGATGTGCTGTCTCTGTACTTCACTCTTCTGAAATTTCAATGGGGGCTTTGCCTGATGAATTTAATGATTATCTACTGCCACCCATTGCATTACTACCATATGTCCTAGGGATTTTAACGGATCCCTCATGATGAGTTGTCTCTATACCTCAAACGTCGCTCCCCCCTTGACATTTCAACCGTTACACTTTCCAGGATGCGACGATCGAGGTTTTTTCCGAGGTATTTAATGACAGCCAATGTATCATCGCCACGTGTCCTGGGGATTTCTAGTATAAACAATCCCTTACCTTTCTGACTCAAGGCTCCTTCATTTAGGCTCTTTGCCTTTGGAAATTTTCTCTCTTTTCTCTCATGCTGTGCAATCCAACCTCTACCTATCGAAAAAAATGTCATCCTCTAGCAGTTCTTCCTTCTTCGATGACAATATTTTCGGGGAAGATAACTCTGCCTCTAGCCTCGCCTTCCATGGCAAGGACCAACCCACGGGTTTTACTCAAGATGGGGAAGCCTTAGCCACGAATGAGGTCGCGGTCACCGGAGATATTCCTCCCGACATGTAGTACGCCTGCGGTTTATGCTCCATCTACACAGTGGCAGGCGACTTATTCCTCCGGCACAATTTTGACGTACTGCCGTCCGTGCGCCTTCACTTTCCCGGGGCTAACCAGACTGTTTTCTCGAAACCTGGCTCGAAGGACATATGATTTCATAAATGGATCCTTTTGGCCAGTCTCTACTTCCTTCTTCAACCCATCACCCGGGTGCTTCTGTGTTACCTCCAGCTGTCCCCGTTCCAGATAATGCTAACGGGTGGAGACTCTTTCTCGCCTCATACATGATATGGCTAGATATAAACCCCATGCATCAGATGTCTATCCCGGAGTTCTTCGCTATCTATCGGCTGATAGACTCCAAGACGGGGGTCCTGGCCTTCACCGTCCGAGTGAAGCTTCATTTCATCACGATAAAGCAAATCTACTCCAACAACAAGAATTGGTTCGCAGAGTTTTTCTACATCTCGGGCTCTTGGGAGTCTGATCTCCCTAAAGGATTGCCCAAGGATCAAATGGTGCCCCGGTAGTGGGGCACACTAAAGAAAGATTGTAAGTATTTCATTACTTTTTCATGGTAGATTTACATATATACATATTTCTTTTTGCTGATTCTTTGCACATCTTCTTGCAGGTAAGCTATTTTCGACTTGACCCGAGCACATAAGAAACGCGTTAAGGCAACCCTCAGGTTCTCCCGGTGCGTGGAGAACGTCCCAAGGATGAATTATAACGCCATTGTCATTGACGCCGCTCTCCGGGAGATGTTCGGCTATAACATTTCTGTTGGGGATTATGTGCTAATCATAATATGGGAAGCGGAATACCAATCTCAGAAAAATTTTCTTCAAGATAAACAAAGTTAGATTATTTAAACTAACGTGTTCAGAATACTTACAATCGAAATCGGATTCTCCTAGGCTACTAGGGCCAGTTGACTTTGGTTGATTTTCTCCTTGCATGTTGAATGATGAAGAACGTGGTCTTCGTGTTTTTCGTGTTCTTGACTCAACCTCCATATCTTCTTTTTGATGACTGAATATGACCATGAGTGTGGACTCATAACTTGAAACAATGAATTAGTAAATGACACTTTACTTTACTATAACCTTCTATTTATAGACTTGGATTTTCTCTTATGATAGGATTAGGAGATAAATCAAAGATGTAATTGAGATAGCATAGGAGTCATAGGAGGAGTTGAACTCCTCCTCCTAACTCCTAGGATGCACGACCAAGGGGAGATATTATCTCCCTTTGGCCATGCATCATTCAGCCAATGGGGAGATAATATCTCTCCATGTATCTAGGGCTAGGTTTTTAACCCTATCCTATTGCTACACATTTTTCAGCATGGGCTTGGGTTTTATCCCTAAGGCTCAATGCTCCTTCATCTCTACTTGAGCCTTTGAAATTAATCGTTCTGTAACTTCTTAAGCCTATAGAAATTAATTCCTATGCCCAATCATTGCTAATTAATGAGCCACTTAGGAATCATATTCCTTTGGCCCATGTGTTATTAAATAAAACAATTCAACATAAATAAATACATAACCGAGACTTATAGTATCTGATCAATTTACATTAGCTCAAAGAGGGACCTAAAGGGAAAAATACAATTAGCTTCAAATATGTCTGTGACAATATCACACGACCTATTTTATCACAATTGATTCCACTAAATAAATGTGACTGCACTCTAATATGTATTTTCAAATTAATGAATCAATCCTCGCGACATACTTATTTATTACATATTACCTCTTAACGGAATCATTGCGTAGTGGAACCAAAATCAATACACTGTTACTTAATTCACTACCACTTTTCCTTGATACTTCTGATTTAATTACATCATATATCCTTTTGTACCTTGTGAGTTTTTCACCTCACCTTGCACAAAATAAAGTTTCAGTAAACTGAAACACTCAAGCTCGAGCTTTAGGATAATCAACCTTATTAAATCTACATCAAGGAGAATATTCCTTATCGCTTTATTCCATGACAAATGATTTGGTGTATGACTCTACCTTGCACTTACACCAACATATTAACCCAAAGCCCTTCCTGCTTCTCCTAATCAAGATAGATCATTAAGGTTGACATGCTATAGTTTAGATGGATTTTCCAGCTCCATTTACGACTACGAACAATCTTTTATAAATTATAAAGACTTATGACTATGATCTCTGTGTGATAATCTCATTACTCACACCTTAGTCAAATACAATGTAACTTAGGGACCTTACATGAATATCATATGAGATATTCAAACATATATATATATATATATATATATATATATATATATATATATATATATATATGTATATATATATATATATATATGTATATATATACATACATATATATATATATATATATACATATATATATATATATATATATATACATATATATATATATATATATACATATATATATATATATATATACATATATATATATATATATATATATATATATATATATATATATATATGTATAATTTATGAACATTGACTAAGGTATATGCCCAATGTTCAATATTATACAATTTATAAAAAAACAACATAATGCAACTGGAGTTTTGGACACCAGTTCCAACAATTTCTGAGGGCAAAGTCAAACTGAAGCAGAGGCAGAATAAGAAGAAAACCAAAGCTACCGAGCCTTCGCAGCCGTCAATTCCCAGGGCATCTCCAATAAAGAAGACCTCGAGGAAAAAGGTCTGGGCGGAGAGGAAAGTCCCATTTGTGAACCATACCCTGCCCGGGTCCCCTGAAGTGACTCCTCCTCCTCCAACGACTTCTCCTCCTTTGCCCAGACTGTCCTGGACAGTGGAACGTTCTCTCCCGTCGGAGGCTGTTGTTGGCGGGTCTGGTTCAAAAATGGGACTTTATATATATATATATATATATATATATATATATATATATATATATATCAGAGGCTATGCTATGCTATTATATATATAATGTATATATTTTTATATATAACTGATTTTTCGTCAACTCAAAATAAGGGAAATGAAAATATTTTCCAAAGTGCCATTATGCCGCCCAACTGTTTTAAAATGTTATTAGACATTTAATATATTAATGCCGTTATTCTGCCTAATTTTATAAAGGAACAAAGTTATTTTAAATATAACAATTACTTATATTAATTATTATGTCTATTAAGAAATATTATATTATTATGATATTTATGTGAATGGAAAAATACATAACTGTTTTATAAATATATTGCCGTTATGATTAAAAGTGTTGGTAAAACTATCCTTATGAAAATAAGTATTTTCATAATGCAAAAGTGTATTTTGCTCATTATTTATAAATCCTGTTATAATGCCCATAAGAAATATGTGGCATTATAATTGAACTAATTTATACGCCGTTACTATGTCTAGATAATGTTAGAGATTATAGTAAGGTTTAAAGGTTAGAAATGAGAATAATTTGAAAATGTATTGTTAATGAATTATATTGCTTCACTATTTTTTGTATTAAATTATTGCAGTGAATCTTTATCTGTAAACACTTTCCGAAGCAGGAAATAACTGTAAGTATTTATTACTTACTGAGGGTGATGTTGAATTTCTATAATGTTATGATTTCTGCTTTATTTAATTGGTCGTGCATGTGGAATTTGCATATTTTGTTATTTTAATTAATGAATTTAATTATAAAAGAGTTGGGAGTAACATCTGCCAACGGACTAGAGAGTGACGTCTGCCTGAGCCAAAAATATTAATAAATACAAAAGTTGGAAGTGAAGTCTGCCAATGGACTAGGGAGTGACGTCTGTCTGTGCCAAAAAGATAATAAATTATTAGAGGAGTGACGTGTCCTTAGAACTCACTAAACGGGAGTTACATCTCCTATAACACGTTAGACAGTTGTTACGTCTCCTAGATTTTATATACTGGAGTTACATCTCCATTTGATGAATGCAAGAAGAAAATGGTTATTTAAATAAATAAGACTGTGCATATAAAACTGTCATTTTATTATGTCATTGCATTGTGTTCTTTATTTCTAATAAATCAGCAATCATATTATTATTGAAAACAGTGGATTCACTAGGTATTTTTTGTATTATTGTTTCCCTCTATATTATATAATAATACAGGTTATGAGAAGGAGGAGTATTAGGATTGTCCAGACCCTTAGGTAATCTTGATGGCAGTATCTGAGGCTATGATGCCTCCCATTTTTGTGGACTACTATGTTTAGTTCATTATTATAATATTCGGAGAACAATATTTATATATTTATTGATATGTATTAATGATACTCTGAGTAATTTGATTGTAAATTATCTATGCCATACATGACACAAATACTATTTTTAATGTATAATTATTCAATTACACTCTTTCTATATATTTTGAAGTATTTTTGTTAGAAGCTCTGATGTGTTATCATTAAAAAAATATATATATTCCGCTGCCAATTTATAACTCTGATGATGTCGTAATTTCACATAAAAATCGAAATTTTCACTTGCATTTTTTTGTAAAAGACGGGGCATTATAGTATGATATTAGAGCGGTTTGCTCTGAGGACCTGTAAGAACTTAGTGTCATACTGTAACTTAAGTAAGTTACAGTATGGTATCAGAGTGATTCGCTTTGGTAACCAATAGAATTGACCATAGAAAGTTTAGGTATAACACAAGAACCATAGGTAAAAAAAATAAAAAAAATAAAAAAATAAAATTATAAACTTCTTAAAAGACTTTGTGTGAATTTTTATAACTAATAAAACTATTAACTATTAATTACAGTTATGATTTTTAAAATATGGTTATTTATGCTTTTATGAATGTGTGCACTAGATGATTTTTAATGACTATATGTTTCCTTGCTATGCATGTTAGAAAACATATTAATATATAATTTACATGTTAGAAGCGTATTGATGTGATTTACGTGCTAACAAATATTGTACTATGAAATAAATTGATTAAGAAATAATTTTGAAACAGGAGAAACGCTTTCTTTCAATGTTGGTACAATGTTCACAAAAATAGGGTTAGATTGTCTTAGAAATAAAAGTTTTATGGAAATAATATATGTCTATACTAAGATATGTAAAATGATGTTGTATTTAAATAGATTTGTATGAGATGATACATTTGATCATATTATAAATAAATATCTTTTGTAGTACTTGTATGATATCTGAGTGTGGTTATGAATAATTGTACGTATTTACTAACTTTAAAATTATTAGATAAAAGATTGAATTATCATTTGTTATAAAATATATATATATAGGGTTGAATAAATAATTGTATGATGGTTAACAGGTTTAAATGTTTTAGTGCAGGAATGACTCTTCCTTAGTAAATAAGAACAAATAATAAGCCATGATAAGATAAGAAAATTTAAAGAAACCCAAATAATAATAATAATAATATGTATATGATTTAATTGCTTTAATTTATTATTATATAGATAATAATTGTTTTGATAACAAAACCATGCCACCTAGACGCCGCCCTCTATGTGATATTAACGATGAGGCACATCACTATGAAAATGGTATTGATGATCTACCACCTCCACCTCCACCGCCACCATTTAATGATGGAATATACCCAGCCCTAGTACAATTAATGGCCGACACCACTAGGCATCTTGTCGAAGCAATATCATGGATTCCACGACCTAATGAACGAGTTGAACACATAGGTTGTTCACTACGTGATTTTTCTAGTTATCATTTTCCAACTTTTGAAGGAATTGAAGGGCTAAATGCCGCAGAAGCATGGCTCACGGACAAAGATGTGTTGTTCAATTCTCTCAGCTGTACAGACGAATAGAAGGTTCGGTACATCGGACTACAGTTGACGGGTGAAGTTGGGAGATGGTGAAATTCGAGGAAGGTCCTACTCAGAAACGAGACGGTGATCACTTGGGAGTTGTTCAAGGTAGAATACAACATACGCTTTTTCCCTAGAGCTCAAAGGCAGTTACAAGCAATAGAATTTCAAAATCTTGTTCAAGGTAATATGATCGTAGAAAAATATTCTGCTAGATTTATGGAATTAGCCAGGTTTGCGGACAATCTTATTCTTGATGAAGAATCCGAAAATGGATTAAGGAGAGAGTGATCTACCATGAGATCGAAGACTATGCAAGGTTGGTAGAAGTTGCATCGCTTGCAGAAAGAGGAATCCGCGAATCAGCAGCAGCCTACGATTTAAAGAGGCGATTAAAACAGCAAACATCGTATTCAGAAAAGAGGCTAGCAATTGAGAGTGATTCCAAGCTAATTGATAGCAAGAATTTCACGCCTGCACTAGGAAACTAAAAACCCCTCTGTGACAAGTGTGGAAAACCGCACGGGGGAGAATGTAGGATGACAAATCCAAGTTGCTTCAAATGTGGTAACCTTGGCCATGTCCAAAAAAGTATTGTCCTATGAACTCTGCTAAGGATCAAAGCTACAAGGAGGCGAATCTAGACAACAGTATCCTGCCTAAGCACAAGTATATTCACTTATCCCTGGTGGTGCTGAAGAAGATGCGGAATATACAGATGCGACGGCAGGTAACATTTGTTAAATAGATAGCATTTTGGCTTACTATTTATGATTTAGGACTTTTGCATTCATTCACTTGTGTCGATCACATGAAATTTCTAATAGTACTCAATCATTAAAATAGTATTTATGACGGAGCAATAAAATAGATCATGGTACTATATAAATTTTGTACCTAGATAAAACATTATTTTCTTACACCCTTTTTTATCAGTAGGAATAACCCATATTAAAATTGAGACTTTAAGCTCAATAATAAGATTCTCTCCTAGGAATGGTAGATATAATTTCAACAGTAGAGGATGTTCGTATTTTGGCCTCATTCTGTGTTTGGGCAAAATCACTTATGTGTAAAAATGCTGTAAAAAGGGATTCCACTTGTCAGAGCATTTTCAGAAGACTCTGCACTGCGAAAAAGATAGAAGATTTCAGATTCCCTGTCAGCAGTCCGGACGACGTGTCATCCCGTTCGGACGCCCATCTATCCACTGTTCCATCCGTCGGACGATGTATCTTTTTCGTCCGGACCCTACACTGTATCGAGAAGCTTCTGTTCCAACTTGCATCCGTCCGAACATTGCAGCAGCCCATCCGGCCGCCTATCAGTACTCGAACAGTCTTAGATTCTTTCCAATTTCCAATAAAGGGAAGATCGATCAACCGTCCAGACGATGTGGTATCCCGTCCAGACGCGCGTCTCCTTAAGGCAAGAATCGCAATTCAAATATCACCGTCCGGACGTCAGTCAGCCTTGGTCTGGACGCGCGCTCATCAGTTAAGGAAATTACCGAACTTCAACCGTCCAGACGTCTGCCTCTTTTGGTCCGGACGCACGCATAACAGGTATGGAAATTGCATGTTGAAGAATTGCCGTCCGGACGTTCATCCCCCTTGGTCCAGACGCGCTAAGCCTTATATGGAAATTACTTGCAGCGGACGTGCGACCGTCCGGACGTTAGTGTCTCACCGTTCGGACGCGGCTCTTAAAGAGGAAAGATTTTCAGCGAAATTTTCAAAAAATCCTATCGCACAATTTTCCGTCCAGACGGCCTAAGTTTACCGTCCAGACAGCGTCCATACATATTACAACAGTCGCCCATTTTGCACCTCAGCCTATAAATAGAGGCCCCTAGGCATTGAGAACTGCAAGAATTCGGTATTGAATTCCACAAGAGCTCAGAGAAGTTCAAGATCCCTCTGAAGTCTTTTCAAGTGTGCTGCGCTACAATTGAAGTCTATCTTAGAGGTCAGCTGTAAGGTAAGGAATTCCATTGCAGATCCCTTTAGGTAGGAGACCTAGTTGGGAAGCATTCGTGTTGGGTTACACGTCAGAGAGCGAGGTACGACCACTGCATCGGTACATGTGAGTGTTACTATCTTGTATCTAGCTTTGTCTTCTGAATAGTGGAATTTCTGGGTTTGGCTGCTCCGGAGTGGTTTTTCTCTTGATTGGGTTTCCACTTCGTCAACAAAAACTGTGTCTTTTATTTTCCGCTGTGCTTGATTTTTGTTGACACTTGATTGCACACACTTTATTTTTAGAAGTCAATTTCGATTTTCAATTGGTATCAGAGCAGGCACACTCCGTTGAAAGGATTTATTTCTTGAGTGTGATCCTCATCTCTTTGTGACTTCTATTTTTTAATTACACCTTTTATCATGGATTTTTCTCAGTCATCTGAAGAAAATTATGATATTGAGCTCTTTAAAGTTTTTGCAAAATTAGATAAAATTGTTTCTCCAAAAGAGCTTAAAAGGTTGAAGCAAGAAAAATAGTCTTTGATTGTTCAGTTATCTAAATCGCATGTTTTGATTGACTCTTTGAGATTTGAGAATACCATGTTGCTTAATATTATTGATGAACTTGAGAATAAATTGACAAAATTCTCTAGTGATAATTTGAAAAGCATGTTGTGTATTCATTCAGATATTTCGAACAAGCCCGGTTTAATTATTGATGATTTCAGTGCTTCTACTTCACATGCTGAATTAGATTCCAGTATTATTAAGCCTGTGATAGTAAACACTGCTTGTTTGGATAATTCTTGCTTGAATAATTGTGTGATGCCCAAATCCAAAGATACAGGTACACAAGCTAATGGTAAGTTTGTCCCTACTTGTCATAATTATGGGAAGATTGGTCATATTAGGCCAAATTGTTATTTGTTGAAATCCCACAGGCCATGGATTAAGCAGGATGCTCTAAGGAAAAGTGAAGTTGAAGATTCTTCCTCAGCAAAATATGTCCCTGCATTGGAGACATATAAAAGGTAAGGGCAATGTTGTTTGTAAGAATGCTAACCTTAATTCTCCAGAGAATGTCAAGAAGCATTCAAACAAAAGAAGCTTGCCCACCTGCCATCACTACGACATCACCGGTCACATCCGATCCAAATGCCCACAACTCCGGAAGTTGATGGTTCAGAGGAAGCTGCCAACTAGAGCTACATCAGGCACTCTACCTCCTACAGCGCTTCAGGCTCCACGGCATTAGCAGCAGTTTGTTCCTGCCTATCAGAGTGGGAAATCAAAGAAGAACAAATCAAGGCGCTACAAGAGAAAGCCGCAGAAGCCCATTAGCTACCATGACTATGAAGGGTTTCTGAGCCTGATGCAAAGTATGCTAAGAAGAATGGACAACATGGGCAAGACCTGCAAGCTACCACCACGAGTCAAGCAGGTATGGGTCAAGAAGGATGAGACCATTCACCCCTTGAGGGGGAGTGGACTCACCTAGTAAAGGTGAAGTCTTCCCATGCCTAGGATTTTGGTTCCTAAATCCTAGTGCATGTCAGGTATGTTTGCATTGCATCATTTATCATGTCATATCTTATTCATGCCTTTCATTCTATTTGAGGAACCTTTTATTCTATCCCCATATTTTCTCTGGTTTTCTTGAGAAACATCTGCATATAATTTTTTTGGGGATGATAGTTAAAGCACATCGGACGACTGTTTTTCTGTCTTGGTATTTCTAAACCTCTCTCCATGAGGACATGTTTGGTTTTACCTTACATGCTGGGATTAGATGTCATTTCCTTTTCCATAAGCATGTCTTTGTTGTTTTTTTTATTATTAGTTTTCAAAAAAAAAAAAAAAAAATTTGGGGAGAAGATGTGGAATTTTATTTTTTTCTTGATAACTTTTCAGATATTGTATGTGTTTTTGCCTGATATCTCAGTTCATTGTGCATTGATTAAATATGCTTATATATGATTGATAGTTTATGCATGATATCTGCTAAGTTTTCCTGTTGCATCTTAATGATAGATAGTTACTTTCCTCATGTGATGAAAATGTGCACTATCTAAGACTCCCCTAAGGTACATCTTTTCCTTCTCTGACTTTTTGCTTCTAGAAATTCTAGATAAGAGAAGAGGTCTTTGATTAAGATGGTTAAATTGACCACATACTAGTTGAACCTAGAGCCTAAAAATTCTGGCACTCTCTAGGTTGCAGCACCATAAGAATCAAGCAGTAAATCATATGCATTATGCGCTTTAAATTGTATATTCACTGCTTATGTGTTGAATTTGCTATATGCCTTGCCCTCTACGTGCAAGTAAAAAATTTTTTTACTTTGTCCTTCATGGTACAAGTAAAACAATTAGGTGCTGCATCTTAGGGGGAGTGTATCAGATGAGGGTGGCTAGGCCTTAGTAAGATAAGGTTTGACTTTTGGCTGATCTTCCATTGATTTTCTCTCTTGTTTGGAAAATCTGGTTGTTTTTTGTCATATCAGTGAATTTCATACCTTATTGAGAAAGTCTTCACACACACACGCATTGCATGAGTTGAGTAATCTATTTAAAATTTCTATCTGCTGGGAAATTTGTGCTTATTGAATACTTAACTCTCATTTATATCTTTGCATATTTTTGCAATGCTATTTGACTGCTTTATCAGTTGATTATACATGCGTGTTCTGAAGCTAACTTTTGGGAAACATATTTTTCTGCATATTTTCCTCAAGTTTCAGATTTTCAAGTGTGAAGCCTTCGGACGGACCTATTCTTCGTCCAGACGAGAGCAGTCTTTCCATATGCTAACCTAGTAGTTGCACATCCAGATAGGATCTCTATAGGTTTAAGACTTGCTTCTCTTTCTCTGTCATACACACATCTTTGTATTTTTATTGATTTATCATGTTGTGTGTTTTTCTCGTGGATTTCTCTCGAGATTTTGGCATTCTTTGCACATCTCTTCTCATCCCATGATCTTCATTGTGTCTTCCATTATTCTTTTAAGTTTTTGTGCTTTTAGAATATTGGAATATTTGTTGATTGGGATCTTTTCTTGAGATATTGTGCATGAAAATCCTTCTTTGTCTGTGTGTTGGGCTGATCTTGATATATTTATGCCTTATAATAAGTAGCTGCATTGCTTATATTTCTCTTTGGCATCCATTTGACAGCCGTCTTAAATACCACATTATTTATGGAACTAACAGGATCTAATGGTATTTTTGGAAGTATTTCTGGTTGGTTTTTGTTAGTATTTTGGCCTCATTCTGTGTTTAGACAAAATCACTTGTGTGTAACGATGCTCCACAGGGATTCTACTATTCAGAAATGCTTCAGAGTCAGAAGATTTTTAGTTCCTTGTCAGCCGTCCGGACGATCGAGTCATTCCGTCCGAACGACCATCTGTCACTGTTCAATCCTTCCGGACGACGTACCATACCGTCTGGACTCCAGACAGACCAAGCATCATCCGTCCGGACGACGTGTCTCTCCGTCCGGAACCTCCACTGTGTCGAGAAGGTTCTATCCAGCTTGCATCCGTCCGGACGTTTCAGCAGCACGTCCGAACGCCTCTCAGTACTTGATCAGTTTCAAATTTCTTTCCAAGTTCCAAGAAAGGGAAGATCGATCACCGTCCGGATGATGTGGTATCCCGTCCGGACGAGCGTCTCCTTAAGGCAAGAATCGAAATTCAAATATCACCGTCCAGACATCTGACAACTGTGGTCCGGACGCGCGTTCATCAAAGAAGGAAATTGTTGATTCGACTTCAACCGTCCAGACGACTGCCTATCATGGTCCAGACGCGCGTATTGCAGATATGGAAATTGCATGTTGAAGAATAGACGTCAGGACGCTCATCCCCCATGGTTCGGACGCGGGAAGTCTTATAAGGAAATTACTTGCAGCGGATGTGCGACCGTCCGGACGATGTGCCATCCCGTCCGGACGAGGCTCTTAAACAGGAAATATTTCCTCGCGAAATTTTCAGAAAATCTTGTCGCACAGTTGTCCGTCCGGACGGCCCATGTCCACCGTCCGGACGGCTCCCAGGTATATTTTGCCTGACGCTCATTTGAGCCCCCAGCCTATAAATAGAGGCCCCTGGGCATTGAGAACTGCAGGAATTCGGTATTGAATTCCACAACTGCTCAGAGATGTGATATTTCCTCTGAAGCCCTATCAAGTGTGCTGTTGTTGTACTACAACTGAAGTCTATCTTAGAGGTCGGCTCTAAGATAAAGGATTCCATTGAAGACCCCTTCAGGTAGGAGAACTTGGTTGGGAAGCGTTCGTGTTGGGTTACACGTCAGAGATCAAGATACGACCATTGATCGGGTATATGTGAGTGTTACTGTCTTGTATCTAGCTATGTCTTCTGAATAGTGGAATTCCTGAGTTTGGCTGCCCCGTAGTGGTTTTTCTCTCAATTGAGTTTCCACTTCGTCAACAAAAATCTGTGTGTCATTTATTTTCCGCTGTGCTTTAATTTTTGTTGATACTTATGCACACACTTTATTTTTAGAAGTCAATTTCATTTTTCTGTTTTGATTCAAGAATATACATCCAGCGGCTCCTAGCACAATGTTTGACAGATGGATCCTTTGGAAAACTGACTGTTGTTGAAGTGGCATGTTCAAATTCCAAAGGTCTCAGGATTAAGATGAGCTTTTCCCCCTAGCTCATGCAGAGCCTTCCGTAGCACTCCCTTAGATCTGCATTAGTTTGAGGTCCAGTGGTGACTCTCCTCAGTTATCTTGCAGACCAGTTGCTTAGAGGATGTCAATCTGCCGATAACCAGCTTTAGGCTTTGCAAAATCAAAAGATTGAAGGATTGTCAGTTCGTGGTTCCCGGCTTCCTGAGCTAGAAGCCGAAGTAGTACAAATCTAGCTTTTTATACGGATTTCTCTCCGTTAGTTGATGTCAGTGGATTAGCAGGATTTGATACTTGGAGGATTTCAGTTTCTCTCTTTTGGGCCACTTGCAGACTTTTCTTTATTTTCCTATCGTTTTGGATTTTAGAAAGTTTTTGTCTGTAGATATTATTACTTTGTTTACCCTTATACTTCTGAGACATTGAGGGGGAGTAATTGTTGTGTGGGTTTTCTCATTACTCTGTTTTACCCTTTGTCCCTTTGTGACAAAAAGGGGGAGTAATTTTTAATTTTTGGACCGGGATTGTATTTCCAAACCGGTCAAGTGATTTTTGTCCCAGAATGGCCAAAGGTGGAGTTTGTTAGTATTTTGGTATCATTTTGTGTTTGGACAAAATCACTTATGTGTAAAGATGCTGTAAAAAAGGATTCCACTTGTCAGAACATTTTCAGAAGACTCTGCACTGCAAAAAAGATAGAAGATTTCAGATTCCCTGTCAGCCGTCCGAACGATGTGTCATCCCGTCCAGACGCCCATCTGTCCAGTTCCATCCGTCCGAACGACGTGTTCATCCCGACCAGACGCCAGACAGACCAGCATCATCCGTCCGGACGACGTATCTTTTCCGTCCGGACCCTACATTGTATCAAGAAGCTTCTGTTCCAGCTTGCATCCGTCCGGACATCGCAGCAGCCCGTCCGGACGCCTATCAGTACTCGAATAGTCTCAGATTCTTTCCAAGTTCCAATAAAGGGAAGATCGATCAACCGTCCGGATGATGTGGTATCCCGTCTGGACGCGCGTCTCCTTAAGGCAAGAATCTCAATTCAAATATCATCATCCGGACGTCAGTCAGCCTTGGTCCGGATGCGCTCATCAGTTAAGGAAATTGCCAATTCGACTTCAACCGTTCGGACGTCTGCCTCTCTTGGTCCGGACGAACGCATAGCAGACATGGAAATTGCGTGTTGAAGAATTGTCGTCCGGACGTTCATCCCCATTGGTCCGGACGCGCTAACCCTTATATGGAAATTACTTGCAGCGGACGTGCGACCGTCCAGACGTCAGTGTCTCACCGTCCGGACGCGGCTCTTAAACATGAAAGATTTTCAGCGAAATTTTTAGAAAATCCTGTCGCACAGTTGTCCGTCCAGACGGCCCAAGTTCACCGTCCGGACGGCGTCCGTACATATTACAGCAGTCGCCCATTCTGCACCTCAGCCTATAAATAGAGGCCCCTGGGCATTGAGAACTGCAAGAATTCTGTATTGAATTCCGCAAGAGCTCATAGAAGTTCAAGATCCCTCTGAAGCCGTTTCAAGTGTGTTGCGCTACAACTGAAGTATATCTTAGAGGTCGGCTTTAAGGTAAGGAATTCCATTGAAGATCCCTTCAAGTAAGAGACCTGGTTGGGAAGCATTCGTGTTGGGTTACACGTCAGAGAGCAAGGTACGACCACTGCATCGGTACATGTGAGTGTTACTATCTTGTATCTAACTTTGTCTTCTAAATAGTGGAATTCCTGGGTTTGGCTGCCCCGGAGTGGTTTTTCTCTTGATTGAGTTTCCACTTCGTCAACAAAAACTGTGTGTCTTTTATTTTCCGCTATGCTTGATTTTTGTTGACACTTGATTGCACACACTTTATTTTTAGAAGTCAATTTCGATTTTCAGAAGATAAGATAAAATACACTTGTAATTAAAATGTTATCCTTGATATTTGTATAGCTAGACATAAAGATTAGTAATCTAAATCTTCTCTCAATGTAAACTTTATGCGATATAACGTTTACGAATTTTGGGGATGAAATTCTGTTAAGGGGGGAGGGATGTAATACCCTGTATTTTAAGATATTGAATAAAATATCTTAAAATATGATTTATGACCTAATAATAAGGCGAAAGAATAAATACAAATATTTATGAACATAAATATTCATTTATTAAGAAGCATTTATAGTTTTAGTTTAATAAAAGTTCAAACAAACCTTAAACTTTGGAACAACAGAAATAGGAACAAACGAACTCTATTTTAGTTGATTCAAACACTAAGGAACTCTATTCGAAGTTCTTTAGTTACCTTCTGAATTTCATAATTTTTGGACTCCGTTTCGAGCGAGAAAACCCCCGCGAAAAATGCTGCTCTTGTTTTGAGCAAAAATTTAACATTAATGTTTATGGGCCCATTTTAATTCTTTAAGAACCCAGCCCATAAAACTCAGCCCACATGTTGATAGTGCCCAACCCATACAAAATTGATACCCAACCCAGTCCACATGCATTAAGGCACTGAAGCTTGGTCTTGCTATTGTACCATACACACAAGAACTGGCCCAATAGAGAAGACAAGAAAAACAAGAACTAAAGATAACTCAGTTACAGGAAAGTTAGAAACTAAACACTCGTTAGAAGTAGATATGAGAATCTTATCAATTGTAGACTTTATATTACCTACGAACTAGCTCGTAGGACACTTGCCATTACCCCAACCGTTGATCAAGAGCCACTTGGTGGAAATCCAGTCGTCCAAGTAAGGTGTAGCCCCCCTTCTACGTTCCTCTCTCTCTCTCTCTCTCTCTCTCTCTCTTTCTCTGATTTTCGTTCTTCTCTGAGATGAGTCACCGCCTAGCTCACGCCCTGGTGAGATGAATCTTTCCCCAGCCATTGATCACAATCTGCTCAAGCGATCTTGACTATCCAAATAAGTATAAATTGAGGAGAGCAGCCCACCTTCTTCTTCACATTTTCTCTTCTCTTCCCTTCTCGGTTTCTCTCATTTTCCCCAGCAAAAACTCTCTATTTCTCTAAAAATCCAGCAACTCCCCATCTCTTAACTCTCATCGCTTTCTCCGTTTTTGTCTCTCCATTTCCAGCAACTAGTAGAAAGCTAAGAAACAAGAAGAACACCCACACGGCCCAACAACTCCCTTCTCTTCTCTGTTTATGTTTTCTACAGAAAAAGTTCTCAAACACTCAACTCTTACCCCACACAGACAAGTAACATAAAAAGAAGTAGTAAGTTCTCTCGTGTCTCTCTCTTTTTCTTTGAGTGTGGGTGTGTGCATCAATAAGAAAAGCAAAAGAGAGAAAGAATAGAGAAAATAGAAAAGAAACAAAGTGAAGAACGGCTGTCCAAGAAAAGAAAAGAGAAGAAGTAAGAAGATAGGACCAAAAAAAGAAAAAAAAAAAAAAAGAAAATAGGAAGAAAGAAGTCTCTAGAAAGGGTAAAAGGGGAAAAAGATAAAAGAAAATGGAAATATAATAAGGAAGGAGAGCAATGGTTCCAGACATTTCGTATTGTGGGTCTCTTATATATATATCAACTGCTATGCTATGCTATTATATATATAATGTATATATTTTTATATATAACTGATTTTCCGTCAACTCAAAATAAGGGAAATGAAAATATTTTCCAAAGTACCGTTATGCCACCCAATTGTTTTAAAATGCTATTAGACATTTAATATATTAATGCCCTTATTTTGTCTAATTTTATAAAGGAACAAAGTTATTTTAAATATAACAATTACTTATATTAATTATTATATCTATTAAGAAATATTATATTATTATGATATTTATGTGAATGGCAAAATACATAACTGTTATATAAATATATAGCCGTTATGATTAAAAGTAGTGGTAAAACGATCCTTATGAAAATAAGTATTTTTAAAATGCAAAAGAGTATTTTGGTCATTATTTATAAATGATGTTATAATGCCCATATGAAATATGTGGCATTATAATTAAACTAATTTATACGCCGTTACTATGTCTAGATAATGTTAGAGATTATAGTAAGGTTTAAAGGTTAGAAATGAGAATAATTTTAAAATGTATTGTCAGTGAATTATATTAATTCACTACTGTTTGTATTAAATTATTGCAGTGAATATTTATTTGTAAACACTTTCCGAAGCAGGAAATAACTGTAAGTATTTATTACTTACTGAGGGTGATACTAAATTTTTATAATGTTATGATTTCTGCTTTATTTAATTGGTTGCGCATTTGAAATTTTCATATTTTGTTATTTTAATTAATGAATTCAATTATAAAAGAGTTGGGAGTGACGTCTGCCAATGGACCAGGGAGTGACGTTTGCCTATGCCAAAAAGATAATAAACTATTAGAAGAGTGACATCTCCTTAGAACTCGCTAAACGGGAGTTACGTCTCCTATAACTCAATAAACGAGAGTTACATCTCCTATAACACGTTAGACAAGGGTTACGTCTCCTAGATTTTATATACTGGAGTTACGTCTCCATTTGATGAATGTAAGAAGAAAATTGTTATTTAAATAAATAAGACTGTGCACATAAAACTACCATTTTATTATGTCATTGCATTTTGTTCTTTATTTCTAATAATCAGGAATCATATTATTATTGACAACGGTGGACTCACTAGGTATTTTTTGTATTATTGTTTCCCTCTGTATTATATAATAATATAGGTTATGAGGAGGAGGAGTTTCAGGATTGTCCAGACCCTTAGGTAATCTTGATGGCAGTATCTGAGGCTAAGATGCCTCCCATTTTTGTGGACTACTATGTTTAGTTCATTATTATAATATTCGGAGAACAATATCTATATATTTATTGATATGTAATAATGATACTCTAAGTAATTTGATTGTAAATTATCTTTGCCATACATGACAAAAATACTATTTTTAATGTGTAATTATTCAATTACACTCTTTCTATATCTTTTGAAGTATTTTTGTTAGAAGCTCTGATATGTTATCATTCAAAAAAAAATATATATATTCCGCTACCAATTTATAACTCTGATGATGTGGTAATGTCACGTGAAAATTGAAATTTTCACTTACGCTTTTTTGTAAAAGGCGGGGCATTACAAGCCTCGTGCGCATTGTTACCTAAGCTCAAGCGCATGCGGGCGTGTAGTACACGACAACAGTCCTTTTCCACCTTGGATTGTTAATTAAGAAAAGGAAAGAGTTGTCCTTCTCCTACTTGGACTAGTTTTGATTTTTCTAGGATTCCTAGGGCTTCTAGGGTTCTTTTAATCCCTATAAATAGGCCTCTAACCATTGTAAAAAAACACACAAGCTTTGAGAAGGATCAAAGGCTACTTCAAATGGCATTTTCTCTAGTTTCTCTATTTTCCTTTGTTATTTTCTAATGAGGATGATTTTCATTCGAATTATGTGTTACTAATACTTAATGAAAAATAAAATACTTTTAATTTATGGTGTGTGTGTGTATGTGAACAATGCGTAACAAAATATCATAAGTGTGGAATTTAAATGCGACATATATTTTGTTAATGAAGTAGAAACTCAATTAAGAGAAAAACCACTCCGGCGCAGCCAAACCCAGGAATTCCACTATTCAGAAGACAAAGCTAGTAACAAAACAGTAACACTCACATACCCATATGCAGCGATCGTATCTTGCACTCTAACACATAACCCAACATGAATGCTTCCCAACCAAGTCTCCTACTTGAAGGAGTCTTCAACAGATTCCTTTAGCTTAAGGCTCCTCCCTAAACTAGACCTCACACGAACAAAGTAACCGCACACCGGCAACAGCTAGAGAGCTAGTAGATCTTCACAATATCTCCCTAAACACCCTCTCTAAGCTATAGAGAATTCAACATCGAATTCTATAAATAATACATGCTTAGAGGCTTCTATTTATAGGCTTTAGAAAATCTAATTTTGCACTAAATCGGATTTCTCTAGGCCTCGTACGGATGGAAGCATAGAGCGTCCGGACCGTGAATTGTGCAACCGCCTTTCCATAACGCGCTTCACACTCTTCATATTAAGGTTGCATTCGGATGGAGTTGCCTTAGAGTCTGGACGGTTGCAAATTGTCTGCATGTAATTTCCTTATCAAGGACCGTGTCCGTACGGTGTTGCCCTGTCATCCGAATGGATGCAAGCTGTCTTCCCAATCCAAGTCTGTAACGGAAATCCAAATACTTCTCGAACTCTGACTGGGGTCCGGATGGTGTTGCCCTATTTTTTGGACGGATGCACGCTAAAGTGCTGAGAATCTTCTTGTCATTGATGGGCGTCCAGACGCATCACTGGGCCGTCCGGACGAAAACAAGGGATTCGACTTCTGCTAAGTTAGAATCTGCACAGAATCTTCTTGGAACATTGAAATAGCCTTCTTGAAGCTTGTGACACTAAAACTTGTCATAATAAGGCTTTTTCCATATTAGAGAAATAAGCTATAAATACTTTGAAGATTCTGAAATATACGGCATCCCTGTTTATGACAGCAACATTACATGATAGTGATTTTGTCAATAGAATGCAGCCAACAAAACTAACACTTTAGTTAGGGATCGATTGAAGCCCTAATCAGTCTCTTTAAGGTTTCAATTGCCATCATTGCGAGAATTCATATTTTGATGCTTAACTTGATTATTTTATATATTCTTGAATTCCTCACATGCATGTGCTTGATCATCATATGCTTGTGGTATGGATCTATTATTTATGTCAATTTGGATGACCGAGTCCTAGGCAAGTAACGAAAGTGATAAGCGTTGAATGTTGCACATTCAAGCCCCTTAACTTATATATGTTAATTCCTTAGCATTGTTATTTGTTTGATTTTGTGTTGTTTTATTATTTTCAGGTTTTAAATAAAGATGCAATTAATTCCATTGATTTTGGGCTTAAAGCACACTTTGAGAAGGCCTAGAAGATATGTTTAAGCTTAACCAATCATAATAGAAGATCTATATGATATGGTTAAGTTTAATCAAATCAAGAGAATGATTAAATCGGAATTTCTCCACTAAGAGTTAAAATTGGATTGGATTCAAATTTGGATTCTACATATGTTATAGTATTTTCATCATAACTTTTGGCTCAGATATTGGATTGCAATAAAATTGGTGGCGTTGGAAAGATAATAATAAATTAAACAAATATGTCAGAAATTGCTTTTCCCTAATTCGGACGTTTACTATGCTAGAATCGACCAAAAATAAAAGACCGCAATTCTGGACGAATTTGGAATCCTTTTCCTACTTTGATTGAAGTTTCAATCTCCTACTTTGACAAGAAGACTCAAGAGACGATTTTCCTGGAATTCTAAGAGCTTCTAGGCCTCTCCTAGTCTCTATAAATAGACACCTAAGCTTCAAGAGAAGGTGTGCTGGTGCTTGTGCTTGAGCTTGTGCTTAGATTTAGACAGAAAATTCTTCTTGGAGGCCTGACAAGTTGAAGAGGAGAAGAACATGGCAGGAGGCCATCCCAGTACTACGATGAGCGGCTAAATTCCTAATAGGGTGTTGATGTAGCCCTTTCCAAGTAACAATGGTTTAATTGTATTTTAATTTGGGATTTTCTATATGCATGATGGTTGTATAACTGTGAGAATTGATTTTAATGTTTATATTCAATCATTATGAATTTTTTATCTTGTCTTAGAAAGTTTTTTATATTGATTGAACTCAATCCTTTATATTTTCTGTGATTATGTGAATAATTATTATACAACGGTTTTAATTGATATATGATCAAGAGGATTAGATAGACCATGCCTAGGAAAGACGGATTGTACTACATCCTAGTTTAGTGTAATTTAGGTAGACAGTTTGTACCAACCGAAGATGGGTTATACTATTTCATTGATTGTGTGTATCCTATTAAAGACGTAGCTAATCTATGCTTAGGGAAGACGGGTCGTACCGCATCTTAGTGGTTAGGTGGACGGTCTGTAGCCAACCGAAGATGGATTATACTTATTCTTTAAAGGTAATTTCTTAACTACTCGAGTGAGACGAGCCCTTTATCATGCATAGTATGAATTTTCCTTGTTAATTTGTTATTGACCATTGTTATGCGGTGAGTGGTGAAATCAATCCTCTATTCTTTCTCTCATCCCTACTCTATTTATTTTTATGTCTTTTACTTTCATGTATTTATATTTAGAAAACAGAATCAAACATCTTTTAAATTAAGTTATATTTAATATCGAAAAGCTTGATAATAACACCTACGCAGACCTTGAGGTTCTACACCCTCAACATAGCCCTATCCTACAAGGATTTGTACTATTGCGAGTGGTAATTTTATTATTGATATATTTTGGAAAACAAAAGACCACATCAATTTTTGGCGCCGTTGCCGGGGACTACAAACGGTTATGTTACTAAGTTTTAAAGATAAAAATTAACTTGATTCTTTTCTGTTTTTATTTTTAGTTTCTTTAATTTCATTTTTTGTCAAATTTTGTTTTTATTTTGTTTTTTATTTTATTTTTGTTAATTTAGTTCATGTGGGGAAGCATTCCAACACCCCATGGACCATGTTCATATTGCTATAATCCTTATCACCATGTTAAAGATTGTCCTACTGCAGGACAATTTTCTAACTATTCTTATGAGCATATGAACACATAGTTCTTTAGACCGAGGAATGATCCTTACTCTGACTCCTATGACCCGGGATGGAGCAACCAGCCTAATATCTCGTGGCAAGCTCGAGCTCCTGAAAATTATGCTCCACAATTTCATGAACTGTACCATCAGGCATATCCATAGTTCGATGATCAAGCGGCCTATCCACCATCTAACTTCCATCCTCCCCACCAGCAATGGCAATCATCTCCCTATTGTGCTGACTTCGAAGATAACTGGCAGCCTTCTTCTCAGGCTACACCATCACCTCAATCAGATTCTGACGTTCAAGCTCAGATATTGAAACTTATGGGTGAGATCAATCAGAAACTCACTCAGATAGTGACCTCTCTCAGTCAGAAATTGAACTCTCACTTTGAATCCATTGCCAAGATGGATGCTCATGAAGAGGAGCCATCTCCCATCTACTGGTCGCCACAGCAGCAATCTCAGGCTGAACCACCTCCTCCGATGAGTTCTAACTTTCAAGATCAGATGATGAAATTTTTGAGCAAAATGGATCAAATAAGAGACTCTCAAACTCAGATTATGAAGTCTCATCAGGAAAAATATACCCCTCAATTCTTCGCCGAGATAGAAGCTAGGATGGATGCTCACTTTGAACAAATCATGAACTATCTCAATAGAGAAGAAGAAGAGCTTCAAAGACAGTCGGTGGCCAATCTTGATGGACACTACATGGTGGATGAGAGTGCTTCTTATCAGGAGCAAGCCATCACCACAATGAAGAATGGAGAAGTGGTCGAAACTCACATGGAAGAGATGAAGGAGGAGCAAATTGAGGCCCCACAAGCTCTACATCGAGTAAAAGGCGAGGAAGTGAGCACTGAGACTCCTTCATCATCCACTCTTATTCTCGAGACGCCATATAAACCCCAAGCCCCTATTGCTTATGGCTTACCAAGAGGTCAAGAGAGTAGTTTGCTAGGGCTGTTAGAAGAGCAAAAAGAGACCATCAAGGTAGAAAACTTCCTTGTGTATTCTCCTCATGTTATTCCAATTCATGATTCCCTTCCGGATAAGAAACTGTTTGAGAATACTCAGAAGAATCTACCTCAATATGCGGCCATTCAGAATTACCTTTCTGGAGGTAAAATTTATTCTCTTTGGTCCAAGAAAAGAAAAGATTGGTACTTCAAATTTAAATTTAAAGGTCAGAGAGCATTGAGCGCATCAAGGATGTGGATTCCATTGACTTGACGGATCCCACATATTTTAACTAAATGAGTCAGCTTCATAGGTTCGAGCACAAGCCCTGTGCGCTCGAGTCCTCCATCAGGCCAGGGTACATGATCTCCTTCTAGGTTTATCTTCTCCATTGTTATTTCATTCTTAGATTATATTTTTACAACAATGTGTTGCACTTTACTGGTATTTGGTTGGAGTATCACTCTCTTTTTCAGGATATATGTTTTTGCAATCAAGTTTGGGGGTATGATATGCCCCATATCTGTTCATTCAGGTATTTCTATCCTCTTATTGTTATGTTCAATTCTATAAACACATTAGGGACAATGTGTGATTCAAGTTTGGGGGTATGGAAGAACAAAACACTATCCAATATTTTGCTATATTATTCTTGAGCATGCTGTTGATTTTGAATTCTGATTCATATGTCATTGGTGAGCTTAAAATGATGAACACATGATCACTTGACTAGGGAATTAAGAAGTTTTGTTATTTTCTTTGGCAGCATGAGATATTACTTGTTTTAAGTTGATTCTCACAAACACACTAGCACGTAGTCTGTGGGGTATGAAATTTGAAATCAGTTATGTCTGTTATTAATATCTTGGATGCAACTGGGTAACTTATTAGAGGAATAACCTTGGCATAAAAAAAAAATAAAAAAATAAAAAAATAAAAAAAAGAGAAAAAAAAAAGAAAAATAGAAAGAATAATATTGATCACTTTGAGCTTTTTGCTAAGTAACCGGATCTCTTGCCTCATTAAGCATTGAGTATTTGCGTCAAAAGGTAGAAGTTTGTTTTGATTGATAAAATGGTTAAGTTTAGCTTCGTAGCCTTTTTGACTCGAGTTAGCAAGTCCTTAGGGTGTTTTACACCTAATGCCCTAAAACCATCTGATTTGGGAGTCATTGACCTAACACTCGTTACATAGGTCAATTAGAAAGCTTAAGGGAGCTAAGCATTGCACAACCTGCATATATATAATAATAATAATAATAATAAATATATATGCCTTGGTTGTTTTATCTAATGGGGAGTCCAGCGAATTTTGAGTGTTGAACCATTCATGATTGAGATTAGTTTTGAAACCTCTTGACTATATGTTAAGTTCACTTTACACTAGTTGAATCTTGTGATATCTCATAATGCCATGTTAGTAGCTTAATTTTTAATTCCCTAAAATTGTGAAGATGGAGTTTAGTTTGTTAAGCTTGCTAATGAATGAGAACCATTATTTTTATGATGCTGCATTCTTGAGGATAATATGATAGGAACAATGTTTGTGGGTATCATTCCTGGCAAACCCTCACGAGACTTTAGTCGTCCACTAGGGAGTCCTAGGGGTTTAAAAGGTTTGTTGCATACGTTAAATGCAGTCGTACATCCCACGAAAGAATGATTTATCTTGTTGTTTTTAAGTTTTATTTCTTGTTTTGTATTGCTAAGGGACTAGCAATATGTAAGTTTGGGGGTGTGATAAGCGTTGAATGTTGCACATTCAAGCCCCTTAACTTATATATGTTAATTCCTTAGCATTGTTATTTGTTTGATTTTGTGTTGTTTTATTATTTTCAGGTTTTAAATAAAGATGCAATTAATTCCATTGATTTTGAGCTTAAAACACACTTTGAGAAGACCTAAAAAATATGTTTAAGCTTAACCAATCATAATAGAAGATCTATATGATATGGTTAAGTTTAATCAAATCAAGAAAATGATTAAATCGGAATTTCTCCACTAAGAGTTAAAATCGGATTGGATTCAAATTTGGATTCTACAAATGTTATAGTATTTGATCATAACTTTTTTCTCAGATATCGGATTGCAATACAATTGATGGCGTTGGAAAGATAATAAAAAATTAAACAAATATGTCAGAAATAGCTTTTCCCTAATTCGGACATTTACTATGCCAAAATTGCCCCAAAATAAAAGACCGCAATTCTGGACGAATTTGGAATCATTTTCCTACTTGGATTGAAGTTTCAATCTCCTACTTTGACAAGAAGACTCAAGAGACGATTTACCTAGAATTCCAAGTGCTTCTAGGCCTCTCTTAGTCTCTATAAATAGACCTCTAAGCTTTAAGAGAAGGTGTGCTGGTGCTAGTGCTTGGGCTTGGGCTTGTGCTTAGATTTAGACAGAAAATTCTTCTTGGAGGCCTGACAAGTTGAAGAGGAGAAGAACACGACAGGAGGTCATCCCAGAACTACGATGAGCGGCTAAATTCCTAATAGGGTGTTGATGTATCCATTTCCAAATAACAATGGTTTAATTGTATTTTAATTTAGGATTTTCTATATGCATGATGGTTGTATAATTGTGAGAATTGATTTTAATGTTTATATTCAATCATTATGAATTTCTTATCTTGTCTTAGAAAGTCTTTTATATTGATTGAACTCAATCCTTCATATTTTTTGTGATTATGTGAATAATTGTTATACAACGGTTTTAATTGATATATGATCAAGAGGATTAGATAGACCATGCCTAGGAAAGACGGATTGTACTACACCCTAGTTTAGAGTAATTTAGGTAGACAGTTCGTACCAACCGAAGATGGGTTATACTATTTCATTGATTGTGTGTATCCTATTAAAGACGTAGCTACTCCATGCTTAGGGAAGACGGGTCGTACCGCATCTTAGTGGTTAGGTGGACGGTCCGTGCCCAACCGAAGATGGATTATACTTATTCTTTAAAGGTAATTTCTTGACTACTCGAGTGAGACGAGCCCTTTATCATGCATAGTATTAATTTTCCTTGTTAATTTGTTATTGACCATTGTTATGCGGTGAGTGGTGAAATCAATCTCCTATTCTTTCTCTCATCCCTACTCTATTTATTTTTATGTCTTTTACTTTCATGTATTTATATTTAGAAAACAGAATCAAACATCTTTTAAATTAAGTTATATTTAATCTCGAAAAGCTTGATAATAATACCTACGCAGTCCTTGAGGTTCGACACCCTCAACATAGCCCTATCTTACAAGGATTCATACTATTGCGAGTGGTAATTTTATTATTGATATATTTTGGTAAACAAAAGACCGCATCAGAAAGAACCCCATCACAGGTTCTTGGATTAATCAACATGGAAAACCGAAAGTAGATGCCATGCTATAGGCTCCATGTGTTTGTCGATCTCCATAGTTTAATGCTTTCTTAAAGAACAACTTAGGAGATGCCATGCTAAATCCTTTGAGAAATAAAAGAATTAGAGTAGATGCCATGCCTAATTTGTTGTTTAAGTAGATCAATAGCCTAAGGTATAGATGCCATGCTCTTAGGTTGACAAACAATGAGTATTATGTTATGATTGTAACAATGTGCATATTGTGAATCTTAATTCAGTATGATTAGCGTTGGATATTGAAGCCCTACATTTTCTTATTATTATTTCAATTCAATCTTTTATCTTATCTCATAGGAGCTGTGGGCCAAAGATTGTGCAAAACAATCTTCGCGAGCAGCCGGTGCAGGGGAGAGAAGGCAACGATCTTGAAATGAGCATGTGCTCGCTCATCGCCCTGTGGATGAGCATCAAAGAAATTCCTAAGTTGCTCCGAGCTAGGAGGCTCCAAAACCTCTGTAAAAGGATTGGCTGAAATGGGAAGCACTGGAACATCGATGATGGAACTGATAACCCAAGGATCAATCTGAATGGTGTGCCCTTGAACAGTAGTTTGAAGTATAATCCCACTGTCATCATCCTGAACGACCTCTAAGTGCCCATAAAAATCACGCACGAGCCTGGGATATACCGGGCATGCACATTTGTAAAGGTATTCTAATGATTTGCCTAGATCATCTCAGCAATGAAATCCAGAGGAGCCACCGTAATGTTTGCTTTGACTACGTTACTTATGTGAATTTTAATTGTACTCGCAAGTGCACGAATCGTTTGCAGTTAATGGATTGCAAGTGCGAGGTCGATCCCATTGGAAATTGTGTTTTTGAAAACAAAATTTTTGTCTAAAGTAATCTAATCCTAACCTAGTTCCAAGAAAATTGAGAGATTGTTTTGGTGAAGAAAATCAAAAGCATAAAATAAATTAAAGTGAATGTAATCAAGTAAAAAAAAGCACTAAGGTATCGGAATTCACACTCACAAATTCATAGCGACATATTCCCTTGATTAATAATATTTTTCAAAGTTCTCACAATAAAATCTTAAGTATGTTTTACTTTGCTTCAAATAATTAATCAAAACCATCCCACATATCCATTCTTTACACAAATCACAAAAGAAATTCAATTTAAATTAAATCATCAACTGTATCCGTAAATCACAGCAAGATATCCAATTTAAATCAAAACATCAATTGTATCCGTAGAATAAATCACAAGGGATATCCGATTTTTTAAACAAAGAAAACCAAGCATAAACAATTTTATGAAACTATCTTAAATGATCATCAAATGTATCCTTGAATCACAAAAGATATCCAATAATTATTCCACAAAATTGAGTTGAAGTAAAACAATTGGAGAATTAAATCATTAAATTGGAAAATATTAAATCACATGAGAACAATGTTGCTAATCATAAGTGAGGCTTCATCCTCAACCTTAGTTGAGGGTTTAGCCTCTCATGGCTAAAAATAACATCCTAACTTTTATTAGAAACATCAAAATAAAAACTTACAAAAAGAAAACATTGCAAGAAGAACGAAGACGGACGGACTATACTAAAATTTGCTCTCTTGCTTCACACCCCTTGTTTACAAGAGAAGAAGGGCCTATATATAGTACTAAGGGTCGGTCAAGACAAGCTGGGATGAAGTGTCCGTGTCCTACTCGGTTGCTGCACTTTTGGAAAGAAGACTTGTGTAAATCCCAACTTTGGAAAGAAATATTGTCTTGTATCACTCACACACGGCTATTGCTCAAGGTACAGAAAAATATTTCATGTGTGTGTTCGGTCCTTAAACTGGAAAGTCATGTGTACATTTGGGGCTACGATCTTAGAGAATCACGTGTTGCCCAGTTTGGTGAGAACGTGGTGCTGCTGGACTTCAAAATAACATGCAGGAAGAAAAAAAAAAACGTGAGTCAGTGCTCCCTAGCTTGTGCAAGGAAATAATAAATCATGTGGTCTGGGCTGCTTTGTGCATGGGTTGCCTGAGTTTGGTGCTGCTTCTTCTTGGCTGTGTTACGTAGCTTTCAGGGCCAGGTTTGGGTGAATGAAGACATGTGCTACCTTAACATGGAAAGAATCACGTCTGTGCATGTCTCTATTCGTTCCTAAAAAATAAATAAATCGTGTGTCAGTGCATGATAGCTTCTTGAGAAAAAAGTGTCTTGCCAGCTCACATGTGCCTTGGTTCCACGTTGCTTGCAAATATGAGTAGAGCTGCTGCCAGCTTAGGAGAGAATCACATAGTGATTCGGTAGATGCATGGAGGCCGAGCTGCTGCTTGTTATGGAATGAAATATTACATGTATATTTGGTGCTAGCTTGGAAAAAGACATGTGAAATAAAGAGGAAATCAATGCTCTTTATGGAAAGAAACAAGGTGTCTTTGGTTGCTACCCAGTATCACATTGCTACGTCTTCCACATGTGGTTCTAAGGGAAAAATATTACAGCCACACCACTTGCTTTTCACTTAGACAATATTATTCTCTCAAATTTTAATATGAAGCTTCCAAATTTTGTGTACAATTTGACCCGACTGTGAAAGATAATTATGCTTCTTTACAATTCCACATAAAAATCACCATTCTTTTATCAATGGCCTATAAAACACTAAAACACAAAACTAAACAAAAATATTAGAAAATAACAAAACTAAAGGTTTAGCAAATGTAAATTAAGGGGTCTAAATACACAATATTGGGCACTCATCAAATACCTCCAAACTTACATTTTGCTAGTCTCTTATCAAAACAAAATAAAAATAAAAATCAAAGCATGAAACATAAGTCCGCTGTTGTGGGATAGACGATTGCATTTAGCATATGCAACAAGTCTTTTAAACCCCTAGGACTCCCTAGAGGATGCGTAAAGTCTCGTGAGGGTTGCGAGGAATGATACCCATAAACATTTTAAAGCATTATGTTATTATAAAACAATGACTTCCACATAAACACATGGTTCATACATTATGAGCAAGATTAACAAGATTAACAAGATGAACATCACAATCACATCATTAGGACATCAAAAATCATTTAACTCATAGTTGAAAAATTAAGACAACTCATGTTCAAATGAGTGCATATTGAGACTAGCATAGACTCATAAGGTTTCAATTTTTCTCAAAGCTTGTGTACCCAAAAATTCCTAGGAATCTCATCAGATGAAAATAACTATGGCTTAAATCAAAAGGTGCATTTTTTTTTCTTCTATTATATCTTTTATTTATTTATTATTTTTTATGTATAGGCTATGCAATGCTTGAATCCTTTAAGCTTTCTAATTGACCTATGTAACGAGTATTGTGCCAGTGACTCCCAAACCCAATGGTTTTAGGGCACTAGATGTAGAAACATCCCTAAGGGCTTAATTATTCGAGTTAAAAAGGCTACGAAATCAAACTAGCCATACAATCAACCAAATTGAATTTTCTCATCCTTTAACGCGAACACTCAATGCTTAGTAAGGCAAGAGACTCTGTTACTCAATGAGAATTCAAACTGATGATATTATTATTATTATTATTATTATTATTATTATTATTATTATTATTATTATTATTATTATTAATATTGTTTTTTTCTTTTTCTTTTTTGTTTTAATTTAAGCCAAGGTTTCACTAACAAATCATCCCACAAATCTTAAGATACATATTTCTCAATTCAAATCTCATACCTCACAAAATCAATGCTAATGTGCTTGTGATAATCAATTCAAACAAGTGATGTCTCTCAAATCCAACAGATGAGTCAAGAGATTTAGATGTCTCTCAATTCTAATGATGTGCAGTGTTCAACATGTTAAACAAACCAATGATATGTAAACCACAGTTGCGATGTAATCATGCTCAATCAACATCATAACACAATATATATATATATATATATATATATATATATATATATATATATATATATATATAACAACATAATAATAATAATAATAATTGTTAGTATTTTTATTGGCTACATTCTGGTTAAAACAAAAACACTTTTTGTAATGGTTGCATTTTAACAGGATAGTCGGTTTTCAAATTGGAATCTTCATATATTCAGGCATCTACTGTTCACAAGCTTCTAGAAGGTATTCATGAAGAGTCCTATGCAAAAATCAAGTCAATTGAACCGGTTACTGTGCAACCGTCCGGACGTCCTGCAGTGTCCTACAGATAAACATTAATGACGTCCAGACGTCAGAGCCACACCGTCCGGACGCTCGGTCAATCAGTATTCTACAAGAATTCTGTTCTCAGAAATCGACACTGATTGGGAAGTTTTAGTATTCCGTCTAGACAACTTGGCATCACGTCCGGACGATGTTCATTATCTGCAAGCCGTCCAGAGAACTCGGCAACACGTCCGGACGATATACAGTAATTCAGATAACTCCAAAATTCTGTTTGAACCTAAAAAGGATTTTAGTGAAGACTGTCCGGACGCTCGGTCAAGCCGTCCGGACGCACACCTGATAAGGATAAGATATGCGCTGTTTCTGAAGGATATTGTAGAAACCCGTCCGGACGAGGCAAACTTCCCTCCGGATTGTCGACAGACAGAGTCCGATTTTTAGCAGTTTTCAAGGTCTCTTGAAGCCTATAAATAGGGGGCTCTAGGTCTGTGTTTTGTACAGAATTCGTTGGTGAATTCCATAGTGCTTTGAGAGGGTGTTTAGGGAGAATCGAAGATCCGCTAGCTCTCAAGCCGTTGCCGGTGTGTGCTCGTTGTTTGTGTGAAGTCTATCTTAAGGGTTAGCCCTAGGGTAAAGGAATCCATCAAAAACCCCTTCAGGTGGAAGATCTGGTTGGGAAGCGTTCGTGTTGGGCTACATATTAAAGTTAAAGGTATGACTACTACATAGGGTTATGTGAGTATGAGTGTCTTATAACTAGCTTTGTTTTTGGATAGTGGATTTCCTGGGTTTGGCTGCCCCGGAGTGGTTTTTTTCTCTTCATAGAGTTTCCACTTCGTAACAAATATCTTGTCTCATTTCAATTTTGCATCTAAGATATTTGTTTGCACACAAACACACACTGGGTTTGTTTAAGAAGTCAATAAATTATTTTCAATTGGTATCAGAGCCCTGGTACACTTTGTTTTTAGATTTATTTCTTGAGTGTATCCTTTTGACTTATATTTTTTATTATGTCTCAAAATCTTAATTATGTTCCGTCCTTTGATGGAACGAACTATGGCTATTGGAAAGCCCGAATGCATTTCTTTTTAAAATCTATTGACGTCTGGAAAATTGTTGAAATTGGTTGGATTAAACCAAAAGAAACAGATGAAATTACTGTTGTTCAAATAAGCGCAAGGCTGTCCAATGACAAAGCTCTCAATGCAATATGTCATGCACTTTCACCATCTGAATTCGCAAGAATTTCAAATTGTGAAATTGCTAAAGGTGGATGGCAAATTCTAGAAACAACATATGAAGACACAAAACTAATAAAATCCGCCAAATTTCAAATGTTGATTTCTAAATTTGAAGAAATTAAGATGCTAGAAGATGAGACATTCGGAGAGTTCTGCACTAAGATTAGCGACCTAAGAAACTCGATGGTGAGTCTTGGGAAGCAAATCTCGGATGTAAAACTCATCCGAAACTAAGATCTTTGTCTGAGCGTTTCAGGATTAAAGGAACAACAATAGAAGAAAGCAAAGATCTGGAGGAGATGAAGGTTGAAGAGCTGGTAGGATCTCTTCAGACATACGAATACTCCTTACCTCTGATCAAAAAGGCAAAGACAATTGCCCTCAAAACATCTAAGGAGTCCAAGAAGAAATCCGTAGTCCCATCTGACGAAGACTCGGATGTTGATGAAGATGCAGTGGCAATGTTAGCCAAGAACTTCGAGCGCTTTATGAAGAATAATAAATTCAAGAAGAAGTTCTCTGACAGATTAAGAAAGGCTCCTCACACAACTGATACAGAAGAAGCAGAAAAGAAAGATCCGAGGGGTCCCCAGTGCTTCGAATGTTCAGGCTTTGGGCACATCAGGACTGAATGTGCAAATCTGAAGAAACAAATAGGGAAAGCCTTTAATGCAACTCTCAGCGATGAGTCTGAGAAAGAAGAAGAAGCTCCTGAGGAAGAAAAATTCCTGGCCTTCGTGGCCCTATATGAAGATAAGGAGGATTCTCAGTCCTACTACTCTGAGAACAGTGAAGAAGAAGATATGCAGTCAGCCTATCAACTTCAATATGTAGAGTTTCTAAAGCTGAGGGAGAAATACAAGCAGTAGATACTAGAGTTGAACAGCCTCAGAATTGAAAAGACCTATATGCTCATAAAGATCAATGAGTTAGAAGAAAGGCTATTGGAGACACAGTTACAACTAGAGAGAGTCTCAGACGAGAAGCTCACTCACATGCTCTCCATTCAGAAGTACCCAATTGACAAGACCGGACTCGGATATGTTCCTACTTCTGATACTCCTTCTACTTCCAAGACCATTTTTGTGAAGCCAGTTATTCCCGATACTCCACCCCCAAAAGTGGATAAGGGAAAATCTAAAATGGAAGCGGAAGTTTCTTTCATCCCTCAGCCTCTTGCCAAGCTTCCTATCAGGAAAAAGCCTCTCGCATGCCATCACTGTGATGAGCCAGGGCACATCAGACCTAACTGCCCACATCGGCAAGTTCAAAGGAAGAAAAAATGGCAGGCTCCTAAAACTCCCATGTGTCAACAATGTGGAGTTAGTAGTCATGTCAGATCTAGGTATCCTCCTCTAAAGCATCCTAAATCACCGCCCATAAATCAAGTTCCAAAGCATCAACAGCTGTAGAAGCCTACTCAGGCGAAAAAGACTTGGATTCCCAAGAAAACTGTAGTAAGGGAAATCTTCGGTGAAGGAACACCTTCAGCCAGTTCTTTCATGCAAGATTTGGTCAGATTTTTGGCACTACAGCTGAAAAAACGAAAGACAGGACAAGGACGAGGACACTCACTCCCCGAGGGGGAGCAGACCCACCTAGTAGGTAAGGTCACACATGCCTAGGATTTTGGTTCCTAAATCCTAGAGCATGATAGGTACACTTGCATAGTTTACTTTATTTGACCATCTAATACTTTGCATGTTGTTGTGGAACCATTTTTTTTCTATCCCTATATTCCCTATTGGGTTGTCTTGAGGAAATTCTGCCAGATATTAAATAAGGGATGATAGTAAAAGCACGTCAAGCGGCTATTTTTCTATCATGTTTGTTCTAAAACCTCTCTCCCTGAGATCAGGTTTGTGTTTATGGTACATGCTTGATCAACATTATTCTCTTTATTTTGAAAGCATGTGTGTTTTTGTTTAAAAAAAAATAAGGGGGGGGAGGGAGGGTTAAAAGGATGCAAAGGTATATTGCTTTATAATTTTCAGATATCTTATGTATGTTTAACTGATGTCTCAATTTCTGATGCATTTATTCATTTGCCTTTATATAACTGAGAGTTTTTTTCTGCAAAGTTTTCCAGTTGGCATCCATAATAGGTAGTTGCTTTTCTCTTGCGATACAAAATATGCACTTTCTTAGGCTCCCTAAGATATTTTTTTTTCTCTCCTCTGACTTGTAGCTTCTGGATTTTTTTATGGGAGAGATTTTTTTTGCCAAGATAGTCAAATTGACCAACTCGCTAGTTGAACCTAGAACCCATAAACTCTGGCATTCTTTCTAGCAGCACCAAGTGATAAAAGGCATTCAAAAATGAATAAACACGGATAAATTAAAAGATCCATTGCTTATGCTAAATCTGTTCTTGAACTTGTCCCTAAAGAAACAGTCAGTGATCACATCATTGCAGAAATAGGCGTTCACTAAAGGACATAGAAAAAAGAAAAGTGCTGCAACTTAGGGGGAGTGTATCGGATGAAGGTGACTAGGCCCTAGTAATATAAGGTTTGACTTTTGAGTGATCTAACATTGATTTTCTCTCTTGTTCAGAAAATCCAGGTGTTTTAAGTCATATCAGTGACCTTCATACCTTATTGAGAAAACCTTCACACACACACGCATTGCTTGAGTTAAGTTGTCTATTGAAATATCCTTCTGCTAGGAAATTCTTATGATTTTTAAAACTTAACTCTCACTTATATATTGGGATATGTTTGAACTGTTAATTAAACTAAGATATCAGTGGTATATACATGCGTGTTCTGAAAATTATCCGGGAAATATTTTGCTGCTCTTTTTCCTCACTTTCAGATTTCTTTTGTGTGAAGCGTCCGGACAGTATGTTTGGAGACGTCCGGACGGTTATCCTGAACGTCCGGACATATATTCTGGTTGTACGGACGATACGGGTTCTTCATCCCGATGTTTTTGGCTATCGTCCGGACGACCGTGTACAACCGTTTACGTGGCACAACGTCCGGATGGTGAACCCTATAGCGTTAAATCCTTTTCTCCCCGCGCCGCAGCTCTCTTGTTGGGCTCCTTTTGGTTAGATTTTGTCGTCTTGTGTTTTTTTTTCTCTGTGTTTTTATGCAAAACTCTTTAGTGCACGTGCCAAATCTGCAGTTTGTCTCCACCCCAGGTATATTCTTACTCTTTTACTAACTTATTTTTAAGTTTTCTTGCTTAAAATAGGTTGTTTTATTAAGGTTTACTATTTTGAGTTTAATATGTAGTTTTTCTCAAAATAAACTATTAATTGAGTTGAGATTTTGTCTATTTGATTATTGATATGTCTGGGTTGTGTTTTATTGATGATGTAAATTTTTGGATAGTCCATTTTACAGCCATTATAATGCCCAATTTTTTTTTGGACTAACTGAAATTAATGTTTTCTTGGATTTGTGTCTGTGATTTTTTTTGTTGTCCAGAAATCAATTCTGCAGACAGTTCTCCTCCCCGAGTTAGACAAAGAATTGAGGAATCAGTTGCTGACCGGTTGCATCGTATGCAATCACGACAGGTCCTATCTGAGCGGAATCTTCTCCGTGCAGATCTGCGAGACTCTGTTCTGCTACCTATTGCTTAGATGCTCTTGGAGAACAATTGGGAGTACCTTTACAACTGTGCATGCCAAGCCTTTCCCAGACTAGTGCGAGAATTTTATGGCCATATGATCGTCACTCAAGATGATGATCGTGGACTGATCATCCAGACTATGGTCAAAGGGCAGACCATTCTGATAAACCCTCAGCTTATCAGTTCTGTGATCGGGGTCCCTGTTCTGCCAGTCTCCGGAACTTCGTTTCCCGATGAGGCTCCCAGCATTGATTTTCTCCACGATTTCTTTGGGACGAGGCCACAGTGTGAGGACAAGTCCCACTCCCAAATCAACATCGGTGCCTTTGCTCCTATGCATCGCTTTTTAGCAAAAGTGGTGGTGACAGATCTTTGGCCTTAAGCTCGATGGAGTGCGCTGACCCTCAAGAAGGCTACCCTTCTATATGCCATTGTGATGCGGACTCCATTTTGCCTGTGGAAGCATACCTTGCACACGATGCTCGAGGTTTGTGATGAAAAGAACACGAGTTTGTCGTTTGGGTGCCTGATCACTCAAATCTGCCTTCAGGTCGTGCCAGACATTTCAGACTCAGAGCCTTGCTCACGAATTCCAGATCCTCTTGGTATACAGACTCTCATGAAGTCTAATGCCCAATTGTGGCACGAGGCTCAAGGTGTTGTTCCTCAGCCTCCAACAGATCTCCCCATAGCAGCTGCATCATCATCTTCGTAGGCAGCACCTCCCTCCTCTGACATTGGGGCTGCCTTTGCACAGCTTATGACCTCCATGACAACTCTTCAGCGGGAAGTCAATCTTATTGGAGAACGTGTCGAGCAGAGCCAGATCGACATAAAGGAGTACTTAAAATATCATCATCCCAACCTGAATGATGATGATGATTGAGTGTAATTTTTTTGTTATTGTTCTTATCTTAGTTTCAGCACAATTTTATATTTTGGTTGACACTTTGTGCCTGCTTAAACACTTATGATTTTAATTTCATACTCTGTTTACCCTTCGTCATTGTGTGACAAAAAGGGGGAGTATTTTTTGGTTTTATTTGGTGTTTAGACCGGAAATTTATTTTCCAAATGGGTCAAGTGTTTTTGTCCCAGAATGGCCAAAGGGGGAGTTTGTTTGTATTTTTATTGGCTACATTCTGGTTAAAACAAAAACACTTTTTGTAATGGTTGCATTTTAACAGGATAGTCGGTTTTCAAATTGGAATCTTCATATATTCAGACATCTACTTTTCACAAGCTTCTAGAAGGTATCCATGAAGAGTCCTGAGCAAAAATCAAGTCAATTGAACCGGTTCCTGTGCAACCATCCGGACGGGCCTTTGAAGGCGTCCGGACGCCCCGCAGTGTCCTACAGATAAACATTGACGACGTCAGGACGTCAGAGCCACACCGTTTGGATGCTCGGTCAATCAGTATTTTTCAAGAAGTTTGTTTTTAGAAATCGACATTGATTGGGAAGTTTCAGTATTCCGTTCGGACGACTCAGCATCACGTCCGGACGATGTTCATTATCTGCAAGCCGTCCGGACGACTCCGCAACACGTCTGGACGATATACAATAATTCAGATAACTCCAGAATTCCGTTCGAACGCAGAAAGGATTTCAGTGAAGACCATCCGGACGCTCGGTCAAGCCGTCCGGACGCACACCTGATAAGGATAAGATATGCGCTGTTTCTGAAGGATATCGCAGAAACCCGTCCAGACGGGGCAAACTTCCGTGCAGATGGTCAAGAGACAAAGTCCGATTTTCAGTAGTTTTCAAGGTCTCTTGAAGCCTATAAATAGGGGGCTCTAGGTCTGTGTTTTGTACAGAATTCGGTGGAGAATTCCATAGTGCTTTGAAAGGGTGTTTAGGGAGAATCGAAGATCCGCTAACTCTCAAGCCGTTGCCTGCGTGCGCTCGTTGTTTGTGTGAAGTCTATCTTAGGGGTCAGCCTTAGGGTAAAGGAATCCATCAAAAACCCCTTCAGGTGGAAGATCTGGTTGGAAAGCGTTCGTGTTAGGCTACACGTCAGAATTAAAGGTATGACTACTGGATAGGGTTATGTGAGTACGAGTGTCTTGTAACTAGCTTTGTTTTTGGATAGTGGATTTTCTGGGTTTGGCTACCCCGGAATGGTTTTTTTCTCTTCATAGAGTTTCCACTTCGTAACAAATATCTTGTCTTATTTCAATTTCGCATCTAAGATATTTGTTTGCACACAAACACACACTTGGTTTATTTAAGAAGTCAATAAATTATTTTCAATAATAATAAAGATAACAGACAAAAATGTCTACCCCACCCCCAAACTAAAATGACACATTGTCCCTAATGTGACTAGAAATACAATACCGAATGGGTGATGCAAGTTGGGTGTACCGTAGAAGAACGCTCCCCCAAACTTGAATGGCAAACACCTGTTCTGAAAAACACAACAAAAACAAAACAAACAAAATAAAGTGACAAGAAAATAAAGGGAAAGATGGGTAGCCTCCCACAAGCACTAAGTTTATCGTCTTTAGCTAGACTTAGTAGATGAGGATCAGTTCGGATAAGTCGGGTCCTCCAAGGGCATTTCTTCAATCTCAGGGATCTTCAACTCCAAAAACGGTTTTAGCCGTTGACCATTTACGTTGGAAGTATTTCCATTCTTTGGATCCTCTATCTCAATGGCTCCATGAGTGGAAACTGTACGAACTATGAATGGTCCAGTGCATCAAGATTTAAGCTTGCCTGGGAATAGATGTAGACGTGAATTGTATAGGAGGACTTTTTGACCAACTTCAAAAGATCTTCGCAAAATGGTTTGGTTGTGAGCCTTCTTCATCTGAGCTTTGTACAGCTTGGCAGAGTCATAAGCATCATTTCTCAACTCCTCTAATTCATTTAGTTGGAGCTTCCTTTGAGAGCCGGCTTTAGTGAGATCGAAATTCAGCTGCTTGATAGCCCAATATACTCGATGCTCCAATTCTACAGGAAGATGACAAGCCTTTACATACATAAGTCTGTAGGGAGACATGCCAATCGGAGTCTTGAATGTTGTCTGGTATGCCCACAGTGCATCATTGAGCCGCAGAACCCAATCCTTTCTTGTAAGATTCACCGTATTCTCTAGTATCCTCTTGATTTCTCTGTTGGATATCTCAACATGGCCGCTTGTCTGAGGATGGTAGGGAGCCGCAACTTCAAGAGTGATACCATACTTCTTCATGAGTTGCTCAAAAAATATATTGCAGAAGTGCTTTCCCCCATCACTGATAATGGCATGTGGTGTCCCAAAACGTGCAAACACATTGTCCTTTAGAAATTGTAGCATAACTTTATGATCATTGGTTTGTAAGCAATGGCCTCTACCTACTTGGAAACATAGTCAACAGCCACTAGGATGTAGATGTACCCATAAGAGTTTGGGAAGGGTCCCACGAAGTCGATGCCCCAAACATCAAAAAGCTCTACAACCAGGATCGGGTTCAACGGCATCATGTTTCTTCTTCCAATACTCCCCAATTTCTGGCATCTCTCGCAAGCTGAACAGTAGGCATGGGCATCACGAAAAATGGAGGGCCAATAGAATCCACTTTGAAAAATCTTTGCAGTGGTCTTTTTAGAACTGAAATGGCTTCCACATGCATGATCAAGGCAGAAGGAAAGGACATTTTTTTGGTCACTCTCAGGAATACATCTCCTTATAATCTGATCTGGGCAGTATTTGAATAGGTAAGGATCATCCCAAAAAAAATGTTCCACCCCAGCCAAGAATTTTGACCTGTCGTGCCTGGTCCAATGGGAGGGCATTTAGCCGGTGACAAGGTAGTTCACGATATCCGCGAACCAAGGTGCAGGAATCTGGGAGTTCATCAAGGAACATCTCAGCATTGGGCACAACATCTTTAGTGAAGTCTATAGTCAACCTGGATAAGTGTTCTACTACCACATTCTCATAACCTTTCTTATCTCGAATTTCAATGACAAATTCTTGCAGCAACAAGATCCATCGAATGAGACGAGATTTAGCATCTTTCTTAGATTGGAGATACTTCAAAGTAGCATGATCCGAGTAGACCAATACTTTAGACCCTAGCAAATACGATCTAAACTTATCCAGAGCAAAAACGACAGCCAACGACTCTTTTTCAATGGTAGAGTATGTTAGTATTTTATGTTGGCTATATTCTAGTTGACATAAACACTTTATGTAACGGTTGCTTTTTAAAAGGTTTATCGGTTCTATTCAGAGTCTTCAAGTAATATGAACAGTATCTCATTTCATGCCATGTGTATGGTCACAAGTTTCTAAGAAGATGTCCATGAAGATTCCATGCAGTTTCCAAGTCAAAACATCCGGTTCCTGTGCAACAGTCCAGACGGGCCTTTGAAGGCGTCCGGTAGCCCCGCAGTGTCTAGAAGCTTCAGCGTTGAAGACGTCCGGACGTCAAAGCTACACCCTCCGGATGCTAGGTCAAGCTTCTCCAATTTCTACACGGAGTTGGATTTCAGTCGACACTGTTTGAGAAGTCTCTGCAACACGTCCGAACGACGTGGCAACACATCCAGACTTTGTCCAGCATTCCAGAATATTTTGAACTTCCTTTTCGAGCGCAAAAAGGAATTACAGCAAAGACTATCCGAACGCTCGGTCAAGTCGTTCGGACGTGGACCTGTTGTAACGCCCTAGATTTTAAGACATAATGTCTTAAATAGAATTTAAGACTCATGGTGATCAACCCACATTTTTAGTCGCTCGATGGACTACTTCTGTCGATCGATCGACTCATTACTCAATCAATCGCTTGATCGACAGTACCTGTCGCTCAATCGACCTGTCAATTGAAAATCATTATATGTCGCTCGATCGACATTATTCTGATAAATTGATATTTATGCGTCACCTATCCTAAATGGTTGTGTGATTAATCATTGCATGCTATAAACTCATGCAATGACTCACATCGAGCAGCTAAGAATATTTTTAAACTCTAATAATATTACTGAATAATTAAATGGATAAGTTTGATTATTCAATGATGAAATCAGTATATTATTGGCATAATAATATTATAAACTCAATTGTTATTGTATTAATGTTATAATATTAATTAGTATTTATTGTGCTGCATAAATATTATTTGAGATGATAATATTCAATATAGTAATATTATCAGTGTAATAATGTTATTCAGATAATAATCTTTGCTATAAAACGATCTGGACTCTAAACGGATTTAAATTGATATTTTAATCAATTAGATTAAAATAATAAAAATGTGAGATAAAAATATTTGTGGTAAAAAAAATAATTAGTAAGTTTTGATAAATATCTTACAAAACTTAATTTTTAAGTTTTGTATGAAAATATATAAAAGTATTAATATTAAAAGATTAACTTAAGAAATTTTTGAAGATTAAATCATATAATAATAATAAAATCTTATCAAATAAATTAACTTAATCAACAAGTTCTAAAGAAAAATATGTTTCAACTTGCTGATCAAGTTGTTTCTCTGTTTTAACCGACAATCTCCCATACTTCTTCTTTTACTCTTTCTTCCTTCTTTCCTCTTATTTTCTTCTTCCTCATTTCTTCTTCCTGTCTTCCCCAAACACGTATAGAGACGAGAGAGAGAGAAGCAGAGATGAGAGACCGAGGGAGATCGAGAGGTTGAGAGACTGAGTTTGAGAGAGAGAGATGCTGAGAGAGAGTGGAACAGAGAGAGAGATCGACGGGAGAGAGAGAGGATCCGATCGACGGTGGGCCAGCACCGACAGAGCAGGAGGCCGGAGGTGCGATTTCCGGCCAATCATGGGTGGGTCGTTGTCGGAAGCGATTTCCAGCGGCCTGTGATGCAATTCCGGCGAGTGGCTCCGACCGGTTCTACCATTTTTCTTGGTGGATTTTCTGGGTAAATTTCCTAAAAGAATTCATAGTAAAATGTTTAATTTGAGGATTGATTGGGATGATTCTTAAGCTTTGTTTTCCGGTTGATTGTTTGTGATTTTCCTGTTTGGTGTTCTTCCTCTGCCCAGTTGTGCGTGTGTAGCTTTTATTCCCTGGGTTCCGGATGTGTGGATTTTGGGCGGTAGTCATGTGATATTTTGGGTACGGGTAATTGGTTTATGTAACTAAATTAGTTTGGAGTTTTTATTATTTGTAGGTTGGTTTGTTAAAGTGGTTTTGGGTAAAGAAATTGGTATTTCTAAAGTGATCCTTTTTAAGAGAAAATGGATTTGAGAGAAGTTTGGTGGTGTTAATGAGTGGGTATTTTTATAAGGTGTTTTGAGTCTTGTTGATTCTAGACCATTTGGTGTTTAGCTGTGTATTGGTTTTAAGTTTGATGATAGTTAAGTGTGCTAAGTTGGTTGTTGTAATTATTTATGCAAAGTTTGGAGAATAATTATCATATTGAGTTTTTTATAAACTCAATATGATAATTGATGTTCTGATTTTCTAAATGAAAAGGATAATTGTATCTTTGTATATACAATTAGGTTCATGAGTGATGATATTAATATTCTATGTATATAAATATGTTTATTGCAGGTGATGAGTTAAGAGACTGCACTGGAAGGTAGTAAGTATTTCTAGAATACTTACTTGTAACTTTCTATAATGTCATGATTATGGATCTGTTTATTTGGTTGTGCATGTGCTTTTACATATTTTCTATTTCTAATTAAACTGCTTAATAATGAGCTGGTAGGCAGAGGGGGTTATAGGCCAGTGGTGGGACAATCAGATCCCGGCTGAACCTAATAAGTAACTTGACGCTGGGACCTTTGACTTCCAGTAACTAACCAATTAACGTTAAGTGAGGGGACGGTAATCCCGGGCTAACATGCTATACCGGACCTATAGCTTCGCGAACGAGTGGTGTGCAAAAGATGATTAATTAAGACACTGCATTAAAACTGCCACGTTACTGCTTTATCCTTATGTTTTTATTCTCTCCATGCTTGCAGAGCATGAATTTGATATACATATAATCATAGAGTTATATATTCATTGTGTTGCATTTCATAAATAAGTGCATATTCATTATATTGGAACCAGTAGACTGACCCATATATTTATATATATGGGCAGTAGTTCATTATGCAGGTACAAAAGGTTATTAAATTAAATGATTGGATTTTGTTAGTATTGAAGAGTTAAAGCTGATATTAATGTAGCTGATGATTTCCTTGTAGAGTTTGTATTCTTTTGGAAAGTAGTATACTTAGAGGAATACTTGTATTTGATAGATTTTCCATGTATGTTTTTAGTGTCACCAGTGACACTTATTTCAATGTATAGTTGAATGATTTCATAATGAATATCTAGAAGTAATTCAGTTAGCTTAATGTGTTATGATTCCGAAGTTGTAAAAGAAAAATTATATTCTGCTGCTAATTTATACTCTGATGATGTCAGTGTTGATGTCTTAATGATACGTGAAAATTCAGAATTGCCCTATTCTGGAAGGCGGTTGCAGAAGACCGTCCGGACGAGGCTAACTTCCGTCCGGACACTCGATAGTCAGAGTTCGAATTTGAGTAGATTTAGGATTTCTGTAAGCCTATAAATAGATGGCTCTAGGCTTGTAATTTGTATGAATTCTGTATCGAATTCCATAGTGCATAAAGGGTGTTTAGGAAGAATTGAAGATCCGCTAGCTCTCTAGCCGTTGCCGGTGTGTGCTCCTTATTCGTGTGAAGTCTATCTTAGGGGTCGACCCTAAGGTAAATAATTTCATCAAAGACCCCTTCAAGTAGAAGACTTGGTTGGGAAGCGTTCACGATGGGTTTTGTGTTCTAGTTAAAGGTATGACTACTGTAATGGGTTTTGTGAGTATGAGTGCTTTGTAACTTGCTTTGTCTTTGGATAGTGAATTTCTTGGGTTTGGTTGCCCCGCAATCATTTTTCTTTTCACAGAGTTTCTACTTCGTCAACAAATATCTTGTTTCTTTTATTTTTCCGTATTTGAGATATTTTGTTGCACACAAACACATACTTGGTTGTTTAGAAGTCATTATTTATTTTCAGAGTAGTTGAGTTGTGCGTCATTCAAGGTCTTGTTGGCATAGTAGATGACATGAGGAAACTTCTCCACTCTCTGCCCCAACATTGCTCCCACAGCATAATCAGAGGCGTCACACATTATTTCGAACGGCAAATCCCAATTAGGTGGCTGAATGATTGGTGTGGAGGTTAAGGTCTTCTTCAGAACTTCAAAGGCTGCATGGCACTCGTCATTGAAATCAAATGGAGTATCTTTTGCAAGCAAGCTGCACAAAGGTCTCGCTATCTTACTGAAGTCCTTGATGAATCTTTTGTAGAACCAAGCATGTTCTAGAAAAGACCGAATCTCTTTCATTGTCCGCGGGGGCAGAAGGTTGGAGATAAGATCCACCTTGGCTTTGTCAACCTCTATACCTCTGTGGGAAATGACATGACCCAAAATAATCCCCTGTTTTACCATGAAGTGACATTATTCCCAATTCAAAACCAAGTTCTTCTCCTTACATCGTACCAACACCAAGGTGAGATGGTGCAGCCACTCCTCAAATGAAGATCCAAAGACTGAGAAGCCATCCATAAATATCTCCAGGTGACGTTCAACCATATCTGAGAATATGCTAATCATGCACCACTGAAAAGTAGCAGGCGCATTGCACAACCCGAAAGGCATACGGTGATAGACAAACACATAGAAAGGACAAGTGAAAGTGGTCTTCTCCTGATCTTCGGGGTCCACCAGAACTTGATTGTAACCATAGTAGCCATCAAGGAAACAGTAGTAAGCATGGCTAGCCAATCTCTCCAATATCTGATCAATGAAAGGTAGAGGAAAGTGGTCTTTCCTTGTCGCATAATTTAGCTTTTTGTAGTCGATGCACACTCTCCATCCCAACAGAACACAAGTTGGGACCAACTCATTCTCCTTGTTTTTAATCACTCTAATCCCCACCTTCTTGGGCACCACATGAATGGCACTAACCCACTTGCTGTCAGAGATTGGGTATATGATTCCTGCATCCAGAAGTTTGATCACCTCAGCTCGAACTACCTCTTGCATGGTTGGATTCAACCCTCTTTGTGGCTCACGAGAGGGTTTATCATTTTCTTCTAGATGAATCTTGTGCATCACCATTGCAGGGCTGATGCCCTTTATGTCTCCAATTGAACACCCCATGGCTTCTTTATGTGCTTTCAACACATCCAGCAATTTATGTTTTTGAGCCTCACTTAGGTCAGTAGCAATGATCACCTGCAGAGATTCAGTAGGGTCAAGATATTTGTATTTCAGAGTGTCCGATAAAGGCTTCAGTTCCCGCTTGGCAGGCTCAACTGCTGATGGAGATGGATTAGGTGATGATGTCTCAGTGATTTCTCCAGTGTCAGTTTTTGTCTCAGGAGTTGAGTCCAACAGGGCATCAGCTTGCTCAAGTAATGTATCCAAGTCCATGTCGCCTTCAAATGTAATAAGGCACGTTCCCAACTGGTCTTCAACACTAGGCTTGTTGACAATCTCTTCCACTATCTTCTATTGTGCATGCACTTTTGGCCTCTTCATATTCAAATGGTTGCCTGCTGATATCAAAAATATTTAGCTCCACTGTCATGTTCCCGAAGGATAACTTCATGACTCCAGTCCTACATTTGATTAGGGCATTAGCCGTAGCTAAAAAGGGACACCCTAATATTACTAGAATCTGAATCTCTAGATTCACAAACCGATTTTGTGTCTAAGACGATAAAGTCCACAGGGTAGTAGAACTTATCAACTTTGATCAAAACATCTTCAATGATTCCCCTCGGGACTTTCACAGATCTATCAGCCAGCTAAAGTGTCATTGATGTGGCTTTCAGCTCTCCCAATTCCAATTAGACATAAACTGAATATGGCAAGAGATTCACACTAGCCCCCAAATCCAACAGAGCTATTTCAACCTTGTTATCACCTATCATGCACACAATTGTAAGACAACCAGGGTCTTTATACTTGATAGGAATCTTGCACTGGGGAATAGAGCTGACCTGCTTAGTTAGGAAAGCTTTCTTGGGAACATTTGTCCTTTTCTTGATAGTTACAAAATCCTTCAGAAATTTGGCATATGAAGGCACTTGCTGAATGGCATCGAGGAAAGGAATGCTGATTTGCACGTGTTTAAACACTTCCAAAATGTCATCAAACCTTGAGCCTTTCTTGGGAGCCGTCAATCTTTCTGGAAATGGAGCTTTGGGAAAAACTTTCGGGGACTCTCCTTAGCAATTTGAACGACAGTGTCTGGTACAAGATTTCTTTCAGCCTTGTCATGGTTTTCTTCCTCTTTTGCTGCCTTAGTGGCCTCTTCAGGCATGGCCACTTGATTATCTACGCGTCTTCCTGACCTCAAAGTTGTGATGGCTTGCACATGCTCTTGCCCATGAGAAGGAGCAGATGTACTTCCAATAACAAATTGTCCTTTTGGGTTGGGCACTGGTTGACTATGGAACTTTCCTCTTTCTCTTTCCCCCACTTGATTAGCTAATTAGCCAATTTGCCCTTCCATCTTGGCAATAGCTTGGTGCGTGAACTGCTTGGAATCCTTGAACTCATTCTTAAGTTCTTGTTTAGTCTAGCTATTGCTCATAGTGGCGGCCTTAAGCTCTTGTATGGTCTGGTTGTTGCTTATGGTGACACTCTTAAGCTCTTGAATATTTTGGCTAATTGCCTTTATGAATGCTTTGACTGTGTCTTCAAATGATGATTGTGGTGCCTGTTGTGGCTGTGGCATTTGAATGGTAGACTAGAAAGTAGGAGGTTGAGTTTGGTGAGATGACCGGAATTGATTTTGAGCCTGTGAAGGGAATCCATGAGGATATTGATTATGAGCTTAATTTGAGGTTCCCCCTTGATTTAGAGGTTGATTTTGCTTCCAAGAGAAATTGGGATGGTTCCACCATCCTGGATTGTAAGTCTCAGCAAAAGGTCCACTTGTTGGTTTCCTACAATCATTGAAGGCATTGACCTGCTCCAGCGGATATTCAGCCACTATTGACAGAGGTTGGTAGTTTTTAGTAAAGTGCATCGGGCTGGCGCATAAAGAGCATTCTTCAGCTTGGTAAATATTTGTTGCAGTTACTGGCTTGTTCAAAGCAATGGCTTCAACCGTATGCATGATATTCTTGAGTTGCCCTTTGATATCTTCATTGTCCTTCACCTCATATAGTCCTTCCTTCTTGGTGGTGTTGGTGGAACATTTACCCCTACGACTTGAAAAATCCCACCATTGTGAATTATCGAACAATTCATCCAGAGTCTTATAAGCTTCTTCCCTTGTAAGATTCAAGAAACCGCCACCATTCATGGACTTGATTATGGAACGCTCCGGTTGAGTTAACCCATTGTAGAAAAATTGAATGAGCCTCTAAGTCTCAAAACTATGGGGCGGACACTTCATAGTAAGCTCTTTAAACCTCTCCCAGCTATCACAAAATTTCTCGTCCTCCTCCTCTTGACTGAAACTGCTGATCTTTCGACGAAATTCATTAATCCTCGAGATTGGGAAGAATTTGTTATAGAACTTGGTCAGTAGAATTTCCCAAGAGGTGATGGATCCAAGCATGTTGGAATGTAACCAAGCTTTCGCCTTACCACTTAGGGAAAAAGAAAATAGCCTTAGACGCACCGACTCATCTGAGAAATTTCGAAACTTGAAAGTATTGCACCTCTCCAAAAATTCCTTTACATGAGCCTAAGGATCTTCATTCTCTAAACCATTGAAAGTAGGAAGAATTTAAATCACATTCGGCTTCAAATCAAAATCATTAGTAGCAGGCAACACTATGCAGGATGGAGTGTTGGTAGTGAAGGGTGCAAATAATTCCCTGAGGGTCCTTGGTGGATCCCCATTTCCAAGCGGTTTTCCCATCTCAACAGACTTTTTCGAGTCAAACTCGAAACTTCCCAGCAATCTTAGATTCTCTTTAGCTGTTCTTTCGATCTCAGGATCAAAAGTGGTAACTTTCAGATTTAAAGATCTTCGTCCAAGCATAAACAAAATACCAAAAACTAAAATAAAATAAACTTAACTAAAAAGAAACTGCCACAGGGAATTGTGTTTTTGAAAACAAAATTTATATCTAAACTAATCTAATTCTAACTTAGTTCCAAAAAAATTGAGAGATTGTTTTTATGAATAAAATCAAACAAAATTAAAATGAATGTAATCAAGTAAAAAAATCACTAAGGTATCGGAATCCGCAATCAAAAAATTCATAGCAACATATTCCCATGATCAATAATATTTTCCGAAGTTTTCACAATAAAATCTTAAATATGTTTTGCTTTACTTCAAATAATTAATCAAAACCATCCCACGTATCCCTTCTTTACACAAATCATTAAAAAAAAAAAAAAAAAAAAAAAATCAATTTAAATTAAATCATCAAGTGTATTCATAAATCACAGCAAGATATCCAATTTAAATCAAAACATCAATTGTATCCGTAGAATAAATCACAAGGGATATCCAATTTTTTAAACAAAGAAAACCAAGCACAAACAATTTTATGAAACTATCTTAAATCATCAAATGTATCGTTAAATCATAAAAGATATCCAATAATCATTCCACAAAATTGAATTGAAGTAAAACAATTGGAAAATTAGAAAATATTAAATCACATGAGAACAATGTTGCTAATCATAAGTGAGGCTTCATCATCAACCTTAGTTGAGGGTTTAGCCACTCATGACTAAAAATAACATGTTAACTTCTATTAGAAACATCAAAATAAAAACTTATAAAAAGAAAACGTTACAAGAAGAACGGAGACACACGAACTACACTAAAATTTGCTCTCTTGCTTCACACCCGTTTTTTACAAGAGAAGGACCTATATATAGTACTAACTACTAAGGGTCGGTTAAGACAAGCTGGGACGAAGTGTCCGTGTCCTGCTTGGTTGCTGCACTTTTGGAAAGAAAACTTGTGTAAATCCCAGCTTTGGAAAGAAATATTACCTTGTATCACTCACACCCGGCTACTTCTCTAGGTACAGAAAAATATTTCAAAAAAGCACCGCATCATGTGTGTGTTCGGTCCTTAAAGTGGAAAGTCAAGTGTATATTTGGTGCTTCGATCTTAGAGAATCACGTGTTGCCCGGTTTGGTGAGAACGTGGTGCTGCTGGACTTCAAAATAACATGCAGGAAGAAAACAAAACGTGAGTCGGTGCTCCCTAGCTTGTGCAAGGAAATAATAAATCGTGTGGTCCTGGCTGCTTTGTGCATGGGTTGCATGAGTTTGGTGCTGCTTCTTCTTGGCAGTGTTACGTAGCTTTCAAGGCCAGGTTTGGATGAATGAAGACATGTGCTGCCTTAACATGGAAAGAATCACATCTGTGCATGGTTGTCTCTATTCGTTCCACAAAAAAAAAAATCATGTGTTTGTGCATGCTAGCTTCTTGAGGAAAAAGTGTGTCTTGCCAGCTCACATGCGTCTTGGTTCCACGTTGCTTGCAATTACGTGTAGAGCTGCTGCCAGCTTAGAAGAGAATCACATAGTGATTTGATGCATGCATGGAGGCCGAGCTGCTGCTTGTTATGGAAGGAAATATTACATGTAATTCGGTGCTAGTTTGGAAAAAGACGTGTGAAATAAAGAGGAAATCAGTGCTCTTTATGGAAAGAAACAAGGTGTCTTTGGTTGTTGCCCAGTATCACGTTGCTGCATCTTCCACACGTGGTTCAAAGGGAAAAATATTACAGCCGCACCACTTACTCTTCACTTAGACAATATTATTCTCTCAAATTTTGCTCTGAAGCTTCCAAATTATGTGTACATTTGACCTGATTGTGAAAGATAATTCTGTTTCTTTACAATTCCACATAAAAATCATCATTCATTTATCAATGACCTGTAAAACTGTAAAACACAATACTAAACAAAAATATTAGAAAATAACAAAACTATAGGTTTAACAAATGTAAATTAAGGGGTCTAACTACACAATATTTAGCACTCATCAGTTCCTTTTTGAGATCGCTTGCTTGTTCTACACTTTAGCCATGGTGGAAGTCAATCCTTCTTTTGTCCTTTATCTGACCCTGCGCTGAAAATTGCCGGAAGACAGTTTTCCCTAAAAAAATACAAACAATATTTTCAAAAATGCCACAAAGAAGTTAAATCATGTTAGTTCAAAAAAAAATCGGCATTATAACGGCAGTAAAATGAACTTCCCAAGAATTACACATGTAAAAACAAATAGCCCAAAACTGTTCAAATAACTGATTGAACAAATAACCCAATCTCAGCAGTAGATGACATAAATTATTTTGATGCCGTATTCAACATCATTCCAAAATAAATCCCAATATTCAAATAGTTAAACAAAACTGAAAAGAATATAATAGGAACAAGAAATTACCTAGGAATGAAGACAATATGCATAAAAGGACAAAATATGATGAGAACTCGTGAGAAGATCATGATAAAACCACACAAAAATTGCCAAAAAACAAAAGAGAAAAAGTGAAATACAAGGGGCTGTGCGGCACAAAAGAGAAAGAGACGTGATTCTAAACCTGTCGGGTACCCGTCCGGACGTGTCACTTAACCGTTCGGACGGCTACTGCCATGTCAGCACTTGGCAAGGCCGCATGTGTCTGGACGCCAGAACAGGTCAGTCCAGACGCTCCACACTAAAAATCTGAAATAGGAAAAAAATTTGCAGAGAAATAATTTTCCCTAAAAATAGCTTCAAAACACGCATGTATAATTAACTAATATGCCAGTCGAATAGCAATTTAAAAAAATGCAAAGATATAATTGAAAGTTAAGTATTCAATAAGCACAAATTTTCTTGCAGATAGAAATTTTAAATAGATGACTCAACTCATGCAATGTGTGTGTGTGTGTGTGAAAGCTTTCTCAATAAGGTATGAAGTTCGTTGATATGATTTAAAGCAAATGAATTTTCTAAACAAGAGAGAAAATTAATGATAGATCAATCAAAAGTCAAACCTTATTTTGCTAGGGCCTAGCCACTCTCATTTGATACACTCCCCTTAAAATGCAACACTTTTCCTTTACTTAGTCCTTTAATGAGTGTCTATTTTCGCAATGATTTGGTCACTGACTGTTTCTTTAGGGACAAGTTTAAGAACAGATTTATAGCACAATAAGCAGTGGATCTTTTCAAATATCCATATATATTGAAAGTTAAAAGCTTTTTATCACTTGGTACTGCAACCTAAAAAGAATACCAGAATTTATGGGTTCTAGGTTCAACTAGTGAGTTGGTCAATTTGACCATCTTAGCAAAAAAAAAAAAAAAAAAAAATCTCTCTCACCAGAATTTTCAAAAGCTAAAAATTAGAGTAAAAAAAATGTACCTTAGGGGAGCTTTGGATAGTGCACAAATTTTTGTCGCATGAGAAAAGTAACTATCTAGCATTAAGATGCACAGGAAAACTTAGCAGATGTCAGGTATAAACTTCCAATCATATATAAACATATTCAGGTAATTCACAATGAACTGAGATATCAGGCAAAAAAACATGCAATATTTGAAAAGCTATTAAAAAATAAAATAAAATTTATGCATCTTCTCCCCCCAAATATTTTATTATTATTTAAAAAAATGACAAAAACATGCATGAAGGTAAAGAATCAGAATCTATACCGAGCATGTGTAGTAAGATCAAACCTGTTCTCAAGGAGAGAGGTTCAAATTACCAAGACAGAAAAGTATCTGCCCGGCATGCTTTTTCTGTCAGCCCTAAATAGTACCTGATATGCTCTAGGATTAGGAACCAAATCCTAGGCATGTGTAACCTCACCATCTAGGTGAGTCCACTCCCCCTTAATAGGTGAATGGCTTCATCCTTTCTGACCCATACCTGCTTTACCGGTGGTGGTTGTTGACAGGCCTTCAACTGGTTGTTCGTCCATCTTATCATGCTTCGCATCAAAATAGGCAACTCCTTATAAAATTGGTCGCTTTCAGGCTTTTGCGGCTTCTTCTTGTAGTGCCTTGATTTGTTTGTCTTGGGTTTGCCATTCTAATTGATAGGAACAAATCGCTGTTGTCGCCCCTGATGCTGTGGAGCCTGATGCCCTGCCAGAGGTCTAGTGTCAGATGTAGCTTGCATTGGTAGCTCCTTCTCGACCTTTGATCTCTGAGCCTTGAGAAGTGAACAATGGGGTCGGATGTGACCACTTAAACCACCGTGGTGGCATAGAGGAGGCCTTCTAATGGTAGGAGGCTTTTGAGTGGCCTTTGCAACAGCCGAAACTTCTCCACCAATGACTTCCTTTCCTTTATCCATGCAGGTGATTGGAGGCTCGGGGACAGTGGGCTTGACGAACACAATCTTTGAAGTAGAGGGGATATCAGAAGTAGAAGCTACATACTCGAGTTCGATCTTGTCAATTAGGCTCTTCTGAATTGATAACATATGAGTGAGCTTCTCATCAGTGACCATCTCTAACTGTAGCTGTGTCTCCAACAACTTCTCCTCTAGATCATGAATCTTGAGCAGTAACGAACTCTTCTCAGTCTACAGACTGTTCAGCTCCTGCACGTGTTGTTGGCGCGTCTCCCTCAACTTTAGGTATTTTACATAGAGGACTTTATAGGCCTCATTGAGTTCTTCCCCGTCTTCATCGCTGCTCTCTGAGTAGTAGGATTGGGAATCCTCATAGTCTTCATGTGGAGCCACAAAGGCTAGAAATTTCTGATCTTGAGCAGGAGTTTCTTCTTCTTCTTCTGACTCATCACTGAGAGTCACATTGCAGGACTTCCCTTTAACCTACTTGAGATTCCCATAGTCAGCTCGGATATGCCCAAAACCTGAACACTCAAAACATCTGGGACCTCTTGGATCCTTCTTCTCAGCTTCTTCTGGCTCAAATTCTCTAGGGGCCTTCTTTAGTATTTCAGTGAATTTCTTCTTGAATTTATCATTCTTCATCAGTCTCTCAAAGTTCTTGGCCAGCATTGCCACTGCATTTTCTTCATTATCAAAGTCTTCCTCAGATGAGACTTTGGCCTTCTTCTTAGATGCCTTGAGGGCAATTGTCTCTGCCTTCTTGACTGGAGGCAGGGAATACTCATAAGCTTTAAGAGATCCCACCAACTCTTCAATCTTCAATCTTCATCTCATCTAGATCCTTGCTTTCTTCAATGGTAGTCACTTTTATTCTGAAACGCTCAAGCAAAGATATTATAATTTTTTGGATGAGTTTTACATCAGAGACTGACTTTCTGAGACTCACCATCGAGTTTCTCAGGTTGCTGATCTTAGTGTAAAACTCCCCGAATGTCTCTTCTTCAAGCATCTTAATTTTTTCAAATCCAGAAATTAACATCTAGAGCTTGGCACATTTAACAAGTTTTGTGTCCTCATATGTTGTTTCTAAGATTTGCCATGCTTCTTGAGCGGATTCACACTTTGAAATTCTTGCAAATTCAGAAGGTGAAAGAGCTTGACATAGAGAATGGAGGGCTTTATTGTTGGCAAGTCGTGCATTTTTTTGAGTAATTGGTTCGACAACTATAGGCTCTGGCTTAATCCAACCAGATTCTACAATCTGCCAAACATCAATGGATTTTAAAAAGAAACGCATACGAGCTTTCCAATAGCCATAATTTGTGCCATCAAAGGCAAGAACATAATTAAGAGTTTGAGACATAGTAAAAATAAAGTAGAAGTCAGAAAGATCACACTCAAGAAATTAATCTAAACAGAGTGTACCAAGCTTTGATACCAATTGAAAAATAAAAGACTTCTAATTTACGGTGTGTGTATGTGTGAACAATGTGCAACAAAATATCATAAGTGCGGAATATAAATGAGACAGATATTTTGTTAACGAAGTGAAAACTCAATTAAGAGAAAAGCCACTCTGGGGCAGCCAAATCCAGGAATTCCACTATTTAGAAGACAAAGCTAGTACCAAGACAGTAACACTCACATACTCATATGCAGCAATCGTAACCCAAAGTGAATGCCTCTCAACCAAGTCTCCTACTTGAAGGGGTTTTTAATGGATTCCTTTAACTTAGGGCTCCTCCCTAAACTAGACTTCACACGAACAAAGTAATCGCACATCGGCAACAGCTAGAGAGCTAGCAGATCTTCACAATATCTCCCTAAACACCCTCTTTAAGCTATAAAGAACTCAATACCGAATTATGTAAATAATACATGTCTAGAGGCCTCAATTTATAGGATTTAGTAAACCTAATTCTACACTGAATCAAATTTTTCTAGGCCGCATCCAGGTGGAAGCATAAAGCATCTGGATGGTGAATTGTGCAACCACCTTTCCATAATGCGCTTCACGCTCTCCATATTAAGGCCGCGTCTAGACGGTGTTGCCCTAAAGTCCGGACGATTACAAATTGTCTGCGTAATTTCCTTATCTAGGACCGCGTCTAGACGGTGTTGCCCTGTCGTCCGGATGGATGCAAGCTGTCTTGCCAATCCGTGTCTGCAAAGGAAATCCAAATACTTCTCGAACTCTCACTGGTGTATGGACGGTGTTGCCCTGCTGTCCAAACGGATGCACGCTGGAGTGTTGAGAATCTTCTAGACACTGATAGGCGTCTGGACGCATCACTGGGTCGTCCAGACGGAAACAAGGGATCCGACTTCTGCTAAGTTAGAATCTGCACAAAATCTTCCTTGAACATTAAAATAGCCTTCTTGAAGCTTGTGACACTGAAACTTGTCATAATAAGGCTTTTTCTGTATTAGAGAAATAAACTCTAAATACTTTGAAGGTTCTAAAATATACGGCATCCCTATTTACGACAGCAACATTACATGATAGTGATTTTGTCAACAGAATGTAGCCAACGAAACTAACACTTTAGTTAGTGCTCGATTGAAGCCCTAATCAGTCTCTTTAAGGTTTCAATTGCCATCGTTGCTAGAATTCATATTTTGATGCTTAACTTGATTATTTTCTATTTTCTTGAATTCCTCACATGTATGTGCTTGATCATCATATGCTTATGGTATGGATCTATTATTTATGTTAATTTGGATGGCCGAGTCCTAGGCAAGTAATGAAATAACCCCATCATAGGTTCTTGGATTAATCAACATGGAAAACCGAAAGTAGATGCCATGCTCTAGGCTCCATGTGTTTGTCGATCTCCATAGCTTTATGCTTTCTTAAAGAACAATTTAGAAGATGCCATGCTAAATCCTTTGAGAAATAAAAGAATTTAGAGTAGATGCCATACCTTATTCGTTGTTTAGGGAGATCAATAGTCTAAGGAGTAGATGGCATGCGCTTAGGTTGACAAACATTGAGTATAATGTTATGATTGTAGCAATATGCATATTGTGAATCTTAATTCAGTATGATTAGCGGTAGATATTGAAACCCTACATTTTCTTCTTATTATTTCAATTCAATCTTTTATCTCATCTCATTTAAGATATTTATTTAGGAAATTCTCTTTAAGCATAATTTATACCAACTTTCGTGGGAATGATCTCGTACTATCGTTTTGATCTTGTGCACATGCGATTAAAATGTACATTTATTAACCTATTTATTTAGGTAGATATTTGCACAACAAGTTTTTGCTTGACCCTTCCTTTTATTAGACTTGGTTATTGAAAAAAACCAAGTTTTAGACCTTGATCTGGGAAACCCTGTGACTAGGGTGAAACCCGGCCCTTCCTTTTTAGACTTGGTTTTGAAAAAACCAAGTTTTAGACCTTGAGCCGAGACACCTTGTAACTAGGGTGAAACCCGACCCTTTCTTTTAGACTTGGTTTTGAAAAGACCAAGTTTTAGACCTTGACTCGACAAATCCTATAATTAAGGTGAAACCCGGCCTTCCTTTTAGACTTGATTTTGAAAAAACAAAGTTTTAGACCTTGAGCCTGGAAACCCTGTGACTAGGGTGAAACTCGACCCTTCCTTTTAGACTTGGTTTTGAAAAGAAAAAGAAAAAGAAAAAGAAAAAAAAAAAAAAAAAAAAACAACAACAACAACAAAGTTTTAGACCTTGAGTCAGGAAATCCTGTAACTAAGGTGAAACTCGGCCCTTCCACCCTTTCTTTTAGACTTGGTTTTGGGAAAAACCAAGTTTTAGACCTTGAGCCGGGAAACCCTGTAAATAGGGTGAAACTCGACCCTTTCTTGTAGACTTGGTTTTGAAAAAAATCTAGTTTTAGATCTTGAGATGGGAAACCCTATAACTAAGATGAAACCCGGCCCTTCCTTGTAAACTTGGTTTTGAAAAGTTAGACCTTGAGTTGGGAAACCCTGTAACTAGAGTGAAACCCGACCCTTCCTTGTAGTCGTGTTGTCAAGGTTTGCTCCCTGTCTGGTTTTTCACAGGTTTTCTCCTTGCCTTGTTTTTTCCAAGGTTTTCTCCCTGTCTTGTTTTCCCAGGGTTTTATCCCAGCCTTGTTTTTCTTAGGGTGTAGCGCCTCAGATTTTAAGTAATTAAATAAAATGTCTTAAATTAGAATTTAAGACTGAATAAAATAGACAAGTCTAGAATTGACGTTTGATTCTCAAGACTTGACACTCGAACGGCTTAATATTGTAGGAAACAATATTCACATCCAGTAGTTAATAAAATACATGGCTTTAAACACGATATTTTAATCCCGATAAATAATAAGGAATACATGAATATTTATGAAAATAAATATTCCTTGGTCTTATTATTTATAAACTGTAATTTTATAAATAAAGAATAATATTATTAGACTCTAATAATATTACAGGATTAATAAACAGACAGACTAAATTAATCAGTGGATTAATTGATATAATAATATCGATGAGTAATATTATTATGTAATATTTACTGTATGTAATATTATTGTGTAAATTATATACATATATATTTAATATATATATTTATGGTGTTATATTATTATTGAGATAATAATATTGACAATGAAATGAACTAGACTCAAAACGGACTTAGATTATATTTTAATAAGTTAGATTAAAATGGGTAAAGACCCAATGTGGAAATATTTATGGTAAAAATGTAATTAGTAAGTTTTAAATAAATATTTATGGATTAATCCAGGTTAAATTAACTAAGATAAAACTTAATTATAGATTAATCAAAATATCTGTTGATATTTTGATAAGTCATCATTACATTTGATGAGTCATCATCAGTCATGATTATTGTCATGACTCACGTATATAGCTCACAAATTCCCTCTTCTTTCTTCTTATTTCATATTTGCCTTCTCTCTTCTTTCTTTACTTCTTCTTTCTTCTTTCTTCTTTTTTCTTCTTTCTTCTTCTCACCCGAGTACACAGACCCATCGAGAGAGAGACATCGAGAGATTGAGAGAGGAGAGAAACACAGAGAGAGAGAGAGAGAGAGAGAGAGAGAGAGAGAGATTGGGAGATCTGGGGGAGATGGAGACCGATTCTCCGGTGGAGCTAGAGGACACGATTTCCGGTAGTGGTGCTAAGTCATCACCGGTGAGCCAGGGGTGCGATTTTCTGGTGGAGCTGTGAGACCCGCTAAACCCGAGAGGAAGACCCAGTCCTCCATGTGCGTTTTCTGGCAAGTTTTCCGGCAAAATTAGAGGCGGATTTCAGAGGATTTTCTGAGAACATCCCCAAGGTATAAATCCTGTAATTTTGTGGATTGATTTGCTTATTGTTAAATTAGGGTTTGATGATTTTTTGGGGGTTCTCAATTGATTGTGTTTTGGCTATGCATGGTATTTATGAATGAATGATTTTGGTTGGAAATGATTTGTGATTTACTGTGTGTGTGTCTCGGTTGAGCTGTATATGTGTGTACTGTGATGTGGGTTTTGCTTGTGTCTTCCCTGTTTTTGGACTAGAGGCTTGACCGAATAGGTGTATGTAGGTCTGGATTGTGTTCCGATTGTTGTTTTGATGAGTATACTGATTTGGGTGTTATGGTTGAAAAATAATATTAGAACTTAACCATGTCATGTTAAGTAATAATTAATGTAGATGATGTTCCAAAGATAATTACTTCTATGTATGCATATAGAAATGATTAAGGCTCATGTTTAGCCATGAATTTCTAAAAGAAATGTTATTGACCTTCTATGCACATGTATATGTATTTGATGCAGATGAAGAACTGAGACTGCGACAAAGGGCTGTAAGTATAAATTACTTACTGAGGGTAGTACTGGATTTCAATAGTGTTGTGTTTATGTTTTATTTCAATTGGATGCGTGTGACTAATTATTGCATACTGTTAATAATCAACCTATTAATATTGGGAGCTACGTTTTCCAAAGGTTCAGGATGGGAATAGTGTCTGAACCGAAAACCCTAATAATAATATTGAGAGGTACGTCTCTCAAAGTGCTAGGAGAGTAAAGTGAAATGTACTCTGCTAGTGCGGAAACCATGCTAATAAAACGTAATGTAGGAGGTACGTCTCCGAGGTAGATGCTAATCGAGTGGCGGCTCTAAACGAGTGGAGTGCAATGACTATATTGAACTATTTAACACTTTGCATAGAAAATTGTCATCTCATTATTATGTCATCTTTGTTCCTTAAATAACGCATAATCCATGATATTGTTGAATGACTGTAACGTCCGAGATATTTTGTAGAAATTAAAATACAAAATTTAGGTAAATAATTGATAGAAGTTAATGTAATGTTATTATAATGCAAAAAAAACATAAAATAGAAAATAAAGAAATAGAAAAGGAAAATAAATAAATGGAAATAAAATATAATAAATATAAATATAAATATATGTTTAAATATATATACAAATGAAGGGCCGTACGGCCCTTCATTTGGATTCAGGTGGGGCGCACCTGCGCCCCACGTGAATAAGAGGAGGGCCATTCGGCCCTCCTCAAAAGAAAAAAAAAATAATATTAAAAAAAAAAAAAAAAGAGAAAGTGAGGCGCCAGGCGCCTCACTTAAAAGAAAAAGAAAAGAAATGAGAAGGGCACTAGGCCCTTCTCTGTAAACCAGCAGGGAGAAAAGAAAGAAAAGGGGGAAAAGGGGGAGAGTCCAAGATTTTCTCAAATCTGTGAAGATTTAGACCTCAAATCTCAAGTCTAATTTCGGAAACGTGATCTACACGTGTGGATCTACGTTTTGACCGATTATTTTGAGGTAATTTCGTAATCCTTAATTTTTGTCTAAGTTAGGTCAATTTTGAGTGTTAGACTAAATTGTTAAAATTAGTTTGGGGCTTTTGTGTATAGTGAATTCCTATACACTATTTAAGCCATGGGTTGTTGGATTAAAGGATTTAAAACTCTAATTTTGTTAATTGTTGAGGTGTAGGCATAAACCCTAAATTTGATGAGTTGAGTTAAATTTGAGACTTTTAAGTGTTTAAACCTTAGATTATTAATTAGTCGATTAATCGCATTTAGGGTGTTAACTAATCCTAAGTTATCTATGGGTTTCAAAAAAAAGAAAAGAAAAAAAAAAAAAAAAATAGGTATTTGTGGGGCTGGGTCCTAAAGTTAGTAATTTGTATAAATTGGATATTTTAATTGTAAACCTAAGAATATTTCTATGTACATGTTTAGTTAGTTAATGGATAATAAAGTAAACCCTATAATTTTATGGGTTAGTAATTGTAGATAATAAAAGGTTGAATGGAACCTTAAAACTTTATGGGCTCAACTTTTAAACGTGTACAAAGAGAAGCACGAGTTTAGGAGTATGAGTGCTAATGTAAGGTGCAGTCTAATGCAGCTACACATTGCGCAGCTTTGAGTGAGGATAATCCCGCGAAGCCACGGATTTTGCAAGAAGGTGAGTATTCTACTCACTAAGGAATCCTAGGAACTTAGATTTATGTATTGTTGCATTTGTTTGCGTTTATGATTATAGAATTTGTTGGTGAAGATATATGTAATTGAATTGTGAGTTATTGGATTGAGAATTAAAATGATAAGTTGATATTGATAATGATTGGTTATATTTATGATTATGAAATTTATTGAGAAAATTGTTTATGATTGGCTTGAGATATATTGATTTGTAATTGTGTGGATAAATGGATATTGAGGAATCTTGGTTATTTATGATTATGGAACTTATTGAGAAAATTGTTTATGATTGATATGGGATATATTGGTTTGTAATTGTATGGATAAATGGATGTTGGTGAATCTTGGTTGTTTATGATTATGGAACTTATTGAGAAAATTGTTTATGATTGATATGAGATATATTGGTTTGTAATTGTATGGATAAATGGATGTTGATGAATCTTGGTTGTTTATGATTATGGAATTTATTGAGAAAATTATTCATGATTGAGTTGAAATATATTGAATTGTAATTGTACGGATAAATGGATGTTGACGAATCTTAGTTGTATATGGTTATGGAATTTAGATGAAGATATGTATTGATGATTGAGTTGTAAAGTATTGAATTAAGAATTATGTTGAGATGGTTGAGATTAATATGCGGGAATTATTGGGGATTGAATGACATGATGTTGAATATATATATAGGGTGGAATTGTAGATGCGTGTAGATGGAAAAATTGTTTGGATATACATGTGTAACAATAGGGGTATGATAAGGTAATTTGGATTTATGAGAACTCGGTAGTTGATAGATGGTAAGTCCAGTGTTGTAGTGTCTGGCACAGTGGTAGGCCATAGTGTAGCAGCTCTTGGCTGAGATGAGTGGTAGGCCAGAGGGTAGCAGCTCTTGGCTGAGATGTGTGGTAAGTCTAGCATTGAAGTGCTAGTTCACGTGAGATGAATGCCCTGCGGGTCGTAGCTTTACGGGCGGTGTTGATGGTAAGCCTAGCATTGAAGTGCTAGCATTAGTGAGATATGTGGTAAGCCTAGCATTGAAGTGCTAGCACTAGTGAGATATGTGGTAAGCCTAGCATTGAAGAGCTAGTTCACGTGAGATGTGTGCCCTACGGATCATAGCTTTACGGGCGGTGTTGATAGTAAGCCTAGCATTGAAGTGCTAGCACTTGTGAGATGTGTGAAATATTTTTATGGTATGCGTGGAATATTATTAGTAGAAACCGTGATAATGTGTTGTGGTGTGAACTTAATGATTTGTGAATGACACTGTTGAACCCTGTATGTAATTATGTTTGTGTATAGTGTATACTTAGTGAGTTTTATACAACTGAGGCCTCGACACTTCTTACTGAGGTGGTGAACTCACACTTTTACCTATACGGATGTGGCTACTACCACAACCGTATAGGTGAAGCTTCTTTGGATGCAGGTATTGATGATGCGGAGGAGGACTCCGTTGCACACTATGTGGAGTACTACGACTAAGCACGTCGCTTGAGTCGTAGGAGTGTCGGACTTGGATAGTCCCTTTTGTGTATTTTGTATATGGCTAGTGTGACTTATAACACGTAGATGTAGCCATTCTTTTGTATGCATAATTTTATGCTTAAGTCCCCTTTGCGTATTTTGTATATGGCTAGTGTGACTTGTGACATGTAGAGGTAGCCATTCTTTTGTATGCATAACTTATGCTTAAGCCTTAAGCAGATAGACATTAACAGGCTCTTTTGTGTAATGAACAGCTTATGATTATAATGTTGACTTCCGCAGTTAGATTTCGTATTCCACTGTATATATTATGTAACTCTGATATATCAGATACATGTTAAGGAATGTGTATTATGAGTTGGCTGGGTGACACGTAGTCATGCCACTGTGATGATTCATTGTATGTTTTTTTTAAAAAAAAAAAAAAAAAAAAAAAAAAAAAAAATGGGTCGTCACAATGACAGTTAGCTCACTTATAGAACTATGGGGTTGTGGTGATAACCATCATCTCATAGATGTTTGCGCAGGTTCTGAAGATTATGGATTTGATTAACTGTTAGCTTAAGAGTTCTAAAGCTAATGTAGTTAGGTTTTAGTGCTTTGTACTTATAAATGTTTGTACTATTTTGTATGTAATATGTTTAGGAATTTACTTGTATTTAGTAAGTTTCCATGTATGCTTTTGTGTCATTTGTGACACGTATTTCATTGTAATTAGTGTAAAGAACATTAAAGGACTTTCATTGTATTTCTAGAGGAATTTCAGTCAAAGCTCTGAATGTATTGTAAGAGAATTGTCCCTTGATTTTTGAAAAGAAAAAAAAGAAAAGAAAGAAAAATATTTGTATTTTTCCGCTGCGAGATTTATCGTCTCTGAAGTAATAATGACACGTAATTATCCAGATATAATTACTTACACCTTTTTGTAAAAAGTGGGTCGTTACATAGGGTTTTCTCTCTGTCTTGTTTTTCCCATGGTTTTCTCCCTGCCCTTTTTTTTTTCCCCAGGGTTTTCTCCCTTCCGTGTTTTTCCGAGGGTTTTCTCCTTACCTTGTTTTTCCTAGGTTTTTCTCATTGCCTTATTTTTCCCAAGGTTTTTTCCCTACCTTGCTGCCTAGACTCTCGTACAATTCATAAATTTTTTCGTTTTTATTGATACGGATGGAAAGTCATAAAAGAAAAACAAGTGTTGAGACGCTACTAGTAGCGGTGTCATTGGCCTTCTCAACCTCAATCTTGAGATCCCCCACAACGCTCTTGCTCTCCAAGTCCTAGATCTTGATCGTCTAAACATTTCTTAGTACCACTGGTAGTATCTCTTTAAGTGCTTAGCGTTCCAAGGTTGAGGAAGGGGTTGTTTGTCAGCTACTCGGAGGTAGTAGGCGCCTTGTCTTTGAGATCGAATCACCTGATAGGGGCCTTCCCATTTCGGCCCTAGTTTTCCATCATCCGGGTTCCGGGTAGCAAGTGTTACTTTCTGCAAAACCCAATCTCCGATCCCAAAGCTTCGATGTCTAACTTTTTTGTTGAAGTACCATTCTGATCTCCTTTGGTACACTGCCATCGTGACCTATGCCTTATCACTTCTTTCTTCTAATAGGTCCAACTGCAGCTTCATCCCTTCATTGTTTAGCCCTAGGTTGTAATGCTCGACCCGGTAACTCAATGACCCGACTTCATCGGTATTACTGCCTCTGTACCAAAAGTCAGGGAGAACGAAGTTTCTCCTCTAGGGGTCCAGGTCGTTGTTCTGTATGACCATAGTACCTTTGGTAAGAAATCTACCCAGGCTCCCTTCCTATCCTCTAGCTTTTTCTTCAATGTTGTCATCAAGGTCTTGTTGAATGCCTTGACTTGCCTGTTTGCTTGGGGATGCATTGGCATAGAAAAGTAATTGCGGATATGTAGTTTCGCGCACCATTTTCGAAATGAATTGCAGTCAAATTGCTTGCCATTGTCTGTTACAAAGGTGTACGGAGTGTGCCGTACCGACACACGATTGACTTCCATAAAAAGTTCTGGGTATTCCTGGCTGTGATTGTCACCAATGCTTCTCCTTTGACCCATTTAATGAAGTAATCTACCGCCACTACCAAAACCTTGCATCCCCCTTTACCTGTGGGCACGGAGCCCATGATGTCGACGCACTATTGCACAAAGGGCCAAAGTGCCGAGACTAAATTCAATTCATCCGGTGGATTCTTCATTACTCTGGCGAATTGATAAGTCCTGAATGTTACACATTCAAGCTTCTTAATTCACATATGTTAATCTCTTAGTTTTGTTATAGTTTGATGTTTTGTATTGTTTTTGTGCTTTATCTTATTTTACAGGTTTTAGAAGAAAATCCATCAAATTTCAAGATCAGAACTAAGTCGGAAAACTCACTTTTGGAAAGATTCAACTCCAAATCAATTTTGAATTTAAGAAAAGAGAAGTTGGCAAAATCTAGTAATCATAACTTTTTGTTCAAGTATCGGATTGCGGTGAAATTAGTGGCGTTGGAAAGCTAATACAAAGTCTACAAATATGTCTGAAATGGGTGTTTCCTAATTTAGACGTTTACTATGCCAAAATTGCCCCGTAATTTTGGACTGGAAATCTAGACGAATTTAGAATCTTTTTCCTTATTGGATTGGATTTTCAACCTCTTACTTGGACTAGGAGACTGACTTCTGAATTTTCTGAGATTACTAGAGATTTTAGGATTCTCCTAATCCCTATAAATAGGCCTCTAAACATTGAAGAAAGACACACAAGCTTTGGGTGTAAACTCTACTTACAAATCTTGCTTAATCCCTTGTTAGCTAAACGTCGTGAACTCGATCTCAAACCCGTCTACATGTTTACACTAGGTGTTTAACCGCGTAAGTTCATAACTTAGTAAATGTATCCTTATGAAAAATGGTAATGCAATAAGCCTTAAGTGACATTAATAACTCCAGAAACATAAATGTGAGTTTTCACAAAAATGATGCTTATTGCCTCTGTTATTGCACCAAATAAAATGTAGTTTAGTTTGAAGAGTTTGTAGGGCATAATTCTGATAACAAACACTAATATTTTTATGCGGGAGAAATATGCTATACATATATATAAAAAAGTCATAGCTATCTTTAGTATGGTCTATCCAGGATAATAATCCCCTCCTAACAAGGTTAAAGCTATCTCGAAGGACCTTAATACAACATTGATGCCTTGGATATGCATACATACTGTCATATACTAGCAGTTTGGCCGAATTCAGCCTCTAGTAGCCCACACTACTATCAAAAGCTGTAACCAATTGGTCATGAACTTTGTCGTACGAATCGTCACTGCCTAAGCTACCTTGCTATTCACAAAATAACAAACTTTATCTTAGTATCATAGTTGCAATGAAGAGGAATCCAGTGTGCCAATTGAGAACATTTGTATATGGGGATGATTAATCATGCCAATCACTAGGCCCTCAATCAATCATGCTCTGATATCGCATTCCTAATTAATTAGTAACTTCCTTTATCATGATGGAACATGCCAGCTTATATTACTCTAGACTGGATCCTGTTCAAAGCAAATTGTTTAGAAAGTTGAATCTCATTTATTTTAGAGTGTTGCTATTTAGCGTATTCCCGTCTTCGTCTCATATTAGGGGTGACAATTCGTGTTTGCGTATCGGATTGTGTCGAAGCATAAGTATAAGACTATATAGGTCAACCCTACCCTTATCTATTTAATTAAACAAATCAAACCTCTCAACCCTAACCATCTAATTTTGTTAGTATTTATATTGGCTGCATTCTGTTGATAAAATCACTATCAATTAATGTTGTTGTTTTCACAGAGATGCCGTATATTCTAGAATCTTCAAATTATCTAGAGTTTATTTCTCTAAGATGGAAGGAGCCTTATTATGACAAGTTCAATGTCGCAAGTATGAAGAAGGCTATTTCAGAAGTTCCAAGAAGATTCTGTGCAGATTCCAACTCAGAGAAGTCGAATCCCAAGAATCTGTCCGGATGTTCCTATAAACCGTCCAAACGCTCATCAATCAACAACATTTGTCCGAACAATGAGAACCTTCCTTCTGGACCCCCATAAGTGTCTAGAAGCTTCGAACTGTTCAAGGTTGCATCCGTCTGGACATAATGGCAAATCGTTTGGCCGCTCTTCAAAGTTCGAGAAGAATTCAGCGTTCAAGTGCATCCGTCCGAATGACGTGGCAATACCGTCCGGACGCCATTCAGTGTTCGACAAGTAATAGGGTTATTGTCTCAGACACAGTTATAGGAAGACAGCTGCAACCGTCGAGACGATATGTGTTATCGTCCAGACACTATCCTTGATAAGGCAAGTCGTACATACAAAGTTCAACCGTCCAGACGTCAGTCTTTATGGTCCGGACGCTCAAAGCCTTGATATGGAAATTGCGTGCAGCTAAAGTGCAACCGTCCGGACGCTAGGGCAACACTGTCCAGACGTGGCTCTATTCAGGAAAGAATATCGTGCGAATTTGGAAAGTCGGTTGCACAGTTGTATGTCCGGATGACTTATGTCTACCGTCCGGACGGCGCCTAGAAAAACCTAATCAGACGCGATTTAGGTCTTCTGTAACCTATAAATAGAGGCCCCTAGGCATGTTGATTGTAAGAATTCGGTAGTGAATTCTTTGTGAGCTTAGAGAGGGTGCTTAGGGAGATATTGAAGATCTGCTAGCTCTCTAACTATTGCCAGTATGTGATTTGATCAACTGTAAAGTCTATCTTAGGGGTTAGCCCTAAGGTAAATGATTCCATTGAAGACTCTTTCAGGTAGAAGACCTAGTTAGAAGGCGTTCGTATTGGGTTACACATCAGAGTTCAAGGTACGACCACTGCATCAGGGGTATGTGAGTGCTACTACTTTGTAACTAGCTTTGTCTTCTAAATAATGGATATCCTAGGTTCGGCTGCCCTAGAGTGGTTTTTTTTCTTAATTGAGTTTTCACTTCGTCAACAAAATATTTGTCTCTTTTAAATTTCGCATTTAATATTTTATTGCACACTGTTCACACACACAGTTAATTAGAAGTCTATTAACTTTCAAATTTTGTATTGGGTTCGTGTCGAATTCGCGGGTTATGTAAAAAATTGTCTGCAATTGTATGAGCACGTATAAGATTATACAAGTTAACCATAACCTGAACCATTTAATTAAACGAGCCAGTCAGATTCATCAACCCTAACCCTTGAATTTCGTGTTTGGTTCGTGTTGGATTTGCGGGTTATGTAAAAAGTTGCTAACCTTCCTATCTCATACAACTTTTTTAAAAATCAGCCATTAGATTTGTAGGACTCACATGGGTGAAGGTATGTGTCTTACAAAACTAATGGCTGATTTTTAAAAAAACTTCGTATGAAAGAATTGAAGCACGTTAAACTCTCTTTATTTTACCCTCGTTTGGCATATTTTCTTGCATGGGTAGTTAATTTGTGCCTGCATGTGTCCTGAATATTTTCTTTTATGGTCCAAGACCATGCGGCTCATGGCGCGCGGTGGACACCGGCGAACCACTGGATTTGCAATATGTGGAAGATGTAGTTGTGTGGAAGAGCTCAAGATTTTCTTCACATGCCATCTCCATCCAACGTGGCATTGCTCCTTTGTTTCATCTATTCATTGCTTTCCAAAAAAAAAAAAAAAAAAAGTGGTGGGGCTGGGGTTTGGGCATACAGACATTGGACAAGAAAATAGACAAAAGGGCCGAAAGTGGTTAGAAGGTCTCAAATACACAAACATGGATGCTACTGTTTACCATCCATGTTAGTTTGAAACTTGCTGCCATGAATTACTAACCACCACCACCCACCCCCCCCCTCCAAAGAAAAAAATGAATTGAAAATTGCTCTAAATTGTTGTTTGGAACTTGTGGAAAATACTTGATTTTTTTTCTTTAAATTATCAATATATATGACTAACTAATAACAAGCATGACGACTGAGACTTAGAGGCCCTTACCCAGAATGTAGAAGAAGAAGATTTTGGGTGGGGGGCAGAAAATTAAAGAAGAAAGCTTTAAATTATTAGAAGCGGCCTATACATATTTATATATGGCACATAATCAAAAGGGAAACAGTGCAGAGAAATATGATTACTCATAAGTACAATGTAGTATTTATGTACATGAAGTGAAAATTATCATCCTGTTTTATGGTTTTGCTATAAGGCCGGCAAGAGAGACTTGATCATCACGTTGATGGCAAAGAAGGTGTTCGTGACTCGACCAGTATAGACCACAGAACTTGCACATCTTCGCATGGGCAAGACTTCACGTCCTTGTACAATATATAAATTCCCCTAGCTGAGAAAAATAATAACAACCAAAAAAAAAAGGCGGGGCGGGGGGGGGTGGGGGGGGGGGGGGGTGTTTCAGTACTGGGGAGGCCAGGGGATAAAAAAGACGGGAAATTAAAATGAAATGCTTGAGTAGAACCATGAGATTGAATAAAACATGTATTTGCCACTGAACTTGAAGATAAAATCGGTATTATATAGCGCATGCAAATCCAATTGAAACAGTTGGTCATAACGTAGGATGCATGAATAGAGAACCGCTGGTCATGAGGTGGATTTCAAAACAAGAGCAGAAAATGTATTTTTGATAACAAAAGCGTGACAGATATCGGGCAACAAAGAGTAACAGAGAAAAATCACAGGCATATATATAAGATATTAATTGCGAGAGGAAGAGGAAATTACGTACGCTTTCGGTTGCTGGAGTGTAGCCGTTCCCAGATTTTCTTCAGTGGGGAGAGGAGGGACTTAAGCCACCCCATTTGGCGAAGGTAGGTGAAAGGACGTTGGGAAGAAATGGAGGAGAGATTTAAACAGTAGGTTTGCTTGGACAAGGGTGACTTCAATAGCACTATTCCTCCACATATCCGCCATTCCCTTTCAGGAAAATCATACAAGAAATGCAATATTCCCACTTGGTGCTATGTCTTTATCATACCCTCTTCCCTTACAGAAGGATCTAAACCAAAATTTCCTGCAAAAGTACTAACTAGTTTATTAAAACCCCCTTTCTTATTCGTTCTTAATGTCACCATTATTCAAAATTCCCGTTTCCATTTTAACAAAGATCGTCACTCTTGTGCCTCAAGCCACATTTTCTTTAAAACTCTATTAATTTGTGGGGTTCTTATTTCCTCTTTTGGCCCATTTCTTGAGTGGAAAAATATGAAGTCTCTACTGAAAAGTTATTGTTCTCATTTTTGACAAGTTAAATTTCTACCTTCTGGATAAGGTAGTTGTCACCAGTCAACAGTGCATCTAAAATATCCATATATATTATTACAAGCTACGAGTGCCTCCAAGCTAGTGCTAACAACTAGTCTTCATCTTGAAGATTCTCCCTAAAAATATATATAAGCAAATCAAACAAAGTTGAAATAGCTAAGTTCAATGTTAATTGTCAGCAGGTAAAGCAGTATTGATCAAACAATTGAAATTTACAATAAAAAATTAGCTGCAAACATAGTTCTCAGTAAAACGGAACTATAACCTGACCTATTTTGTTTATATATATATATATATATATATATATATATATATATTGGAAGTGTCTACGTGGGTCTTCTAGTGAAATTGATAGTTCATAGCATGCAATGGTTTAATTAGATCAATTTGCATGATGCCCATTATGCGGATTACAAAATGAGGTTGTGCTTACCGAGTATATACATAATCAAAAATTGTCTGGACAGTGACTGAAAGAACAAGGCTAAGACGCATCAATACTGGTTGACACTTTAACCATGCATGCATGATCCTTCTCGGGAAATCCCAGATTAGTTCAGATAAATCTCACAAATACAATTAATTAATAAGTATGTATATCTCCAACGTACTTTTGGCGTTTCTCTAAAGATTTGAATGAAGATAGCAAAGGTAGATAAACATAGAGATCATCAAATTTGCGAGTAACAAGTAAAAGAATGGCCTACGTACGCTGAGATTGAAAAAGAAGGGGCCACGCATCTTCTCGCTTGGTTGAGATTTTACTTGTGCATGACAGCAATTTATCATTGTAATATTGTAAGCGTAACTTTTAATACATTTCTAGATGATTACATGCAGTTGCCTTTCCACGTTATGGACCCTGGCTTCGAGAAAAATTTGCAAATAATATTGTTGATCTCAAACAACAACCAGATAAAGAGAATGATCAAGAAGACCAAGATAACCTTTAATTAGCCGTCTGGTTGAATATTTGAATTCAAGTGTAATATTTGAATTGTAGATAACATTGTAAACTGATAAGATTAACATTGCTATACATATATAAAAAGATAAATGATTTTTTTTTACATTTTTTATACATTTTTTTAAAAAAAAAAAATCAACTATTAGATCTGTAGGACCTACATATGGGATCTACTAGGTCCTACAGATTTAATTGAAAGGCTGCAAACAAGTCGAGCTCAGACGAGTAGTGCCATTGCGAGCTTGGCTTGTTTGCAATATACAAAAGCTCGAGCTTAATTAGGAGCCTTGGCTCAGCTCGGCTCGCCAAGGGGAAAAACCTTGTGCGAGCTCGAGCTCGAGCTCATCCATTACACAAATTTTTTTTTTAAAAAAAAAAAAAAAAAAAAAAAAAGGCCCCCTTCCAAAAATGCCAGGAAACATGTTTCTAGCATTTGAATATATAGCAAGTGGCAATTTTAACTGCCAGGTGTAGAATTATAACCAGGGTTGTCCTAGAGAAGCATAAATCGGTTTGAAGTAGATGGAGAAATAATGTTCCATCTGGGTCTTTGATATCAATCTTATATCATCAATTGTCTTAAAATTTTAAGCTACTCCCAATATGGAACAAGGAGTTGCTCAAATGACCCCTTGGAATAGAACTGAAGGGTAGCCAAAACACCTCCAAAGTTTGTGCAGGTCGTTCGTCCATCTCCCAACACTACAAAAAAATCATTGTTTTGAGCAATTTTTTTTTAGTCATTTTAAGGCCTAAAAAAGGCTCAAAACGTTTTGGGCCGTTTTGAAAACGGTTCAAGGTATAGAGTATTAAAACAAGGTTTGAGCCGTTTTAATACGGAAACGACTCAAATTAGCCGTTTTAAACAAAATGACTCAAAATGGTTTGAACCGTTTTGGTTAAAACGGCTCGAACTGTTTTGGTTAAAACGGCTCAAACCGTTTAGAGCCGTTTCGTTCAAAACAGTTCCAATCGTTTTGAGTCGTTTTTGGACAAAAATGGCTCAAATAGGTTGGAGTCGTTCTGGGCCAAAACGGCTCCAATAGGTTGGAGTCATTTTAGGCCAAAACAGCTCCAATAGGTTAGAGTCGTTTCAGGCCAAAAACAGCTCAAAACGGTTGGAGCCGTTTTTATCCAAAATGACTTCAACCATTTGGAGTCATTTTAAGGCATAAAAATGACTCTAAATAAAAATAAATTAAAAAAAATTATTATTTTTTTTTATTAATTTTTTTTTTTTAAATTCCTGATACCAAAAATATTGTTCTCATATATGAACTCATAAACAATCACATACTCATAAAATCCGAACTTTATACACGCACAAACGATCACTATGGCTTAATGTACACACCAAGCCATAAAAACAAAACAATAACAAATAAAATGGCGTATCAACATAAATAATGTCACTCAACCCTAAACATATATAATACAAACTCCAAAACTTTCAAAGTAATTTGAAAACATAATACATAAGTTACCTACAATCACAAATCGATCAAGTCATATAAATAATATTTACATCATTTAAAAAATAAAATACTTCGCCTACATTCACGACTCAAGATATGTTTTTTCCATGACAATCACTCAATGTTGTCCATCATCCTCGGTCATCAACGGCACGTCACCTACATTAGTGATTTGGATGAAATGTATTACACAACTAATATATATACATAAGAAACTAGTAACGATACACGTAACATTTTCAACCGTATAGACTCAAAAAATCACCATTTGTTAATCAGTTAATCATGTTGGAAGCTAACCTGGTCGACTGGCTATTGAGGATCTCACCTCAAGATGTTAGGTGATTTAGTGTCGAGCGTAACCAAAGTGTTGGCCACAAGTGTTGCATTGGCGGTAGCAAGATCTTCGATCATCTTCTGCATCTTCTCCATCATCTGACTCTGTGTTGCAATTATTTCATCTGTTCTTCTCCTCTCTTCCTCCCATCATTCATTTGATCTTCTCCGCTCTTCCCTCCATTGTTCAGCCATTCTTCTCTTCTCTTCTTCCCATTTTGTCATCATTTCATTCCTTTGAGCATTGAATGCAGCTTCATGACTCAAGCGTGACACTGATGATGCAGATGATCGAGACGTAGGTCTAACTGGTAGTGGCTCAAGCCCCATTCCACTATCACGGCCTGAGTATTCTGCTTTCCCCATTGCACTTGCAAGAGCATCATCTTCAGCTAAGAGTATTGAACCCTGTGGAGGTATAGGGTTCGTTCTCGCAATGTCATCAACCATCAGCTCCTTAATCTTTTCCTGAAATATATATATATATATATATATATATATTGCTTCGGTAAATACTTATATTATTTCAATATATATTATATATTATATTCAACAACACACAAATGAAATCATTAAGTGAAGCACGTATAATCATCTCTCCAACTGCTTGAGTGTTGGGCGTCCCATCCCTTTTTGTGTGGGTTGCCACAAAAACTTTAGCTCGGGTGGATGGCGCCCACTTTAATATCTCCTATGAAAGCAAACAATATAAATTAATCAAAGTTAGTCATGCATGTGAGAACGTGAATTCAACAAGAAATTCTATATAGTCTTACTTTTTACACTGACACACAAGTTTGTAAAATAAACAATAAGACCTTATTACAATATATATCCACAATCACTTCACAAGAAAATAAAACTGCTACAGCACCAAAAACTTCAGCAATCCAGGCCCAAGAAAAAACACAGAAATAATAACGTAACCTTAATGAAAAATGAGAATCATCAATAAACAGTTAGACCCTATAACAGCTGGACCCAAGCGCACCATCCACCAATGACCCCTTACCATGCAACAATATCCAACATACCATCTCAAGAGTCCCAACACAAGAACATGTTTTACTATTCAAGAATAAATTTATCTATTAGAATACCACCAAAAATAAATCTCTAACATACAAAATGTTTTTCAACTGGTGATATGATTCTTGTGAATATATATATATACTATTAGAACCCTAAATAGTATATATATATATATATATATAGGGTTAGTTAGTCTGACTTGTTAGCTCGTTCACATCTCTTATATATAGAGAAAAATATATAAATTAATTTGTTATTAAAAAATGAGTCAAATTTAAGCATGTATGTTAGTAATTAAATAATATACGCTACATATGTTTCTTAATATTTATATGTGTGTGTATTAGCTAATTAACATATATACTGACTGGTTAGCTCATAAACTAATATATTATCTAGTTAATTAACATATACTAAGTAAACAAGCCGAGCTTGAACACGCATTTCATTAACGAGCCAGTCTTAAAATCTTAAAGTTCATACATAATATATATACTAAATATAATTATAACTTATATATATATATTAATTAGTGTTATATATAGTATATAAGGTTAGGGATTGTTTGGATGATTCTATCGATCCTTTGATCTTATAATGATTAATCGAACTAATGCACTAGGATTAATCGCACGTTAGATCGAACATTCACTGTGTCAAGTTTGATTGATCGAACATTCGTATCACAATAGATCAAATTGATACACTAGGATGAATTAGATATTTGATCAAACCTTCAATTGTGTCAAGTTTGATCAATCATTTGATTGTTTCACAATCAATTTGACTAATGCAATATGATCGATCAATTAATCTTATCATGGTTAATCAGACTAGAGCTCAAGCCGAACCGGGTTTCTCGACAAGCTCAACTCAACTAAAGCTCGAGTTAGGTTATTAAATTTTAATATGAGTGATCACGGAGTTCAAGCCCGAGTTTGTGAACAACCTCTATATATTTATTGTATATATATTATAAACATACATGTATAATATACAATATATATATATATATAATTTTAAAAAATGACTCCAGTTAGAACTGTTTTAATCAAAGCGGCTCTAATTGGAATCGTTTTCATACCAAGCGGCTCAAATTGGAGACACTTTGACAAGAAATGGTTCCAATTAGAGCCCTTTTAAAAAAAGGCTCAAATTTGAATTGTTTTTGTTAAAATGGCTTCAAATGGAGTCCTTTTTAAAACGGCTGCAACTAAAACCATTTTAGATAAAATGGCTCCAATTGGAGCCATTCTAGTCAAAACGGCTCGATTTTGAGCCGTTTTGTTAAAACGGTTCCAATTTGAGCCATTTTGATTGAAATGGCTCCATTTGGAGGTATTTTTAAAATTGATTGATTTAGAGCCATTAAAAAAAAAAAAAAAAAACCCGACTCTAATTGGAGTCGTTTTTGTTAAAAGGGCTCTAATTGGAGCCGTTTTAACAAAGCGGCTCGACTAATTGGAGCTGTTTTAGTTAAAAATAGCTCTCAGTTGAGTCCTTTTAAAAAAACAGCTCCAATAGAAACGGCTCAAAAAGCCTTTTTTTTTATATTGTTTTTATTATTATTATTTTTTTAATAATTTTAGAGACATTTCGAAAAGTTCATGTAAAAAAAAATACACGTTTGACACAAATACGACATTTCATGCATGTCCCTTTTAACACTGAATGCTTCTCACATGTTTTAGGAATATACATCATTTTACTACTGAGGGAAAACGACATATAGGGAGTTCCAATAGGAAATTTTCTGTAATTGTGAGAGGTTTCGCAGGACTCATTTGTTTAAGCAAGTATTTGAATAATTCAAACACATGTTCGGACATATAAACTCTCGTTTAAGTGGGAAGGTTTTATTGTGATTGCAAAGGAAAAAAAAAAAAAAAAAAAAAAAAAAAAAAAAAAAAAAAACCTCCAACTAGGCATCGTTTTGTGAGTAGTGGAATTTTTGTTTGAATATTAATAAGAAGTGATTGATGTGATATAAGGTAAAAAAAAAAATGTTTTGAATTTTTTTTTTTATGGAAAAGGGAAAAAAAAATGTTTTGTATTGAGTTTTTTTTTTTTTTTTTAATTTGAAAAGTAAAAAAAAAAAAATATTAATGTGATATAAAAAGTTAAAGAAAAAAAAAAGGGGGGGGGGGGGGGGGGGGGGAGGGGATCCAGATCCCATTTACTTACTTCAAAAGAAATGTTGGGATCAACAAATTATTCAAATCCCTATAAAAGTTGACTATGAGACAATAAATGGTGAACAGCATTAGATTATGCCCACCATAGTAGCAAAATAGACTTCACTAGGTCTTTCACAATTAGGGATGTAATCGAGTCGAGTTTTAAAATTTCAAGACTGGCTTGTTTATGAGTCGAGCTTAAATAGTCAAACTCGAATTTGAGCTGATCTATAAAATGTATGTTCAAGCTCGGCTCATTTAAAACTTTGGTGAGCTAAAGCTTAAGCTCAAACTCGTTGAGAATGGCATTCGAGCCGAGCCAAGTCGAGCCGGGTTACTCGACAATCTCGACTCAACTATAGTTCGAGGTAGGCTATTAAATTTTTCAATGTGTGATCAAAGCAGAGTTCAAGCCCGAGTTTGTGAACAACCTCCATACTAACTATTAATAACTTAATATGTTAGTTTAACATATTAAATACTATTATCAAAGTATTATAATTAGTATGTAATATAATATTTACTTAACTAGTAATATATATATATATATATAATATAGTAGTTAACTATAGTCTATAGGTCATTTATATATACATATCAAGTAATTTATAGTTAATTACATTTACTTAGTATATGTTAATAAACTAAATAATATGTTAGTTTATAAACTAACTAGTTAGTATGTTAACTAATACACAAATATAAATATTACATAAGAAATTACTAATATACATGTTTAAATTTATATAACTCATTTTTAGTAATATATAAGAGATATGAACAAGCTAACGAGTCGGACTAACGAGCCGGGCAAATGATCCGATCGAGCTTTAAACGAGTTAAGCTCGTGAACCCCTATCGAGTTCTGTCGAGCAAGTCGGGTATGTATCACTTACTAATCGAGCGGGTTTCTACAGTAACGAGGGAGTTTCTACAATATCAAGCTCAAGTTCGAATCGGGCTAAACTGAACGGGTATCGAGCGAGTTGTCGAACAGACCGGTTTATTTACAACCATATTCATAATACCACCTTATAATGAATTAGAATCTTATAGAACTAGTGAATGATAGAGCTCCTAAATCAAGTTCGATCCGATCGGAGCATTATAAAATTAAAAGAATGTTTTTGATAGTACAACTTTTATTATAATCTCCCTACAAACTGATGTAACAGTTTATAATTGGTGAAAAGTCAACATTAACTAATTCGATTGACAAGTCTAATTTTTTACTTAATTATAAACTATCACGTCAATTTATTAAAAAAAGAAAGTTGAAATTTGAACATTTAAGTGTATGGAGTTGTGTCATTGCAAACATAACTTGTAACACCTTGAATGGTCTTAACGAGCACAAAAAAGGTGCATTTTTAGTTCAATTCACCGGAGTTTGGGCCAAAATGGGCCCAACAGAGAATGAAAAGCCTTGTAAAATTGCTATTGGGCCCTAAGAGTCCACTAAGGCAATAATGACATTCTCAAACTCTAACTTGCAATTAAAAGATAACCTGAGAGTTTAAAAATAATTAAAAGCTGGAGAATCCCGAAAATGTTTTCCATAATATTAAAACACCTAAATAGAAACAGAAATAGAGGATTTTCTATCCATTTTCCTGTAAAAATAGAGTATTTTTTGCCTGAAAATTTCCCTATGTACTTTAGCGTAAAATAGTAAGTTAATTGTCGGAGAAAATATAATTTTCACCTCTAAACTATTGGGTCTCTGGAACGTAACCATTAAACTTCAAAATGTGTCCTTTACCCGCCCTCTAAGTTTCACGGACAGAGTCAGAAGTTTTTATGAGCAGGGTCCAAGAGTCAAAAAAAAAATTGATAGGGTCAGTAAGCTAAATTTTTTTTTTTTTTTTTTATCTAATTTTTTTTTTTTTTTTTGGAATTGAGGGGGGGCCATGGCCACCCCCAGCGCCCCCTTAAACCCATCACTGCCTCCAACTAGTAATCTATTACAAATCACACATTTCGTTAACATTTGATGTTAAAATGGATGAAAAATCTCTCACGTGTGTCACACGTAACACTTTTTTTTTTTTTTATAATTTCTCAAAACGCCCTTAAAATTATTATTTTTTAAAAACAAAAGAAAAAATAACAAAAAGCAACATTTTCTAAGGGGTTGTTATGTCATCTCCTTGACTGAACTACTCCCAATATGGAACAAGGAGGTGCTCAAACGATCCCCTGGAATAAAATTGACGAATAGCCAAAATACCTCTAAAGTTTGTGTAGGTCGTTCGTCCATCTTCCAACCGGTCAAGGGGATGGCCAAACCACCCTTCATGGCTGAGGGGTGGTTCGACCACCACTTAATGTTTTGAGTTTGTTGTTTTTATTTTTATTTTTTTACTTTTTAATAATTTTAGAGACACTTCAAAAAGTTCATGTCAAAAAAATGCACGTTTGACACACGTACGGCATTTCATGCATGCCCCTTTTAACACCGAATGTTTCTCATATGTTTTAAGAATATATATCATTTTACTAAATTAGCATAAATTAGATACGAATTAGTTTATAGCTAATTTATATCCGAATACTAACTAAAGATATAAGTTGTAACGAAATAATAGTATAAGGAAATCAATTATCATATTTTAAAGTTTAATTAATCGATTAACTCCCAAAAGAGTGATAATTTGAAAGGGGTAAATGTATTTTGGCGTAATCGCGCGCGCGCTGTCATATATAGTCAATTATAATCGATTGAAACAAGATTTGGGAGGGAGACCCTATTGGTGAAAGAGAAACGGGGCGGTGTGTGTGGGGCCGTGGACCGGGGCCTCTTCAGCCCGATCCACATGGTTGTACAGCTGGCCTACTTGAAAAGGCAAAATCACTTCACTTAAAATACTTTGAGAATGACATGAGCTTACGTGTGCATGCATATGTATTGTCATGCATTCACCTGAAATTTTGTTTAACATTTGTTTTATTATTTGATGCTGTTAAAATATATGTGATAATTATGTAGCCCGCATTCGACCCGACACTACCTATATAATGATGTTTTCGTAGAATCATGACACTATTTGACATGTTTGAATCTTTGATGATAAACAAAAATGGTGAATATTGTTAGTATGAGTACAAAAAAATAAAAAAATAAAAAAATAAAAAAAATTAAATTCTACATTGAAAATATATTACAAATGTGAGTGGCTAAGGTCCGTTTGGGTGTTGAATCCAAATATTATTCTAATTCACTACGCAAATTATGAAGTTTGACTTTGTGAAATAAAATTTGAAAAAGTTGAATAAAATATGATTTATTTTTAAAAAAAATTAGAATGTTATTCAACTTTTTATTCGAACCAAACACACCGCTTTTGAATTGAGATGGTGTCTCAATACAATATATTGTAGTTTTACTGGCAAACCCTCCAAAGCGTCAATCTTCTCAGTAATTGATATCAAAACTAATGGTTGTGTTGATAATATATAACGATCCCTTTTGTAGTTAGAACGGAGACTGTATGCATATATAGTACGGATGAATGGTTCTTAGAGCAAGGACAAAGTGCATGCATGGCATAGGTGCATGTAAAATTTTAGAATAACATATTTCTCTCCATAACTATGGTCTATATATTGTGGGATCATTGTATTCATATTTATAGCAACGACACAACCATTCAACTTCTACTACAATTATGAATGGTTATAACTATTCACCTCATATCTAGCTCACTATACATCTTCTAACGTTTTGTATTCAATGTATCATGAGAACGTACTCTTCGTTTGTCTAATTATTATTATCTTCAACTATGAATGATTCTTCATTGTCTTCATTGAGATGCATGTCATTACTGATGTGAGCTGTATCTTTAACGATAGGCATTTCCATATAGCACACTTGTGATAAGAGTGATGTCTAATTTTTCTTTTCTAAGATACACTACAAAATTGATTTAAATACATGTGTCAAGAATATAAAATTAATTTTCAGGTTGATTCAAAAAAGTTGTCAGAAATGAAGACTTCTCGGACCAAATAGCAAACAATGCAAAGGAGATTAATTAGAGAAACTATGACGGAACTCCCCAACTTTTTATCTGATTTTAACTTTTAGACCCGGCCAATAATCGAATTTATGATCATTTTAAATCCAAGGCCTTCATCCGATCCATTTATCTGTCAAATAAATAACAAAAAATAAAAATACACTTATATCCCTCTTATAAAAAATTAAAAACAAAATAAAAAAGAAAAGGAGGTTGGCCGGGTTCATGACCAGCCGCTATAAAGCCGGCCAGTGCTATTGGGTTAAGATCAAGTGGGAAAGCTTGATTAGTAATTTTGATGAAAGTGGGTGGCTAAAAAATAAATCGGAGTTGACATCATGACATGCATGTTATTGATGTTAGCATGCATCATAGCATGAAGTGTCATAGATGTGCATGGACCATGACATGCATGTTGTTGATGTTCGCATCATAGCATGAACTCGATCTGATCATAGATGTGGACCATCATACGTATACCCGGCCTACACGAATTGGAGCTTTGAGCACATGGAGCAAGGTAGAGTGGCAAGACGTGTGTGTTGATCAAAGGGTGGGAGAATAGAAGCTTGAATATCAACCTTCCACCCAACAAAATCGGTTTGCGTAATTATTGCAGTGGTTAAAAGAAATGACAAGGCATAATAGTTGCTCATTGAGGAGCAAACCAGCAAGACAAAAGGCTCCTAAAGTTGCTTCCCTTCTTTCACCCCTTATCATCACACTCATATATGCTGCCAATATATATATATATAATGTTATAAATTATATTTTTATCTCATAAGTATCATACAATATTAATGTGGCAATTTCAATCAACTCTGGCATTGAATCAGTCCTTATTAAAAAACAAATCAATGCCAGAGTTATAACTGCATGCCACAGCATTATTATAAGATTATATTTACATGTTTAATGGTGTAGAACCGCTGAGTTAGAGCATCTCCAACAGTAATAATTATTTTAGCTATTCAAAATACACTTTTCTTTTTTCTTTTTTCTTTTTTCTAGCTATTTTAGCTATTAGTTTTTTAATACAAATTTCAAAAGATTATCTATCATACTCTCTATTCTTTTTAAATATTGTCCTTCAATGTATGTTTTATTGTGAGAGAGAGATGAGAAAAAAAAAAAAAAAAGTGTTACACTGAAAGTTTGCCGTAGCAAAATGAATGAAGATGATCTATTTTAAAGTATCGCTAGAAGAATAAAGTAATTCATAATAACTATACTTAACTATTATGAGCCATACGTAGGGATTGCTGAAAATACTATTAGTACTAGTTTGTTATGTTAAGATGTGCTTTCTTTTTTCTTTCTTGGTCTTTACTTTGAAGATAAATAGTTTTTTTTTAGAAAAAAAATATAAATAAATAAAAAATCTTTGGGCATTGGAGAAAGTTGATAGAGAGTAGAAATTGTTGTGTAATTTGGCATTTAGTAAGTTGGACAGATTTTGGTTGATATTATGCGGTTCATTGTCATTGGTGGCCCATATATTGTTTTGTCCTAATTGTAGGGTATGTAAGCCCCGATGCATCTACCTAATTAGATTTGCATTATCACTTCAAATTCACAAATTATGGTTTTTATAACTTTCCTTGTGCCCCATCACCATGTTTAATGATGTTTTCCATATGCTGTCATGTGTCGACTTTCATATTCTACTCGTCGATCGGATTACGATTCTCTCAAATTATTTATTCGAATTTTAGAGAATTCAAAAGATGATCGAGAGATATCACTTATAAAACTCACCTGACTAAATAAAAATTGAATTGCATCACCATAAATGTAAGTTGAAATAGAGAGGAATCTTATTCCGAAATATGCATGCCGTCCATATTTTGATTAAGGCTGATTTTGTTTGTAAGAGAAATGTTATTTACAGCATTTTTATCATATAATTATTTCACAATGTTAATGTGATAGTCCTAATCGACCGTTGAAATTTCTTTTTGAAAAAAAAAAAAAAAAAATCTTAAACCAAAAATTAGTTCAAATGGTAATATTAATATTATAAAATAATTATGAGCTAAAAATGTAATTCGTAGGGCTGCTCTTGTTTGTATGTTAAAACTAAAAATAAACGTTTATATGTTGAGGTTGAATGGAGAAAAAGTCATGTGTCATAATTGGAGACCGTTGGGGCATCCATATCCTAGTGTGAGTTCAATAAATTGGAATACCCAAGTAGGGGAGCCAATCTCCCATTTGTCAAGGAAAAACGTGTTTTTAGGGTAAACGAATTAATTGTAGAATGTGATGGTCAGGTGGGACGGATCAGAATTATTTATAATTATATGTTCGAATTTGAGAGAATTCGAATAAGTGATTGTGAGAGACCATTTATAAGACCGACTTGACCGAATAAATGATTGGACAGCCCAATTTTTATTTGACTAGGTGGGTCTCCAAAGTGGTCTCTCTTAATAACTTATCTAAATTCTCTTAAATTAGGACAAATAATTATAAAATACCCTAATCCCAAATGGGGGATGCAGTTGGGGACCATGATGAGGAAATCAAAGCCCAAATGTCATAATCATTACCATAATTTGTTTCAACCTCCTAGCTAGCTATTACTTTTTTTGATCAAGTTGTTTCATAAAATTTAAATTTTATCAATTTTCTTTTCAAGGTTAGAGTCATTGTTAAAAAGATCCATCTGTCGATCTATTCCGTTAAAATTTTTAACAATATTATTATATCATACTTAATAAAAAAGTGACACATATTTTCTTTTAAAAAAGAAGTGGTTGAGTCATTCAGCGACCCCTTCGACAGGCTTGGGTGGCTCAAGCTTTTTGAGGCAACAATGAGATGGCAGTGGCCGCAGCAAGGAAAATGTCTACCTTTGGCTTGGTGTACATGTAGATACAGATGTGGTTATTTGCAATATCTGCATTCGTATATACAAAATGTGAATATTACTTTTAGATATTCGCATTCGCATCATACTTTTATTATCCGCATCTGTGCGGTTATTGTGGTTATTATCCACTATACACAAATAGGTAATTTGACAATTTTAAACGATTTTGAAAATAATTTGTACCAATTTTTAGTGTTTTGATCTTGTTTTAAAAATATAAGGCAATACCAAAAATATGCAAAACCAAAAAAAATAAAATTTGAAATGAATGGATACAACCTTAGTAATCAATGCTCACAAGAAACACTTTTATATTTTTTATCCATGATTCAATGGGGCATACAATCAAGCCAGCAACCAACAAAAATTGTCAAATAAATTTTGTAATGAAAATGTCTAAATAAACAATGTAGCCTGCCAACCCCAATATTTCTCATATTCGATATATGGGTAATTAACCAATGCCAACATTAACCCTGCAGCCACTTAATAGAAACAATCCAGCAAATATAAATTACAAATCCAGCATATATATATATATATATAATTACAAATTCAAAACATAAAAAACATAATGAGAGTATGAGATTTGAGATATGAGAGAATCGAAGATGAGAGGCGAGAGGAAGAAGATGGCTTTGGGTTCTAGCGGTGTGTGAATGTGAACTTTGAAATGAGGAGAAGAAAAAAATATAAAACTTACACACTAAACATAACCTATACGACGTCGTTTTGATAAATATATTAAATAATATATATAAAGGGAATGTGGTACAGTTATTAACCGTATCGGCATACCCTAAAACTGCTATATGCATATATGTGGATATTGATTTTTACTAACTACATTCGCATATGCGGATAGTTAATAGTTGCAGACAATGGACACAAACGGTTAATATTCGTCCGCATATTCACCCTACTTTGGCCTAATTTCTTCCCAAACTCAATATCTTCTTTCCGCATTGGTTTCTAACAAGAAATTCACGAAAAATTGCATCTCCGAGAACCCAAAAAGGCTTAAACGACATAAAATGCTGGCTATGGGCCTCTAAAAAGCTGGTATTAGCTGTATAAAGAGCAACGTAGGACTATTTTGGTGGGTAGACATGAGGCACCTTTTTTTCTATCTAATGTGAAGAAAAATAATAATCAAAGAAAAGTCTTTTTAATTTTCGTAAAATGATTTTTCTTTTTTAAACACGTAAACAATTTTTCGAATTTGACTTTCTCATTTTTAAATTAATGGAATTCACCAGACCTTCGCCAAAATTCGTAGGATCATAACCGAACTTCTACCAAAGGTTAGTGGAAGTCGCTGGCCGGACCACCATTGGACTATGCCAAACCTCTGCTAGACCTCTATCAGACTACCGTTGAACCTTTGTTAGAGGTTATCAGAAGTCGTTGGCCGTTTTCTGCAGTCGTTCATTTTTCGTACGAGCCAAATTTTAAAAAATATTTTACGTTGAAACAAACACGGTCTCAATTTGTCATGATAACTCAGTTTCATTTTCACCTCAAATAGATGGAAAAACGTTCAAATCTCACTGAGGTCATAAGCTGATTGGGCATGGGAAAATCTTAGATCTTTGATGTCAAATTCACTCATAAAACTTACATTTTACACCTGCTCATACCACGACCACGCACACGATGAACTCCTTCCTTTTTTGGTTATCGTAAGGTCCTCTTAACAAAAGATAATCAGGTTCCTAACCATGCCTAAGAGACTCAGAGTATTGATTATGGGGCACGTTTCATTATCCTTTAAAATAATAATAATAATAATAATAATAATAATAATATAAGATTTCCACTCAAATTAGTGCTATTTTTTGAGTTTCTATTGCCTTTATCAATTTTTTTTTTTTTTTGTTATCCCTTTATCAAGTATTAACATTAGCAAAGGGATTTATTTGATGCAGTGATTTACGTTTGGGTATGCTACTGTAGTTGTTTCGTTGGGCTACATATTGGATTATTGAATCTTTCAAAGTTTGTGACCCTTCTTGTTCATTTAGGCTACGCCATTCGTGGTATGCCTTTTCAAACCACCTAAATTGGTGACCGCTGTTCTTGATCTTCGTATCAAGAATGCATAAAGCCGCATCATTTATTTGATACATTGTCTCTTAGTTTCTATTTTTTACCACTGACAAGGTTAATTTAAAATTATTTGTTGGATTCTTCGGCCCTATGTTTTTATTTGTTATAATTTTCTACTGAAAAAAAAAAAAAAAAAAAAAAAAAAAAAAAAAAAACATTAGCGTAGGGATAGCTTATTAATTAGCCCCTTTAATGATGTAGGTATCTGGCCACACTCTAGAGGTCTTGTTGGTCAAGGATGACTGCCACTATAAATACAGAGGAATGGTTCTCGTAGCCATCATTCATCAATGCTTTTGCAGTTATGCTTAATTAAAAGCATGCCCCTCGAAACCCCTCAAGTTCTTAAACTGATTTAAGAATAAATAATTTAAAACATCAACTACTTTTTAACGTCAAACTCGCCTTAAAAAAAAAATAAATAACAAAACTTTTAGAATAGTTTGCCTTGCAAAAAGGTTTAACACTACATCATCTTTTTTATACATTTAAACAAATAAACAATAATAAATTATTTTTTTTATTAATATAATATTATTTAGAGTGTTAATTGTAACAATATTAAGTTTTAATTATTAAAAAAATATGACTATTATTATTATTATTATTATTATTATCATTATTGTGCATATTTGGCTGAAGTAAAAACAGTGCAATCGATGGTAGACAAGGAAAGCTTCAAATCAATCTCTGTAGAACAATAAATACCCATAAACACTAGAGAATTGCCTCCTTTCTTCCTTCGTGAAATCTTCCTTGGTTTGACCATTATCTTAATATTTGTCTTGCTTGGCAAAGGTGACATAAATTATGCAAAAGTAGAATTCCACAGTGAGGGAGGTTTCAAAAGTTGGAATTTTAGGCTTTTTAAGCTTTGGATTTTTCAGCTCTTATGCATGTGTAATGTCAGTTAAAGGGAGGCCCATCATCATTCTTTTAATTATGAACAAGAAAATAATTAATAAAAAATGAAAAAAGAGCACGCAAATGAAACAGAGAGAGAGAGAATATATTATTATTTATTCGTGTGGGAGAGAGAGAGAGAGAGAGAGAGAGAGAGAGAGGAGAGATTTAGGAGCCTTTCTTTTGTGTAACGTAGCATCATAAAAGACCAGCAAAATCCAGCAAATACCCAGTAATTGCCGTTTCTTCGTATTTATTACCCCACCATGTGACTTAGCAAGCTGCTGTCTCTCTCTTCTTCCTCTTGTTTCTTTATTTCTAAACCTATTTTTCTTTTGGGTCACCATGGACTTGGCACAGACTTTGCCAGTGAAGCAAATCTGAGTCCTTTCTCTCACTCATATCCATGTACGGGCTACAAGAACCGGACACCCAGATCAGGTTGATGCGCTGAGAAGCTGGTCTTGAAGCATTTGGGTGATGGGTGCTTGAATTCACCTTCAGTGATTTGAGGTAGAAGACTCTTCTCTTGCATCAGTTTTACACTGTCGACATTCTCTTATATATATATATTTAGTAGTGGAAGATAAAGTTTTTGCTTACTAAACATTATAGAGAAATCGGAAAGAGAGTCTCTTGGTGTTTGGTTTTGGGATCATGAGGGACTTTCCTTCTTGCTTTGGGGAAAATGGGGTCCAAGTTGCTGATTCATCGTCTTCGAGTGCAGCCAAAGCTGCTCAAAATGTGGTTACCTGTTTGTATCAGTGTAAATTGCGTGGCCGATCTTGCTTGATTACCATTACATGGACCAAGAATTTGATGGGTCAAGGCCTTAGTGTTGGGATTGATGATTTGTCCAATCAATGCCTCTGTAAGGTTGATATAAAGCCATGGCTGTTCTCGAAGAGAAAAGGGTCTAAGAATTTGGAGGTGGATTCTAGTAAACTTGAGATTTTCTGGGATTTAACTAACGCTAAATTCGGTGCTGGGCCGGAGCCTTTTGAGGGATTCTATTTAGCTGTTGTGTTTAACCAAGAAATGGTTCTACTTCTTGGGGATTTGAAGAAAGAGGCATACAAGAAGATTGACACCGACCCTGTTCATTCCATTAATGCCACTTTTGTTGCCAAGAGGGAGCACATTTTTGGGAAGAAGTTTTATGGCGCAAAGGCTCAGTTTTGCGATAAGGGGCAGATGCACGATGTCACGATCGAGTGCGACACTGTCGGGCTTCACGACCCGTGTCTCGTGATCCGGATCGACAGTAAGACGGTCATGCAGGTGAAGAGGCTCAAGTGGAAGTTCCGGGGAAACCACACCATTTCGGTGGATGGCCTTCCGGTTCAAGTGTTTTGGGATGTCCATAATTGGCTCTTTGGTAATGCTGTGGGCAATGCGGTTTTCATGTTCCGAACATGCCTCTCGGCTGACAAGTTGCAGGCCACCCACGCCATTTTCGATCCCTCCGTATTAACTTGGTCTTGCTCTCAGCAAATCAGCGATTCCCAGTCACAAGGTCTTGGTTTCTCACTGATATTGCATGCTTGGAAGAATGAATAGAAGTGTAATTTTCTTTTTCTTTTCTTTTTTTTTTCATTTTTTGAGTGTTGACAAATACTAGTAGCTGTGGTTTTGATAAACAAAAAAATAAACAGATCGATGTGATTGGAATACAGAAAATGCGAATTACTTGTCCATTTCTCCTTTTCATTTCACTTTCTTCAAGTAATTCAACAAGTTCAATTGCCTATACAAGCCACTCTTGCTTGTTCTTAATGCTTCAACTGCGGATTCCTCTTTTGATCTTTCACTGAAAACTGTTTGTGGGGGAGGGGGTTGGTAGATATATTTGTGATTCGTGAAAAGAATGATCTCCCTTCCTTTTCCCTTGGTTTCAAAAAGAATAGAAAAAGAAAAGGTTGCAGGTATCTAGATTGTTGGCATGGGATATGGACCCTACTTTTGATTGATACAGATTGAAAGTTATCCAGAATCCACATATACATACAGAGGCTCCTCTTAAAAGGTGTTGCAAAATTCCACGGAATCATGCATTTTCTTGTCATTTTCCTAGGCCACATGCTACTTTGAAAGCCCTAGAAAAGCTTAATAATGCGTTAAGAGAATGGTGAGATTACATAAAATGAGGTGCAGACTGGTTGGTGCCACCATGGCCCATGCGAATTGGGAGGGTTTAGAACTTTGGTTAAAAAATTAACTGTACGTCTGCTGTTAATAAAATGGACAGTCAAGATTGAATAGTGGGCGTCGTTTGTCCTTGCTTTCCAGACTTTTACTTATCTTCCAGATTTGTCTCTTTCATTTGCACAGCAGAGCAGAGTATATTCTGATTTGCATCTGATACTTGACCTAAAATGTACCTTCTCAATCCAAAAAAGAAAAAAAGAAAAAGAGAGGTAGAGAAAGAAACCTTTTCAAGAAGAAGTTTCTCTCGTCAATTCATCACATTCTTGGTGATTGGTGATATTCTCACTATATTTGTGGCTGCATGTCAATTGCACAAAATTTCAGAATTTTGAAAGACAATGTGCTGCGATTATTGATGCTTCAAAGCTATCCATGCTAGCAGATTTCATCCCAATGTGATCTTCAATGGTCAAGACTTATTACACATTTCATCCCAAATTCTCTCAATAGTTCTAGTAAGATCAATTTAAATATAGGTATTTAACATCAAATTAAATCTAGACCACAAAATCCTAAATACAGAGTATTTACATTGGAACTTGATTATACAAGTTAGGTTTCAGATTTAATAAGTAGAAATAGAAAACTTCACTTATAACCCCTGATTTTCATTACTTTTATAAAAATATACTCAAACTTTAAAAAGTGTCAATTTATAGTATCTATATTTCAAAAAAAAAAAAATTTCGATTTCAATCCTCTATCAGAATTTTCCATTAAATCCTATCAAAATTTTCAAAATACCCGTGTTTTTTTTTTAAAAAAAAAAAAAAAAAAAAATTATAAAATTTTTCAAAGATTCAGGCATTGGTATTTCTGTAAATTTTGTTAAATTCTGACAAAAACCTAAATCTTAAACAATTTTTTTTTTTCTTTTTTTCCTAAAAAAAGTAGGAATATTTTGAAAATTTTGACAAAATTTAACGAGGTAGGTAGATGAGCAGATAGTGCAGCAAGTGTAGAAAATTATGTAAGGCTTTGGGTAAGGAGTAAAAAGAAGCATTCTGAGAATGAGCTGCGCTCAAATTGAAACTTGATCATTTGGTTACAAGATGGCCTTCAATAAGCTAATCTCAATAAATGAAAAAACATTGCACATTCAATAACAACATTTCTTGAGAATTTAACTTCTAGAACCAGAGGAAAAAAAGCAAAGGAAAAGAAAAATCATAAAACTATAGGAGCAGAGAAACTTTAATGTCTCTGCAGCCCAAAGTTTCTGCTCACTCTTAGAGGGAGGGAGGGAGGGAGGCCAGCAGCAAATTGATGTTTAGTTTGATTCATTGCCTCTTCCAAAACCAAATGTGTCTTCAACGCCATTTGTCACCCTCCTCCTCCGCTCAGAAATCATCTCTGAATATGCCTAACAAAAGAGAAGAAACTTCAAAATGCAATTCCTTCTCTTTCTTTCTTTCTTTATTTTATTTTATTTTTTTTTCATTTTGGTTTTCCGTTTTCACTAAATGCAAACATTGTAACAGCTAGCCCCAAATTACTTTTGAAAACACCGAAAGGAAAGAAACAGCAGGTGAACGTGTTTCTAAGAGTCCTCAGCAGATGGATCATTCCCTCTAATTCTCAGTAAGTCAAAAAGAAAATTGATACAAATTTTTTAACAAGATAAATGAATTAATCCTTTTAAGCATCTACAACATGCAGCACATGGTTTAGTAACCTTTTCCAGAAGCCTCACTGCCATAGATTTTCAAGAAGCAGGACACCAATTTATTAAAGGGAAATGTCCACATGCATGTAACAAACAACTTCCATATGCATGTCAAACCGTACATGTAAAGCACCTAGTCATGCAATATCCTTAGAATGTTTCCTCAGTAAATGTTATTTCAGCAACTAACAATCAAGAATCATAAATCCATAATGTCAAGCCCTTTCAAGAACCGAATAATCTTATATATAATTGGTTACTCATTACTTCAACAGATGCATCTTATTTCCAAATTATAACATTAATTTCCAATTTTTCAAGTTATTAATTAAATATTATCATTGAGAGTGAAAAGGGAGCATGTGAGTTTTTCTGTGGGTGAGAGAGAGAGAGAGAGAGAAAGAGAGAGAGTCCAAATATAATATAGTGTTTGTATTCCCTCCAAATGACTCAACTTTTTGAAATTGAGTATAAGAAGAAGAAAATACATCAGGAAGAGCAAGGAACATACAATAATTAATTAGCATGTAAATGCTCCAAGAAGCAAAATCGACGGGGGGAGGGGGGTTTGGAATTTATAAAAGGACAGTCATAGACTAAGAGAAGATGCTCAAACCTTTGGATAAGAATACAAAAAGATGTACCACCATGTGCATATTAGTAACAGTATAACCACTGTGACTACTATCGAGTGCACGATTAACCAGCTACTAGCAATGACTGATACTCCAGTTAGAACTATCGTCCATGGTTGACACCTAGCAGCAAAATGGAGAGAGGAATCAATCAAATAATAAAGCAAGCACGGATACTAAAATAGGTCATTCAAATACAAGCCAATTCCTTTTTATTTTCAAACCCCAACTCTTATAGACATGTCAAATTGCTCAATTCAACAAAAGTTATTTGTTCAAAATATTACTTGAACACAACAATTTGTACATGTTTAGTAGTCACTGGTCATGATCTCCACTAAACTTGTACAACATAGTGGGTACTCTATTTAGTTGCCAAAAAGTGAAAGAAAGGAAAAGAAGTTTTGGATTCCTAAAACTACCATTTTAATCCCAGATAGCTGTAAGATCCCTCAGGAAACAAATGAAGCATAATACCAATGTTTTCCATGAAAAACCATGATAAGTTAACATGAAAATGTATAAAACTTTATCAACACATTAAGTGGCGTAATGGATCCTTAGGAACTCATTTCACCTAAAGTCATCTGTCATTGCATAGTTAATATACTTATTTGTTCAGATTGGAAAACTTCCATTTTGTTTGTCCATCTTCCGCAAGATTCCTCTAGTGGTTATTGGTTTTTTTTTTATAAGTGAGAAAACTTTATAAAAGAAAGCGTAAGGCGCCTCTAAGTAAACAGGAATAACCAAAGCTAACCCGTAAAAACCCAATAAAACCCACAACACCAAGGCCCCAGAAAACGAAAAAACCAAAAACAAACTACAAAAGGACCCAACTAAGAACAAGACTACCCACTACCTGCCAAGGCACAACAAGCCTACAACGTGTGTGCCTTGCCCTTCCTATGCTTAGAGGGATCTTTCGCGTCGCCGTAATTGATGGAGCTATGCAAATTCAGAAGCTCCCTTTTTCCTTTAAACTTCTGGCGTGCAATCAACTGAAATTCCTCTTCCATGGCATCCCGAATAGCTATGGCCTCCTCCCAAATAGCATTGTAAATTTATAATTAGTTCAGGCTGCATTGTTTGTGTCATGAAAATTGACCATTGACATTCACATAAAAATTGACGATGCAAATCTATCATCTTAAATAGGAGGACCAAGGAAGAAATTTGGAGTCACCGCCTATGTCAATATAGCATGGGGTCACTATTATGATCTCATGACTTGCCATCACCTTAAGTTCAGTTACTGTGTCAGTAGCTGTCACATAAAAATTCACATCATTCAATGGGGGTGAACTTAGACATTGTTGTAGTTTGCATGAACGGTTTAGACACAAAAGTTGGAGGCTATTCAACTTACCTGGTAGCCTACACACACATCTTATTATATAGGTTTAGGGGAACATTACAATGACCAAAATACCCCCAAACCCTGATAACTCTTCTAACAGATGTAAAAGTGGACAAATTGTTAGAAATTTAACATTGAAGAGCCCATTGCTATAACAAGTTGAAGCAACATTTAACCCAAAAGTTTAAGCTAATAAGTTTGGGCACATCAATGTTGCTTTAATCACTGACTTTGTTACTATTATCAGATATGAGACTAAATCTCCCTATTACATAACCGCTCACAATGTGAGAGTCTCAACACCTTGTTTGTAATGAAGGACACAAGTATGTTAAAGTGATAGAAGTCACTAGCCTCTTAGATACAACTCAACAGAAAACACCAGAATTCACGCATGCAGCAGCTACAATTGCTCCAGAAATCACGCATAACTACAACCCTTATATTGTGCTTGACAGCACTTCATTGTCCATGATTTATGTTGGTCAACACATCACTACAGCAGCCCCACCTCCTCCTATGACTTCAGCAACAGCAGCTCCTTCAGCCGACTGACACCCATGTTTTATGCTGCAGCTCCAGTCTCTTCCTCTTTCTCTCTTTGTAGTAACACATTCCTCTCTTTTGTAAAGTTTTCCAGCTTGGTTACTTTAGTTCTCTAAATTCATTGCAAGACTGATATGCCTTATTGGCTATATATACAACCGTTGCTTCACTGTTTTGGTTAAGAAACCAAAACGAATTTTCTCCAAAATCTTTCAAAGTATTCCTTGAAAAAAAAAATAAAAAATAAAAAATCTTTAACATCACGCTGATTAGGAGGCAAACACAATTTTCTATTATGGGTGTTGGCTCAATTACCCTATCGAACCATCGGTTCTTTTACCAATTATAGAATCACCAACTTTTGATGATTCTTAACACACACAACAGAATCAAATTTTTTATGAAATCAACACAATTAATATGGAGGAGAGTCTCTAACAAAACTGATTCTTTTTATTCATAACAAAACTATTACTCTTCCTTTGTGTGTGGTAGAGGCAAGATCACACCCTTACACTCTCATACAATAAACCCTAAATAACATAACATATATACAGCTTAGATCTAAAGCCAGAATATTATCAATTGTTTTACATTCACACTAAAACAATTAATTGACTAGTAATAAACAATTAAATAACATCGGAAGCAATAAGCTCATTGATCGAATTCAACTAGAGCAAGTAAATTGGTTTAATTTCCTATACAAATCAATTTCCAAGGGACTCCATACATGCCCTCGTTGTTTCAATAATCTGATGGTTCTAGTCAGTCATCTGGGACATAATCTTACGTCTTGAATTAACTAAAGCCTACAACTACTATGCAATCAAATTCGAAACTATGGGAACTGGAAGATTTGGGCTGAAGTGTGAACCTTAAGGTAACTATCAATATCATCATAACCACTACAAAAATAGGGAAGAATCCCAGTTGAAAGTAGTCAACAGAGTCGAAAACTAGGAAAGTTAATATGATTCAAATTACTACGGCCTAGAGGATACACCTAATATCCATTCATAAACTCAAAGGCATGGTATTGAAATGTAAAAAGATATTTAACATAAAAATACAATAAATTAGACAAATTTGGAAAGAAACGTTGGAATTACAATGAAAAAGATATCACAAACAATGAGGATTGTGGAGTAATTCAGAAAAATAAGAAAGACCCATCAAGGGAAAGGCTTACCAGGATGGTTTGGTGTCCCAAACAGAGTCATATTCTAGAGAGAGGTAGTTCATATACCCATCCATATCATCAACGGCACCATTTTCATCCAAGAAAATAGACTCTTTTGGGTCATTTGCGTTGCTTCCAAAAGCTATGGTTTTGCTGGGAAACCTTAGTGATTTGGAAGTCGTTGAGGAGACGTGTGGGCAGAATATGGGGTTGGAGAGTTGGGTCTTGGAATGGGAGGTACAGAGTCGGAATGAAGCAGTTAAGGAGGGAGGGAAGAGAGATAGAGTTCCCATTTTGTTGGCCTTCTGTAGAAACTCTGTAAATCAATAATATCTATGTTTTTCTTTTACCTTTTGTTTTTTTCCCCTCAGCTGAGAAACATATTGAATGGCTTGGAATGGAGGACGACAAGATCCTTGTCCTTGTAAACAGTAGTTTTTAAATTTAAATTTAAATTTTTTTCTTTTTTGGTTAGCAGCTTGACCGGCGTCGTTTTGGAAGGAGAAATACATTCCATGAACCTCTGCACGTAGTTTGTAACATTATAATACCAGATTTTAGGGCTCGTTTAGGTATGCTAATTTTTTATATTATTTTTTATTATATTTAAAATTATGAATATTGATAAAATTTGATTTTTGAAATTATGTTTTGATAGTTTAAAAAATCTGAGATAAAATTATAGTAGAATTTTAATTCAAAAAAAAAACAACCCAAACATTTTTTTGAAAAATAATAAAATATAGTAATAAATAAGTATAAGTAGAAACAAACAACACAGTTTGGTTGTATGCAGTGATGATAGACCTAGCTCGAAATTCATCAATTTTTCTTCTCATGCTTGCAATGGAATATCCGGAACAAAAAGATACTGAGATTTATTTATTAATTTTAAAGAGAGATGAATAAGTATGAGTAGAAACAAACAACACAATTACAAAACCAATAAAAATTACAAAATTTAAGATACAAAAATCAATAAGAAAATTTAAGGTGGAGAAGGTAATTGAGAATGCTGCCAGCGAAACTGGTTATAACAACCCATGGTGAATGTTGTGGGTATCAACAAATAAAACTCTTTTTAACTTTGCTTTTGACCAACTTATGAGGGAATTGAGGAGACTAAGAGGTAGTTGTACAATAGCGGAAGAGACACCATCTAGGACGGTGGGACAGAGAACCACCAAGATTAGATATTTTTTAGGTCCAAATCTAGATATGAAATTTATGGTAGACCAAAAGGGCTCTACAAAAGGAGACTCAAAGGTGCTGTGATTGATGAAATCTGTTGCAGGAAAATCAAAATAAGCAGCGTCGCAAGAGATATATGTGCGAGGGAGGGGGACCAGTGAATGGTTGAGCGGCGACTAGCGATTGAGAAGGCGTGCATGGGTGGTAGAGACTGGGAACCTCTAATAACCAAAACAAAATACAAGAAAAACTAAATGAAAAGAATAAAAAGGAAGTAACAAAGAAGTGGTGGCGAAGAGAAAAACATGAGGATTGTGGTGGGAAGAGGAAGAAAGAGTTGACATGTGAGAGGAGTGAAGTTTTTTGCATAGAGGTTTTAGGAGAGAGGCAATGAAGCGTTTACAGGATATTGTTATTGTTGGAGATTTCTTTCGAGACAATTGAGGTTCACATTAATCAGGCAGGCTTCTCATGATATTCTTTTCAGGTGATGTGCTCCTCCATGAGGTTAAGGCCACAGATTTTTCTTGCTCCATTGTTGGTTGTTGCTACCCAATACCCATGAAGAACTCATTGTGTATTATAGACCATTTCCAGTTATTATTATTGGATGAACCATCGTATTCCCTGGAAGAGATTGTCACGTTAAATGGAATATTTGGCTTGTATCTCATTCTGACCCTGCTTTCGTATTTGTTATAAAAGCATCACTTTCTTTTTAGATGCAATCCCCTTTCTGAGTAGCCCTAGCCCTGGCACCTCGCTTATGTTTTTCTCTATGTTGAAAGTAGTGAGCCAAGGATGAAACTGAAAAACATGACAATAGCAACACCCTACATCTTGCAACACCAAATCGTTATGATGAACCTGCATCACATGAGAGACTATATTAGGCATTGCTCAATCAAAAACATAAGGATATAAGAATTTCATTTAAAAAAAAAAAAAAAAAAAAAAAACCCAAAGCATACCAATCGTCTATTACAATTGCAATTCTTTTATCCTTATGTTTCTCATTGAGCAATGAGTAGTATCTTCTTCCTACGTGAGAATGGAGTGTGAGCATCGTCAATGGACTTTTTCTTCAAAAATTTCAACAAATTTTGGTGGTAGTTCTCAAAAATCCTATGCATCAAACTCTTCAAAATTTCTTTAAATTTGTGAATGTGAGAAACCCTCTCTATATTTAACTCCAAAATCGTTCTCTACTTATTTTTTAATCATTTTCTTTCATTTTCCCACATCTTCCATCTCTTCCTTACGCCCCTTTTCCTTTCCTTATCTTTTTCCTTTTCCATTCATTTTCCTTTTCTCGCTTGTCTCCATCTTCAATGGCGTCACTAAGACAAACTACATCTGCAAATAGGGAAGACGTCTAAGTGATGCGTGGGTGATGAAGGGGTTGAGTAATTGGTGCATGGGTGCTGCAGGGGTTGAGAATTGGCCTTGCTTCAATTATTGCAAGGGGATTGATCTCAAAACCAATAAAAAACAATATTTAGTTAAAATAGATAAGAGTTTGATGTAGTGAATTTTTTAAAAATGATAGTTAAACTCAAAAAAATAGATTATTAAGCTAAAATTTAGAGAAAATTTAAAGAGCACATTAAAGATGCTCTATATATATATATATCCAGTACTTTTTCTCACCTTTCTCTTTTTTCCCGGAGGAAAAAATGTTAAAACAGCCATAGAAGGAGAAAATAGAGAAACCCAGAACACAACAACCAATCGACGCCCCTCGCATTCACACGCAAGTGTTGTGGAAAATCGGTGAAAAGCTATGAACATAGAAAGGAACCATACATTGACATGTAATTCATATCAGGAAAAAAAAAAAAAAAAAATTGTTCTATACTTGAGTAAAAAAAAAAAGTGTAATCCACATACAGTTTAGGAATCATGAGTCTTGAACCCAAATCCTCACACTTCTATCACCATCAAGGGCTGCAGAAGCAATCTTGTTCTCAGTTGGGTGACAGGTAACAGAAATGACAGTATCAGTGTGGCCTTCAAGTTTCTGAATCATAGTTTTCTGCTGGAGATCCCATAAATAAATACAGCGATCCTCTGACCCACTAACGATGTATTTCCCATTTGTGACAGAAAATGTGGAAGTTATGCAGTAAACCCTATTCACATGCCCCGCGTAAATCTTCAAAAACTTCCCTACTGAGTAGTTCCACAACTTCTGCACCAAGAAACAAGGCAAAAAGAAAATTGGTATATCTGAAAATGGTAGAAAACAGAGATAAATAAAACCGACTAAAAAACCCACAAGACTCCACATTCTCATTTCTTTCCTTCTTTCAAAACAAACACAAAGGGTAAGCTTACACTTCAAATCTCAAATTTCCTAAAACCTTGATAATGAATTTATGCAAACCCCCTTCAAGTTGATGAAGTTCATTGCTCATTTCTCTTCCTCTTCCACACAAGGTACCTTACGAGAAGAGGTTTGCTCAAGGCTTATAAAATCCACAATACAGGCATACATTAACAATGTGAGACTCTTAAAACGCCCCCTCAATGTTCAAGGCCCATGATAAAGACTATTTAGCCTTCCTCTTCCACAAAAGCTGCATTAAGAAAAGAAATTTGCTATAAAATCTAAAACCCAGGCATACCTTAGTGTGGAACTCTTAACACAAGTTTCATTCACCCTTTACAAACCACAAAAACTCAATACTTTTTTTCCTCTTAATTAAACATAATAACGCAATTAGACCAATCTCAGAAAGTTTACAATCCAATTGAGAAAATAATAATAAGTTAAAGAACTTACGAGGGTGTCATTGAGCGTGGCGACAAGGATGAACTTTCCGTTGGGTGAGAACTTAGCGAAGGAGACGGCAGGGACCTTGTCGTCGATGAGCGTCTTGAGCAAGGTGGCCGTGGAGGAGTCCCAGATCTTGCACGTGCCGTCGTGGCTGGCGGACACGATGAGCGAGCCGTCCCGGTTGAAGCTCACGGACGTGACGGGCATGGAGTGGGCACAGATCGCGTGAAGGCACTTCCCGGTCTTCACCTCCCATATCCGAATCGTCTCGTCGAAGGACCCTGACACGATCAGGTTCGACTGCGGACTGAAGTTCACACAGAACACCAAGTCCGAGTGCCCCCGCAGGGTCTTCACGTGAGCCGACTCGCTCGTGGCGGCGCGCGCGTCCCAGATGCGGAGGGTTCGGTCGTCGGAGGCCGAGCAGATGTAGTGGGAGTCGGAGGACCAGGCCAGGTCGGACACGCCCTCCGAGTGCCCCACGAGGCGGTGCACGAGTGAAAGGGTCTGGGCGGACCACACGATTAGGGTTTTGTCGAGGGAGGCCGACGCTAGGAGCGTGCCGTCGTTGGAGAACTTCACGCACGAGACGGCGCGCGTGTGGGCGGTCAGGGTTTTCAGGTGGCGGTAGGGCTTGTAGGGAGGGGTCGTACCACTGGCCATTGGGACTTGGCAAGGTGTGTTTGCTTGGGCCTTTGGGTGATTTTCCCAATTGAGCTTCCATGAATATTATATATATATATATGAGAAAATAATTACTAATGACATAAATTATATTGAGAAATGATTTACCTACGGTTATCTTCTTCTTTTTTTTTTTTCTTTTTTTTTTTTTTAAGTACAAATAGACAAAATACAAAACTAAGGAACTAAAAAAGAACCGGATGAAACTTTTCCAAAACAGGAGGAAAAGGATCCAAAAGAAAAAGAAGATACGGGAATGCAGCCAGAAAATAATCTGGTTGCGGCCCATTTTGCCACATGATGGGCACAGAAGTTTGCACTTCGGTTAACAGAACTAGCAGACCAGCTAGTTGTGGATGGAATAAGAGAATGTATCTGGGAGATAGTAGTTGCAATACGCCAGTCTTTTGTGATTAAAGGATTCTGAAGAGCCAGAATGACTGTTGTAGAATCCCCTTCAAGAATAAACGAAGTCGCATTTGTAGAAATAGCCAATTTAGTAGCTAGTAGCGCAACAAGAGCTTCCCCAAAAACTGCAGTGTACGGAGGACTGATAAGAGAGGAACAATGGGTAATGATACCAGAAGAGTTCCGAATTACCGCTGCTTGAACTGAAAAAGAGTCCCGAGTAGCAGTGTCATAGTTGATTTTGAGATATGGAAATCTAGGTTTTTGCCAAACCTCTGGGATCCTAGGCAAGGAGGATTTCCAAGCCAAAAAATGCTCCTGAACCAATTTATTAATATGAGCAGAGATAACAAGAGCATCAGGAACCAAGTCTTCATGATGTGCTTTATTCCTTGAAAACCAAATATGATCACACGCAACCATTGCAAAAATTTGAAACTTGAAAATCCTCCAAAGGAATACCAATCCTTGCTGGGTTAATTTACCTACGGTTATCTTGAAATGAAATGATTTTACCGAGTCATGATATATAGTTCATTTTTATCGTATAATTATTTCGTAATATGATAATTTCTTTTAATAAATAAATAAATAATGTGACAACTTCGATTAACTCTTGATTTTTTATTTTTTTATTTTTTTTATAAAAAAAAAAAAAAAAAAAAAAAAAAAAAAGGTTTGCTTAAGTGCAATAAGAAACTACTCATATTCAAATTTAATTTTACTTTCTTTTTCTCAATTCTGATGAAAATCTTATAATTAAATTTAGACCATTAAAAAAACAACACATTTATTATATATATATATATATATATATATTCACCCAGGTGATAGTATTAAGAGAAAGACAGTATAATAATGAAGATAATGAGTATTATGAAAGTAATGGAAGAAGATGATGGAAGTGATGAAAGATAATGATTTAAAATAATTTAGCAAAATAATTCAAAAACATAATACAAAGGAGAATCATATAGTGTAGAAAAAGACAGAGTAATGAACATACTTGATATTATTGATTCAAGAGGAGACTGATACAAAGCCTTGATGCGAGGCAAGATAAGATACAAGGAAGGGGAAAGGAATAGTACTGATAGTACTGATACAAAAGGATTCAAAGGCTAAAAGATAAAAAGGCTAAAAGGCTGATGGCTTCTTTCTGAAAGCTTGTAAACCTCTCAAAAAACCTCTGCCTTCTAAACATAACTTACAAGCCTTTTATAGGCGAAAAGAAAATGAAAATTACAAATATAAACAGTAGAAAATATTCTACATATCTTTTGAACAGTAAGGTAGGTAATAATTCAATATTTCGTAGCAATAATGTTGGCAGCAATAATTCGACATAATTCTGGACAGCAGCAATAATTCGATGTATCACGTGCCTTCTGAACAGTGAAGCACCAATAATTCTTGAGTAGGTAATAATTCAATGTTCCATCCACATGACTTCTGAACAGTAATGCAGCAATAATTTTGAGTCTTCTGAGCATCATTTGTCTTTTTGCGTATGCTGGTCGGCTGATAATTCATGAAGTCTAAATCAAAAGTCTTCATTCCATTAATTCAAAAGTCTCTTCATATCATAAAGTTGTCATAAAGTCTTCATATAATTAATTCTTCCTGTTTAGTCGTCACTATAATAATCATCATATAAATCATAATCCTGATCAGAAAAAGTAGGTTGCCATTCATGTTCTGGATAATCACATATGAACGTATCATGCCCCCATTCATTACAGTACGTACAATATTCTAATCGTTCTGTACCATCTGAATCTAATGCAATGCTTTTATCTATAATATCCAACGGACTTATGTCTGTCTGATTTCCCCATTTCTCATTCTGGTAATTATACTTGCTTTGACGAAGAAGTTTTTCCCAAATTCCTAAATCAGAAATATCTTCTCCGAAAATAATAATCCTATCATTCTTTGCTAAGACTTTTCTAATTGGAGATAATTCTTGGACTGCATTTATCATGGCCTTTTTCTTAAAAATTCTTCATAAGTTCATAATTCCTAATGGATCATGCATTTTAAGAGGAATCCTTCCCATTCTTAATTCAGCTATTTGATCACTACTAGAAGGATTGATTAGGATGCAATTCTGGGCTGGCTTGACTTCCATATAATTCTCTGGATCAAATTCTGGGACTGTACTCCAAATTCTTAGGACAGTAGTCTGATTAAAACTCATACCCTTATGCCTTTTTCTTAAATCATTCTGTATAATTTTCACAGTATTACGGACTATGAGGGGAAAGTCACGTAATTTTTCATTATACCTGACAGGATAATATGATAAAAATCCTTCTTCAAAAAGCTGAGCTCCTAATTCAGGATTTCCTATTTCATAATACTCCCAATCTCCATTCATTCTTTGCTTGGATATACCATAATCTTTTTCAGGAATATAAATTAATCCCGGAAAACTACAATGAGGTTCAAAAACCCTAAAAGACTTTTCACCAAAGTCCTTTTTATATTCTATATCCTCTCCATTGGCAATTATCATCATTCTCTGAATCCATCTATCAAAATATTCAGTATATAAAGGATCATGGAAAATAAGATTTTGGATCTCGCCAGGAAGGTCAAGAACCATTTGTCGAGCTGTTCCCATCTCCTTAGGACTAATTCTTTGGATTAGGTAGATCTCAGTGGGAGATCTGGCCCGATTAATAATTTTCGCCGCTGGCGAATTATTATAAGGAGCAATGGATTGTAGCAAAATCTCATTGCAGATTAAATGATACTCGAGTGCTTTCATGGATTTTTCATGAAGATTTCTGTGTTTTTTGATGAAAGCTCGAGTTAGATTATCCAATAGTATCTGAATATGAATAGGATAATTAGTGGTATTATCCCTTAAAAATTTGGCAGAAGTTTGAAGAACTTCTTCCAGGATGATACTATTAGTGTGATCCAGATTAAGAAACTCAATCCGTTGAGGAATTTTCTGTAGAATTTCCGCTTCATACTCATTCACCTTAGCCTTTCCTTTCTCCGCTGGAGTTAGGCGCTTAGGATTTTGTGGAATTTTCGCTAGAAATTCTTCATACTTATTCACCTTAGCCTTTCCTTTCTCTGTTGGAGTTAGGCACTTAGGATTTTGAATTTTTCTAGGTGTCATTATTCCTGATATAAAGAACATATCAATCATCTGCAAAACTAAGTACTTGGCATTTAAAGTGTTAGTCATAAAATTCAGATAAAATAAAATAATTCTAATAACTGAAACTATTTTTTGAAATGATTTTGAGAAGATTAAAGCATCATTTGAAAAGGCACTGGTAAAATTAAAATAATTTGATTCATGATTTTCTCTATCCTTGATTTGTTTGGAAATAATATTAATTTTTTTGAATATGGAAATATTTTTTAGCATGCTAATATCTTTAGCTATAGGAGGTAAAATAAATTTGAATAGAATGAATGGAGATTGGGAGTATTATGAAATAGGAAATCCTGAATTAGGAGTTCAGCTTTTTGAAGAAGGATTTTTATCATATTATCCTGTCAGGTATAATGAAGAATTACGTGACTTTCCCCTCATAGTCCGTAATACTGTGAAAATTATACAGAATGATTTAAGAAAAAGGCATAAGGGTATGAGTTTTAATCAGACTACTGTCCTAAGAATTTGGAGTACAGTCCCAGAATTTGATCCAGAGAATTATATGGAAGTCAAGCCAGCCCAGCATTGCATCCTAATCAATCCTTCTAGTAGTGATCAAATAGCTGAATTAAGAATGGGAAGGATTCCTCTTAAAATGCATGATCCATTAGGAATTATGAACTTATGAAGAATTTTTAAGAAAAAGGCCATGATAAATGCAGTCCAAGAATTATCTCCAATTAGAAAAGTCTTAGCAAAGAATGATAAGATTATTATTTTCGGAGAAGATATTTCTGATTTAGGAATTTGGGAAAAACTTCTTCGTCAAAGCAAGTATAATTACCAGAATGAGAAATGGGGAAATCAGACAGACATAAGTCCGTTGGATATTATAGATAAAAGCATTGCATTAGATTCAGATGGTACAGAACGATTAGAATATTGCACGTACTGTAATGAATGGGGGCATGATACTTTCATATGTGATTATCCAGAACATGAATGGCAACCTACTTTCTCTGATCAGGATTATGATTTATATGATGATTATTATAGTGACGACTAAACAGGAAGAATTAATTATATGAAGACTTTATGACAACTTTATGATATAAAGAGACTTTTGAATTAATGGAATGAAGACTTTTGATTTAGACTTCATGAATTATCAGCCGACCAGCCGACGCAAAAAGACAAATGATGCTCAGAAGACTCAGAATTATTGCTGCATTACTGTTCAGAAGTCATGCGGACGGAACATTGAATTATTACCTACTCAAGAATTATTGGTGCTTCACTGTTCAGAAGACACGTGATACATCGAATTATTGCTGCTGTCCAGAATTACGTCGAATTATTGCTGCCAACATTATTGCTACGAAATATTGAATTATTACCTACCTTACTGTTCAAAAGATATGTAGAATATTTTCTACTGTTTATATTTGTAATTTTCCTTTTCTTTTCGCCTATAAAAGGCTTCATATTCCTTATTCAAAGAAACTGTTCTTTCCACAGTTTTGATTGTATAATCTGATAAAAAAGAAAGATTTGAAAAGGTTGATTGTTTATAAATATTTTTTGTAGGGACAGAAGGTAATTTCCATTCTTGAAGATTTAATTCTTGATCCATAATACAAATTTCTTCATTATTTATGACGTTCTCATTATTACTATCAGATAAAGAAGGCCTATGAGACATAGAGGAAGAGCTCCTAAAGAACGAATCCATCATTTGTTTTAATACTCTAAGTTTTCAATAATCAGCTTCAAACTACTAATTGGACCACTGCCTGGACCACCCTCAACGCTCTCCTGGCAAACGGGCTAAACCAACGGCCTTACGCTAAACCAACACTAGCAGTTCGGACTGACTACCTACGACTCGGAATATTATCGCAAACTCTGAACCCTCTCTCTACTCACCATTGGCTTTGATACCATAAACTCACCCAGGTGATAGTATTAAGAGAAAGACAGTATAATAATGAAGATAATGAGTATTATGAAAGTAATGGAAGAAGATGATGGAAGTGATGAAAAATAATGATTTAAAATAATTTAGCAAAATAATTCAAAAACATAATACAAAGGAGAATCATATAGTGTAGAGAAAGACAGAGTAACGAACATACTTGATATTATTGATTCAAGAGGAGACTGATACAAAACATTGATGCGAGGCAAGATAAGATACAAGGAAGGGGAAGGGAATAGTACTGATAGTACTGAAACAAAAGGATTCAAAGGCTAAAAGATAGAAAGGCAAAAAGGCTGATGGCTTCTTTCTGAAGGCTTGTAAACCTCTCAAAAACCTCTGCCCTCTAAACATAACTTACAAGCCTCTTATAGGCGAAAAGAAAAGGAAAATTACAAATATAAACAGTAGAAAATATTCTACATATCTTTTGAACAGTAAGGTAGGTAATAATTCAATATTCCGCAGCAATAATTCTGGGTTGTTGGCAGCAATAATTTGACGTAATTCTGGATAGCAGCCATAATTCGATGTATCACGTGCCTTTTGAACAGTGAAGCACCAATAATTCTTGAATAGGTAATAATTCAATGCTCTGTAATAATTCAATGCTCCGCATGACTTCTGAACAGTAATGCAGCAATAATTCTGAGTCTTCTGAGCATCATTTGTCTTTTGCGTCGGCTTGATACAATGATTCAAAAGTCTTGATACCAAAAAGTCTTCATGTCATTATTGAATAATACAGCTCATAATGCTTCTTCATCAATGATTCTGATAAAGTTATCATAATTCTAAATCTGCATAGTCTGCATAAGGATCTTGAGAATATCCTGCTAATACTGGTTCATCTTCATCTTCATCATCTGATAATTGAGATAATGTTTCTAACAAATGTTTTCTGAATTCTTACTTGGAACTGGAGGATGCTAATTTTGCCTGATTGATACTTTTCTTTAGGAGAAACTGATTCTGATCTGTAGATTGATTCTTAGATAATCCTATGATTTTTGTTATAATATCATCATAATCATACTTGTCCCACCACTTGATAGAGATGGTACGAACAATATATTTAATGTTATTATCAGGATACTGGGGATTGTAAATATTTTCATTGGGAGAGACAAAGTTGTAATCCCAGGACAAGATCCAAGGGATATTAAAATGAAGAAAGAAATATAATTCTAGAGGGAAGAGATTAATTGGAGCAGGTGAAGGAAAATTCTTTGAATATTCTAATAATTTGTTGCAAAGGGGAGAAGGTAGAATACTAGTTTCAGCTCCAAAAAGCTTCCACCATTCATCAAACCATAAAGGCAAATTTTTGATTTCATGAATTTTATCAAAGGTAAAAAATCAAGAATGTTGATAACGATTATTCTGAAAGAAAAAGGTATTATACCAAGCTTTTTGATAATCAAAATAATTATAAGTTTGAGGAACAAAGAGTTAAGTAAATCTTTTTCCCTGCCAAGGGTTATGACTCCACTGAGCAGGAGAAAGAACATTTTTAATTGTGCATTTGGAGGAAGCAATCATTTTATGTTCTGGATCATATTTGCAAGGGGTATGTGACAGAAGGACTGATCCAGAGTCAACAAGTATGAATTCATAAAATTTTTTATTTTTATTTTGGTCTTCTGGCAGAAAATCCCATCCTGGTGGGAAGACTTTTGTGACTAATTCCCTAGCATTTTTCATATGTTGGTATTCAGGTTCAATAGGAAATAATTTTGGCTGGTATGATTTATACTTATGCAAAATTTGTGAAGGTTGGGAAATTGGACTAGAATTCATGCTTTCTGAAGAATGTTCTTTTGGCTGATTTTTTGAGGAGGAGGATGCAGCTTGAGCAAAGGTGGTTAATTTAGTAGGTAAGGGAGGAAAATTTCCTAGAACAGTAAACCTGTTCTGAGAAGGGATCTTATTCATAGAAGGAGAGGTAAAGGAAGGATTAGTCAAAGATTCCTTATTCATGGCATAATCTCCTGGATTTTGTATTTTTGATCTATCTGGCTTATTCATTTTCCTTGTAAAAATTCACGGGTTAAGAAATCAGGAATACTATTTGATTCTCCTTTTATATATTCAATTTTGAAATCAAAGGAACTTAAAATTGCTTGCCATCTGGCAAATATTTGTTTAGAAGCAATATTTTTAACATCTTTTTGTAAAACATCTTTTGCACTTTTACAATCAACACGAACAAGAAATTCTTGATTTAAAAGATCATCTTGAAATTTATGAATGCATAATACAATAGCTAAAATTTCTTTTTTAATAGTACTATAATTTTGTTGTGCAGTATTCCATATACCAGAATGATAACGGACTAATTGTTCTTTTGAATTAGAAGTTCTTTGCTTAAGGATACCTCCATATCCTATTTCTGAGGCATCAGTTTCAACAATTTTGAAAGTATTAGGAGAAGGAAGGCCTAGACAAGGAAGGACTTTGACATGTTTTTTAACCTGCTTAACAACTTCTGTGTGTTGATTAGACCAAGGAGGAGGATCTTTTTGTAATCGTTGATAAAGGGGTTTACAAATGATTCTAAGATTTTCATAATAATCAGAAATATAATTTAAACTTCCTAGAAATCTTTGTAACTGATTTTTGTATTTTATTTCATCAGGAAATTTATCTGCAAATTGTAATGACCTATTTATGGGGGTAATAGTATTTTGAACAATATTATGACCAAGAAAACGAATATTATTCTGAAATAAACTAATTTTAGTAGGTGAAACTACTAATCCATTGTTCTTTATGATTTGGACAAAAGTATGTAAATGTTTCCAATGTTGTTCTATTGATTTGGAGAAAATTAAGACATCATCAATGTATACAATGGAAAAATTGGAAAAATGAGTGAAAATATCATTCATAATATTTTGAAATTCACTAGGAGCATTTTTTAATCCAAAAGGCATGACATTCCATTCATAATGTCCAAAAGGAACTGTAAAAGTAGTTTTATATCTATCATTTTCATCTATTTGAATTTGCCAAAATCCACTCTTCATATCAAATTTTGAAAATATAGTAGCATCATATAATCGTGAAAGTAAATCTTTTTTATTGGGAATTGGATATCTTATCCATTTTAAAGCTTCATTTAAAGGTTTATAATTTATAACTAATCTAGGGGCTCTTCTTTCTAATTCGGCATTTTTCTGGACATAAAAGGCTGAACAACTCCAAGGAGATTTACTTTTCCTTATTAGACCTTTTTGTAATAAGTCTTGGATTTCTTTTTTGTAATATTCTAATAATTCTTGATTCATTTGGATAGGTCTGGCCTTTGTTGGTATTGTTTTCTCATTAAAGTCTGATTCATAAGGTAATTGAACAACATGATTCTTTCTATGCCAAAAAGCATTTGGAATGTTAGAACAAATATCTGATTCTATTTTTTCTTGAAAATTTTTAATTTTTTGTTTCAATAAAGGATCCTTTAATTGTTCTTCTATTCTTTTGTGTTTTAAATCTTGTCTTAAGAACATTATTTGTTTTTCTTTTCTGCTTCTTATTTGTTTAGAAATAATATTAATATCTTGAAATATGGAAATATCTTTTAGTATATTAATATCTTTAGTCATTGGTGGTAAAATAAATTTAAATAGAATTTTCTTTCCCATAATTTCAGTACTAATTCCTTCTTCTATTTTTATAAAAGGATCAAGTAAAGCTAAAAAAGGATTTCCTAATATTATTCTAGAAGTAATATCTTTTACTAAAATAAACGTAGTCTTAAAGCATATTCCATCATTACATATATGAGCATTAGGTATTTTATATTCTATATTTAATCTTGTTCCACTAGCTTGATGTAATTTTTCAGTTGTTTTTTCATAATATTTTGTAGGTATAATTCCTTCTTGAATACAATTCATATCTGCACCTGAATCTAATAATGCTATGGTTGTAATTTGAAATTCAGCATTAATAATTAAAGTAACTTCAACATACCATTTTTGAAAAATTATTCTATCTATAAGATTAATGAATAATTCTTTATCTATCGAATCATGTTTGGTATTATCATAATTTTTGATTTTATCATCCTGTATAATCTTTTTTGTATGCTGTTCTTCTTATTGTAATGTTATAATTTCTTATACTAATTGTTCATTAGAGATCTTGAAATTATATTTTAATTCTTTTATCTCTTGTTTTATGTTATTTATTTCAAATTTTAAATCTGGACCTGTAGTAGGATGTTTCTCTTGTTTAAATCTTTTAGAGACATCAATAAGATTATAATTTATGTCATTAGCAATAATTTTTTCTTTTTGAACGATTTCAGATAAGTATTTTATTTTTGTTTCTGGATCTTCAATTTGATTTATTAATTCCAATATTATTCTTTCTTCTTTTGTTATAGTATTTATATCTTCTCTACACACATTCTTATTATTATAGAAACATAATCTTATTTCACTATTAAAATATTCATCATTTTGAGATATAATATTGTTATTATTAATTTGTAATAATTCTTCAGATTCAAATAATATATCTAAGAGTTGGGATTTAGCTTTAAGTTTTTTAATTTTATTTTTTATTTTGAGATTATTATAATGACTAATTTGACCAAATTTGTAATATAAAGTTTTAGAATTTTTTGTTTTGTAAGGTTTGTATGATCTTATCTTCTTTTTATGAAACTTATACTTAATGGATGATACTATTAAAGGAGAAAAACTATTTTGATTTTTAGCATATTTCTTATCATAAATTATACACAAATTTAATTCTATATGTTTTAATGCATTAATAATTTTTTCTTTAACCTTATAGGCAAAATAATTTGTAAATTTTTCTTTCCAAAAGAGGACTCTATTATTCATTCTGATTAATAATTCTGAAAGAAAGACATCCTTATACCACTTAAAATCTGTTGAAGTAAGGTAATTTAAATGTTTTAAACTATCATAAATATTTTCTTTATATATTAAAACATCTTTTACAGATTGATTTGAAACAATATTTGATATTTGATGATCTGATTTATTAGCAAATTTATAAGTATTTGCTATTATTATTATTTCATGTAAGATATCTGAAATTTCATAATCTGATAAATCATTTATATTCCAATTATATAAAGCATTAGCTATATAAGCAGTTCTTGTTCTTAATTTAGCTTTTGTTCCTAATTCTTCAAATTGTATATCAGGAGGTTTAAGATACCAATTATGAATTATAGAATACCAATTATGAATTATAGAAGTATGTGTTTCATATTATTTGAATCTGAAGAATTATTACAAATTAATAATAACAATATTATATCTCAAAATGATGAATATTTTAATAGTGAAATAAGAAGCAGAAAAGAAAAACAAATAATGTTCTTAAGACAAGATTTAAAACACAAAAGAATAGAAGAACAATTAAAGATCCTTTATTGAAACAAAAAATTAAAAATTTTCAAGAAAAATAGAATCAGATATTTGTGCTAACATTACAAATGCTTTTTGGCATAGAAAGAATCATGTTGTTCAATTACCTTATGAATCAGACTTTAATGAGAAAACAATACCAACAAAGGCCAGACCTATCCAAATGAATCAAGAATTATTAGAATATTGCAAAAAAGAAATCCAAGACTTATTACAAAAAGGTCTAATAAGGAAAAGTAAATCTCCTTGGAGTTGTTCAGCCTTTTATGCCCAGAAAAATGCCGAATTAGAAAGATGAGTCCCTAGATTAGTTATAAATTATAAACCTTTAAATGAAGCTTTAAAATGGATAAGATATCCAATTCCCAATAAAAAAGATTTACTTTCAAGATTATATGATGCTACTATATTTTCAAAATTTGATATGAAGAGTGGATTTTGGCAAATTCAAATAGATGAAAATGATAGATATAAAACTGCTTTTACAGTTCCTTTTGGACATTATGAATGGAATGTCATGCCTTTTGGATTAAAAAATGCTCCTAGTGAATTTCAAAATATTATGAATGATATTTTCACTCCTTTTCCAATTTTTCCATTGTATACATTGATGATGTCTTAATTTTCTCCAAATCAATAGAACAACACTGGAAACATTTACATACTTTTGTCCAAATCATAAAGAACAATGGATTAGTAGTTTCACCTACTAAAATTAGTTTATTTCAGAATAATATTTGTTTTCTTGGTCATAATATTGTTCAAAATACTATTACCCCCATAAATAGGTCATTACAATTTGCAGATAAATTTCCTGATGAAATAAAAGACAAAAATCAGTTACAAAGATTTCTAGGAAGCTTAAATTATATTTCTGATTATTATGAAAATCTTAGAATCATTTGTAAACCCCTTTATCAACGATTACAAAAAGATCCTCCTCCTTGGTCTAATCAACACACAGAAGTTGTTAAGCAGGCTAAAAAACATGTCAAAGTCCTTCCTTGTCTAGGTCTTCCTTCTCCTAATACTTTCAAAATTGTTGAAACTGATGCCTCAGAAATAGGATATGAAGGTATCCTTAAGCAAAGAACTTCTAATTCAAAAGAACAATTAGTCTGTTATCATTCTGGTATATGGAATACTGCACAACAAAATTATAGTACTATTAAAAAAGAAATTTTAGCTATTGTATTATGCATTCATAAATTTCAATATGATCTTTTAAATCAAGAATTTATTGTTCGTGTTGATTGTAAAAGTGCAAAAGATGTTAAAAATATTGCTTCTAAACAAATATTTGCCAGATGGCAAGTAATTTTAAGTTCCTTTGATTTCAAAATTGAATATATAAAAGGAGAATCAAATAGTATTCCTGATTTCTTAACCCGTGAATTTTTACAGGGAAAATGAATAAGCCAGATAGATCAAAAATACAAAATCCAGGAGATTATGCCATGAATAAGGAATCTTCGACTAATCCTTCCTTTACCTCTCCTTCTATGAATAAGATCCCTTCTCAGAACAGGTTTGCTGTTCTAGGAAATTTTCCTCCCTTACCTACTAAATTAACCACCTTTGCTCAAGCTGCATCCTCCTCCTCAAAAAATCAGCCAAAAAGAACATTCTTCAGAAAGCATGAATTCTAGTCCAATTTCCCAACCTTCACAAATTTTGCATAAGTATAAATCATACCAGCCAAAATTATTTCCTATTGAACCTGAATACCAACATATGAAAAATGCTAGGGAATTAGTCACAAAAGTCTTCCCACCAGGATGGGATTTTCTGCCAGAAGACCAAAATAAAAATAAAAAATTTTATGAATTCATACTTGTTGACTCTGGATCAGTCCTTCTGTCACATACCCCTTGCAAATATGATCCAGAACATAAAATGATTGCTTTCTCCAAATGCACAATTAAAAATGTTCTTTCTCCTACTCAGTGAAGTCATAACCCTTGGCAGGGAAAAAGATTTACTCAACCCTTTGTTCCTCAAACTTATAATTATTTTGATTATCAAAAAGCTTGGTATAATACCTTTTTCTTTCAGAATAATCGTTATCAACATTCTTGGTTTTTTACCTTTGATAAAATTCATGAAATCAAAAATTTGCCTTTATGGTTTGATGAATGGTGGCAGCTTTTTGGAGCTGAAACTAGTATTCTACCTTCTCCCCTTTGCAACAAATTATTAGAATATTCAAAGAATTTTCCTTCACCTGCTCCAATTAATCTCTTCCCTCCAGAATTATATTTCTTTCTTCATTTTAATATCCCTTGGATCTTGTCATGGGATTACAACTTTGTCTCTCCCAATGAAAATATTTACAATCCCCAGTATCCTGATAATAACATTAAATATATTGTTCGTACCATCTCTATCAAGTGGTGGGACAAGTACGATTATGATAATATTATAACAAAAATCATAGGATTATCTAAGAATCAATCTACAGATCAGAATCAGTTTCTCCTAAAGAAAAGTATCAATCAGGCAAAATTAGCATCCTCCAGTTCCAAGCAAGAATTCAGAAAACATTTGTTAGAAACATTATCTCAATTATCAGATGATGAAGATGAAGATGAACCAGTATTAGCAGGATATTCTCAAGATCCTTATGCAGACTATGCAGATTTAGAATTATGATAACTTTATCAGAATCATTGATGAAGAAGCATTATGAGCTGTATTATTCAATAATGACATGAAGACTTTTTGGTATCAAGACTTTTGAATCATTGTATCAAGCCGACGCAAAAGACAAATGATGCTCAGAAGACTCAGAATTATTGCTGCATTACTGTTCAGAAGTCATGCGGAGCATTGAATTATTACAGAGCATTGAATTATTACCTATTCAAGAATTATTGGTGCTTCACTGTTTAGAAGGCACGTGATACATCGAATTATGGTTGCTATCCAGAATTACGTCAAATTATTGCTGCCAACAACCCAGAATTATTGCTGCGGAATATTGAATTATTACCTACCTTACTGTTCAAAAGATATGTAGAATATTTTCTACTGTTTGTATTTGTAATTTTCCTTTTCTTTTCGCCTATAAGAGGCTTGTAAGTTATGTTTAGAGGGCAGAGGTTTTTGAGAGGTTTACAAACTTTCAGAAAGAAGCCATCAGCCTTTTTGCCTTTCTATCTTTTAGCCTTTGAATCCTTTTGTATCAGTATTATCAGTACTATTCCCTTCCCCTTCCTTGTATCTTATCTTGCCTCGCATCAAGGCTTTGTATCAGTCTCCTCTTGAATCAATAATATCAAGTATGTTCATTACTCTGTCTTTCTCTACACTATATGATTCTCCTTTGTATTATGTTTTTGAATTATTTTGCTAAATTATTTTAAATCATTATCTTTCATCACTTCCATCATCTTCTTCCATTACTTTCATAATACTCATTATCTTCATTATTATACTGTCTTTCTCTTAATACTATCACCTGGGTGAGTTTATAGTATCAGAGCCAAGGGTGAGTAGAGAGAGGGTTCAGAGTTTGAGATAATATTCCGAGTCGTAGGTAGTCAGTCCGAACTGCTAGCTTTGGTTTAGCGTAAGGCCGTTGGTTTAGCCCGTTTGCCAGGAGAGCGTTGAGGGTGGTCCAGGCAGTAGTCCAGTTAGTAGTTTGAAGCTGATTATTGAAAACTTAGAGTATTAAAACAAATGATGGATTCGTTCTTTAGGAGCTCTTCCTCTAGGTCTCATAGGCCTTCTTTATCTGATAGTAATAATGAGAACGTCATAAATAATGAAGAGAATAGGGTTATGAGAGATTTTGAAATTATGATGAAAATTAGAGATGAGTTAAATAGAAATTATGAAATAAACAAAGATAAATTACGAAAAGATTTCATGTCTCCTGAATATGATGATAAGAGAAAATGGTTTTTTAATACATTTTCACAAATAGAACAGAATAATATAAGAACTATATGGTATAATCATATGAAGGAATTAAAAACAGATATATATTTCTTTCCTTGGTTTGAGTATAATTATGAAAAGATTAGTATTAGAAAAGATAATACTACAGATAATGATAATAAAAATAATGTTATACAACAAAATAATAATGATAAAGAAATTAGTCCTTTACCTAATGAAATTATTCATAAAGAATATACTCCTAATGAATCATTAAGCCTTATTCATAAAGAATCACAATTAGTTACTCGATCTACCTCTTAAATTAATTACTTCTTCTTTTAAAAAAGTTAGTCCTAGTAATGATAATAATATCATATTACAAAATGATGTTACAAATACGTGTATAAAAGCTTTTGATGACAAAACAAATAAAATTGAAAATCAGATAAATTCATTAAAAATTAAAAATCAAGAAAAAGAAACTGAAAGACTTTTATTATATGAAACTCCTCCAAATTTACGATTTTCTTTTAAAATAAATGATACAAAATTATTAGAAGAAATTTCTAAAATAAAAAATCATGTGTCTACAAAAAATTATAAAATTTTGGAAAATTCACAAAAAGAATCTGAAACAGAAGTAGATACAGAATTAGTCATTGATAAGTTACAATCTAAAAACCTAGATCTAAATAGAATGATTTTAGAAAACAGAAATGATAGTGGAATAATACCTAGGAATAATTATAAGAAAAAATATGTAACACATACTTCTATAATTCATAATTGGTATTCTATAATTCATAATTGGTATCTTAAACCTCCTGATATACAATTTGAAGAATTAGGAATAAAAGCTAAATTAAGAACAAGAACTGCTTATATAGCTAATGCTTTATATAATTGGAATATAAATGATTTATCAGATTATGAAATTTCAGATATCTTACATGAAATAATAATAATAGCAAATACTTATAAATGTGCTAATAAATCAGATTATCAAATATCAAATATTGTTTCAAATCAATCTGTAAAAGATGTTTTAATATATAAAGAAAATATTTATGATAGTTTAAAACATTTAAATTACCTTACTTCAACAGATTTTAAGTGGTATAAGGATGTCTTTCTTTCAGAATGAATAATAGAGTCCTCTTTTGGAAAGAAAAATTTACAAATTATTTTGCCCATAAGGTTAAAGAAAAAATTATTAATGCATTAAAACATATAGAATTAAATTTGTGTATAATTTATGATAAGAAATATGCTAAAAATCAAAATAGTTTTTCTCCTTTAATAGTATCATCCATTAAGTATAAGTTTTATAAAAAGAAGATAAGATCGTACAAACCTTACAAAACAAAAAATTCTAAAACTTTATATTACAAATTTGATCAAATTAGTCATTATAATAATTTCAAAATAAAAAATAATGACATAAGACAAAATCTTTTTTTTTTTTTTTGATAATGATTATTCCTATAATTGGTTAACAGTACAGGTAAATATTATAAAATGATTATGAAAGAAAAATGTAATATCTAGAATTAGCATTATTCTTTTACCCGTGATTTCCCATTAGACATTTTTTTCACTTTTCATCGAGATGGCGCATGTTTTGATCTTAATTAAATTAAATTAATGACGTTATTCTACTTTAGCTCTCGAAAGCTTTGGGAAGAAAGAAGATTTAAAATGGAAAGGATCCGATTCATAATCAAGATTTAAAATTTATGGATCAAACCGTGTGCATAATATCATATTTTTCAAAGGAAAAAATATAAAATTAGTGCATGTGGTTTACCTACTTTACAATTAACTTTCGATGGTATCAAAATGAATTCAATGAGCCCTAGGATATGCCAAACAAACAAATCACTCATTGTAGTCAAATTCCATTAAAAACTTAACGAATTTCGTTAATATGCTACGTTAATGCTAATAAAATGATGACATGTGTCCCTTTATTTATATATATAATAAAATAATGACATGTGTCCTTTTATTTATATATATATATATATAACAAAAAAAAATTAAAGAACTAGAAAACTAAAAGAATTATTCTATTAAAAAAATAAATGAAAGGGGGCCGGACGTGGCTGGGTGGCCGACACCCCAACACATGGAGGTAGTAGCGCCAAGGTCAGCTCAATATATTTTGGGGCCTTAAGCGAAAAGTTTAAGTGAAGCCTTTTATTTAAAAATAAATATTAATTAATTTAAAATTATACTTTTATTTAAAATTCATTCTTCTCGCTTTTTGGGATTTAAAATTATTTATTAAATTTTTATATTCGAGTTTTTTTAAAATTTCTTTTTTAATTTTTTATATAGAAACATTTCATTTTTAATTGATAATATGGCTAATCCATTTAATCTTTCTTGTGACATTGTTGATCTAAGGTAGGATTTTATTTATTTTAATTTTGAAAAACTTCTCTTTACAAAAGCAACTGTAACAGGTATTGTCAATAAAATTCTATAAGCAATATTTGCATTAAGAAAATAATCAAATCTTATTATATAATTTTTTTTTTTTTTACCTCAAGTCTTTTTATATAATTTAATGTATCAATTGAATCACTTTCTTCTATTTGTAAATGTTCTATTAAAACTTTTAGTTTTGAAAATAAAAATTTTTGGAATGATTTTAAGGAATTGAATAGTAAGTTATTGAAAAATAATGAAAATGGAGAAGAAGAGAGAAATTCAAATTCGAATAAGACTTAAATAAGAAAATTGAGATAAAAAAAAATAAAAATGGAAACTTACAAAGAGTAAGTTTTTTGATAGGAGGACCTTATAAAGAGTAAGATTTGAAATGGAAACTTAGAGTCCTTCCATCTTCTTAGCTTCTTCTTCTTTTCTTTTTCTTTTTTTTTTTTTTTTTTTTTTTTTTTCATTGTATTTTGTCTTTGAACATTGAACTTAACTTAAGGCCTTCAATTTTGGTAATTAAGGCCGAGACTTTCCATATCTTCTAAACATTTATTTTATTTTATTTTTTCATTTTGTTTTGTCTTTGAACTTGGACTTAATTTATAACCTTCATGACTTTTGAAACTTTCCATATCTTCTTAGCATTTATTTATTTTTCATTCTATTTTGTTTTTGAACGTTGGACTTAACTTAAAGCCTTCATGACTTTTGAGACTTTCCAGACTTTTCATATCTTCTTAGCATTTATTTATTTCATTCTATTTTGTTTTGAACGTTGGACTTAACTTAGGGCCTTCAATTTTGATAATTAATGTCTTCAGGACTTTTGAGACTTCCCATATCATCTTAGCATTTTTTATTTTTTAAATTCTATTTTGTTTTTTAACGTTGGACTTAAGGCTTTCATGACTTTTGAGATTTTCCATATTTTCTTAGCATTTTTTTTTTTTTCCATTCTATTTTGTTTTTGAACGTTGAACTTAATTTAAGGCTTATGACTTTTGAAACTTTCCATATCTTCTTAACATTTATTTATTTATTTATTTTTTTCATTCTATTTTGTCTTTGATAATTAGACTTAACTTAAGGCCTTCAATTTTAGTAAGGCATTCATGACTTTTAAAACTTTTCATATCTTCTCAACATTTTTTTTTTTTTTAATTTTAATGCATTTCTTAAATTTATTTTTATCATAATTTGAAGCCATACTAAAATGTATTGATAGTAATTAAAGCCTTTTATTTATAGAAATAATTTTTTTTTTTTTAATTGGGAGCCTTATTAAATAGGCGGCCACCTAAGGCTTTAGTCAACCCTGGGTAGCACACCAACCCCCACTCACCCCAGAAGTGGCGCGTCACCACTCCCATGAGTCGGCGGTGGCTCTAGGGTGGCAAGCGCCGCCCCCGGCCACCCAAGCCACCATTGAGGGTGGCTTAAACTAGGGTGGCTCAGCCACCTCTTGGGGTGGCTGGCCAGCCCAACAAAAAGCATTTCGCAGAAACCATTCCATTTCAAAAGTAACAAAAAGCATTTCGCAGAAACCATTCCATTTCAAAGTAACAAAAAGCATCTCTTACTTTAAACCATAGGTTTGTCGATCAGCTTTTATTGATTTTCTACAAAAGCCTACAATCAGACAACACTTTCCATTACAGCATATGAACTTATTAATGTATTATTTATCAATATCTACTGGCAGGGATGCGAAAATAATTGCAGAACGCCGCAAGGTAATCCACGCGCGGCTGATAAAATTGGTATTAGCATATGACTCTTATATTTAAACTTTAGAGGAAGAAATAAAAGTAGGAAGCAATCTAATGAATATACAACAGATTCAACCTTGCATTAATAGTTACAATTACGATAGATGGATATTTGAAAAAAAAAAAAAAATCATGGAAGGCTGTCTTGATACCAATTGAAATAGAGACAGCTGAAAGCATAGACACATCACCCTCATGACCAACAGCAACAAGCATGGTTGACAACCAAAGAAAATTTCAGGGGAAAAAATAAAATTAAAAGAAAAAGGGGGGTGGTGAAAGGCCCTCCGGGTGGCATTCTAGTCATGGTAAATTGGAGGAAAAAAGTACCCGGAAACGGACACAATAAACCAACCTGGCTATTTTTGCAAATTCGAATATCCCCAGCCATGAACCTGTTATAAAGTCAAGGATGAGATGGCCCACACGGTCCATGTATTAATTTGTCAACGTCACCTCAGCTTAAGCTCCATAAAAGCCTCCTCTCTAGTAATTGAAGTAAATAATAGCACCCTGTTAGAGAAAGCAGAAGCTCATATAAGTAGCTCAGAGTCTGAGGCAACAAAAAAAAAAAAGAAAAAAAAAAGCAGCTCATAAAGTATTTGACATTTTGCAACGCCATATAAGACAGCTGCAATTTAATTATCAAACTGTATCATATTTAAACTGAACACAAATCCCAACCTCCCAATTGACCAGATTCCACGATTTCCATATGAGAGAGAGAGAGAGAGAGAGAGAGAGAGAGAGAGAGAGCAGTACCCAATCCCTTGAGTGGCCACAAATTTCTATCCTTGCCATAAATGGTTATTTGTCCTACAGCATCAGAAAGTCCACCTCATCTGAGCTTTCCTCATAAATTACGTAACTGGCATCACGCCCGTCCTCATTACCACTACCTTGATCACTGTTGTAACTGCTCTCAGATGAACTCATAAACATTGAACCATCTGATGTATGACTGCTAAGCTGCGATGGCAGAAAGACTTCAATATCTTGCATGCTGTCAATCATTTGATCAATATCAACGTAGCTGCAACACAACCCAGAATGCCAGTTAACAGTGTCGTGCATGCTTCCAAAACGAAAACAACATTTCATTAACCATAATAAATGAAGATTAAAACCAACCTTCCTTCAGTTGGAAACTCGGCCAGCAAACACATATCAGGTCTTTCAGCCAATACCTGCTTTATGGGAATGACACTGCACAATATGAACCATCATTAGCTTACAAAGAAGGTAATATAGTTATGGCATAGACAATCCAGAAGGGAGAAGCATTACTTAGACTTGTAGCATCTGTTATACCAGTCACCCTCTGAGGCTAAACCTTCCTTATTGGATATGTCCTATTTGAGGCAGTAATCAGAATTAGAAGAGAAACTAAACATAAAGCCCTAACGTCAAAATTAAATAGCAAGGTTATCATAAATTGCCATTCACCCACAAGATGTCTAAGGCACTTAAAATCCCCTGCAAGAACTGCTGTCAAAAACCGCGCAACCTCTACCTGCACAGAACAAATTTATGTTTGAGAGAGAGAGAGAGAGAGAGAGAGAGAGAAAGAGGGGGGAGAGGGAGAGATCACAGTGCCTCTTTGAGATGCATGCAGTCCCGTAAAATCAAGACCTCAAGTGGATTCCCACCCACGCTGCTTCCAAGGTTCCTAAGGATTAAAAATTTGGTTTATCTAATAAGATAGTGTATGTAACAGGGATGCTTTAATAACAGGAAATATAGAATGATTCTCAAAAGGTCTTATCCATAGAAGATACACAGACCTTAAAAAGCCTCCATTGATTGAGTATGACGTCGAAAAATCAACATATCTTAGCTTTCGAAATCCCTGCACAAGCATCCAGAAAGATTGGACTATCACAGTTCAACTCAAAGTAGTTCGCCGTAACTAATTTAGAACCAAGTTGTTCTATTCATATTAGGGGCCAAAGAAATTACCAAGAAAATCACCAATTAAACACCATGCAGTGAACGTTGAGCATGATACATCTAACCAATAGATGAAGAATGTAGAAGTTCATTTCAAAGCAATGGATGTGTCTCAAACCCTTACCTTCTGTATGTAGTTACATCAATTTTTATATATATATAGGCTAACAAGTGGCCAATGTTAAATGAGGAATATTCAAATAACAATTCACATCTTCCCACATACCAAATAACACTAGAATTCTAAAATGATCACATATATAAGATTCACCTTACACATTTTCCAATATGAATACAGATCAATTATCTAAATTGTAAATTTTATACTTGGTCTTCATCACTCCTTGTATTCTGAGATTTATATGTTTCTCAATATGGAGCAAATCCATTACCTAGATTGTAAATTTATACTTCCCATCTAATAAGAAAAAACGTGCCACTACTATGTTTTTTTGGTGCTCTCATATAAGAAGTTCCAAAATAGGAGAAATATATAATAAACAAAAATTGACAGGAGGGTGAATACAAGAAATTGTGGTCCAACTATATACGCAAGACTACTTTAGCTAGAAAGTCAACTTGAAAAGGAACAGTACATGAGTACAAGAGATAAGATTCCTGATCCATGAACTATCAAGTGAATTCCACAAAGTATGCTCAGACATGAAGGAATATCTAATTTTCTAGTCAGAATCTCAACAGAACTGTCTCTGTTACGGATATCAGACATCCTACAAGACTACACATTTCATTAAGCATGCCCCTAAGACTCAAGAATAAAATTCGAAAAAGAATTCCTTCAACTACATAGAGTCAGTTTACATGACCTTTCTAGTTATAATACTCATTTATTTTGCATTAACTTGCTATTGTTGCAATATGACACCATACAGTGCCATTAACAAGATTAAGGGCCTTATCACATGAAAACAAAATCTCACAAACCAAATACATGCTGCAGATCTTTAATTCCCATGTTGCCAAGAAACATACCTTAACAAGTATGCGAACTTTATGATCCTGGAGCTTAAACCCTCTAAGTGCCAATGAAGTTAGATGAGGACAATTGTTTACCAGATCAATGCAGGTTGGTGATTTCAAACTGTCATCCCTGCCTGATGTTCAGAAAACACATGGTAAGCAGATTTTTTTTTTAGTAGCATCATAACAGTACATCTTTATGAAGGAGATACTACACCTGTTTTTGAAGACTCAAAGAACAGTCGCTCTATTAAGTGACAGTTTGCACTCACTGACATCAATGTTTGCCTCAATTCAACATGACTAGTCAATTCAAAAGGAAATCATTAAAAGTGTAAAAATAGGTAAGAAAATGGATATAGGCTTTATAAAGAACATGAGATTGTGCTCATTACAAAACTTGGTTTTTTCATGAGTAATTCACAAATATCATTGAAAGCATAAGGCGCCCATAGGTACATAAGAAGTATACAAAAGGAAACACTTAACTAGAAGTAGCAAAAAGAACTAGGAAAGCATTTATTAAATGAAGTTAATATACAATGTATTCTTTAATTTAAAATCAATAAATTGAAGTACTCAAATTCAGAATGAACATTATCAAAAGCAAGCCTGTAAAACAGATCAAGAGTAGCCTCTAATAGAACAAAATTCAGATGACATTAGACAAAAATGCATATATTCAGCATCCAAAGCAACCAAGTCGTTTACAAACAAAAGGCTAACTGCTTACACACATGCATCTTCATACACTGTAACAACATACATTCTATCGTGCAGTAGCCATGAGCTGATGCTCAAATATCATCTTATAGTGTTCTAAATCAACAAGAATGCAGAGAAGAAAAAGTCGTCTCAGAGACATCTATGAGCCAGCGAAATTCAGATCAAGTGTTTAAACCACCAAGAACCAACAGAAAGCATGAATCAGCTCAAAATCACTTACAGGCTAACAATTTCCAGATCAAGGAGAGATGGACAAGCCGACAATGCCCCACAAAGTGATGTGTTATCCATTCTTTCAATATTGTAAAGGTGCAATCTTCTCAAAAGAGACCTTACAACATGAAAATGAAAATATTAAGAAAAAAAAACACCTGTAAATACCAAATTTTCAAGTGCAAGGATTCAAAAGGTACCCTGGAGCAGCATTGTCACCAACTAAAGGGCTCAAGCAGGATCTAGTAAGAATCAATGACTCCTTCCCTTGTCTTGATCTCTTATCATTCCAGGAAAAGTTAGATACATCCACAGAATTTCTGATGGTATAAACCAACGGCTGACAAGATCCAGGTGAAACCGTTGGGCCTGGAACTATACCAAGCTTAAGAGACCTGGATAATCCAAAAGAGGCATAGAAAAAAAAACACAAAATTTTTACAAAAGAAAAAAGAGAGACTAACATATCTCATTGCATGATTAAAGCATACAGGAAGACAAACAGCTAATTGCTCAAAAAAATTGGGTAGTCAACCGGTACACATGAAACTTTCTATAACACTTTATGGTCATCTGCAATGATTACCTTAGAAGCTAAGTACAGCAACGGAGTTTCACAAGATCATCAAATGCCTTAGATCACAAGATGTTTCAATTCTGGTTTTCTCATTTTCTGTTGGAGGATGAGGGGACTGGAATGGAGATTACCACTTGTGGACACCACTGCCAATAAGATGGATTAACCTAAATGGTTTGCCCTCTATGTAGTTAAACTTTCTAGTTCAGTTCAGTCAGTTTTCAGTATCTGTGAGATAAACCCCAACATCGCTTAAGTAAACATTTTACCAGGACTTTAAGCAACAGTACAAAATATGAGTAACTAATAAGTTAATCAGAAAAAATAAATAAATTGCAATTAAAAACCCACGGAAATAGGAAGCATATATTATGACACCAACATTCACATAGGAGTAAGAAAAAACAATGGAGCATATGAAGGATTTTTTTTTGCCAAAAATTTCTAACCGAAGGGCCTTTCCAGCTCGGTGGATCATTGTGGAAACAACTGCATTGTTAACTTTCGGGACAACAGTTGTCAAGTCAATGTTAGCATAGCATGAAGGATCCCTGGCACATTTGTTGAACAGAGAACATGTGGCCGCTGCATAGCATAGGCTTTGCGTATCGAGCATAGAAAAGACCTACATCACCACATAATACTTTCCACATACTTAAATCATCACAACAACGCACCAAATAATTATCATCGCGTAAATGAAGCGTGCAAAACATACAATTCTTGATTTTTCAATGAGTGTAACTAGAGACCTTGCTTCAAAATTGATATTCGATGCTAAATAAGTAACTACTCTAGCATCTGTAAGGTGTAGATTTAGAGAATAGTTTTGGCATGGAACATATCAAACAATTCTAACACTCGACAGCCGCCAAATCAAACTAAAGATCGATCAAGATCATCATCATCACCAATTCCATCAAGAATCTACATTCTAACCATCTATCTACACAAACACATTGATCTTTATAATTTCTCAACCACACATTATTTCAATATCAATCTTACAAAAGCACATTTCGCAGAACCTATAAAAATTGCACATGATCACACCAAGCAAAACTGAGCATTGCGAAATTGAGGCAGGATCACATACTTTGATGGTGAGGTCGGGAGGGAGGGCCCAAGCGAGGTAGTTGTGCTTGGAAGCGCGCTTGCGGGAGGAGCGGTTGGCGGCGCCGAGGAGGGCGGAGCCCAAGCGGAGGGCGCGGTCGATGAGCAGGGTCTGATCCGCATCGCCGGAGGCCCGGGACTCGAGGAGGCGATCGAAGGAGAGGTCGATGGAAGAGGGCGAGTCGGAGAGGGCTAGGAAGGCTTCTAGAAGGTGATCCGTGTGGTCCATTTGGCTGAGTGGTGGCTGGAGCCTGGGGGATTGGGAGGGGCAGGGACGCTTGGCCATGGAGGTTGGGCTGTAAAGGAGGGCATCCATAGCTGGTGGAGGATATCAGAGACAGACAGAGAGTGGTGAAGTGCCACGTGGCCGTGTACGTGGGTGGGATATTGGGTTGGGGGGGAGATCGGGTGGCGTGATGGTCGATGAACTTGTGTTATTGGTGGATCAGATCAGAGCTTTCTTCCTGTAGATCTTTTATTGGGAAATTGGAGGTTGGAATATGACGCCACCTGATTTCTCTCTCTCCTTTTTCTTTTTTATTCTCTCCGAGTCATACTAATTTGTTTTTTTCTTAAAATAGTTTTAATTTTTAAAGAGGAGAATAAAAAATATCGGTTAAAAAAAAAAAAAAAAAAAAACTCTATTGCACTCAAGTAATAATGTGGATAGTATAATTAGTATTTGTTTCACCGCTCTGATTTAGGAGTATTTTTTCATATTTTCCCTTGTGTCAAAATGCAATAATAACATATTTAATTTAATGGCTTTCCGATACTTTATTCTCTCTAGGTCCCTTCCCATTAAAAAAAAAAAAAAGGAAGAAAAAAACCTCTTAAAACTCTTCTAGATCTACGATATGAAGCACCTCTTCCTTCCTCCACACCTATCTCACGCGAATAATCCTTCCCTATTAGAGCATTTGTAGTGAAGTTGTCAAACAAATAAAATCACCAAAATCAGTTGATCTTTCACAAAAACACAAACACAGCAAGCTCTCTACTGCTACAGTAAATTAGCCGATTGTCAGTTCGCCTCGTCTATTCAGCAGAGTCGATTTCACTCGCCTCTTATTATTTTTTCGTTTTTTATTCCATTTTCGCGAGTTCGACGAACCAACTGCCTTCGTCTCTTTCTTGTCGTCGAGGGTCCGATGGATCTTGGCTTGGGTCTAACAAAGGAGAACCCGGAGAACGGGTTGGGTCCGGAGATAGGCGCAACAGCAGGGCCGGGTGTTACAAGTACTGCGATCCAAGGCTAGGGATTGGGGTTCCGGTGGATCTAGAAGCAAAGGATGTCTTCTTCAGCCAATCTTTCATTTTCTCGGGTCGGCGAAGGTAGAGAAGAAGTCGGCCGTCGAGGAAGAGCCAGCCGTCGAGATCTTGCCGGTCGTTATCAAGAAGCCGGCATTAAGGGTTGGGTCTAGAGAAGGAAAACGGGTTGGGTCCCGTGGAGGTTGAAAAGTGGTTATTTTAATTGTAATAAAAAAATAATATTTATTTAAAGTAGATAATATTTAGAGAGTTTGGTATTTAGAACTTTTGAAAACTAGGTAGCTAAAATAACAAAAGTGATAGTTTTCGTCAAAATTTGCTGAAATTTTGACGACTTTACTACAAATGCTCTTAAAACTCATCTCAGATAAGGAGATTTAAAGTGCCCACACGTCACATATGTTATATATTATATATTATTATAAAAAAATTTATTAAACTAAAATTTTTGGTAATTGAAAATCCAGATAATTACTCACATGAAAGGTTCTTTGGTATTTCATCAAAAGTTATCTCACTTGATGGAAAGAAATAACTATTGGTTATGGATAAGGGTCTTGGCCTATCTATGAATAAGCATGTAATTCTTCATCAGTCACAACTTTAAACGTGAGATAGATATTTATGCCAAAAACATTATCCAACACTCTTCATTTAGACATATTGTGAGGGTTCTTAGATTCTATAAATTCACAGATATTCGATCTTGGTTCTTCAATTCGAGCACTTAAGCAACAATGGCAAGAGGTTAGTGCCTTTTCTTTTATGTTCATATGTTAATCTCTTCCCAAAATTCTTACATCCCCAACCTCTTTTCGTATTTCTCTTTCCTTTTTCTTACTTATTTCGAAGGCTTCTTATTTGCCATTTAGAAATCAGATCTACCGCATTTCCTCCACCCACCCAAGCTACGCACCCCTCCATCACCATCTTCAACCATCCCCTCTATCTCCTGACAATCGCCGTTCCAGCGCATGGATTACATGCGCCAATGCCCTTTTTGGTTCCTTATAGTAAATATAAAACTTCTCTATCTCCCTTTTTGTTACAAAGGAATTTCCAAATCCATATATAGACCTTTGTGGTGATGGAGGGGTGTGTAGCTCATTTTAGTCAAATCATTCATCTTAACCCTCCTATGTGAGACTTGTTAATACAATTTTCAGCATGGCTGTGACAACTCACTCCTCCTCCACGGTCTTTGTGTTTGCTGCAAAAGAAACACGGTGAAGAGAATATGACGGGGATTGGCCGGAGTTCCTCCCTTCGATGCCTAAGTTAGTATGCAAGTGTTTATTGAGTATATGTGTAGATAATTGTAGTCTTGGTTTCATACTTGAGGTCATATTTATAAGTCGGGTGTTAATTACCTTCTTACCCCTAGGGTTTTGTCTCTTTCTCCCTTCCTTCCTTAGAAATGCCGTCGAGTATGCCTTCCTCGGAGTCGATCACCCCAAGCCGGTTACCAAGGACGAGGGAAGTTCCGCCAATCGGAGACGCTCCGCCAAATATGGGATACGTTCTCAGGCTACGCTCCCTGTACTCGTTGGCGAACAAAACCTTGCTCTGCCACAACTACGATATTCCGGTGTTCGTGAGGCTTCATTTTCTCGGACCAGATGGAACTGTCTTTCCGGAGCCTGGGCTCGGGGATATATGCCTTAACAAGCGGATGCTCATGGCGGGCTTCCTTTTCCCCCTCCAGCTCATCATCCGGGAGCTGCTCACTTTCCTTCAACTATCTCCATTCCAAGTGCTACCCAATGGATGGAGGTTGTTCCTGGGCTCGTATATGACCTAGCCAACGATCCATCCTTGGCACATGATGCCCATTCCCGAATTCGTCACCCTCTTCTACAGTCTTCTTTTCAAGGACTCCAGGACCGGGACAATGTCTTTCGCTTCCCGGGCAAAGCTGAGGCTTGTTTGGATAGATCCAAATGGCCACTATTCAAACAACAAACACTAGGACCAGGAGTTCTTCTTTGTTTCGGGGAGAGTGGAATCTCCCACCAGTAAAGTTCTTCCCCAGGAGCAAAGGGTACCCCGGCAATGGGGCACATTGAAGAAGGAGTGGAACAAACTTCCCAAGCTGACTCGGGACCAGAAGAAGCGGGTCAAGGCGGCCCTCAAGTTCGTCAAAGCCAAGTCGAACATCGAGAGGGACTTTGACTTAATTGTTACCATTTCCTCCCTCCGAGGACTGTTTGGGTATCAAATCCCCTCCCAAGCTAACTCGGGACCAGAAGAAGCGGGTCAAGGTGGCCCTCAAGTTTGCTAAAGCCAAGTTGAACGCAAAAAGGTACTTCGACATAATTGTTACCGTTACCTCCTTCCGGGGAATGTTTGGGTATCAAATCCTAGAGAGGAAAGTCTTGATGAAGCGATGGTAGTCAAAGAGCAAGACCCCGGTTACCAGGTCCAAAAAGAAGAAGGACAAACCTACCGGGGTGTCGCGGCCATCAGCTCCCGGAGCGGTTCTAGCAAAGAAGCCCTCGAAGAAGAAGGTCCAGGAGGATAGGAGGATGCCGACCTTGGACGAGCTTTTTCCTATGTCTCCAACTTCTCAGGCTGCAAACCGAACCTCTTCCGGATCTCGTGAAGCTACTCCTCTGCCCTGCCAAAGTCTCATGTCGCTCCCGAGGAATCCCGGGTGGAAGACTCCGTTGAGCCCGGCAAACATGTTCCTAGGGGCCAAGATGATATTGGGGTGGAGCGTGTGGGGGATGAAGTGCATGCAAGAGACCCAGCTGGTGCGCTCATCCTGCTTCTAGATGGTGCACTTGCATCCACTCATGGTCCGGTCTTAGGGGTTAGAGGTGATGACGAACCGAAAGGCAATGTGACTATCCTCTCCTGGAATGAAGAGGAGATGCAGGAGGAAATCCCAGCACTTGTTTGGAAGAGTAAGGTGAATAAACGGAAAGAAAAAGTGGGCAAATCTCCAAAGAGCCCCTAGCTGGATACTCGATCGCAGGAACTTGGGAGCATCATTTCCGGGATGAGGGGGTCCTTTCCACGGCGGAGCTTCCCTAGGTGGGAGAATCCTGGGGTTTCAGCCCATCCTACTGCCCCGGGGGTGGACTTGAAGCGGTTTCGGCCAACTGTGTGGCTCTGGGGGGTGATGGGGATACGTTGATCAACATCGTGGTCATGGGGACCCGCCCCAAAGATGCCCCGGTCACGACTGTGGCTTGCCTCACCAGCCCTCCTCTGCTGGAGGTTAGCGTCTCCAAGGGGGCTCCGGTAACTCCTCCAATAGCTCCTCCTTCAAAGGCCCCTCAATGACTAGGCCTTTCGAGCGAAAGGGACCTCTGCTCCGATCTCTCAATGAGGGGTTGCAGGGAAACCCCATTGAAGTCCTTACTAGGCTTTTTCCCACGAATCATTTTGCAGTGACTGAAAGAGTGACACTTGAGCAGATAGTCAATATGCTTCTTCACGAAAGTATCAAGGT